>NC_134267.1:226768638-227405965 GCF_031893055.1 Leptodactylus fuscus | reverse complement strand
TAACCACACCCTGAAATTCCTGTCCATGTGGTTGCATAACAGGTCGATTTGGGCGACATCCAAGATATAGCTAAAAACAAATTACTCTCTTTCATTGCCCTGGGGATCTTGCAATACAGCTCATGGAGCTACTGTTATATACTTGGATTACCTGAGTTTATTCTCTCCCATCAATGCCATGAATCTATATCTTCAAATCCATTCTAGCTGGTGTTGACCAATGACAGATTGGCAGTCTTCAGGTGCTAGAAGCTGCTAGTGGATGTATACGTTCATCACCATTCCGATTCCTAACCGCCATTGTACTATAACATCCGTAAATGTTTTCATCAGATGGTCACAGGCTTTTATCTTAAACCGTTGATAAACTCTTGTCACAGCTGTCTCATTCACATGGGTTTATGAACAGAGATTGTTGTTAGAGATGAGCGAACGCTGTTCGTTCGAATAGGTATTCGATCGAATATCATGGCGTTCGATGTATTCGTTCACAATCGAATACCAGGCCGCATACGCAGTAAAAATTTGTGTCCCCTCTCACTTTCCCTGGCGTGTTTTTTGCACCAATAACTGCGCAGGGGAGGTGGGACAGGAACTACGACAATGGAGGGAGTGAAAAAAATTGGAAAAACCCATTGGCTGTCGAAAACATGTGACCTCCCAATTCATAAGAACGGCCTCCACCCTATTCGTGTCATTTCAGTTTTGGAGTGATAGGGAGAGTGTGGTGTCAGACTGTCAGTGCGATACAGGGCTTTGGTTAGGCAGGAATTGTCAATAATAACAGCTCTTTTCAGAGCTCAATAATAGCTAGCTAGAAAATCATGCAACGTGGGCGAGGACGTGGACGTGCATACCCATCTGGGTGTCTAGTCCACAGTCCAGGTACTGGAGAGGGGCTGCCAGCAGTGTCCTTCGTCATTATGAGCAGGGGACGTGGGCTAGGATGTGGATACCCAGCTGTATATCCACTCCACAGTCCAGGTACTGGAGAGGGGCTGCCAGCAGCAGTAGCAGGGGACATGGGTGAGGACGTGGATAACCAGCTGGGTATCCACTCCAGAGCCCAGGTACTGGAGAGATTCAGCCAGCAAACAATTTACTCTCCCTCCTCATACTCCTCCTCCTCCAACCCCAGGCCCTAATTCTGCATGTGATATATATATATATATATATATATATATATATATATATATATATATATAAACTGGGACTGGAATTGGGATTGGAAGCTGGGATTGGAACCTGGGATTGGAAGCTCATCTGAATATTACTGGTGCATGCTGGGAAGAGGAGAAAAGTCGCCTTAATCTCATCGATTGCTGGGAATTGCTGGGTCTCGCTGGTTAGAGGACATCGCAAAACCTGGGATTGGAAGCTCATCTGAATATTAATGGTGCATGCTGGGAAGAGGAGAAGAGTCGCCTTAATCTCATCGATTGCTGGGTCTCGCTAGTTAGAGGACATCGCAAAACCTGGGATTGGAAGCTCATCTGAATATTACTGGTGCATGCTGGGAAGAGGAGAAGAGTCGCCTTAATCTCATCAATTGCTGGGAATTGCTGGGTCTCGCTGGTTAGAGGACATCGCAAAACCTGGGATTTGAAGCTCATCTGAATATTACTGGTGCATGCTGGGAAGAGGAGAAGAGTCGCCTTAATCTCATCGATTGCTGGGTCTCACTGGTTAGAGGACATTGCAAAACCGCGCGCCTAACGAGTTTCTACACTTTGTAGATGGCGTCAGACGAGGTAAAAAAAAAACAAAAAAACATATACAAGATCATTCATCCAAATTTAATGAGCAACATGGAAGAGGAGAAAACCCACATGGTGAGCTGCAACACTTGCTATACAGTGCCTACAAGTAGTATTCAACCCCCTGCCGATTTAGCAGGTTTGATAAGATGCAAATAAGTTAGAGCCTTCAAACAAGAGCAGGATTTATTAACAGATGCATAAATCTTACAAACCAAAAAGTTATGTTGCTCAGCTAAATTTTAATAAATTTTAAACATAAAAGTGTGGGTCAATTATTATTCAACCCCTAGGTTTAATATTTTGTGGAATAACCCTTGTTTGCAATTACAGCTAATAATCGTCTTTTATAAGACCTGATCAGGCCGGCACAGATCTCTGGAGTTATCTTGGCCCACTCCTCCATGCAGATCTTCTCCAAGTTATCTAGTTTCTTTGGGTGTCTCATGTGGACTTTAATCTTGAGCTCCTTCCACAAGTTTTCAATTGGGTTAAGGTCAGGAGACTGACTAGGCCACTGCAACACCTTGATTTTTTCCCTCTTGAACCAGGCCTTGTTTTTCTTGGCTGTGTGCTTTGGGTCGTTGTCTTGTTGGAAGGTGAAATGACAACCCATCTTAAGATCCTTGATGGAGGAGCGGAGGTTCTTGGCCAAAATCTCCAGGTAGGCCGTGCTATCCATCATCCCATGGATGCGGACCAGATGGCCAGGCCCCTTGGCTGAGAAGCATCCCCACAGCATGATGCTGCCACCACCATGCTTGACTGTAGGGATGGTATTCTTGGGGTCGTATGCAGTGCCATCCAGTCTCCAAACGTCACGTATGTGGTTGGCACCAAAGATCTCGATCTTGGTCTCATCAGACCAGAGAACCTTGAACCAGTCTGTCTCAGAGTCCTCCAAGTGATCATGAGCAAACTGTAGACGAGCCTTGACATGACGCTTTGAAAGTAAAGGTACCTTACGGGCTCGTCTGGAACGGAGACCATTGCGGTGGAGTACGTTACTTATGGTATTGACTGAAACCAATGTCCCCACTGCCATGAGATCTTCCTGGAGCTCCTTCCTTGTTGTCCTTGGGTTAGCCTTGACTCTTCGGACAAGCCTGGCCTCGGCACGGGAGGAAACTTTCAAAGGCTGTCCAGGCCGTAGAAGGCTAACAGTAGTTCCATAAGCCTTCCACTTCCGGATGATGCTCCCAACAGTGGAGACAGGTAGGCCCAACTCCTTGGAAAGGGTTTTGTACCCCTTGCCAGCCTTGTGACCCTCCACGATCTTGTCTCTGATGGCCTTGGAATGCTCCTTTGTCTTTCCCATGTTGACCATGTATGAGTGCTGTTCACAAGTTTGGGGAGGGTCTTAAATAGTCAGAAAAGGCTGGAAAAAGAGATAATTAATCCAAACATGTGAAGCTCTTTGTTCTTTGTGCCTGAACTACTTCTTAATACTTTAGGGGAACCAAACAGAATTCTGGTGGTTTGAGGGGTTGAATAATAAATGACCCTCTGAATAAACTTTTCACAATTTAAAAAAAAAATAAACAAAGAAATAACATTCTATTTTGCTGCAGTGCATTTCACACTTCCAGGCTGATCTACAGTCCAAATGTCATAATGCCAAGTTAATTCAGAATGTGTAAACCTGCTAAATCTGCAGGGGGTTGAATACTACTTGTAGGCACTGTATGTTTACAGATCTGCCGGACCATAAAGCCAACTTCACCTCTATGAAATGTAAACTAGTGGCCCTTTTAGAAGAAAAAGTGCAGAGGTTGGAAGAAAGAATAGTGACGTTGAGAAGCATCAAAGAAAGTGAGGTCTTCATTGATGAAGCTGAAGCAAGCCTCCAGAACACAGTAGGGGATGAAAGTGCTAGAGAGCCTACAGTTGCAGAGACTGATGCAAGTCCCCCGAATACAGTAAGGGAAGAATACTTGAGAGAACCTACAGAGGCAGAAAACTGGACACATGTGACCAAGAGATGCAAATGGATCACAAGGCCATCACCACTCACACAGCTAAGTAACCGATATGAAACTCTCATGCAGGCGGATGAAAATGACAAAAATAACCTATCAGCAAAAGAAGAAACAAAAGTCACCCAGAGACAATCAGGAGCAACAAGAAATGGTGTTGCAAGGAAGAAAAGAAGAGTAGTGGTTATGGGTGACTCACTGCTAAGAGGCGCAGAGGCAGCTGTCTGCAGGCCAGACTTAACCGCACGAGAAGTATGCTGCCTCCCAGGAGCAAAAATCAAGGATGTGGCCGATAGGATACCAAGCCTCCTCAGCTCCAAGGACGACTACCCATTCCTACTGATACATGTGGGTACAAACGACACGGCAAAAAATGATTTACCAACTATCTATAAAGACTTTGAAAATTTGGGGAAGACAGTGAAGGAACTGGATGCGCAGGTAGTATTCTCATCAATCCTCCCAGTTGATGGTCATGGCATCAGGAGATGGAATAGAATACTAGAGGTAAACGCCTGGCTTCGACGGTGGTGCCGAGAGCAAGGATTTGGATTTTTGGACCATGGCGTGAATTACCTCTACAATGGACTTCTTGCTAGAGACGGGATACATCTCACAAAACCTGGGAAAAACATATTTGCCAGAAGACTTGCCACACTCATCAGAAGGGCTTTAAACTAGAAGAAGAGGGGATGGGAAGAAAAAAGAAAGACAAGAACATGCAGCTAAAAGACATACTAAACAAGGTTACTAGATGTGGTAAAGAGGACCCAAGACAGGATACTCAGAAGGAAATTACGAAAAAGGATACAACAGAGCACAATCTGAAATGTTTTTACACAAACGCACAAAGCATGGGAAACAAACAAGGAGAACTAGAGCTGATGATACACAAGGAAAACTATGACGTCATCGGCATCACAGAAACCTGGTGGAACGACATGCATGATTGGAACATACAGATGGAAGGATACAACTTATTCAAAAAGAATAGAACTAATAAAAGAGGGGGTGGAGTTGCATTGTATGTTAAAAAAGAACACATCTCCACAGAAATTACAGTTTTACAGAATGATAATCTACTGGAAATTATTTGGGTAGTAATTCAAGGGAAAAACAATGATAAGGACATCATACTAGGCGTTTATTACGGACCACCAGGACAGACAGAAAACATGGATGGATGAGATTTTTTCACAGCAAATGACCACGCTCTCAAAGAAACATGAAATAGTGATCATGGGAGACAGGGCCGCCATCAGGAATTTTGGGGCCCCATACAGCCTAAGTGTCTGCCCCCCCCCCCCCCGCCGCCATTTTAAAACTACTTTTGCGACATACCAATTCTGTATTACATTTCCCTTTATTTAGCAGCATTACAAGGCTTAATCAGATTCTATTTGCAGGTATAATCTGCTACGTGTGACAGCGCCTATAGAGAGCCAACACCATCTATAAGAGCTCTCTTAATAAATCCTCAGGGCTTTTTCACATTGCGTTTTTGGCCTCCCTTGCTGGGATACGTTGGTAACCAGTCAGAATCAGCTGTCAACTTATCCCTGCACGAAGAACTGGCCATTAAAAAAAAAGGGGGGCCTGCAGTTCTCCGTGCAGGAATAAGTGGGGAGCTGATTGTGACTGGTTACCAACGTATCCCGGCAAGGGAGGCCAAAAACGCAATGTGAACACTCCTTTATATTGAAAGTCTCACCCCCAAACAGGCTGCTATGCTAGTAGTATAGCAGCCTACATCATTATTAATACAAAGCACACATACCTTTGGAGGTCTTGTGTGCTTTGTAGTTCTCCAGCTAAAAACTTATATATTATATATTATTGCCCCAGACGTTCCCTCTCCGCAGTGCCGCACACCTGATGTCCCAACAATACCTGTGTCAGCTCCTCGCTTCGCTGCTACCGCCGGCTACTGGCTTTTAGACGCGATGTGATCACATCGCGTGTACAAGCCAGTAGCAGCGGCGGCAGCGAAGCGAGGAGCAGACACAGGTCAGCTCCTTGCTTCAGCTATCGCGTCTACAAGCCAGTAGCAGCGGCGGCAGCGAAGCGAGGAGCTGACACAGGTCAGCTCCTCGCTTCAGCCGCATATGTGTCAGCGAGAGAGGCACGCAGCGGTGAAGCGAGGAGCTGACACAGCTCCTTGCTTCAGCCGCGTATGTCTTCAACTCAGATCTGCGTCCTCTGGATGCAGATCTGAGTTGAAATAGGACATACACAATGACTGCTACGGGTGCCAGGGGGCCGGCACACGATGGCGGGCCAAAACCGGGCCCCCCCCCCCCATTTTTCAATTTGGCCGGGCCCCTGACGCCAGTACCAGTAGTACTGCCCTATCGGCGGCCCTGATGGGAGACTTCAATTACCCTGACATTCTTTGGGAAACCCACACAGCCAAGAGTAAAAGCTCCATCAAATTTTTATCCTCTCTAGCAGACAACTTCATTGCCCAGCTAGTAGAAGAAAACACGAGAGGAACATCCATTTTGGACCTAGTCCTAACCAACAAAGAGCACATGGTTAAGGGACTACGGGTAGCAGGGACACTGGGATTCAGCGATCATGCTATACTTGAGTTTGGGGTTGCAAGAAGAAGAAGACCTGAGAAGACACAGACTTCAAGGCTCGACTTTAGCAGGGCAGACTTCAAGAGCCTGAAGGCAAGGGTTAGCAGAATTCCATGGTGCAAAATTCTTAAGCACAAAAATGCACATGAAGGGTGGGAAATCTTCCGTAGGGAAATCATTAAAGCACAGGAACTAACAATACCTAGAAGGAAGAAAAATGGGAAGCACCTAAAAATATCAGGATGGATGACCAAAAAATTACATAACCTGCTAAAAAGGAAAAAGGAAACATACAAAAAGTGGAAGATGGGAACTATACCTAAGGAAGAGTACACAGCAGTCTGCAGACTCTGCAAGACAAGCATCAAAGGAGCTAAGGCTGAACACGAATTGAAGCTTGCAAAAGAGGCAAAGGATAAGGTAAAAGGATTTTGGGGATATGTTAAAAGCAAAAGAAAAGTGAAGGAGACCATTGGAGTCCTGAAGAATGACAAAGGAGAAACAGTTAACATGGTGGAACAGCAGGTGGAGCTACTAAATTCATATTTTGTATCCGTCTTCTCCCAAGAAACTAATGGAAATATCGACATTAATGGTGATGGAGATGAGGGGAAGGAGGACTCCAAGCTGACTATAAGCAAAGGTCTGGTAAGAGAGCACTTAGCCAAGTTACAGGAAACCAAGTCCCCAGGACCAGATGATTTACACCCTAGAGTCCTGAAAGAGATAGCAGAGGAAATAACAGAACTCCTTACTATAATCTTCGGTAAGTCATGGGAAACAGGAGTGGTCCCTTTAGATTGGAAAAGGGCAAATGTTGTCCCCATCTACAAAAAGGGGAAAAGGGACGATCCAGGAAATTACAGGCCGGTAAGTCTGACCTCGATAGCAGGAAAGATCTTTGAGCAAATTGTCAAGGAACATTTACTTCGGTACCTGGATGGGAAGGCATTAATTAACCAGAGCCAGCACGGCTTTATGACCAATAAATCTTGTCAGACTAACCTGATTTCCTTCTACAACAAAATCACTGAATGGTTGGACCAAGGGAATGCCGTGGACATAGTATATCTTGACTTCAGTAAGGCATTTGATAAAGTATCACATAACCTTCTTATTGAAAAAATGATTAAGTATGGCTTTGACAAAAAATCAGTTAGGTGGATTCACAACTGGCTTAATGATCGGGCACAACGAGTAATACTAAATGGCTACACATCGAACTGGAAGAAAGTCAAAAGCGGGGTGCCGCAGGGCTCTGTTCTGGGCCCAGTACTTTTTAATATCTTTATAAATGATCTGGACGATGGAATTATTGGGGAACTCATAAAATTTGCAGATGATACGAAGATAGGAGGAATAGCCAACACTAAAGAGGAGAGAAAGTGTATTCAAAAGGACTTAGACACACTGGAACAATGGGCTGAGGCCAACAAAATGGTATTTAACAGGGACAAATGCAAAGTTCTACATCTGGGTAACAGAAATGTAAAAAACATATATAGTATGGGAGGAATAGAACTAAGTGATAGCATAGGGGAAAAGGACTTGGGCATAATAGTAGATCACAAATTCAACATGAGCCAACAGTGCGGTGCTGCTGCAAAAAAGGCTAATACAATTCTGGGATGTATTAAGACAAGCATTGAATCTAGATGAAGAGAGGTCATTATTCCGCTGTACTCTTCCCTGGTCAGACCACACCTGGAATACTGTGTACAGTTCTGGGCGCCTCAATTCAAGAAAGACATCGATATATTGGAGCAAGTCCAGAGAAGAGCAACCAAAATGGTGGAAGGTCTGCAAACCATGTCCTATGAGGAGCGGCTAAAAGAACTGGGATTGTTTAGTTTGCAGAAGAGAAGGCTGAGGGGAGATTTAATAGCAGTCTACAAATATCTGAAAGGTAGTCACAGTGCAGAGGGATCTCCCCTATTCTCATTAGCACAAGGAAGTACAAGAAGCAATGGGATGAAACTAAAGGGAAAGAGATACAGATTAGACATTAGGAAAAACTTTCTGACAGTGAGGGTAGTGAGAGAGTGGAATAGGCTGCCACGGGAGGTGGTGGGCGCTCCATCAATGGAAATCTTCAAGCGGAATCTGGATAAACATATAGCTGGGATGATTTAGGAAGACCTGCACTCGCAGGGGGTTGGACCCGATGGCCCTTGAGGTCCCTTCCAACTCTACCAAAAGAAAAAAAAAGAAATAAGAAAACTATTTCCATTATCTCCCCCCCCCCTCCCCCGGGGGGTTGCAGCTCAATTTTTTAGGGCTCCAGCACAAGGGCCTGCAAAATAATTTTTTAGGGCTCACCCCCAAGGGCCAAAAAATTAAACACTGCTGCTGCATGGCTCTAGTCACCCCAAGGGCATAAAACACCTCTTTTTAAAGGCTCTACTCACCCAAAGGGCCAACACATCTCTGCTGGTGCAAGGCTGAACTAAGTTAAAGGGCCTCAATCTCTGCTGGTAGCTCAGCTTAAGGGCCTGTAACTTAATTTGGAAGGGCTCATGTTAAGGGCTGGAAAAGTGAATTTTGGAAGGTCTTACCACATCACTCACACACACACACACACACACAATGACAGTTGAGGGTGGGTACTGTTGGATTTCCCATTGCCTATTCCATCTGTGGTTGTCATGGGCAAAGTGATTTAAAGGGGTGGTTGTTAATGTTTATTTAGCTTAAATTGGGGTTTGTGTCCATCCATTTTGGGAGTAAAGAAGGTTTCCAGATATTTTCCCACTTTGGTAGAGGTTTTTTGAGTGTGGAAAGTGTGTAGTTGTTAGGCTGTGATAGTGGGGTAATACAGGGACTTTGGTGTGTTAGATGCCCCCAGACATGCTTCCCCTGCTGTCCCAGTTACATTTTAGAGGTGTAGGCATAATTTGCTGAGGTTTCATAGTGGACTTGGTGACTCTCCTGAGTCGAATGGTGGGATCCCCTGAAACGAAGCATTTTCTCCCATAGACTATAATGGGGTTCGATATTCGTTCAAATAGTAGAATATTGAGATGCTATTTTACTGTTCGCTCATCTCTAATTGTTGTAACAAGTGGTCGTCATGCCAGAAGTAGTATGGTAACATTGTAACATGCCGGAAGTAATATGGTAACATTGTAATGGTAAAGCAGGGTTTGCACAGAGTCCACAGGTGTTGAAATAGGGTGCCCACCTGAACAAAAATGTAGTATCAATGAATATTAATGCGTCCTAGGAGGGTTATGACTTATCTTCATTCTCAAGTAGTAAGTAGAGGTGAGGTAATCAAAAAAGATTAATTTAAGGTTTGGGTCCAACAAGTTCAGTATGATGCGCACCTACTAAGAACTATCTATATAAAACATAGTGTAGAACACTCTTACAGCTTGTTAGGACAGTGCGGCAGCTGCGGCCGAGGGGTCAGGTCACAATCCGCTCCTCAGTTGTTGCGTTTTGCCAGCTGTCACATTCCCTTGCATCAGCTGGGCGTGGTTGGTTGTCTGACTGACCAGGGTGTTAGCCAATGTGCGCCCGGCGTGGGCAGCTGGGCTAGATGGTAGGGACCGCCCTTTCCCTATTTAAGGAGCCACGTCGCTCAGCCTGCTGCCCTAGTCTCATTCCAGATCCTCATTTCTGTGTGTGTGAATGGGTTCCAGGCTCCTCAGTTGACCTTAGCTAGAATTGCCCCTGAGATAGAATCACACGGTTAGTTGGGCAGTAAGCTGCCTTATTCTGAATGCTCTGGTAGCACACACTGTGTACTAGTCTCTGTCTAGCTCAGAGGTTCTGACTAGAAAGTCTTGTTTGCTGTAGCGGCTGCTCTGAGCTGCACAGGCCGCATCTGTGATTTAACATAGCACACCCGGTTGGTGTAGTGATCTGGCAGTGACACTTACTGCCAGACCTTGTTCACACCAGGCTGTTCCTGAAGTTCAGAGCCCCGTTGGGCTCCACATGGATTTTGTTTATTACAATTTTTTAATAACCCTGCTGACCATAACACAGCTCCTAGGAACCTATCTATAAAACATAGTGTAGAATACTGTCAGGGCTCCTAGGAACCTATCTATAAAACATAGTGTAGAATACTGTCAGGACTCCTAGGAACCTATCTATAAAACATAGTGTAGAATACTGTCAGGACTCCTAGGAACCTATCTATAAAACATAGTGTAGAATACTGTCAGGGCCCCTAGGAACCTATCTATAAAACATAGTGTAGAATACTGTCAGGGCTCCTAGGAACCTATCTATAAAACATAGTGTAGAATACTGTCAGGGCTCCTAGGAACCTATCTATAAAACATAGTGTAGAATACTGTCAGGACTTCTAGGAACCTATCTATAAAACATAGTGTAGAATACTGTCAGGACTCCTAGGAACCTATCTATAAAACATAGTGTAGAATACTGTCAGGACTCCTAGGAACCTATCTATAAAACATAGTGTAGAATACTGTCAGGACTCCTAGGAGCCTATCTATAATACATAGTGTAGAATACTGTCAGGACTCCTAGGAACCTATCTATAAAACAGTGTAGAATAATGTCAGAGCTCCTAAGAACCTATCTATAAAACATAGTGTAGAATACTGTTATACATCCGCCCGGAATCAGGGATGGACTGAATGTTCCCTGAACCCAACCTTAGGAAGATAGCTTACAATTAAAGCTTACTTCCAGTTATACAATACATGAATAATATGGGGGAATATAAGAAACTTTGTAATACATTTTAAGAAATATTTTTCCCTTCAAGTTCCGCTTCACATACAGATGTGGCCAAATGTAACTTGACTCTTGATATGTTAAATAAATAAGAATAAAGAAACAGTTTTCTTCTTCTCATCAAGGAACTTATTGGCATATTGTTTCCCAGAATTCCCAGTAAAGAATATATGACCTGTCCGACTCTGCACACCTGAAATGTGGCCGACAAAGGAATTCTCCTTACAGAGACTTAGTATTCCCCCTGACCCAGGTAACGGGAATCGGAATATTGTCTATTGTGACTGCAGGTTTATAGGATATTAACAGCGAGGCAAAGCACAAATCATCTGGGGTTTCGGTGCATTTGTTATTCCAATGTCAGGTGTCATGTCCACCTCAGTGACCCCTGGGGGGAAGGAGAAGGTGAATTTCTGCAGAAGGATTGTGATAAAGATGAGAAGCTCCATTCTTGCAAGTGTCTCTCCGGCACAGGCTCTACGACCTAAAGCACAAACATGACAGATGTAGCATAGACAAAGAAAATTGTACAAATGATGTAAAAACCTACAAACCATATTAGATGTGTGTACATATTACATATACATACAAGGGGTTGGCCAAATAAGGAAACAAGATTTACTAAAAGCCCCAAAACTCTTTGTTCAGTCCCAAACAGCCATCATATGTTTCCTCCATCACCCAGATGAAGACTCCTGATCCCCCATCTATGGGCTGTATAAGCACAACAAGCCGCGCTATCAATATTAATACTGTGAATGGCCGCCATGTGATTCACCCATGTGCTCACTTTTCTAATGTGTCACCAGTAACAACTTGGCCAATCCCACTATAGTCTATAGGTCCGTGGGTGTCTGTGGGTAACCGTTTTTTTAAGCAGACAGGCTCCTCCATCTTTCAGACATAGGGATACATAATGTCTATGTGTTACACTATATTTATGTATTTTATATGTAGTCTAGGCAAAGGGGGAGGGGGATTTACATTTGTAATTCTTTTGCATTTTATTTCTTTGTCATTGTTAGACCCTCTTGGGGTCTTAAATCCCAGGGAGTCTTCTGATCATTAATACAAATCCTGTATACTGTATGTGTATATTCCATATTCAGTATATGTTTGCATATCTTCCATAAGTGTGTATATTCTATAGATGTGTGTGTATATTTACAAATTTAAGTAAATTCAAAGTGAGTGAACCCTTAATATTTACCCAAAATTGGCAGATGGCATGAAAGAAAGAATAGATTCTGAAGGAGCAAAGCATTATAATATAAGGAATAATATACCGCCAGCTATACATTATACGGAATATGAGAGTCACCTGCAGATCTATATGGTCACATAACTCTACTGTGAGCGCTATTAGATTCTAGTTCACAGGAGGGAATATATTGTCCCATATACTGAAATATTTTTATTTAATTTTTTTTGCACACACACACAGTCACATGACCTTACTTCTGTGATGTCATAAAACTAGGCTCTAGTTACCTATTATGTGAGGTTCTGTTCACATTTGCATATGATGATGTCATAATGCACATATTTGCATATGATGATGTCATAATGCACATATTTGCATATGATGATGTCATAACGGAACCCTGAGGGTATATAAACCCTGAGCGCTGTGACATCACAGCCATTTCTTGAGTTGATGCTTTTGCTGACACTTCACTTTGGTTCTGGAAGAGCGAACTAGTTTGTACTACATATCTAGTGATTACTTCCATTCATTCTTACTGATCTTTGATCAGGGCCCAGTAATATCGGAGCCACCTGAGAACTTAGTTCTCTAATATTTCATCAGATCCGCCTTGGTAACTAAGCCATGAGCGCCCGAGAGCTGCGTCAGCTGATAGCTGACAATGATACATGGCTGCGCCGACCGGAGAATCAAGGTAAGTGAATTGTTCAGGAAGAGAGAGACAATATTCCCCCCACCCTAGAGGAGATTTCCTGGGAGGAGTTATCCCTGGGCTCTGCTGAGCAATGTTTCAGGGTAAACAGCACATTTTCCATTCCTAGTCGTTTGGGGTGGGTTTTACTTTCCTCCGAATTCCACCCCTGCCCATGATAGAAAACAGAAGTTCTTTATTCAGGCAATTTGACAAACTGGGCCCCATAATCACAAAACAATAACCCGTCTAATACATAACTGTTATTCCCAATAAATCAATAAAAGAAATCCCAACAACGTTAAACCCCCCACTCTAAGGGTATGTTCACACGGAGGAAAAGGTCACAGAACATTCCGCAACAGGAAAAGACAAAAGGATATATCCAGCACTCGGAATCCGGCCTAATAAAAATAAACTTAACTTTTATTAAGAATTGGTCATTCTTCCATTAACATTTTTTGATCATACGAGGGGTAAGCTAATGTCCCTTGTATGATCATAATTTTTTAATGGAAGAATGACCATTTCTTAATAAAAGTTAGGTTTTATCTTTATTAGGCCGGATTCCGAGTGCTGGATATATCCTTTTGTCTTTTCCTGTTGCTGCATTTTGGCTTAGCCGAGAGAGCCATTATCCGTGCACCGATCTTTTGGAATCCTGCTACAACGCTGACGGCTCTGACACGTGAGTAGTGCACTTCTAAATTATTATCATTTTTTCTATATTAAGAGCTGTGACCTTCATATCTTTTTCACGGAACATTCCATTTGAACATTCCGCGACGAAATGCCGATGCAGCATCAGCTTTCTATAGCGGCAACCCACTCCTGTGTAGGCCCGAATAAATGGTCAAGCCATGGGATTCACGGCTGATTCTGCTCAGATAGGGCATGTCGCTTCTTTTTTTCCGCTACTAGCTAGCGTTCGGTCCAGTTTCTTCATATCTCCCATCACTACCTTGTTCAGAAAAGAAACTGCCACCACCCAGACCCTTAAAGAGGACCTTTCACTGATTTGGGCGTAGGCAGTTCTATATACTGCTGGAACGCTGACAATGATATGAATTCAGCGCACTGTCGGCTTTCCCAATCTGTGCCCCGGGTAAAGAACTATCGGCCCTGGTACCGTAGCTCTTTACAGTCAGAAGGGCGTTCCTGACAGTCACTCAGGTACATCCTTCTCCGCAGCAGTGCCTATTGCGCTGTACTGGGTGAGCTGGGAGGAACGCCCCCTCCCACCAGATAATATTTGTCTATGGACAAGCACTGTCAGCTTTCCAGCAGTATACAGAACTGCCTGTGCCCAAATCGGTGAAACGTCCTCTTTAAAAGGGGCATCCTGAAGGGGGGCAGTTCCTCTGTATACAGAGTAACTGTTCAAGCATACATCAATATGATCAGCAAAGTGAGTTTTTGCTGAATAGATTTCTGGCGAGAGGTTACCCTCTTTGAACGGGCACCGGAACAAACAAGGCTAACCCCGAGAGAAACTGCCGCTATTATTATACCCTGGGGTCTTTTCAGACCCCGGAGTATAATAATCAGAGACTCAGGGGAGGTGAAGAAGCATAATAAACAGTGTAACTCACCTCTCCGGGATCCATTGTTACTCCTAGCACAGGCTTCAGGACTTTAGGGCAATGTCCCAGACGTGACGTCCCCACGTGACATCTGGGACATTACTGCTCAGATCTGTTTTCAGGGCATCCTGTCTTGGGCTGGTTAAGAGAAAAAATAAGGAAAAAAATAAACTGGTAAAATTGCCGCCCCTTTGAAAGTGCTGCCTGAGGCGGCTGCGTGACCTCACCTCAGAGGTGCGGCCCTGGTTGGGGGAAAGCTAGCGCTCACCTGTGTGGAGAGGGAACTTATGGGCTTTAATCCTTGGTGGCCAGCGCACATACAAGTCTATGACAGGGAGAGGCTGTTGCTTGTGTTTCCAGTTAATTTAGGGAACTAACAGCCCATTGGGGTTAGTGTTTACTGGGGAGAGTGCCTTCTATGCCTCCCTGTTGTTCTTAATGCCATATGCTATGGACATGCATTAATCCCCGCAATTATCAGGTTGGGCAATTATATCTCCCAAAGATCTTTGTTTGGCATTAGATTAGGCTTCTAATAATCTCTATAAATCCCCATTAGATTATTATTGTTTTGGTCCCTGTATGATTACTATACACTATGAGCAGCGGGACCGTTAGGGCTAGTTCACACGGGGGGCAATGAGGCAGATTTTGACAGCAGATTTCGCCTCAAATCCTGCCTCCATACAATGGTGGTCTATGGAGACTGCTAGCTTTCGTTTTTCTGCTAGCAGTTTTTTGCTGCTAGCGGAAAAAAGAAGCGGCATGACCTTTCTTCAGGCGGATTCCACCTGAGGAAAGCAATAAAAGTGAATGGGAGGCGAAAAACATCTAGCATTTTTTTTTTGCAAAACAAAATCCAGACCGAAAACGCCTAGCGTTTTTTTTTTTTTTTTTTACAGTCTATTCACTTTAGGACGCGTTTTTTTTCGGGACCAAAATAAGCCAGGCGGTTTTTACGTGTGAACTAGCCCTTAGCATTGGGGATTTAACATTGCTGGGAGTTCTTTTATTTATTTATTGGGAATAAAAAAAAAAAATGTCAGACGACTTATTGTTTTGTGATTATGGGGCCCAGTTTGTCCAATATTAGTTGATGGCGTCCCTTCATCCAGTGAATGATATATATCTTTATTCAGGTTACTGTTAAACTTAACTATACTGGGGTCTCTTCTCCTCAAAACCCTTAGCAATAACAGGATCCATTCCTATGGGCTAAATGTGTTACCTTTATATATTTACAGGTCAGGCAGCAATTGTCCATAGACTGAGGTCATCCCAAGGACATCGTGGAGAACCTTCTACTGGACATCAAAGAAGCAGGAATCCTATCACTGCGAGGACAGGGAGACGCGACAGAGCTCCTCCACAGCACAGAGGACTAGAAGAGAGCAGGGAAAGAAGCCGCTCTCCATTAAGACCCGCCCCTGCAGAGCCCTCCAGAATAATAGGAGAGAGTAGCAGTGATAACAACCATCCAGCAAGTGGATCCACAGCTGACACCACTGAATTTCAACGGCCAAATCCGGTTCCTGCAGAGCCCTCCAGAATAATAGGAGAGAGTAGCAGTGATAGCAGCCGACCAGCAAGTGGATCCACAGCTGACACCACTGAATTTCAACGGCCAAATCCGGTTCCACCGCCTGAGGATCCAATTCCAAGCAGATCTCCTGTATACTCCTACCCTGCAACCCGTGCATTCAGTAGATTCATTCAGCTGCTGGACATGGGTGGGATGACCCCAACGTCACCGGCAATGCCACAGGGGCAACCACTTGAACCACATGCACAATATCTACTTTGGCACGAGAGACGGCAGGAGAGACAGCAGCGTCCGCCCAGCAGGAGAACTCTGCAAATTCAGAACTTACCCACTAGAGAGGTAATACCTCAGGAGGAGGCACAGTCATGTGTAATCTGCATGACTGAATATGAGATTGGAGAGCAAGTCACAGAGCTTCCCTGTACTCATAACTTTCATCAGGGTTGCATCTCGACCTGGCTCCGCTCTCACTCTCAGTGCCCCCTGTGCCGTAACCACTGCTTCCAATGAAGCCCCATGAAGGGCTATGAACAGAGACATCCCAAAATAATGGAAGGTAAGCCATCTATATTTCATCTTTTCCCTCCGCCCTATCAGATGTATGTGACATGTAACAAAGAAATAATAACATTTTATCTTTTGCTATCCAGAAAGAATATCCAAGCCTGGAAAAAGAACAGCCTGAACTACAATCCGTTACAGGACACGGCAGCTCCAGACCCGGATGGTGCCATATACTTTATTCCATGGCAAATTCTTCCTAAAAAAAAAAAAAAAAATTAAAAAAAAAAAAAGATTGTGTAAATTGTTTTTACTTTTTTTTACTGTATATAATAATATTTTGTGATCTAGCAGCGTATCATGATAAGTAAGACAGAGGTAGCAGTTACACCAAATACACGACCGCACCAACAGATATACATGGGCCTAAGTGCACAAGGAGGCTCAAGGCCCCTCTGTTATTCTCCAACTCTCTCAAAACACCTGGAAGGGGCCCTCAGAAAGGTTGACTGCCTGGACTCCCAGGGTGGACAAGTGTCCTCAGCCCAGCAGAATAACATAACATGAGCACTCTATGTGCCAGTCATATCAGAAAAGCAATGTGACTGACACATTTAGCATTAATGTCACAAAAATGGGGAGTGATCTGCAAAAAGGGGGTGTTCTCCCAAAAGGGTTTGGGCCGCCGGACAATTTTTACAAAACGCTTTGTGCACCAGGTCTCCCAGAGGCCAATATGTCAAATTTAGCAAGTGTTTGTATATGTAGACACAAGTGTCATAAATGGCACATGGTAGGTGGGGCCCTGTTTCAGATTTTGAAACTGGTCCCAAAAACTGCCTGTATGATGGTGAAGAGGGGACTAGAACACATTCACATTCAGACACTACAGACTTACACAATTCTGGACACCTAAAAATTAGAGATGCGCGAACAGTGTTCTATGAAACACATGTTCGATCGGATATCAAGCTGTTCGAGATGTTCAATTCCATACGGACACCACGTGGCAAACTCCAAAAAAATTCGATTCCCCTCCCACCTTCCCTGGTGCTTTTTTTGCACCAATAACAGCGCAGGGGAGGTGGGACAGGAACTACGACAACGGGGGCATTGAAAAAAATCGGAAAAAGTCATTGGCTGCCGAAATCAGGTGACCTCCATTTTAGACGAATAGTGGATTTCAAATCCGGGTCATATGAGACTGTGAACTTTGTGACTATGAGACAGGGATAGCTGTACTGGCAGGGATAGCTAGGGATAACCTTTATTTATGTGGGAATGTTATTAAAAATAACTTTTTGGGGCTCTATCGGGTGTGTAATTGTGTTTTTTGTGAGATAAACTTTTTCCCATTGGATTGTATTGAGCAGCATTGATTGGCCGAATGAGATACAGAAGACGTGCAGAGACACAGCAGTGTTGAGCCAGTTCTGCTCAGCTACACCGTGTGCCGGTCAGCACTGCTGTGCGAGCTCGGCACACACTCAGCTCTGCATCACCGCTGGCATTGGCCAGTATACAGAATCAGTATACAGAATCAGCAAAGCTGAGTGTGTGCTGAGCTCGCACAGCAGAGCCGACCAGCACACAGTGTAGTTGAGCAGAACTGGCTCAACACAGCAGAGGTGAGTGTGTGCACTCGCTCAGCTGGACTGCATCACCGCATACCCATAGGAAAGCAATGGCCAGTCTCCAGCCAATCAGCGCTGGCTCTGCCGGAGGAGGCGGAGTCTAAGGGCGGACCTGAATGGAGACTGGTGTGGAGCGATCTTAGACTCCGCCTCCTCCGGCAGAGCCAGCGCTGATTGGCCGAAGGCTGGCCAATCAACGCTGGCCAATGCATTCCTATGGGTATGCGGTGATGCAGCAGAGCTGAGCGAGTACACACATTCACCTCTGCTGTGCAGAGACTCAGCAGTGTTGAGCCAGTTCTGCTCAACTACACCGTGTGCCGGTCAGCACTGCTGTGCGAGCTCGGCACACACTCGGCTCTGCATCCCCGATGGCATTGGCTAGCGTTAATTGGCCAGTATACAGAATCAGTATACAGAATCAGTATACAGAATCAGCAGAGCTGGGTGTGTGCCGAGCTCGCACAGCAGAGCCGACCGGCACACAGTGTAGTTGAGCAGAACTGGCTCAACACAGCAGAGGTGAGTGTGTGCACTCGCTCAGCTCGACTGCATCACCGCATACCCATAGGAATGCATTGGCCAGTCTCCAGCCAATCAGCGCTGGCTCTGCCGGAGGAGGCGGAGTCTAAGGTCGGACCTGAATGGAGACTGGTGTGGAGCGATCTTAGACTCCGCCTCCTCCGGCAGAGCCAGCGCTGATTGGCCGAATTCTGAAGACTGGCCAATCAACGCTGGCCAATGCATTCCTATGGGAAAAAGTTAGCTTGCGAAAATTGCAAGCTGACAGGGATTTCCATGTAATAAAGTGACTTATATGCCCCCAGACATGCTTCCCCTGCCGTCCCAGTGTCATTCCAGGGTGTTGGTATCATTTCCTGTGGTGTCATAGTGGACTTGGTGACCCTCCTGAGATGGATTTGGGTTTCCCCCTTAACGAGTATATGTTCCCCATAGATTATAATGGGGTTCGAAACCCGTTCAAACAGTCGAACAGTGAGCGGCTGTTCGAATCGGATTTCGAACTTCGAACATTTGGGTGTTCGCTCATCTCTACTAAAAATCTGTTACAATCGTTCACCCCCTTCTGCTGCTCATACAGATGCTCCAGCATGTTTAAGGGGGAGTTTCATTAAATTGGAAGATGGCAGATAAGCCAGTCCAAGAGCAGACCATTTGACACTGCAAATCGAGAAGTGTGTTGTTTGCAACGTAAGAACGGCTGGAATGCACAGAGATATTTCAGACCATGAGGAGCAGCTCTTTTAAGCCACTATACAGGTCAATAAAATGCCGAACCACCTGATTAAGGACATACACCATACAAGACATACATATTTGTTTTATTGCAGCATAGCAACAATATTGGCGCCATTATCACTGGCAAAACTGTCCAGTTGGAGTTGGCGGAGAGCCATCCAGTAGGATACTTGCTGCAGGATACAGTGAAGCAGCTCCTCTGTGCGGCTCCTCTGACCCAGGTTTATTACTTACAGAACTGTATGGCAGAACGAAACGGTCCAGAGAGAAGGATGGGCCCTGCATAGTGTGGGAACTGGGCCTGAACAATCAGGGTAGAACTATCACTTGGCCTTGCTGCGTTTTTCCATTGTGGCCGCTGAGAACATATGGTTCTTGTCCATAATTACTGCTCCACATGGCCAGTGAGGTTGAACGCATGCCATCAGATACAAGCACAGTCAGTTGTAGAAAAGTGGAAGATACATGAAATAGTCTACAAAGTCCTATACAAAGGACTCTTGTACACAGCAGCTATCCAGCACAGGTCGTCCTCAGGGTCAGGGGTTAGCAGATTTGGCCAGGCCTGACCTTTGGATACAACTTCTTTATAAAACACCTTAGCCGGGACTACTGGAGAAGACTTTACAGCTGAACAATGCAGTGGAGGTGCAGGGTAGTAGTCTGAGGGGCTCATCTCCTGAGGGGAGACATGAGGAGGTGATGTTCCCCTGTTTTAGGACAGGCCCCAACTCACTAGTGCAGGAGCCGCACACTCTCCTAGGAGGGGGGGAGGGCTAATCTAGCAGATTCTAGAACCCTCAGAGTCATCAGCAGATGCCATTGGCTGGCAGGATCATGTGACGGACTTATGGCACGTCCCATTACAAGCAAGTAATAAACCAATATTTATGCGGACAGAGCAATATGTCATTTTGAGCATTAGGTGGCAGCAAGACAATAAACCTAATGTGAGCTCATGTAGTCTAATGTAATGCCAATAGGAATGCTATGCTGGGACTATGGATGAAAATCCTACATATATATATATATATATATATATATATATATATATATATATACACACAACAGCATGAAATTAAAAGTTCTCTAAAAGAAACAATAACTTACACGGCTCACCCTAAATACTGTACAAGCAATAATACTAAGTCGTACCATCTCCAGAATAATCCAGAGTCATGTAGGTAATAAGGAAAGACCTAGCAGCTGTCAGTGAGTACATTACACTGTTATAGGACCCCATAACCCCAACTATCTATATAAAACATAGTGTAGAACACTCTTACAGCTTGTTAGGACAGTGCGGCAGCTGCGGCCGAGGGGTCAGGTCACAATCCGCTCCTCAGTTGTTGCGTTTTGCCAGCTGTCACATTCCCTTGCATCAGCTGGGCGTGGTTGGTTGTCTGACTGACCAGGGTGTTAGCCAATGTGCGCCCGGCGTGGGCAGCTGGGCTAGATGGTAGGGACCGCCCTTTCCCTATTTAAGGAGCCACGTCGCTCAGCCTGCTGCCCTAGTCTCATTCCAGATCCTCATTTCTGTGTGTGTGAATGGGTTCCAGGCTCCTCAGTTGACCTTAGCTAGAATTGCCCCTGAGATAGAATCACACGGTTAGTTGGGCAGTAAGCTGCCTTATTCTGAATGCTCTGGTAGCACACACTGTGTACTAGTCTCTGTCTAGCTCAGAGGTTCTGACTAGAAAGTCTTGTTTGCTGTAGCGGCTGCTCTGAGCTGCACAGGCCGCATCTGTGATTTAACATAGCACACCCGGTTGGTGTAGTGATCTGGCAGTGACACTTACTGCCAGACCTTGTTCACACCAGGCTGTTCCTGAAGTTCAGAGCCCCATTGGGCTCCTCAGGGATTTTGTTTATTAGGATTTTTTTAATAACCCTGCTGACCATAACACAGCTCCTAGGAACCTATCTATAAAACATAGTGTAGAATACTGTCAGGACTCCTAGGAACCTATCTATAAAACAGTGTAGAATACTGTCAGGACTCCTAGGAACCTATCTATAAAACATAGTGTAGAATACTGTCAGGGCTCCTAGGAACCTATCTATAAAACAGTGTAGAATACTGTCAGGACTCCTAGGAACCTATCTATAAAACATAGTGTAGAATACTGTCAGGGCTCCTAGGAACCTATCTATAAAACATAGTGTAGAATACTGTCAGGGCTCCTAGGAACCTATCTATAAAACATAGTATAGAATACTGTCAGGGCTCCTAGGAGCCTATCTATAAAACATAGTGTAGAATACTGTCAGGACTCCTAGGAACCTATCTATAAAACATAGTGTAGAATACTGTCAGGACTCCTAGGAGCCTATCTATAAAACATAGTGTAGAATACTGTCAGGGCTCCTAGGAACCTATCTATAAAACATAGTGTAGAATACTTTTAGGGCTCCTAGGAACCTATCTATAAAACATAGTGTAGAATACTGTCAGGACTCCTAGGAACCTATCTATAAAACATAGTGTAGAATACTGTCAGGGCTCCTAGGAACCTATCTATAAAACAGTGTAGAATACTGTCAGGACTCCTAGGAACCTATCTATAAAACATAGTGTAGAATACTGTCAGGGCTCCTAGGAGCCTATCTATAAAGCATAGTGTAGAACAGTGTCAGGGCTCCTAGGAACCTATCTATAAAACATAGTGTAGAATACTGTCAGGACTCCTAGGAACCTATCTATAAAACATAGTGTAGAATACTGTCAGGGCTCCTAGGAACCTATCTATAAAACAGTGTAGAACACTGTCAGGACTCCTAGGAACCTATCTATAAAACATAGTGTAGAATACTGTCAGGACTCCTAGGAGCCTATCTATAAAACATAGTGTAGAATACTGTCAGGGCTCCTAGGAACCTATCTATAAAACATAGTGTAGAATACTTTTAGGGCTCCTAGGAACCTATCTATAAAACATAGTGTAGAATACTGTCAGGACTCCTAGGAACCTATCTATAAAACATAGTGTAGAATACTGTCAGGGCTCCTAGGAACCTATCTATAAAACAGTGTAGAATACTGTCAGGACTCCTAGGAACCTATCTATAAAACATAGTGTAGAATACTGTCAGGGCTCCTAGGAGCCTATCTATAAAGCATAGTGTAGAACAGTGTCAGGGCTCCTAGGAACCTATCTATAAAACATAGTGTAGAATACTGTCAGGACTCCTAGGAACCTATCTATAAAACATAGTGTAGAATACTGTCAGGGCTCCTAGGAACCTATCTATAAAACAGTGTAGAACACTGTCAGGACTCCTAGGAACCTATCTATAAAACATAGTGTAGAATACTGTCAGGGCTCCTAGGAACCTATCTATAAAACATAGTGTAGAATACTGTCAGGGCTCCTAGGAACCTATCTATAAAACATAGTGTAGAATACTGTCAGGACTCCTAGGAACCTATCTATAAAACATAGTGTAGAATACTGTCAGGACTCCTAGGAGCCTATCTATAAAACATAGTGTAGAATACTGTCAGGGCTCCTAGGAACCTATCTATAAAACATAGTGTAGAACACTGTCAGGGCTCCTAGGAACCTATCTATAAAACAGTGTAGAATAATGTCAGAGCTCCTAAGAACCTATCTATAAAACATAGTGTAGAATACTGTTATACATCCGCCCGGAATCAGGGATGGACTGAATGGTCCCTGAACCCAACCTTAGGAAGATAGCTTACAATTAAAGCTTACTTCCAGTTATACAATACATGAATAATATGGGGGAATATAAGAAACTTTGTAATACATTTTAAGAAATATTTTTCCCTTCAAGTTCCGCTTCACATACAGATGTAGCCAAATGTAACTTGACTCTTGATATGTTAAATAAATAAGAATAAAGAAACAGTTTTCTTCTTCTCATCAAGGAACTTATTGGCATATTGTTTCCCAGAATTCCCAGTAAAGAATATATGACCTGTCCGACTCTGCACACCTGAAATGTGGCCGACAAAGGAATTCTCCTTACAGAGACTTAGTATTCCCCCTGACCCAGGTAACGGGAATCTGAATATTGTCTATTGTGACTGCAGGTTTATAGGATTTTAACAGCAAGGTAAAGCACAAATCATCTGGGATTTCGGTGCATTTGTTATTCCAATGTCAGGTGTCATGTCCACCTCAGTGACCCCTGGGGGGAAGGAGAAGGTGAATTTCTGCAGAAGGATTGTGAAAAAGATGAGAAGCTCCATTCTTGCAAGTGTCTCTCCGGCACAGGCTCTACGACCTAAAGCACAAAAATGACAGATGTAGCATAGACAAAAAAAATGTACAAATGATGTAAAAACCTACAAACCATATTAGATGTGTGTACATATTACATATACATACAAGGGGTTGGCCAAATAAGGAAACAAGATTTACTAAAAGCCCCAAAACTCTTTGTTCAGTCCCAAACAGCCATCATATGTTTCCTCCATCACCCAGATGAAGACTCCTGATCCCCCATCTATGGGCTGTATAAGCACAACAAGCCGCGCTATCAATATTAATACTGTGAATGGCCGCCATGTGATTCACCCATGTGCTCACTTTTCTAATGTGTCACCAGTAACCACTTGGCCAATCCCACTATAGTCTATAGGTCTGTGGGTGTCTGTGGGTAACCGTTTTTTTAAGCAGACAGGACCCTCCATCTTTCAGACATAGGAATACATAATGTCTATGTGTTACACTATATTTATGTATTTTATATGTAGTCTAGGCAAAGGGGGAGGGGGGATTTATATTTGTAATTATTTTGCTTTTTATTTATTTGTCATTGTTAGACGCTCTTGGGGTCTTGAATCCCAGGGAGTCTTCTGATCATTAATACAAATCCTGTATACTGTATGTGTATATTCCATATTCAGTATATGTTTGCATATCTTCCATAAGTGTGTATATTCTATAGATGTGTGTGTATATTTACAAATTTAAGTAAATTCAAAGTAAGTGAACCCTTAATATTTACCCAAAATTGGCAGATTGCATGAAAGAAAGAATGGATTCTGAAGAAGCAAAGCATTATAATATAAGGAATAATATACCGCCAGCTATACATTATACGGAATATGAGAGTCACCTGCAGATCTATATGGTCACATAACTCCACTGTGAGCGCTATTAGATTCTAGTTCACAGGAGGGAATATATTGTCCCATATACTGAAATATTTTTATTTAATTTTTTTTGCACACACACACACAGTCACATGACCTTACTTCTGTGATGTCATAAAACTAGGCTCTGCTTACCTATTATGTGAGGTTCTGTTCACATTTGCATATGATGATGTCATAATGCACATATTTGCATATGATGATGTCATAATGCACATATTTGCATATGATGATGTCATAACGGAACCCTGAGGGTATATAAACCCTGAGCGCTGTGACATCACAGCCATTTCTTGAGTTGATGCTTTTGCTGACACTTCACTTTGGTTCTGGAAGAGCGAACTAGTTTGTACTACATATCTAGTGATTACTTCCATTCATTCTTACTGATCTTTGATCAGGGCCCAGTAATATCGGAGCCACCTGAGAACTTAGTTCTCTAATATTTCATCAGATCCGCCTTGGTAACTAAGCCATGAGCGCCCGAGAGCTGCGTCAGCTGATAGCTGACAATGATACATGGCTGCGCCGACCGGAGAATCAAGGTAAGTGAATTGTTCAGGAAGAGAGAGACAATATTCCCCCCACCCTAGAGGAGATTTCCTGGGAGGAGTTATCCCTGGGCTCTGCTCAGCAATGTTTCAGGGTAAACAGCACATTTTCCATTCCTAGTCGTTTGGGGTGGGTTTTACTTTCCTCCGAATTCCACCCCTGCCCATGATAGAAAACAGAAGTTCTTTATTCAGGCAATTTGACAAACTGGGACCCATAATCACAAAACAATAACCCGTCTAAAACATAACTGTTATTCCCAATAAATCAATAAAAGAAATCCCAACAACGTTAAACCCCCCACTCTAAGGGTATGTTCACACGGAGGAAAAGGTCACAGAACATTCCGCAACAGGAAAAGACAAAAGGATATATCCAGCACTCGGAATCCGGCCTAATAAAAATAAACTTAACTTTTATTAAGAATTGGTCATTCTTCCATTAACATTTTTTGATCATACGAGGGGTAAGCTAATGTCCCTTGTATGATCATAATTTTTTAATGGAAGAATGACCATTTCTTAATAAAAGTTAAGTTTTATCTTTATTAGGCCGGATTCCGAGTGCTGGATATATCCTTTTGTCTTTTCCTGTTGCTGCATTTTGGCTTAGCCGAGAGAGCCATTATCCGTGCACCGATCTTTTGGAATCCTGCTACAACGCTGACGGCTCTGACACGTGAGTAGTGCACTTCTAAATTATTATCATTTTTTCTATATTAAGAGCTGTGACCTTCATATCTTTTTCACGGAACATTCCATTTGAACATTCCGTGACGAAATGCCGATGCAGCATCAGCTTTCTATCGCGGCAACTCACTCCTGTGTAGGCCCGAATAAATGGTCAAGCCATGGAATTCACGGCTGATTCTGCGCTGATAGGGCATGTCACTTCTTTTTTCCGCTACTAGCTAGCGTTCGGTCCAGTTTCTTCATATCTCCCATCACTATCTTGTTCAGAAAAGAAACTGCCACCCCCCAGACCCTTAAAGAGGACCTTTCACCAATTTGGGCGTAGGCAGTTCTATATACTGCTGGAACGCTGACAATGATCTGAATTCAGCGCACTGTCGGCTTTCCCAATCTGTGCCCCGGGTAAAGAACTATCGGCCCTGGTACCGTAGCTCTTTACAGTCAGAAGGGCGTTCCTGACAGTCACTCAGGTACATCCTTCTCCACAGCAGTGCCTATTGCGCTGTACTGGGTGAGCTGGGAGGAACGCCCCCTCACACCAGATAATATTTGTCTATGGACAAGCACTGTCAGCTTTCCAGCAGTATATAGAACTGCCTGCGCCCAAATCGGTGAAACGTCCTCTTTAAAAGGGGAATCCCGAAGGGGGGCAGTTCCTCTGTATACAGAGTAACTGTTCAAGCATACATCAATATGATCAGCCAAGTGCGTTTTTGCTGAATAGATTTCTGGCGAGAGGTTACCCTCTTTGAACGGGCACCGGAACAAACAAGGCTAACCCCGAGAGAAACTGCCGCTATTATTATACCCTGGGGTCTTTTCAGACCCCAGAGTATAATAATCAGAGACTCAGGGGAGGTGAAGAAGCATAATAAACAGTGTAACTCACCTCTCCGGGATCCATTGTTACTCCTAGCATAGGCTTCAGGAATTTAGGGCAATGTCCCAGACGTGACGTCCCCACGTGACATCTGGGACATTACTGCTCAGATCTGTTTTCAGGGCATCCTGTCTTGGGCTGGTTAAGAGAAAAAATAAGGAAAAAAATAAACTGGTAAAATTGCCGCCCCTTTGAAAGTGCTGCCTGAGGCGGCTGCGTGACCTCACCTCAGAGGTGCGGCCCTGGTTGGGGGAAAGCTAGCGCTCACCTGTGTGGAGAGGGAACTTATGGGCTTTAATCCTTGGTGGCCAGCGCACATACAAGTCTATGACAGGGAGAGGCTGTTGCTTGTGTTTCCAGTTAATTTAGGGAACTAGCAGCCCATTGGGGTTAGTGTTTACTGGGGAGAGTGCCTTCTATGCCTCCCTGTTGTTCTTAATGGCATATGCTATGGACATGCATTAATCCCCGCAATTATCAGGTTGGACAATTATATCTCCCAAAGATCTTTGTTTGGCATTAGATTAGGCTTCTAATAATCTCTATAAATCCCCATTAGATTATTATTGTTTTGGTCCCTGTATGATTACTATACACTATGAGCAGCGGAACTATTAGGGCTAGTTCACACGGGGGGCAATGAGGCAGATTTTGACAGCAGATTTCGCCTCAAAACCTGCCTCCATACAATGGTGGTCTATGGAGACTGCTAGATTTCGTTGTTCTGCTAGCAGTTTTTTGCTGCTAGCGGAAAAAAGAAGCGGCATGACCTTTCTTCAGGCGGATTCCACCTGAGGAAAGCAATAGAAGTGAATGGGAGGCGAAAAACGTCTAGCATTTTTTTTGCAAAAAAAAAAAATCCAGACCGAAAACGCCTAGCGTTTTTTTTTTTTTTTTACAGTCTATTCACTTTAGGGGAGGGGAAAACCGCCTGTCATTTTCTGAAAAAAACTGCTCCAAAAAACGCCTCAAGGTCAAAAAGACGCTTCCTAATTAGGAAGCGGTTTTTTTTCGGGACCAAAATAAGGCAGGCGGTTTTTACGTGTGAACTAGCTCTTAGCATTGGGGATTTAACATTGCTGGGAGTTCTTTTATTTATTTATTGGGAATAAAAAAAAAAATTTCAGACGACTTACTGTTTTGTGATTATGGGGCCCAGTTTGTCCAATATTAGTTGATGGCGTCCCTTCATCCAGTGAATGATATATATCTTTATTCAGGTTACTGTTAAACTTAACTATACTGGGGTCTCTTCTCCTCAAAACCCTTAGCAATAACAGGATTCATTCCTATGGGCTAAATGTGTTACCTTTATATATTTACAGGTCAGGCAGCAATTGTCCATAGACTGAGGTCATCCCAAGGACACCGTGGAGAACCTTCTACTGGACAGCAAAGAAGCAGGAATCCTATCACTGCGAGGACAGGGAGACGCGACAGAGCCCCTCCACAGCACAGAGGACTAGAAGAGAGCAGGGAAAGAAGCCGCTCTCCATTAAGACCCGCCCCTGCAGAGCCCTCCAGAATAATAGGAGAGAGTAGCAGTGATAACAACCGTCCAGCAAGTGGATCCACAGCTGATACCACTGAATTTCAATGGCCAAATCCGGTTCCACCGCCTGAGGATCCAATTCCAAGCAGATCTCCTGTATACTCCTACCCTGCAACCCGTGCATTCAGTAGATTCATTCAGCTGCTGGACATGGGTGGGATGACCCCAACGTCACCGGCAATGCCACAGGGGCAACCACTTGAACCACATGCACAATATCTACTTTGGCACGAGAGACGGCAGGAGAGACGGCAGCGTCCGCCCAGCAGGAGAACTCTGCAAATTCAGAACTTACCCACTAGAGAGGTAATACCTCAGGAGGAGGCCCAGTCATGTGTAATCTGCATGACTGAATATGACATCGGAGAGCAAGTCACAGAGCTTCCCTGTACTCATAACTTTCATCAGGGTTGCATCTCGACCTGGCTCCGCTCTCACTCTCAGTGCCCCCTGTGCCGTACCCACTGCTTCCAATGAAGCCCCATGAAGGGCTATGAACAGAGACATCCCAAAATAATGGAAGGTAAGCCATCTATATTTCATCTTTTCCCTCCGCCCTATCAGATGTATGTGACATGTAACATAGAAATAATAACATTTTATCTTTATCTATCCAGAAAGAATATCCAAGCCTGGAAAAAGAACAGCCTGAACTACAATCCGTTACAGGACACGGCAGCTCCAGACCCGGATGGTGCCATATACTTTATTCCATGGCAAATTCTTCCTAAAAAAAAAAAAAAATGTAAATAAATAAATAATAATAAAAAAAAAAAAAAAAAAAAAAAAGATTGTGTAAATTGTATTTCTTTTTTTACTGTATATAATAATATTTTGTGATCTAAGAGCCTATAATGATAAGTAAGACAGAGGTAGCAGTTACACCAAATACACGACCGCACCAACAAATGCTCCAATATATGGCAGATATATGTAAATGTGTATATTGTGTAATGAGGAGATCATAGCTCCAGGGGCTGCGGGGAGGGCAGATATACATGGGCCTAAGTGCACAAGGAGGCTCAAGGCCCCTCTGTTATTCTCCAACTCTCTCAAAACATCTGGGAGGGGCCCCAGGATATGATAAAGTGGTATAGGTGAACTGTCTGGCGGTATTATATGAGCAGGGAATACAGGGCCGCATTAAATATAGGGCATATGGTGCACTCCTATCTTTTTTTTATTGATTATTATGTAACACAAAACATCGAGATGCCGGGGATTGAACCCAGGGCCTCATACATGCAAAGCATGCGCTCTACCAGTGAGCTACATCCCCTCATACACAGTGTGAAAACACTCATATTTCTGAGACTACATACCACCTATATGGCAGTATTACATTGGTATTATTATTATTATGGGCAGGTATATGGCACTTATATATGTTGGTACTATTCTGTCTACATTTCAGGTCTGTTATCAGGGGTTGTAACTAGCAAAGACTGGGCCCCATAGTAAACACTGACTGGGCCCCCACAGCACGTACGGGGTATAGTGCACATAGAACATATAGGGGGTTAAAAAGGGTCTCAGACCCCACAACATTGTATATTCATGATCTTTTCTTAGGACAGAACATCAATATTTTAGTCTCTGAAAAATGACATGAAAGTGTTTTTTTACGTGTACTGCGTGGTAGCACTACTAATGTGTATAGTATGGGAGTATTATCCGTGTGCACTATATGGTGGTATTATTGTTTTGCACAGTGTGGCAGTATCATTTATATGCACTCTATGTTTTTACTATTTATTAGTATGACAGTGTTATTTCGGTGTGCTGTATGTGGGCGCTGTATGGCTACATTATATCTATATGGCGGTATTATTATTATTGGAGTATTTTCAGGAGTTTCCCATAGGGGATGTAGCTCAGTGGTAGAGCGCATGCTTCGCATGTATGAGGCCCCGGGTTCAATCCATGTTTTGTGATAAACAACTACAAAAACATCAAAGATCCATAAAACTGATAAATGTGCCGGAATTCAGAAAACATCTGCCTGTCTGTATTATAAAGGCTGAATATTATCTGTCCACCATTTTAGAATCCTATGTCGATAGTGACCACTAGGGGCGGTGTAGCTGACACAATACATGTATAGAAATACATGGCCAGTGATGTAATAAATAGTCCTCCTTATCTCTATAGCGCCATCCTATGCCATTGTGGTTTCCAGCTCAACTCTAGGAGCCTATATATAGAAAGAAAGCTAATAAACTGTTACACTGGAGCCTTCACATCCCACTGTCAGTATGAGTGCCCTGGATATGATACGGTGGTATAGGTGAACTGTCTGGCGGTATTATATGAGCAGGGAATACAGGGCTGCATTAAATATAGGGCATATGGTGCACTCCTACTGGGCCCTATGGTAGCGGGGGCCTCTTGGGACACCAGGACAGTCCCAGTTTACATCTGCTGTGAGGCATTAGGAGGCAGATTGCTGAATCCAGGAGGGGGCAGCACTGAGAGCATTTGTTGGGGGAACCTTGCGAGATTTGTCTCATGAGATCTCCCGGTGGTTTCGTCCAGACCGGAAATGTGCAAAATGGAACTGCTGTACATGTCACTGAGCTGTTAGTGTCCTTGTGAACATGATATAGACTGGTACCCCTTCTATAGGGGATGTAGCTCAGTGGTAGAGCACATGCTTTGCATGTATGAGGCCCTGGGTTCAATCCCCGGCATCTCCATGTTTTGTACAGGTTTATCTAAATACAATACAGATGCTACATTTCAGAGCTCAGGTGTCTGGATGATCCTCAAACAACTGGATTCTGTCAAAAAATAAGCTTCAAAATAAAAAAACATTGTATCGTTCACCATCATATAATGTGGAAACATAAGCGCATGGTGGACAGTAGGGGGCAGTCAACTCAAACACAAAAACATCCATGTACGCACTTCAACTTGTAGGGACATATTGGATACGGATCCTTGTAGACCAGGGCTCGGCTCCACAGTGACAGGAGGCGCAAGATGTCGGGCACATGACAATTTATACTGGATTTCTGGCATATCACGTTCGTGGTAGGATGTGAAGTCACCAGGTGCTGCAGGGTCACCGGCAATGTATTACTGTACATGTATTGTGTGGACTAGACTGCCCCCTAGTGTCCATCATTTTCTCTACAGACAAAAGGTTATGCTCTTTTACATTAAATTCCGTCTTCATATTATCCCCGAACATATTTCGTGAGACTTCATGCCTGTATATCAGTTTTACTGTCCTTGTTTTGTAGTTGTTTGTCTCAAAGGGTGGAGATGCCAGGGATTGAACCCGGGGCCTCATACATGCAAAGCATGCACTCTACCACTGAGCTACATCCCCTATAGAATATTCCTACCAATGCTCCCAATGCATCTGGGAAAAATAGTCTTGGTATCCATCATTCGCTTACACTTCAGCCCTCCAGGGGGCCCTGTACGTTGCATACCACGTTGCTGCCAACCACATCCTGACACTGTTCAGCCTCAGCTACATGATATGAGACGTATGGGGCCCCCTAGAGGACTGAAATGTAAGGAAAGGTGGCTGTGGGCAGCGGCAGGGATCGGTAACTAAACAGGGCCTAATACCTGCTGGGGTTATTTCCCCTCAGTACAGGAGGTCAATGGAACGTGTTGTTTCATCTCAGAATTGGGAACATTAATAGAACAATTATATAGGGGATGTAGCTCAGTGGTAGAGCGCATGCTTTGCATGTATGAGGCCCCGGGTTCAATCCCAAGCATCTCCATGTCATGTGATTAACACGTACAAAAACATCAAAAATCCAAAAAACTGATAAACATTCAGGAAACATCTTCCCGTATCCTATTAATATTATAAAGGTGAAAATTTGTGAGTTTGGATGTTTGTGGGTTTGTGTATTTGGATGTTCCTCAATCACAGCCAAACGGCTGAATGGATTTTGGGTAAATTAAACACACACACACATATTTGCCAGGAAAAGGTAGTAGGCTACTTAAAATGTGGCATATATGAAGCAGAGCACGGCCCGGCGTCATAGCACCCTGACGCCGGGGCCTCGCTCTGCCTCATATAGGACACACACAGGCAGAAGCCCGAGAACTATATGCACTGAGCGAGCAGAGAGAGCGGCGGGGGAGCGTGGCCAAGGTGAGTGCTACTACACTGGGGCCGATGTAGGAGGGGGACATGAAGCTGGGGGCAGAGATGGAGGGGGGACATGAAGCTGGGGGCAGAGATGGAGGGACAAGAAACTGGGGGCAGAGATGGGGGGACAAGAAACTGGGGGAAGAGATGGGGGGACAAGAAACTGGGGCAGAGATGGGGGGCAAGAAACTGGGGGCAGAGATGGGGGGACAAGAAACTGGGGGCAGAGATGGAGGGACAAGAAACTGGGGGCACAGATGGGGGGACATGAAGCTGGGGGCAGAGATAGAGGGACAAGAAACTGAGGGCAGAGATGGGGGTACAAGAAACTGGGGGCAGTTATGGGGGGACAAGAAACTGGGGGCAGAGATGGGGAGGGACAATAAACTGGGGGCAGAGATGTAGGGACAAGAAACTGGGGGCAGAGATGGTGGGAAGAGATGGGGGGACAAGAAACTGCGGGCAGAGATGGGGGGACAAGAAACTGAGGACAGAGATGGAGGGACAAGAAACTGGGGGTACAGATGGGGGGACATGAAGCTGGGGGCATTTATGGGGGGACAAGAAACTGGGGGCAGAGATGGGGGGACAAGAAACTGGGGCCAGAGATGGGGGTACAAGAAACTGGAGGAACAAGAAACTGGGGGCAGAGATGGGGGAACAAGAAACTGGGGGCAGAGATGGGGGGACAAGAAACTGGGGGCACATAATGATATCCAGTAGTATCAACACAATAGGGCTACACGTAGTATATTGTCTCAGGAATTGGAGTATTTTTAAAGGTTTCCTATAGGGGATGTAGCTCAGTGGTAGAGCGCGTGCTTCGCATGTATGAGGCCCCGGGTTCAATCCCCGGCATCTCCATGTTTTGTGATAAACAACGACAAAAACATCAAAGATCCATAAAACTGATAAATGTGCAGGAATTCAGGAAACATCTGCCCGTCTGTATTATAAAGGCTGAATATTATCTGTTCACCATTTTAGAATCCTATGTCGATAGTGACCACTAGGGGGCGGTGTAGCTAACACAATACATGTACACTCACCGGCCACTTTATTAGGTACACCATGCTAGTAACGGGTTGGATCCCCTTTTGCCTTCAGAACTGCCTCAATTCTTCGTGGCATAGATTCAACAAGGTGCTGGAAGCATTCCTCAGAGATTTTGGTCCATATTGACATGATGGCATCACACAGTTGCCGCAGATTTGTCGGCTGCACATCCATGATGTGAATCTCCCGTTCCACCACATCCCAAAGATGCTCCTCTATTGGATTGAGATCTGGTGACTGTGGAGGCCATTGGAGTACAGTGAACTCATTGTCATGTTCAAGAAACCAGTCTGAGATGATTCCAGCTTTATGACATGGCGCATTATCCTGCTGAAAGTAGCCATCAGATGTTGGGTACATTGTGGTCATAAAGGGATGGACATGGTCAGCAACAAAACTCAGGTAGGCTTTGGCGTTGCAACGATGCTCAATTGGTACCAAGGGGCCCAAAGAGTGCCAAGAAAATATTCCCCACACCATGACACCACCACCACCAGCCTGAACCGTTACCGATACAAGGCAGGATGGATCCATGCTTTCATGTTGTTGACGCCAAATTCTGACCCTACCATCCGAATGTCGCAGCAGAAATCGAGACTCATCAGACCAGGCAACGTCTTTACAATCTTCAATTGTCCAATTTCAATGAGCTTGTGCAAACTGTAGCCTCAGTTTCCTGTTCTTAGCTGAAAGGAGTGGCACCCGGTGTGGTCTTCTGCTGCTGTAGCCCATCTGCCTCAAAGTTGGACGTACTGTGCGTTCAGAGATGCTCTTCTGGCTACCTTGGTTGTAACGGGTGGCTATTTGAGTCACTGTTGCCTTTCTATCAGCTCGAACCAGTCTGGCCATTCTCCTCTGACCTCTGGCATCAACGCATTTCCGCCCACAGAACTGCCGCTCACTGGATGTTTTTTCTTTTTCGGACCATTCTCTGTAAACCCTAGAGATGGTTGTGCGTGAAAATCCCAGTAGATCAGCAGTTTCTGAAATACTCAGACCAGCCCTTCTGGCACCAACAACCATGCCACGTTCAAAGGCACTCAAATCACCTTTCTTCCCCATACTGATGCTCGGTTTGAACTGCAGGAGATTGTCTTGACCATGTCTACATGCCTAAATGTACTGAGTTGCCGCCATGTGATTGGCTGATTAGAAATTAAGTGTTAACGAGCAGTTGGACAGGTGTACCTAATAAAGTGGCCGGTGAGTGTATAGAAATACATGGCCAGTGATGTAATAAATAGTCCTCCTTATCTCTATAGCGCCATCCTATATCATTGTGTCACCGGCAATGTAATCCTTTACATGTATTGTGCAGACTAGACTGCCCCCTAGTGTCCATCATTTTCTCTACAGACAAAAGGTTAAGCTCGTTTACATTAAATTCCGTCTTCGTATTATCCCCAAACATATTTTGTGTGCCTTCCTGCCTGTACATCAGTTTTACTGACCTTTGATGTTTTGTAGCTGTTTGTCTCAAAGGGTGGAGATGCTGGGGATTGAACCCGGGGCCTCATCCATGCAAAGCATACGCTCTACCACTGAGCTACATCCCCTATACCATGTCTCTATTAATGCTCCCAATGCATCTGAGAAAAATAGTCGTGGTACCTATCATTCGCTTACACTTCAGCCCTCCAGGGGGCCCTGTGCATTGCATACCACATTGCTGTCAACAACGTCCTGACACTGTTCAGCCTCAGCTACATGATATGAGACGTATGGGGCCCCCTAGAGGACTGAAACGTAAGCAAAGGTGGCTGTGGGCAGTGGCAGGGACCGGTAACTAAATAGGGCCTAATACCTGCTGGGGTTATTTCCCCTCAGTACAGGAGGTCAATGGAACGTATTGTTTCATCTCAGAATTGGGAACATTAATAGAATTGCTATATAGGCGATGTAGCTCAGTGGTAGAGCGCATGCTTTGCATGTATGAGGCCCCGGGTTCAATCCCTGGCATCTCCATGTTTTGTACAGGTTTATCTAAATACAATAAAAATGCTAAAATTCAGAGCTCAGGCGTCTGGATGATCCTCAAACTACTGGATTTTGTCAAAAAATAAGCTTCAAAATAAAAAGATTGTATCGTTCACCATCATATAATGTGGAAACATAAGCGCATGGTGGACAGTAGGGGGCAGTCAACTGAAACACAAAAACATCCATGTACGCACTTCAACTTGTTGAAACACAAAAGTGTTTTTTTACGTGTACTGCGTGGTAGCACTACTAATGTGTATAGTATGGGAGTATTATCCGTGTGCACTATATGGTGGTATTATTGTTTTGCACAGTGTGACAGTATCATTATATGCACTCTATGTTTTTAGTATTTATTTGTACGACAGTGTTATTTCGGTGTACTGTATGTGGGCGCTGTATGGCTACATTATATCTATATGGCGGTATTATTATTATTATATATTTCCACTTTACTAATCACATAATGATATCCAGTAGTATCAGCACAATAGGGCTACACGTAGTATATTGTCTCAGGAATTGGAGTATTTGAAGAGGTTTCCTGTAGGGGATGTAGCTCAGTGGTAGAGCGCATGCTTCGCATGTTTGAGGCCCCGGGTTCAATCCCCGGCATCTCCATGTTTTGTCTTACATAATAATTTGTTCAACTTTAAGCAGAAATATCTGGATGTGATCCAAGAAACTGTAATATCTGATAAAGCAAGTATCAAAATATCCTTCACTGTCATGTGCAGTATTCCTAAAGATGTATACATAATGTGGCCAGTAGGTGGCAGTGCGCTCATACACAGAAACATCCAGGTATCTCCATGTTATGTGATAAACAACTACAAAAACATCAAAGATCCATAAAACTGATAAATGTGCAGGAATCCACAAGATGTCTGTCTCGACGTAACACAAAGGACGGATTCAACTATCAAAATGTCATCCTGCATTTACGAATCCCCAGTACAGTCAGTGATGGACACTAGGGGGCATTATAGTCAGCACAATACACTGCCTGTGGTATAATGAACAGGCATTTTTTATTTATATAGGGCCCATCATATTCCTCCATATAACATTGACAGCCCTGCTGCCTCCACTTCTGCTTCAGCCCTCCAGGGGACCCCGTCTGCCCCACATGATGTCAATGTTTCCTATTGGGCCCAGTCTTTACCAGTTCTGTCCATGGTTATAGACCTAAAATGTAGACAGAATTTTTTTCTGCCCTTTTGTATTTGGAGATGCTGGATCTGTGTATGTAGATATAGATATATCTGAAGACGGATACTGAGTGCGACATCTATAAAATAATACCGCCAATATAATAGAATAAATTAATCTAAAGTTACAGAAGGAGACGTAACAAGGAAATCCAGTATAAAATAACACGTGTCAGACATCTTGCACCGAGCCCCGGTCTACAAGGATCTGTGCCCAATATGTCCATATAGAAGCTGATCTCATCCTTGTGTGTTTCTGTTTATGAGCAGACCTACTGGACACTTTATGCCTATATCTCTACAATCTAGTGTATGGTGTGAAGGATATTTTGATACTTGGTTTATCAGTTAATACAGTTTCTTGGATCACATCCGGATATTTCTGCTCTGAAGTTGAGCAAATTTATCTTTTTTTACTGCCTATGTAGGCACACACTCTCCCTGATGTGGACGAGTGTCCCCAAACCCTGGTCTATAGTCTTTCACTCTGCCAATCAGTATCCCTACGCTATGCTGAGGATGGCCCAATAGGCCGAAACAGCGCTGTCCATAGCTGGGAATCTGTTCCTTTTGGGACAGAAATACTGATTTGGCAATTAAATCCACATGATGATTAAAAGACTTTATAACTGAGTCATTCATGATGTTAAGGATGCTGCCCTCTATAGGGTGGTGTACAGAGTGCACTCTGTTCTCCTAATTCCATCCAGGAGAATAGATTTGCATATTTTTTACCCAACTTCCTTTGGGATCTCAGAGGAGGTGGCCTCAGTGCCGAGAAACACATCTGAGTCCCCTTAGCAATATGCATTAAGAGAACCGTGAAGCAACCAAGTGTAGTCAGCTAGCATAGCATCGAGCATGGCTAAATGCAGAGAAAGACGTTGTACCACTTTCAGTGATGGTAACTTCAGTGCTGCAGTTGGCAATGGACGGTGTAACGGGATTAGCTGAAGGATCGCTGTCTTGACCACTTTTTGGCACAAAATGAAAGTCCAATCAAGCCAAGTATGGTGCAAGGATATGATGCAAGGACACCTACACATCTGTCTCTGACACATTGGGGAGTTGACGCTGATTCGCCCTTTTGGCCTGCACCATCATGCGCTTCTTCCCAGCCACTCCCCATCTCCCAGGCGTTTCATTGCAGGCAGAAGTACAGTGCAAGCCACCCACATGCCCAAGCCTTTAATGGCGTCATCAAAAAACTGCAGGCCCTGGAGATGTTGACGTTTATGCTTCTGGATACCCAGGCCTTCCGTCACCAGATGGCAGCTGGGGCACCTCCCTATGCTGGGCCTAGCCATTACTACTTCTCTTGGTTTGCTATCCCTGCTTTGCGCCTGCACGTGTCCCATAACATCAGTCGGGCCCAGAGCTCCGCGCTTTGCTGCAAGGTCCACTTGACCACCGATGCATGGACAAGCGCCTGTGGTCAGGGATGCTGCTTATCTTTAATGACAGGAAGGGTGAATGTAGGGGAGTCTGGGTGTGCAAACTGGGGTGGCCTATCTCCTCTCCCAGCCCAAAATTCATGCCACAGGTTATCTGAAAGCCTACTGCGCTGCAACCTCCACCCCAGCTACAAGCTGGAAACGCTGTAACACTGGCGTGGGTAGATGTCAGCAGGACATGCTGAAGCTCATCAGCTTGGGGGACAGACAGCACACTGCCTCCAAGGTCAGGGATGCCATCCTGGCTGAGATGGCAATGTGTTTTTCCCTGCTGCACCTAGGGCCAGGCATTTTTGCGTACAGTGGGGCAAAAAAGTATTTAGTCAGTCACCAATAGTGCAAGTTCCACCACTTAAAAAGATGAGAGGCGTCTGTAATTTACATCATAGGTAGACCTCAACTATGAGAGACAAAATGAGAAAACAAATTCAGAAAATCACATTGTCTGATTTTGTAAGAATTTATTTGCAAATTATGGTGGAAAATAAGTATTTGGTCACCTACAAACAATCAAGATTTCTGGCTCTCACAGACCTGTAACTTCTTCTTTAAGAGTCTCCTCTTTCCTCCACTCATTACCTGTAGTAATGGCACCTGTTTAAACTTGTTATCAGTATAAAAAGACACCTGTGCACACCCTCAAACAGTCAGACTCCAAACTCCACTATGTTGAAGACCAAAGAGCTGTTAAAGGACACCAGAAACAAAATTGTAGCCCTGCACCAGGATGGGAACACTGAATCTGCAATAGGCAACCAGCTTGGATTGAAGAAATCAACTGTGGGAGCAATAATTAGAAAATGGAAGACATACAAGACCACTGATAATCTCCCTCGATCTGGGGCTCCACGCAAAATCTCACCCCGTGGGGTCAAAATGATCACAAGAACGGTGTGCAAAAATCCCAGAACCACGCGGGGGGACCTAGTGAATGAACTGCAGAGAGCTGGGACCAATGTAACAAAGCCTACCATCAGTAACACACTACGCCGCCAGGGACTCAGATCCTGCAGTGCCAGACGTGTCCCACTGCTTAAGCCAGTACATGTCCGGGCCCGTCTGAAGTTTGCTAGAGAGCATTTGGATGATCCAAAAGAGTATTGGGAGAATGTCCTATGGTCTGATGAAACCAAACTGGAACTGTTTGGTAGAAACACAACTTTTCGTGTTTGGAGGAAAAATAATACTGAGTTGCATCCATCAAACACCATACCTACTGTAAAGCATGGGGGTGGAAACATCATGCTTTGGGGCTGTTCTCTGCAAAGGGGCCAGGACGACTGATCCGGGTACATGAAAGAATAAATGGGGCCATGTACTGTGAGATTTTGAGTGCAAACCTCCTTCCATCAGCAAGGGCATTGAAGATGAAATGTGGCTGGGTCTTTCAACATGACAATGATCCAAAGCACACTGCCAGGGCAACGAAGGAGTGGCTTTTTAAGAAGTATTTCAAGGTCCTGGAGTGGCCTAGCCAGTCTCCAGATCTCAACCCTATAGAAAACCTTTGGAGGGAGTTGAAAATCCGTGTTGCCAAGTGACAGCCCCAAAACATCACTGCTCTAGAGGAGATCTGCATGGAGGAATGGGCCAACATACCAACAACAGTGTGTACCAACCTTGTGAAGACTTACAGAAAACGTTTGACCTCTCTCATTGCCAACAAAGGATATATAACAAAGTATTAAGATGAAATTTTGTTACTGACCAAATACGTACTTATTTTCCACCATAAGTTGAAAATAAATTATTACAAAATCAGACAATGTGATTTTCTGGATTTGTATTCTCATTTTGTCTCTCATAGTTGAGGTCTACCTATGATGTAAATTACAGACGCCTCTCATCTTTTTAAGTGATGGAACTTGCACTATTGGTGACTGACTAAATACTTTTTTGCCCCACTGTATGTGATAATGGCCGGAACCTTGTAGCAGATCTGGAGCTTGCCAGACTCAAACACGGTCCACACATGGCCCACGTTTTCAACTTGTTGGTGCAAAGGTTCTTTGAAACCTACACCATTGTGCCTGATATACTGGTCAAAGTGCGGCCATTTTCGTAAGTGAGAAGTAGCCTCTACTAGGCAGAAAACATTCATAGCGCACTCCTGTCATCTTCGCACCGTTGGCTGGTGGAGGAAGATGAGGGGGATGAAGTGGCATTTCATGTCACTGTCCCACACAAGGCTTGAGGGTGCACTTTAGTGCATCCCATTGCTTCAGCACGGATGGTGTGAAGGGGAGTGAAAAAGGGAGGAAATAGAGAGTGACCCTTACAGTTGGGGGTAGCAAAGTCATGCCAAGTAACACACTGGCACACATGGCTGATTTCATGTTGGGTTGCATTTCAAGAGACAAAGGCATAGTTCACATCATGGAGAGCAAACAATACTGGATTGAAAAAAAAAATTGGATTGAGCTGATATAGCGTGACTGAATTTCTGGGTCTCCCACCTAGGTTTTGGGGTACACACCCTGAATATCTGAATTGAGCGTACATAGCCTGAACTAATTGCTCTGTATCCTTGTTTTGGGGTTACACAGCCTGAAAAGCTGCTTAGCACGTATGTAGCAAGAAGTAACTGCTGTGGATTGCTGCTATGTTTCAGGCCCCCCCAAAATTCAAGGCTTTTTCCAGCTATATGAACTTGTAATTGCTGTGGAATGATGCAATGTTTCAGGCCCCCCAAAAAAATTCAAGGCTTTTTCCAGCTTTATGAACTTGTAATTGCTGTGGATTGCTGCTATGATTCAGCCCCCCCCCCAAAAAAAAAATAAAAATTCAGGGCTTTTTTCATCTCTATATGAATTAGTCACTGCTATGGATTCCGGCTATTCTGTGTGCGGACAACTAAAAATGAAAGCTGTTTCTCCGCTATATATGAAGTTGTATCTGTTGTGTATCCCTGTTTTCCACCGTCCAGGGAAAGCTGGACTGATGTCCCTACAGTGTATAGCTCTGAGAAGAGCTGTTGGCTTTCTTCATTACTTCTTCCCTGCCTATCTGAAGCTAATTGCTATCTAGCCCTCATCAGATATGTTTCTCTCCATATATCTGACGGCAAAAATGTCGAATAGGGCGGCGGCCGTTCTTATGAATGGGAGGGCACATGTTTTCGGCAGACAATGGGTGTTTTCTATTTTTTTCACTGCCTCCATTGTCGTAGTTTCTGTCCCACCTCACCTGCACAGTTATCGGTGCAAAAAACACGCCAGGGAAAGTGGGAGGGGATACAAATTTTTACTGCGTATGCGGCCTGGTATTCGATTGTTAAAGAATACATCGAACGCCATGATATTCGATCGAAGAATTATTCGATCGAACGGCGTTTGCTCATCTCTAATCTTCAGGAAAAGTTTCGAAGCTTACCAACAGTGACTATTTGCATGAAAGAACTCATAACGTTCATAGATAACTGATTACAGCATAAACAGATTCAACAGTCGCTTAAAACATTTGAATAATCGATCCGCCATTGCAAACTCACCTTGATTCAGCATCGCAGGAAATTACAGAAGTTGGTGTACGGTTCTTTTGCAAAGTTCTAAAGAGTTTTCAAACGATGAAGCCAAATTTGCAAATTTTGTAGAATTCCGTAATCGAAACATGCAATGGCGATCACTCAAAAGCTTACGACAGTTCTGTTAACTTGTGTAACTGCAGTTTCCGGCTACAATATTGTGTTCCATGCAGACACATGCTTTTAATGAGAGAAACTGAATCAATCCCTTTGTATGATAGGAACTGCTTCCACAAAAAATACTGGGAAAATTTGCAAATTGAGCCTAGTTTTGAAGACACAGAATTTGATTTATATTGTGCTGTGGAAGAACAAGAGACTATTGACGAAGAACCACGCAGTAGTACTGCTAAGTACAATCTGGCGTTCCAATCCCTAACTCAGTTGGCGGATATTTTATCTAATCATGGAACTTCAACCTTTCTAAACTACTTGGAAGAAATCAAGGTTATCCAAAACAATGCCAGATGAGGTTCTTCGTTATTACAACCCAGCTTGTCATATAACCAGTCTGTACATCAAGATGTTGCAGGTGCTGGGACTTCAAATGTTCCGGATATAGTTGATGGAAATACACCACCTTCTACAAGCTGCAAATCTTCATCTGCGCGTCCGCAGGTAGTTGTGCCTTTTCAGGTTATAGGCAAAGATATGCATTTCACATCTAAAATTAGAGTAAAAGGTCGTCCTAAGAAAAAGACCAAACAATTAACATTCAACAAGAAGGAAATTGACCATACACCTGAAAATTCTTCAAACAAACGCCCCTAGGAAGGTAACAAAGTGCAGAAGGTATCCACAAAGAGGAGAAAAAGGGAAACAACCAAAACACAAAAAAAATTGCAAGAAAATGGAGAAATGTCTGATTTGCCACTTTGATTTGGGGAATAAGTCTAAAAAATTGACAACTTGTTTTTCTTGTTGTTCCACACTACATGAAGATTGTTATAGAGTGGATGGATGTCCGCAGTGCGAGGAAGATTACCCATTGTAACATAAATGTCCTAATAAAGTGAAAATTTACTGGGATAAATATGATACATCTGCAGTTCATTTAAGTTTATAGGCACGGTACACGGATGGTACCTAAAAATAGCCAGGAGTTCATAGGTACGGTACCTAGAAATAGCCACATCCAGATTTTAATTCAAATTATTATTATTATTATTTTTTTTTTTTTTTTTTGCACACACACACACACACACACACACAGTCACATGACCTTACTTCTGTGATGTCATAAAACTAGGATCTGCTTACCTATTATGTGAGGTTCTGTTCACATTTGCATATGATGATGTCATAATGCACATATTTGCATATGATGATGTCATAATGCACATATTTGCATATGATGATGTCATAACGGAACCCTGAGGGTATATAAACCCTGAGCGCTGTGACATCACAGCCATTTCTTGAGTTGATGCTTTTGCTGACACTTCACTTTGGTTCTGGAAGAGCGAACTAGTTTGTACTACATATCTAGTGATTACTTCCATTCATTCTTACTGATCTTTGATCAGGGCCCAGTAATATCGGAGCCACCTGAGAACTTAGTTCTCTAATATTTCATCAGATCCGCCTTGGTAACTAAGCCATGAGCGCCCGAGAGCTGCGTCAGCTGATAGCTGACAATGATACATGGCTGCGCCGACCGGAGAATCAAGGTAAGTGAATTGTTCAGGAAGAGAGAGACAATATTCCCCCCACCCTAGAGGAGATTTCCTGGGAGGAGTTATCCCTGGGCTCTGCTGAGCAATGTTTCAGGGTAAACAGCACATTTTCCATTCCTAGTCGTTTGGGGTGGGTTTTACTTTCCTCCGAATTCCACCCCTGCCCATGATAGAAAACAGAAGTTCTTTATTCAGGCAATTTGACAAACTGGGCCCCATAATCACAAAACAATAACACGTCTAAAACATAACTGTTATTCCCAATAAATCAATAAAAGAAATCCCAACAACGTTAAACCCCCCACTCTAAGGGTATGTTCAGACGGAGGAAAAGGTCACGGAACATTCCGCAACAGGAAAAGACAAAAGGATATATCCAGCACTCGGAATCCGGCCTAATAAAAATAAACTTAACTTTTATTAAGAATTGGTCATTCTTCCATTAAAATTTTTTGATCATACGAGGGGTAAGCTAATGTCCCTTGTATGATCATAATTTTTTAATGGAAGAATGACCATTTCCTAATAAAAGTTAAGTTTTATCTTTATTAGGCCGGATTCCGAGTGCTGGATATATCCTTTTGCCTTTTCCTGTTGCTCCATTTTGGCTTAGCCGAGAGAGCCATTATCTGTGCACCGATCTTTTGGAATCCTGCTACAACGCTGACGGCTCTGACACGTGAGTAGTGCACTTCTAAATTATTATCATTTTTTCTGTATTAAGAGCTGTGACCTTCATATCTTTTTCACGGAACATTCCATTTGAACATTCCGCGACGAAATGCCGATGCAGCATCAGCTTTCTGTCGCGGCAACCCACTCCTGTGTAGGCCCGAATAAATGGTCAAACCATGGAATTCACGGCTGATTCTGCTCAGATAGGGCATGTCGCTTCTTTTTTCCGCTACTAGCTAGCGTTCGGTCCAGTTTCTTCATATCTCCCATCACTACCTTGTTCAGAAAAGAAACTGCCACCACCCAGACCCTTAAAGAGGACCTTTCACCGATTTGGGCATAGGCAGTTCTATATACTGCTGGAACGCTGACAATGATCTGAATTCAGTGCACTGTCGGCTTTCCCAATCTGTGCCCCGGGTAAAGAACTATCGGCCCTGGTACCATAGCTCTTTACAGTCAGAAGGGCGTTCCTGACAGTCACTCAGGTACATCCTTCTCCACAGCAGTGCCTATTGCGCTGTACTGGGTGAGCTGGGAGGAACGCCCCCTCCCACCAGATAATATTTGTCTATGGACAAGCACTGTCAGCTTTCCAGCAGTATATAGAACTGCCTGTGCCCAAATCGGTGAAACGTCCTCTTTAAAAGGGGCATCCTGAAGGGGGGCAGTTCCTCTGTATACAGAGTAACTGTTCAAGCATACATCAATATGATCAGCAAAGTGAGTTTTTGCTGAATAGATTTCTGGCGAGAGGTTACCCTCTTTGAACGGGCACCGGAACAAACAAGGCTAACCCCGAGAGAAACTGCCGCTATTATTATACCCTGGGGTCTTTTCAGACCCCGGAGTATAATAATCAGAGACTCAGGGGAGGTGAAGAAGCATAATAAACAGTGTAACTCACCTCTCCGGGATCCATTGTTACTCCTAGCACAGCCTTCAGGAATTTATGGCAATGTCCCAGACGTGACGTCCCCACGTGACATCTGGGACATTACTGCTCAGATCTGTTTTCAGGGCATCCTGTCTTGGGCTGGTTAAGAGAAAAAATAAGGAAAAAAATAAACTGGTAAAATTGCCGCCCCTTTGAAAGTGCTGCCTGAGGCGGCTGCGTGACCTCGCCTCAGAGGTGCGGCCCTGGTTGGGGGAAAGCTAGCGCTCACCTGTGTGGAGAGGGAACTTATGGGCTTTAATCCTTGGTGGCCAGCGCACATACAAGTCTATGACAGGGAGAGGCTGTTGCTTGTGTTTCCAGTTAATTTAGGGAACTAACAGCCCATTGGGGTTAGTGTTTACTGGGGAGAGTGCCTTCTATGCCTCCCTGTTGTTCTTAATAGCATATGCTATGGACATGCATTAATCCCCGCAATTATCAGGTTGGGCAATTATATCTCCCAAAGATCTTTGTTTGGCATTAGATTAGGCTTCTAATAATCTCTATAAATCCCCATTAGATTATTATTGTTTTGGTCCCTGTATGATTACTATACACTATGAGCAGCGGGACCGTTAGGGCTAGTTCACACGGGGGGCAATGAGGCAGATTTTGACAGCAGATTTCGCCTCAAAACCTGCCTCCATACAATGGTGGTCTATGGAGACTGCTACCTTTCATTTTTCTGCTAGCAGTTTTTTGCTGCTAGCGGAAAAAAGAAGTGGCATGACCTTTCTTCAGGCAGATTCCACCTGAGGAAAGCAATAGAAGTGAATGGGAGGCGAAAAACGTCTAGCATTTTTTTTTCAAAAAGAAATCCAGACCGAAAACGTCTAGCGTTTTTTTTTTTTTTTTTACATTCTAATTACTTTAGGGGAGGGGAAAACCGTCTGTCATGTTCTGAAAAAACTGCTCCAAAAAACGCCTCAAGGTAAAAAAAACCGCTTCCTAATTAGGAAGCGTTATTTTTCGGGACCAAAATAAGCCAGGCGGTTTTTACATGTGAACTAGCCCTTAGCATTGGGGATTTAACATTGCTGGGAGTTCTTTTATTTATTTATTGGGAATAAAAAAAAAAAATTCAGACGACTTATTGTTTTGTGATTATGGGGCCCAGTTTGTCCAATATTAGTTGATGGCATCCCTTCATCCAGTGAATGATATATATCTTTATTCAGGTTACTGTTAAACTTAACTATACTGGGGTCTCTTCTCCTCAAAACCCTTAGCAATAACAGGATCCATTCCTATGGGCTAAATGTGTTACCTTTATATATTTACAGGTCAGGCAGCAATTGTCCATAGACTGAGGTCATCCCAAGGACATCGTGGAGAACCTTCTACTGGACATCAAAGAAGCAGGAATCCTATCACTGCGAGGACAGGGAGACGCGACAGAGCTCCTCCACAGCACAGAGGACTAGAAGAGAGCAGGGAAAGAAGCCGATCTCCATTAAGACCCGCCCCTGCAGAGCCCTCCAGAATAATAGGAGAGAGTAGCAGTGATAGCAGTCGTCCAGCAAGTGGACCCACAGCTGACACCACTGAATTTCAACGGCCAAATCCGGTTCCTGCAGAGCCCTTCAGAATAATAGGAGAGAGTAGCAGTGATAGCAGCCGACCAGCAAGTGGATCCACAGCTGACACCACTGAATTTCAACGGCCAAATCCGGTTCCACCGCCTGAGGATCCAATTCCAAGCAGATCTCCTGTATACTCCTACCCTGCAACCCGTGCATTCAGTAGATTCATTCAGCTGCTGGACATGGGTGGGATGACCCCAACGTCACCGGCAATGCCACAGGGGCAACCACTTGAACCACATGCACAATATCTACTTTGGCACGAGAGACGGCAGGAGAGACGGCAGCGTCCGCCCAGCAGGAGAACTCTGCAAATTCAGAACTTACCCACTAGAGAGGTAATACCTCAGGAGGAGGCCCAGTCATGTGTAATCTGCATGACTGAATATGACATCGGAGAGCAAGTCACAGAGCTTCCCTGTACTCATAACTTTCATCAGGGTTGCATCTCGACCTGGCTCCGCTCTCACTCTCAGTGCCCCCTGTGCCGTACCCACTGCTTCTAATGAAGCCCCATGAAGGGCTATGAACAGAGACATCCCAAAATAATGGAAGGTAAGCCATCTATATTTCATCTTTTCCCTCCGCCCTATCAGATGTATGTGACATGTAACATAGAAATAATAACATTTTATCTTTTTCTATCTAGAAAGAATATCCAAGCCTGGAAAAAGAACAGCCTGAACTACAATCCGTTACAGGACACGGCAGCTCCAGACCCGGATGGTGCCATATACTTTATTCCATGGCAAATTCTTCCTAAAAAAAAAAAAAAAAAATTAAAAAAAAAAAAAAAAAGATTGTGTAAATTGTTTTTACTTTTTTTTACTGTATATAATAATATTTTGTGATCTAGCAGCGTATCATGATAAGTAAGACAGAGGTATCAGTTACACCAAATACACGACCGCACCAACAGATATACATGGGCCTAAGTGCACAAGGAGGCTCAAGGCCCCTCTGTTATTCTCCAACTCTCTCAAAACACCTGGGAGGGGCCCTCAGAAAGGTTGACTGCCTGGACTCCCAGGGTGGACAAGTGTCCTCAGCCCAGCAGAATAACATAACATGAGCACTCTATGTGCCAGTCATATCAGAAAAGCAATGTGACTGACACATTTAGCATTAATGTCACAAAAATGGGGAGTGATCTGCAAAAAGGGGGTGTTCTCCCAAAAGGGTTTGGGCCGCCGGACAATTTTTACAAAACGCTTTGTGCACCAGGTCTCCCAGAGGCCAATATGTCAAATTTAGCAAGTGTTTGTATATGTAGACACAAGTGTCATAAATGGCACATGGTAGGTGGGGCCCTGTTTCAGATTTTGAAACTGGTCCCAAAAACTGCCTGTATGATGGTGAAGAGGGGACTAGAACACATTCACATTCAGACACTACAGACTTACACAATTCTGGACACCTAAAAATTAGAGATGCGCGAACAGTGTTCTATGGAACACATGTTCGATCGGATATCAAGCTGTTCGAGATGTTCAATTCCATACGGACACCACGTGGCAAACTCCAAAAAAATTTGATTCCCCTCCCACCTTCCCTGGTGCTTTTTTTGCACCAATAACAGCGCAGGGGAGGTGGGACAGGAACTACGACAACGGGGGCATTGAAAAAAATCGGAAAAAGTCATTGGCTGCCGAAATCAGGTGACCTCCATTTTAGACGAATAGTGGATTTCAAATCCGGGTCATATGAGACTGTGAACTTTGTGACTATGAGACAGGGATAGCTGTACTGGCAGGGATAGCTAGGGATAACCTTTATTTATGTGGGAATGTTATTAAAAATAACTTTTTGGGGCTCTATCGGGTGTGTAATTGTGTTTTTTGTGAGATAAACTTTTTCCCATTGGATTGCATTGAGCAGCGTTGATTGGCCGAATGAGATACAGAAGACGTGCAGAGAATCAGCAGTGTTGAGCCAGTTCTGCTCAACTACACCGTGTGCCGGTCAGCACTGCTGTGTGAGCTCGGCACACACTCAGCTCTGCATCACCGCTGGCATTGGCCAGTATACAGAATCAGTATACAGAATCAGCAAAGCTGAGTGTGTGCTGAGCTCGCACAGCAGAGCCGACCAGCACACCGTGTAGTTGAGCAGAACTGGCTCAATACAGCAGAGGTGAGTGTGTGCACTCGCTCAGCTGGACTGCATCACCGCATACCCATAGGAAAGCAATGGCCAGTCTCCAGCCAATCAGCGCTGGCTCTGCCGGAGGAGGCGGAGTCTAAGGGCGGACCTGAATGGAGACTGGTGTGGAGCGATCTTAGACTCCGCCTCCTCCGGCAGAGCCAGCGCTGATTGGCCGAAGGCTGGCCAATCAACGCTGGCCAATGCATTCCTATGGGTATGCGGTGATGCAGCAGAGCTGAGCGAGTACACACATTCACCTCTGCTGTGCAGAGACTCAGCAGTGTTGAGCCAGTTCTGCTCAACTACACCGTGTGCCGGTCAGCACTGCTGTGCGAGCTCGGCACACACTCAGCTCTGCATCCCCGCTGGCATTGGCTACCGTTAATTGGCCAGTATACAGAATCAGTATACAGAATCAGCAGAGCTGGGTGTGTGCCGAGCTCGCACAGCAGAGCCGACCGGCACACAGTGTAGTTGAGCAGAACTGGCTCAACACAGCAGAGGTGAGTGTGTGCACTCGCTCAGCTCGACTGCATCACTGCATACCCATAGGAATGCATTGGCCAGTCTCCAGCCAATCAGCGCTGGCTCTGCCGGAGGAGGCGGAGTCTAAGGTCGGACCTGAATGGAGACTGGTGTGGAGCGATCTTAGACTCCGCCTCCTCCGGCAGAGCCAGCGCTGATTGGCCGAATTCTGAAGACTGGCCAATCAACGCTGGCCAATGCATTCCTATGGGAAAAAGTTAGCTTGCGAAAATTGCAAGCTGACAGGGATTTCCATGTAATAAAGTGACTTATATGCCCCCAGACATGCTTCCCCTGCCGTCCCAGTGTCATTCCAGGGTGTTGGTATCATTTCCTGTGGTGTCATAGTGGACTTGGTGACCCTCCTGAGATGGATTTGGGTTTCCCCCTTAACGAGTATATGTTCCCCATAGATTATAATGAGGTTCGAAACCCGTTCGAACAGTCGAACAGTGAGCGGCTGTTCGAATCGGATTTCGAACTTCGAACATTTGGGTGTTCGCTCATCTCTACTAAAAATCTGTTACAATCGTTCACCCCCTTCTGCTGCTCATACAGATGCTCCAGCATGTTTAAGGGGGAGTTTCATTAAATTGGAAGATGGCAGATAAGCCAGTCCAAGAGCAGACCATTTGACACTGCAAATCGAGAAGTGTGTTGTTTGCAACGTAAGAACGGCTGGAATGCACAGAGATATTTCAGACCATGAGGAGCAGCTCTTTTAAGCCACTATACAGGTCAATAAAATGCCGAACCACCTGCTTAACCACTTCCGGACCGCCCATACACTATATATGTCCGGGAAGTGGTTGTCTAGTTCTGCCAGGACGTACCTGTACGTCCACCAGAACACAGCAGCTGCACGGACATCGTGTAGCTGCTTTCAATAGGAGCCGGCTGTAACTTCAGCCGGAGCTCCTAGAGAGAAGACAGGGCAGATTTATTACCTCCCCTGCCTTCTCCATCGCTGTGTATACAGCGCTCAATGAGCGCTGTATACACAGCTATGGACGCAGCCATAAATCAGCTGCCCTCTGACCAGGCAGACACGTGATCCGCTGGGAGCAGTGTCCTGCCAGAGCTGCTGGGTCCTACAGGACTCAGATCAGCTCTGCATACTGTTTATACAGTGTGCAGGAGTCTGTATTCCTCCTGTAACTGAGGTTAAATGTAGCAGCCCCAGTTATAGGAGAAATCAGCCTCACTAACAAAAAAAAAAGTGATCAGATGTCCCCAAAGGTCTCTTAGCACCTTATGGGGACACAATCTGAAAAAATAAAATAAAAATATAATAAAAAAGTTTTAAAAAATGTAAATAAAATAATAATAAAAAATAAATAAATAATACGCTAATAAAACGCCATTATTAAAGGTTATAGCCCCGCCCCCGACGATACCATACAAAATAAAAATTACCGTAACGGAGAGGAAAAACCATTTTGTAAAGTTTTTCAGTGGCACTTTGTGTTATTAAATTAAAAAAAAATTATAAATTGAAAACCAGACACAATTTCCCTCCTATTTTGTTTATATTTTCCTGGATATAAAAAAAATTAAAACACATTTGAAATAAAGATAACATAAAAATAAAGCCCTATGTGTCCCCGAAAAAAGACGCAAAAATTAGTTGACTGAGACATACGAGAAAAATTTTACAGACCTCAAAACCGCACATACAAAATAAACCTAAAATGTGTCTGGTCCTGGACCACAAATTGGCCCGGTACTGAAGTGGTTAAGGACATACACCATACAAGACATACATATTTGTTTTATTGCAGCATAGCAACAATATTGGCGCCATTATCACTGGCAAAACTGTCCAGTTGGAGTTGGCGGAGAGCCATCCAGTAGGATACTTGCTGCAGGATACAGTGAAGCAGCTCCTCTGTGCGGCTCCTCTGACCCAGGTTTATTACTTACAGAACTGTATGGCAGAACGAAACGGTCCAGAGAGAAGGATGGGCCCTGCATAGTGTGGGAACTGGGCCTGAACAATCAGGGTAGAACTATCACTTGGCCTTGCTGCGTTTTTCCATTGTGGCCGCTGAGAACATATGGTTCTTGTCCATAATTACTGCTCCACATGGCCAGTGAGGTTGAACGCATGCCATCAGATACAAGCACAGTCAGTTGTAGAAAAGTGGAAGATACATGAAATAGTCTACAAAGCCCTATACAAAGGACTCTTGTACACAGCAGCTATCCAGCACAGGTCGTCCTCAGGGTCAGGGGTTAGCAGATTTGGCCAGGCCTGACCTTTGGATACAACTTCTTTATAAACACCTTAGCCGGGACTACTGGAGAAGACTTTACAGCTGAACAATGCAGTGGAGGTGCAGGGTAGTAGTCTGAGGGGCTCATCTCCTGAGGGGAGACATGAGGAGGTGATGTTCCCCTGTTTTAGGACAGGCCCCAACTCACTAGTGCAGGAGCCGCACACTCTCCTAGGAGGGGGGAGGGCTAATCTAGCAGATTCTAGAACCCTCAGCGTCATCAGCAGATGCCATTGGCTGGCAGGATCATGTGACGGACTTATGGCACGTCCCATTACAAGCAAGTAATAAACCAATATTTATGCGGACAGAGCAATATGTCATTTTGAGCATTAGGTGGCAGCAACGCAATAAACCTAATGTGAGCTAATGTAGTCTAATGTAATGCCAATAGGAAGCCATGACTTTTGGAGATGGGATGTCCCTCACTCCTTCCTAAAACCACCCAAACTACGGTAAATAATGACTTTGCAATAAATGCACAAAACACTTTATTTTGGGTGTCAAAATGGCCACAGCTTTATTAAACTCACAGAAGTGTTGGAGCTTGCGAGTGTGGTTTGTTCCTAAGTGTGGTTTGTTCCTAAGTGTGACTTAATATTAAGTGACTTTAGATTCAGGGACTTTCCAAGGAAAACCCTTTCACTCTTTATTTGAATTTGTCTGTTTTGCTGTAATATTCCCTATCAGGTAAGATGAACTCCATACTTATCAATGCTGTCCAGTGTGCATCTTGCAACATGTATGTTCTGCCTGAGCAGCCGCTTGAGGGGGCATACTGTTGTGAAAGTTGCAAGCACATTGCACATTTGGAAGCCCAGATCTCGGATCTAAATGGGCAAATTGAAACACTGAGATCCATTGATAACATGGAAAGGAGTTTGTTGCTCACAGAGCAAGCTGCTCCTTGGGGATAGTGCAGAGGAGGATGGTAGCATGGAGGTGCAGGAACTTGAGGCAGCTAGCTGGGTGACAGTTAGAGAGCAGCAGGGTAGAGGGAAGAGTGCCAGGGAGGTTAGTCCTGAACTGGCACATCCCAACAAGTTTGCTAAATTGGCAGATGAGGGGGATGTTAGTACAGGGGTAACATTGCTGCAGCACGATACTTCCTCTGAAAGCTAGGGGAATGTCTGCTCCAGTACGAAGGGGGATAGGAGCGCAGAGAAGACTAGACAGGTGCTGGAAGTGGGAGATTCAATTATTAGGGGAACAGATAGGGCAATCTGTTACAAAGACCGGGATCGTCGTACGGTGTGTTGCCTTCCTGGCGCTTGAGTTCGACACATCGCAGATCAGGTTGACAGATTACTGGGTGGGGCTGCTGTGGATCCAGCGGTCATGGTGCACGTTGGCACAAATGACAAAGTTAGCGGTAGGTGGAAGGTCCTTAAAAATGATTTCAGGGATTTAGGGAGCAAGTTGAAGGCAAGGACCTCCAGGGTAGTATTCTCAGAAATACTGCCTGTTCCACAAGCCACACAGGCAAGGCTGCAGGAGATTAGGGCGGTAAACAAGTGGCTCAAGAGTTGGTGTAGGAAGGAGGCATTTGGGTTCCTGGAGAACTGGGCCGACTTTGCTGTGGGCTATAGGTTCTATGCTAGGGATGGGCTGCATCTCAATGGGGAAGGTGCAGCTGTGCTGGGGGAGAAGATGGCTAGACGGTTGGAGGAGTGTTTAAACTAGGTACTGGGGGAGGAGGGTAACAGATGTAGAGGGCAAGATAGGGTAGAAATGGAAAGAGGGCTAGATACTGTAACTGGGGGTGGAGCGGGGGATGGGGTTAGAGCAGTCAGTAAGCAGTGGAAGAGTAGGGAAGATAAATCTATGAAATATATGTATACAAATGTCCGAAGCCTCGCTAACAAGATGGAGGAACTAGAAGTGATGAAGTTGGAAGAAAATGATGACATGGTGGGGGTAAGTGAGACATGGCTGGACTCTAGCTATGACTGGGCTGTAAATATACAAGGGTATAGTACGTTTAGAAAGGAGCGTACAAATAAGAAAGGGGGAGGGGTTTGCTTATACGTAAAAACCGGCCTTAAGCCAGTCCTGCGTGAGGACATCTGAGAGGAAAACGAATATGTGGAGTCCTTATTGGTGGAAATTATGGGAGGAACAAAAAATAATAAAATACTGATAGGGGTTTGTTATAACTCTCCAAATATAATGGAAGAAGCTGAAAATATCCTAATAAAACAAATAGATGAGGCCGCAAAGCAGAATAAAGTCATTATTATGGCGGATTTCACTGACCCAATAAATCAACTGGGAGGCAGAAACCTGCAGATCCAACAAAGGGAACAGGTTCTAGTCAGTAATAAAAGACAATTACCTATCACAACTAGTGCAGGACCCAACAAGAGGCGAGGCACGACTAGACCTGTAACTAGACCTGTAACAAATGAACCTGACACACTGTCAAAAGTGGAGGTTGGGGGACATCTGGGTAATAGTGACCATAACATAATAAGTTTTCTTGTAAACATTAAGAAGATGTTCATTAGAGGGGGTACAAAAACACTAAACTTCAGGAAGGCCAATGGTCACCAGGTGAGAGAGGAGCTTAGCAGCATAAACTGGGACAATGTCCTCAACGTGACGGGAACTCAAACTAAATGAGACATCTTCAAAAATATACTAAATAAGACCACTAGAAAACACATACCCTATGGGAATAAGTGGGCCAGAAATCATAGAAAACCAATATGGCTAATTAAAACGGACCAGAATACAATGAGGGATAAAAAGGAAGCATTTAAAGTGCTAAAACAAGAAAGTAGTGACACAGAATTAAAAAACTATAAGGAGAAAAATAAATTGTGCAAAAAACAAGTAAAGGAGGCGAAGATTGGGGCTGAGAGAAAAATTGCCAAGGAAAGTAAAAGTAATCCAAAATTATTCTTCAATTACATAAATAATAAGAGAATAAAAACTGACAATGTGGGCACTCTCAAAAATAATCTGGGTGTAATGGTGGAGGAGGATGAGGAAAAAGCACAAGTATTAAATGCCTTCTTCTCTACAGTGTTTACACAAGAAAATCCATTGGCCAACAACATGATTAGGGGGAATGTAAACTCTCAATTAAATGTCACCTGCTTAACCCAGGAAGAAGTGCAGCGCCGCCTGCAAAACACTAAAATAGAGAAATCGCCCGGTCCAGATGGTATACACCCCCGAGTTCTGAGGGAATTAAGCATGGTCATAGATAGACCCTTGTATCTAATATTTAAGGATTCAGTAATGACTGGGTCTGTTCCACAGTATTGGCAAATAGCAAATGTGGTGCCAATTTTTAAAAAGGGGTATAAAAGTGAACCTGGAAACTATAGGCCAGTAAGTTTAACTTCTGTGGTGGGAAAGATATTTGAGGGCTTTCAAAGAGATGCTATCCTGGAATATCTCAATGTAAATAATCTTATAACACCAAATCAGCATGGGTTTATGAGGAATCGGTCCTGTCAGACTAATCTGATCAGCTTCTATGAGGAGGTCAGTTCAAGACTGGACATGGGTAATGCAGTGGATGTGGTGTATCTGGACATGTGTAATGCAGTAGACGTGGTGTATCTGGACATGGGTGATGCAGTAAATGTGGTGTATCTGGACATGGGTGATGCAGTGGACGTGGTGCATCTGGACATGGGTAATGCAGTAGACGTGGTGTATCTGGACATGAGTAATGCAGTAGACGTGGTGTATCTGGACATGAGTAATGCAGTGGACGTGGTGTATCTGGACATGGGTAATGCAGTGGATGTGGGGTATCTGGACATGGGTGATGCAGTGGACGTGGTGTATCTGGACATGGGTGATGCAGTGGACGTGGTATATCTGGACATAGGTAATGCAGTAGACGTGGAGTATCTGGACATGGGTAATGCAGTGGATGTGGGGTATCTGGACATGGGTGATGCAGTAGACATGGTGTATCTGGACATGGGTAATGCAATAGACTTGGTGTACCTGGACTTTTCAAAGGCTTTTGATACTGTTCCACATAAATGGTTGGTATGCGAAATGAGAATGTTGGGACTGGAGGAAAACATATGCATTTGGGTAAGCAACTGACTCACTGATAGGAAACAGAGGGGACTTGGTAATGGTAAATATTCAGACTGGGTCACAGTCACCAGTGGGGTGCCACAAGGGTCAGTATTGGGGTCACAGTCACCAGTGGGGTGCCGCAAGGGTCAGTATTAGATCCTCTCGTTTAATATCTTTATTAATTACCTGGTAGAGGGTTTACAAAGCAGGGTGTCCATATTTGCATTTGATACTAAAGTTTGTAGGGTAATTAATAATGAGAAGGACAGTAGAATATTACAGGGGAATCTAAGGAAACTGGAAGCATGGGCGGAGACTTGGCAAATGAAGTTTAATGTTGACAAATGTAAGGTAATGCACTTTGGTCGACGTAATAAAATGTATGACTATGTACTTAATAGTAAATTACTGGGAAAGACTGCCAATGAAAAAGACTTAGGGATTTTGGTGGACAGCTGTTACAGTTCTGTATATATACATATAAATAATTAATTATTTAGACAGAACCTCTTGACTGCGGTAGTGGCAGCAGTCGAGGTCCACAAGCCCCAGAAGGGTGGCCGTCTACCTGAGCGAAGAAGCAGTATGTTCGTGCGGCTCAAGTGTGAACACGGACCAACGCACGTTCACCAGTTAGCTTCATTGGGTGAAGGCGTGCATGCAGCTCCACGGTGAACCGGCTGCAAGGAGGAGTGCCCCAGTTGACTTCACTGGGCAGGTGTTTGTGTAGCTTTAATGGGAATAGACTGCAAAGAGGCTTACACCAGTTGGCTTCACTGGGCAAGTGTTTTTTGTGTAGCTTGAATGTGAACAGGTGGCAACACTGGTTCACCAGAAACTTCCTGGGGAACTGCACCTGCGTATAGACTGCAATCAAGGCTGCCAAGGGTTAATATCACCCCTGGTCAGAATCACAATGGGCTCCACAACACCTTTGGAGCTACAAAAATACTGGACAGACCAAACAGGCTATCATAGTTCCCTACCGTCAGTACCAAGGAATCCTACACTAGAATACCTGCACTGGTAACCTGGCATTGACAGGAACCTAGCCCTAAAACTCTCTGTCTCAACATATTAGTCAAAGTGTGAGCACCCGGCGGGCGTCGGCTCACACCATATAAAGGCAAGTCCCCGCCCACAGGGCAGTGGCCATAAGCTCACTGGGCATGCCCAGTATGGGTGGAATGGGACTTAGCCTCAGAACGTCTCCAAAAAGTCTGAGCATGCTCAGTAGGGTGAGAATAAGACTTAGCCTCAGAGCATCTCCAAAAAGTCTGAGCATGCTCAGTAGGCCAAATGCTGGACTTAGGCTCCACAAACCTCACCGTCCGACACTGAGGGCAAGAACTGGATTGACCCGCAGGTGGCGCTGTGCGCCAGAAGGAAGACCTGCGGGACCCCATCCTAACAACAGCAAGCTTACCTTTAGTGACCAGTGCCAGGCAGCTGCTGCCAAGGCAAATGAAATTATCGAAAGAGGTCTAGATTCTCATGACAAGGACATAGTTATGCCTCTATACAAATCACTGGTACGGCCACACTTAGAATATTGTGTGCAATTTTGGGCCCCGATAAATTTTTAACTTTTAAATCCTACTAATATTATAAATGTGAAAGTTTGTGTGTTTGGATGTTTGGATGTTTGTGAGTTTGGATGTTTGTTCCTCAATCACGCTAAAACGCCTGAACGGATTTGCGTGCAATTTTCCACAAACATAGTTTTCCCTCAGGATTGAGTCACAGGCTACTTTTGGTGCCACTAAACAACATGGCTTCCTAGCAGGAGACTCACAAAAGCAGGACTCCTAGCCCCAGCTATAGACTCACACACACTTAGAATATTGTGTGCAATTTTGGGCCCCGATATACAAGAAAGACATTAGTGAACTTGAAAAAGTGCAAAGACGGGCAACCAAAATGATTAGGGCAATGAGTGGACTGGAGGACAACGAGAGGTTAACAAACTTGGGGTTATTCAGTTTAGAGAAAAGACGTCTACGGGGAGATCTAATAACAATGTACAAATACATGAAGGGACAATACAGAGAGCTTTCTAAGGATATTTTTACTCCTAGGCCAGTGACAAGAGGACATCCTCTACACCTAGACCGGTGACAGTGACAAGAGGACATCCACTACGTATGGAGGAGAGAAGGTTTCACCAGAAACATAGAAGGGGATTCTTCACAGTAAGAACAGTGAGGCTCTGGAAGTCTCTGCCCCAGGAAGTGGTGATGGCGGATTCACTGAACAAGTTCAAAGTGGGCCTGGATGCCTTTCTTGAAGAGAAAAATATAATGGGTTATGGATAGAGATGAGCGAACACTAAAATGTTCGAGGTTCGAAATTCGATTCGAACAGCCGCTCAATGTTCGTGTGTTCGAACGGGTTTCGAACCCCATTATAGTCTATGGGGAACAGATACTCGTTAAGGGGGAAACCCAAATCCGTGTCTGGAGGGTCACCAAGTCCACTATGACACCCCAGGAAATGATGCCAACACCTCTGGAATGACACTGGGACAGCAGGGGAAGCATGTCTGGGGGCATCTAACACACCAAAGACTCTCTATTACCCCAACATCACTGCCTAACAACTACACACTTTCCACATTCAAAAAAACCTCTATCAAAGTGAGAAAATACCTGCAAACCTTCTTTACTCCCCAAATGGATGGACACAAACCCCAATTTAAGCTCAACAAACAGTAACAACCACCCCTTTAAATCACGTTCCCCATGACAACCACGGATGGAATAGACAATGGGAATTCCAAAAGCCCTCACCCTTAACTGTCATTTTGAGTGTGTGTGTGTGTGTGTGTGTGTGTGATGTGGTCAGACCTTCCAAAATTCACTTTTCTAGCCCTTAACATGAGCCCTTCCAAACAAAGTTACAGGACCTTAAGCTGAGCTACCAGCAGAGATTGAGGCCCTTGGCATGAGTAGAGCCTTGCACCAGCAGTGTTTTTGGCACTTAGGGTGAGTTGAGCCTTGTACCAGCGTGTGTCCCTTAACATCAGGCGGGCCCTAAGTTCTGCGCTTTGCACAAAAGTTCCACATTAACTAGGCTGAATGCTACAAAGATTAGTAGGCCCGAGAACCAGGAACAGGTCTTGCAATGGCTGTCGGATAACGCTTAAAGCACATTGTCCACCAGCCAGTCAGCCTCTACCTCCTCTTACCCAACAGTCTTGTCCTCCTTCCACCCAAAATTCCCAATCTTCCCAGAACAATAACCCCAACTGTCCCTGCTCCCCAGAGCTGTTCTCCCTTCCTTTGACTGTACCGCAACCTGCCCCTCCATTTCGCGATTCCACGGACCTAACAGACGAGTATCTGTGTCCAGATGCTCAAACACTAGAGTCTCCTCCATCTCTGGTCGATTTGGTGGCGGATGACCAGCAACCCACCCTCATCGACGACGATGAGACGCAGTTGCTGTCAGGGCAGCCAGTTGACATGCGCATTGTGCAGGAGGAGGAGGCGAGACAGGAGTTGGAAGAGGAGGTGGTGGACGACGAGGACACCGACCCCACCTGGACAAGGCGGATGTCAAGCTGGGAAAGTAGTGTGGATGTTGAGGCAGGTGCAGCACCAAAAAGGGTAGCTAGAGGCAGAGACATGTCCAGAGGCAGAGGTCAGCTGCTTTGCCGAAGCCAGGCCAGACCCGGAATGTCCGAAGATGTTCCCTTTTGTACCAAGCCCAGAAAAACTCCCCCATCGAGGGCACGTTTCTTGAAGGTGTAGAGTTTTTTCAAGGAATGCGCCGAGGACAGATATAGTGTCGTCTACACAATTTGCCTCTCGAAATCGAGTAGGGGCCCTGAGAAGAGCAACCTGTCCACCACTTCAATGCACCGTCATTTGGAATCCAAGCAATGGAATCAGTGGCAGGCAGCAACGGCAGGACAAACGTCGCCCGCCGTTCATGCCACTGCCTCTGCTCACAGTGCTGGCGATGCACTCCAGAGGACGAGCCAGGACATCACTTCATCTGCCTCCGCCACTTTGTTGACTTCTCCCTCATCCTCCCCTGTTTCTGTCTTATCTCCTTCTCCTGCACCATCAAAGGCACCATCAGGCGCTTCTTTACAACAACCCACCATCTCTCAGACATTGGAGTGCCGGCAGAAATACACCGCTAACCACCCACCCACGCAAGCCTAGAACGCCAACATCGCTAAACTGCTGGCCCAGGAGAGGTTGGCGTTCCGGCTTGTTGAAACTCCCGCCTTCCCTGACCTGATGGCAACTGTGGCACCTCACTATGCCGTCCCTAGCCGTCTCAACTTCTCCCGGTGTGGCGTCCCCGCCTTGCACCAGCACGTGTCACTCAACATCAGGTGGGCCCTTAGTTCCGTGCTTTGCTGCAAGGTCCACTTGACCACCGACACTTGGACAAGCGCCTGTGGTCAGGGATGCTGCAGTGCTTATCTTTAATGACAGGCAGGGTGAATGTGGTGGAGTCTGTTCCCCGGGTGCAAACTGGGGTGGCCTATCTCCTCTCCCAGGCCAAAATTCATGGCAGGAGTAGACTGAAACCCTACGACGCTGCAACCTCCACCACAGCTACTAGCGGCAAACGCTAAAACACTGGTGTGGGGAGACGTCAGCAGGCGGTGCTGAAGCTCATCAGCTTGGGGGACAGACAGCACAGTGCCTCCGAGGTCAGGGATGCCATCCTTGCTGAGATGGCATTTTTTTTTCCCTGCTACACCTGGGGCCTGGCATTTTTACGCCTGTGATAATGGCTGGAACCTGGTAGCGGCTCTGGAGCTTGCCAGCCTCCAACACGTTCCATGTTTGGCCCACGTCTAACCTAGTGGTGCAAAGTTTTTTAAAAACATACCCAAATGTACCGAAGCTACTGTTGAAAATGCGGCGCTTGTGCGCCCACTTTTGCAAGTGCACAGGAGTCGCTGCTAGCCTAAAAACACTCTAGCAAGGCCTACATCTGTCCAAACACAGGCTGTTGTCCGTCATTCACACACGCTGAAACCCTACAATACCATATCTTGAGCAGGGTGTGTGAGCTGCACAGACCTTTGATGGAGTTCCATCTACAAAACCCAAGGGTTCCTCAAAGTCAGCAACCAAAGTTTCTGCACCATGAGTTTCCAGGGGTGGCAGAGTTATGGCTAGGGGAAGAGGCATGGATAGGGATGATGTCTAGGGGCAAAAGCAGTGTGGATGTGGAGGCAAGCTAAGCAGGAAAAACTGGGGGTACAAGCTAAGGCATGGACTGGGGTGATGTCTAGGGGCAAAAGCAGTGTGGATGTGGAGGCAAGCTAAGCAGGAAAAACTGGGGGTACAAGCTAAGGCATGGACTGGGGTGATGTCTAGGGGCAAAAGCAGTGTGGATGTGGAGGCAAGCTAAGCAGGAAAAACTGGGGGTACAAGCTAAGGCATGGACTGGGGTGATGTCTAGGGGCAAAAGCAGTGTGGATGTGGAGGCAAGCAAAGCAGGGAAAATGGTGGCTAGAGGCAAAGGGATGTCCATAGGCAGCAAGGGCAAAGATGCAAAACTCTCCCGTTTCAAGAATTTTCCTGACTTGTTTCCCCACAAAACATTCCTGGGAGGAGGGCTGAAACACCACCCTCCTCCTCCTCCGCTGTTAGATTGACCCCAGCTACGAGCTGAAAACGCTGCAACACTGGTGTGGGGAGACGTCAGCAGGCTGGGCTGAAGCTCATCAGCTTGGGAGACGGACAGCACACTGCCTCTGAGGGTCAGGGATGCCATCCTGGATGAGATGGCAATTTTTTTATCCCCGCTGCCCCTGGGGCCAGGTTTTTTAGCTTGTTGGAGGGCTCTGGAGCTTGCCAGCCTCCAACACGTTCCATGCCTGGCCCACATGTTCAATGTAGTGGTGCAATGATTTTTAAAAACATACCCCAAATTAGCTGAGCTAAGGGTGAAAGTGCGGCACTTGGACACCCACTTTCCCAAGTCTACAGTACCTGGAGCTAGCCGCAATACACTCCAGCAAGGCCTACATCTGCCTGAAGCACCTACTGTTATGCGAGGTCACCACACGCTCTAACCCTAGATACCGTATGTTCAGCAGGGTGTGTGAGCAGCAGAGACCTTTGATGGAGTACCAGCTACAAAACCCAAGGGTTCCTCAGAGTCAGCTCCCTCACTTTCTGCACCATGAGTTTCCATGGGTGGCAGACTTATGGCTAGAGGCACAGGCATGGATAGGGGTGATGTGTAGGGGCAAAAGCAGTGTGGATGTGGAGGCAAGCTAAGCAGCAAAAACTGGGGGTACAAGCAGCCGGTGACATCATCACTGACAAGCACAGCTGTCTGTCAGCTGACAGGCTGACTTTCACCAAAATGAACAGACAATGGATAGACTCATCATATACATGTCAGTTACATGACAAATTTAGTGCAATTTGCAAGTCCAAGATGGTTTGGAGATCTGCGGAGAGGAATCTCACCACCTCTTGCGGGTGCCATCATTTGGAAGGCAAGCCCTGGGCTCAGTGGGTGAGAGCAAGCGCAGGATAATCGTCGTTTGGCCTGGCGGCCACTGCCTCTTCCACTGTTGACAGGGCTGGCGCTGCAGTCCAGACCAGGAGCCAGGACACCTCCACATCTGCCTCTGACACTTTGGGGAGTTCACCCTTATCCTCACCTTTTCCTGCCATTTCTCCTTTTGCCCGCGCCATCATGCGCCTCTTCCCAGCAACTCCCCATCTCCCAAGCCTTTCATTTCATGCTAAAGTACAGCGCAACCCACCCACATGCCCAAGGCTTCAACGGCCTCATCTCAAGAAATCTGGCCCAGGAGATGTTGGAATCCCGGCTGGGGGACACTCTGCCCTTTTTGGGCAGAGTGTCTACTGCGCCACCGCACTGTGCCGTCCACACCAGCACTTTCCCCCAAACATGAGGCGGTCCCTAAATTCAGCGCTTAGCCCTAAAGTTCCATGTGACCAGTTACGAATGGACAAGTGCATGCGGACAGGGACGCTACCTTTCAATTTGGGCACAGTGGTTGAATGTAGTTGAGGCGTGGACCGGGTCGCAAAATGTGGTGGCCTGACTTGTCTCCCCACACAACATTCCTGGGAGGAGGGCTGAAACACCACCCTCCTCCGCTGTTAAATTGACCCCAGCTACGAGCTGGAAACGCTGCAACACTGGTGTGGGGAGACGTCAGCGGGCCGTGCTGAAGCTCATCAGCTTGGGGGCCAGACAGCACACTGCCTACAAAGTGAGTCATGCCATCCTCGATGAGACGGCAATGTGGTTTTTGCCACTGCACCTGGGCCCAGGCATGTTGTCATGTGTGATAATGGCCGTAACCTGGGATTGGCTCTGTAGCTTGGCAGCCTGCAACATATTCCATGCCTGGGCCACGTTTTTAACTCATTGCTGCTAATCTTTTGAAAAAGGTACCCCAATGTTCCTGAGCTACTGGTGAAAGTGTGGCGCTTGTGCGGATAGTTTTTAAAGTGTATAGTTGCCGCTGCTAGCCTCTATGCACTCCTACAACGCCTGTACCTGCTGGAACAACGGCTGTTGTGCGACGTCTCCACACTGCTGGCACTAAACATATCATGTGTTGAGCAGAGTGTGTGAGCAGCACAGACCTTTGATGTAGTTCCAACTCCAAAACCCTCGGGTTCGTCAAAGTCAACTCCCTCAGTTGCTCAACCATGAGTGGCCATGGGTGGCAGACTTATGTGAAATCCCATCCCATCCATTGCACTGGACACGAAACATTAGCATGCGCTCAGCACAACTTCGGATATGGCAGATGCGTTAAGCAGGGTGCAGGGTACAACACAGACCAGGCCCGAGCACCAGGAACAGGTGTTAGAAATACTGCAGCATCTGCCATTTCCTTCCAATTTTGGGGTTTTGGACCCGCCACCGACTTGTCTGGACCTAAGTGGGGATCATGAGACACAGTTGCCATCAAGGCAAGCTGTGGTCATGTGCGGTTTGCAGTAAGGGGGCAGTGCGCAATTGGAAGAGGAGTTGGTGGATGACGAGGCCACCGACCCCACATGGACAGGGGTGATGTCTAGGGGCTAAAGCAGTGTAGATGTAGAGGGAAGCTAAATCAACAAAAAACCTGGGTAGAAGCAAAGGCATAAACTGGGGTGATGTTTAGGGGTGAAAGCAGAGTAGATGTGGAGGGAAGCTAAGCAGCAAAAACAGTGGGTAGAAGCAAAGGCATGCAAAACTCTACCCTGTTGGAAGACTTATTCCTAGGTCTGGAACACGTTAATGGCCCCCCTGGACAAATTACTGCCACTCAGGGGCCTAGTGTCACCAGGAGGGACAAGTATAGGCGCATGTTGTGGGAATACCTGGCCGACACCAGCTCTGTCCTCTCCGATCCCTCTGTGCTCTACAGCCTAAACTTATTTTCTCATCTTTTTTTCTGAACTGCACATCTCTTGCCTGCTTCCTTTGGGATCTTAGAAATGGTGGTCCACTTCCACAGATGGTAACTTCAATAGACAGTGTAACGGGAGTAGCTGAGGGATCGCTGTCTTAACCACTTTTTGGCACAAAATTAACTTCCAAAGCCAAATATGGTGCAAGTATATGATGCAAGGACACCTACACACCTATCTCTGACACATTGGGGAGTTCACCCTCATGCGCCCTTTTGGCCTGCACCATCATGCACCTCTTCCCAGCCACTCCACATTTCCCAAGCTTTTCATTGCAGGCAGAAGTACAATACAACCCACCCCCATGCCCAAGCCTGTAACAGCCTCATCGATAAACTGCTGGCCCTGGAGATGTTGGTGTTTGTTTATGCTTCTGGAGACCCAGGCCTTCCGTCAGCAGATGGCAGCTGGGGCACCTCCCTATGCTGGGCCTAGCCGTTACTACTTCTCTTGGTGTGCTGTCTCTGCCTTGCACCTGCATGTGTCCCATAACATCAGTCGGGCCCAGAGCTCTGCACTTTGCTGCAAGGTCCACTTGACCACCGACACATGGACAAGCGCCTGTGGTCAGGGATGCTGCAGTGCTTATCTTTAATGACAGGCAGGGTGAATGTGGTGGAGTCTGTTCCCCGGGTGCAAACTGGGGTGGCCTATCTCCTCTCCCAGGCCAAAATTCATGGCAGGAGTAGACTGAAACCCTACGAAGCTGCAACCTCCACCCCAGCTACTAGCGGAAAACACTGTAACACTGGCATGGGGAGATGTCAGCAGGCCGTGCTGAAACTGATCAGCTTGGGGGACAGACAGCACAGTGCCTCCGAGGTCAGGGATGCCATCCTAGCTGAGATGGCATTTTTTTTTCCCTGCTACACCTGGGGCCTGGCATTTTTGCGCCTGTGATAATGGCTGGAACCTGGTAGCAGATCTGGAGCTTGCCAGACTCAAACACGGTCCACGCATGGCCCACGTTTTCCAACTTGTTGGTGCCATGTTTCTTTGAAACCTACACCATTGTGCCTGATATACAGGTCAAAGTGGGGCCATTTTCGTAAGTGAGAACTAGCCTCTGCTAGGCAGAAAACATTCAGAGCACACTCCTCTCATCTTCGCACCGTTGGCTGGCGGAGGAAGACGAGGGGGTTGGAGTGGCATCTGATGTCCCTATCCCACACGAGGCTAGAGGGTGCACTTCAGTGCATCCCATTGCTTCACCACAAATGGTGTGAAGGGGAGTGGAAAATGGAGGAAATGGAGAGTGACCCTTACAGTTGGGGCCAGCAAAGGCATGCCAAGTAACACACTGGCACACATGGCTGACTTCATCTTGGGTTGCTTTTCAATACATATTTCACATCATGAAGAACAAATAATACTGGATTTTTTCAAGCCTCGAACCCCGGTCTAGGTCTAATGTCTGTTCCTTTCTTATATTAGGGGAGAGGGAAAAAAAATTACTTCAGTGATACGTTTAGCGTACATAGACTGACTATTAATGTGTATCCCACTTAGTGTTGTTAGGGTTACACACCGTCACAACCTGGCTAAAGCTTCTATAGCTGTTAATAAAGTCAACATAACTTTACGGTATCCAAAAAGACAGCTGGTACCGACAGAGAGCAAGACAAATGTCACCCAAAGCTGTGAGCTCTGAACACCCACAGTGACTTTGGCGTCATCATCATTATAAGGGAGCGGGTGGTAATAAATAACTTGGCAGTGCCTAAAACCCAAAAAGCTTATACAACTATATTTACATTAAGATACACAAATGAAACTTTTCAGTAGCATGTCATGAGACAAGCTGATAAGCTCTTCCTTTGTGCAGTGCTATTTGAAAGTTAAACGCTGCCTTTATTTTAATTCTGGAGAAGGTGCAGACATTAGATTTAGAACATGTTGTCTTCATTGTCCAAATCCTCTATATAGGTAACGTGTTTTTCGGGCCGAGCTGTCTGGGAACGAGCTGGTGCAGCACTGACAACCTGGGTGAATATGGCAAGAGCCTGAGATGTAGGGTGAATGAATCCCCAAATTATTTGTGGAATTCCCAGTGAGACAATGGCACTGTATACCAGTATTAAAAATTGTGGGTGCACATAACCCCCATATATTCTTTGAATTCCCAGTCAGACAATGGCACTGTATACCAGTAGTAAAAATTGTGGGTGCACATAACCCCCATATATTCTTTGAATTCCCAGTCAGACAATGGCACTGTATACCAGTAGTAAAAATTGTGGGTGCACATAACCCCAATATATTCTTTGAATTCCCAGTCAGACAATGGCACTATATACCAGTAGTAAAAATTGTGGGTGCACATAACCCCCATATATTCTTTGAATTCCCAGTCAGACAATGGCACTGTATACCAGTATTAAAAATTGTGGGTGCACATAACCCCAATATATTCTTTGAATTCCCAGTCAGACAATGGCACTGTATACCAGTATTAAAAATTGTGGGTGCACATAACCCCCATATATTCTTTGAATTCCCAGTCAGACAATGGCACTATATACCAGTAGTAAAAATTGTGGGTGCACATAACCCCCATATATTCTTTGAATTCCCAGTCAGACAATGGCACTGTATACCAGTATTAAAAATTGTGCGTGCACGTAACCCCAATATATTCTTTGAATTCCCAGTCAGGCAATGGCACTATATACCAGTAGTAAAAATTGTGGGTGCACATAACCCCCATATATTCTTTGAATTCCCAGTCAGACAATGGCACTGTATACCAGTATTAAAAATTGTGGGTGCACGTAACCCCAATATATTCTTTGAATTCCCAGTCAGACAATGGCACTGTATACCAGTAGTAAAAATTGTGGGTGCACATAACCCCCATATATTCTTTGAATTCCCAGTAAACAATGGAACTGTATAGCAGTAGCAAAAATTGTGGGTGCACGTAACCCCCATATATTCTTTGAATTCCCAGTCAGACAATGGCACTATATACCAGTAGTAAAAATTGTGGGTGCACATAACCCCAATATATTCTTTGAATTTCCAGTCAGACAATGGCACTGTATACCAGTATTAAAAATTGTGGGTGCACATAAACCCAATATATTCTTTGAATTCCCAGTCAGACAATGGCACTATATACCAGTAGTAAAAATTGTGGGTGCACATAACCCCCATATATTCTTTGAATTCCCAGTCAGACAATGGCACTGTATACCAGTATTAAAAATTGTGGGTGCACGTAACCCCAATATATTCTTTGAATTCCCAGTCAGACAATGGCACTGTATACCAGTAGTAAAAATTGTGGGTGCACATAACCCCCATATATTCTTTGAATTCCCAGTGAGACAATGGAACTGTATAGCAGTAGCAAAATTTGTGGGTGCACGTAACCCCCATATATTCTTTGAATTCCCAGTCAGACAATGGCACTGTATACCAGTAGTAAAAATTGTGGGTGCACATAACCCCCATATATTCTTTGAATTCCCAGTGAGACAATGGAACTGTATAGCAGTAGCAAAAATTGTGGGTGCACGTAACCCCCATATATTCTTTGAATTCCCAGTCAGACAATGGCACTGTATACCAGTAGTAAAAATTGTGGGTGCACATAACCCCCATATATTCTTTGAATTCCCAGTGAGACAATGGAACTGTATAGCAGTAGCAAAAATTGTGGGTGCACGTAACCCCCATATATTCTTTGAATTCCCAGTCAGACAATGGCACTGTATAGCAGTAGTAAAAATTGTGGGTGCACATAACCCCCATATATTCTTTGAATTCCCAGTGAGACAATGGCACTGTATACCAGTAGTAAAAATTGTGGGTGCACATAACCCCCATATATTCTTTGAATTCCCAGTCAGACAATGGCACTGTATACCAGTAGTAAAAATTGTGGGTGCACATAACCCCCATATATTCTTTGAATTCCCAGTCAGACAATGGCACTGTATACCAGTAGTAAAAATTGTGGGTGCACATAACCCCCATATATTCTTTGAATTCCCAGTCAGACAATGGCACTGTATACCAGTAGTAAAAATTGTGGGTGCACATAACCCCAATATATTCTTTGAATTCCCAGTCAGACAATGGCACTGTATACCAGTAGTAAAAATTGTGGGTGCACATAAACCCAATATATTCTTTGAATTCCCAGTGAGACAATGGCACTGTATACCAGTAGTAAAAATTGTGGGTGCACATAACCCCCATATATTCTTTGAATTCCCAGTCAGACAATGGCACTGTATACCAGTAGTAAAAATTGTGGGTGCACATAACCCCCATATATTCTTTGAATTCCCAGTCAGACAATGGCACTGTATACCAGTAGTAAAAATTGTGGGTGCACATAAACCCAATATATTCTTTGAATTCCCAGTGAGACAATGGCACTGTATACCAGTAGTAAAAATTGTGGGTGCACATAACCCCCATATATTCTTTGAATTCCCAGTCAGACAATGGCACTGTATACCAGTAGTAAAAATTGTGGGTGCACATAACCCCCATATATTCTTTGAATTCCCAGTCAGACAATGGCACTGTATACCAGTAGTAAAAATTGTGGGTGCACATAACCCCAATATATTCTTTGAATTCCCAGTCAGACAATGGCACTGTATACCAGTATTAAAAATTGTGGGTGCACATAACCCCCATATATTCTTTGAATTCCCAGTCAGACAATGGCACTGTATACCAGTATTAAAAATTGTGGGTGCACGTAACCCCAATATATTCTTTGAATTCCCAGTCAGACAATGGCACTATATACCAGTAGTAAAAATTGTGGGTGCACATAACCCCCATATATTCTTTGAATTCCCAGTGAGACAATGGAACTGTATAGCAGTAGCAAAAATTGTGGGTGCACATAACCCCAATATATTCTTTGAATTCCCAGTGAGACAATGGCACTGTATACCAGTAGTAAAAATTGTGGGTGCACATAACCCCAATATATTCTTTGAATTCCCAGTCAGACAATGGCACTGTATACCAGTATTAAAAATTGTGGGTGCACATAACCCCCATATATTCTTTGAATTCCCAGTCAGACAATGGCACTGTATACCAGTAGTAAAAATTGTGGGTGCACATAACCCCAATATATTCTTTGAATTCCCAGTCAGACAATGGCACTGTATACCAGTATTAAAAATTGTGGGTGCACATAACCCCCATATATTCTTTGAATTCCCAGTCAGACAATGGCACTGTATACCAGTAGTAAAAATTGTGGGTGCACATAACCCCAATATATTCTTTGAATTCCCAGTCAGACAATGGCACTGTATACCAGTATTAAAAATTGTGGGTGCACATAACCCCCATATATTCTTTGAATTCCCAGTCAGACAATGGCACTGTATAGCAGTAGCAAAAATTGTGGGTGCACGTAACCCCCATATATTCTTTGAATTCCCAGTCAGACAATGGCACTGTATACCAGTAGTAAAAATTGTGGGTGCACATAACCCCAATATATTCTTTGAATTCCCAGTGAGACAATGGCACTATATACCAGTAGCAAAAATTGTGGGTGCACGTAACCCCAATATATTCTTTGAATTCCCAGTCAGAAACTGGCACTATATACCAGTAGCAAAAATTGTGGGTGCACATAACCCCAATATATTCTTTGAATTCCCAGTCAGAAACTGGCACTATATACCAGTAGCAAAAATTGTGGGTGCACGTAACCCCAATATATTCTTTGAATTCCCAGTCAGAAACTGGCACTATATACCAGTAGCAAAAATTGTGGGTGCACGTAACCCCAATATATTCTTTGAATTACCAGTCAGACAATGGCACTATATACCAGTAGCAAAAATTGTGGGTGCACGTAACCCCAATATATTCTTTGAATTCCCAGTCAGACAATGGCACTATATACCAGTAGCAAAAATTGTGGGTGCACGTAACCCCAATATATTCTTTGAATTCCCAGTCAGAAACTGGCACTATATAGCAGTAGCAAAAATTGTGGGTGCACGTAACCCCAATATATTCTTTGAATTCCCAGTGAGACAATGGCACTATATACCAGTAGCAAAAATTGTGGGTGCACATAACCCCAATATATTCTTTGAATTCCCAGTGAGACAATGGCACTATATACCAGTAGCAAAAATTGTGGGTGCACGTAACCCCAATATATTCTTTGAATTCCCAGTCAGAAACTGGCACTATATGGCAGTAGCAAGAAATGAGGGTATTTGTAACCCCAATATATTCTTTGAATTCCCAGTCAGACAATGGCACTGTATACCAGTAGCAAAAATTGTGGGTGCACATAACCCCAATATATTCTTTGAATTCCCAGTGAGACAATGGCTCTATATACCAGTAGCAAAAATTGTGGGTGTATATAGCCCCAATTCTATTGCTAGGGGACTTGCAGGGTATTTCTGAGGTGAAGGTGGGGGGGCACACCGTTGGAACGGGTATCGGGGGTATATATCGGGTATACGGGAATACACTGTCAGTGTATTCCATTCAGGATCCTGGGAAAGCTGGGTTGCGGCGATTGAGCCCGTCAGTGCCACGTTACACTGACAAGCTTCTCCCTGGAATTTAGCTCTTATAAGAGCTGTTGGTTGTCTTCTCCTTCCTATCCTAGCCTGTCCCTGCCTACCCAGAATCTAAGCCCTAGCTAACTGGACGGAAACCTCCGTCCCCGGTGAATTGCAAGCTCAGAATGACGCGAAGCTGGGCGTCGCTGTTCTTTTAAATTAGAGGTCACATGTTTTCGGCAGCCAATGGGTTTTGCCTACTTTTCTCAACGTCACCGGTGTCGTAGTTCCTGTCCCACCTACCCTGCGCTGTTATTGGAGCAAAAAAGGCGCCAGGGAAGGTGGGAGGGGAATCGAGTAATGGCGCACTTTACCACGCGGTGTTCGATTCGATTCGAACATGCCGAACAGCCTAATATCCGATCGAACATGAGTTCGATAGAACACTGTTCGCTCATCTCTAGTAATGAGGAGATCAGAGCTCCAGGGGCTGCGGGGAGGGCAGATATACATGGGCCTAAGTGCACAAGGAGGCTCAAGGCCCCTCTGTTATTCTCCAACTCTCGCAAAACATCTGGGAGGGGCCTCTGGATATGATACGGTGGTATAGGTGAACTGTCTGGCGGTATTATATGAGCAGGGAATACAGGGCCGCATTAAATATAGGGCATATGGTGCACTCCTTTTTTAAGTGATTATTATGTAACACAAAACATGGAGATGCCGGGGATTGAACCCGGGGCCTCATACATGCAAAGCAAGCGCTCTACCACTGAGCTACAACCCCTCATACACAGTGTGAAAACGCTCATATTTCTGAGACTACATGCCACCTATATGGCAGTATTACATTGGTATTATTATTATTATGGGCAGGTATATGGCACTTATATATGCTGGTACTATTCTGTCTACATTTCAGGTCTGTTATCAGGGGTTGTAACTAGCAAAGACCGGGCCCCATAGTAAACACTGACTGGGCCCCCACAGCACCTACGGGGTATCGTGCACATAGAACATATAGGGGGTTAAAAAGGGTCTCAGACCCCACAACATTGTATATTCATGACCTTTTCTTAGGACAGAACATCAATATTATAGTCTCTGAAAAAATGACAAGAAAGTGTTTTTTTACGTGTACTGCGTGGTAGCACTACTAATGTGTATAGTATGGGAGTATTATCCGTGTGCACTATATGGTGGTATTATTGTTTTGCACAGTGTGACAGTATCATTTATATGCACTCTATGTTTTTAGTATTTATTAGTACGACAGTGTTATTTCGGTGTACTGTATGTGGGCGCTGTATGGCTACATTTTATCTATATAGCGGTATTATTATTATATATTTCCACTTTACTAATCACATAATGATATCCAGTAGTAGCAACCAGTGGCGTAACTAGGAATGGCGGGGCCCCGAGGCAAACTTTTGACATGCCCCCCCCCCCCACATCCCAACTGACGCCGAAGACCTCGACCGACCCCCTCCTCCGCACTCTATTATGTCCCTTAGTAAGCTCTGCACACAGTATTATGTCCTATAGTGGCCCCTGCACACAGTATTATGCCCCATAGTTGCCCCTGCACACAGTATTATGCCCCATAGTGGCCCTGCACACAGTATTATGTCCCATAGTGGCCCCTGCACACAGTATTATGTCCCATAGTGGCCCCTGCACACAGTATTATCCCCCATAGTGGCCCCTGCACACAGTATTATGTCCCATAGTGGCCCCTGCACACAGTATTATGTCCCATAGTGGCCCCTGCACACAGTATTATGTCCCATAGTGGCCCCTGCACACAGTATTATGTCCCATAGTGGCCCCTGCACACAGTATTATGTCCCATAGTGGCCCCTGCACACAGTATTATGTCCCATAGTGGCCCCTGCACACAGTATTATCCCCATAGTGGCCCCTGCACACAGTATTATCCCCCATAGTGGCGCCTGCACACAGTATTATGCTCCATAGTGGCCCCTGCACACAGTATTATCCCCAATAGTGGCCCCTGCACACAGTATTATGCTCCATAGTGGCCCCTGCACACAGTATTATGTCCCATAGTGACCCCTGCACACAGTATTATGTCCCATAGTGGCCCCTGCACACAGTATTATGTCCCATAGTGGCCCCTGCACACAGTATTATGTCCCATAGTGGCCCCTGCACACAGTATTAACCCCAATAGTGGCCCCTGCACACAGTATTAACCCCAATAGTGTTCCCTGCACACAGTATTAACCCCAATAGTGGCCCCTGTACACAGTATTATCCCCCATAGTGGCCCCTGCACACAGTATTATCCCCCATAGTGGCCCCTGTACACAGTATTATGCTCCATAGTGGCCCCTGCACATATTATCCCTTATAGTGGCCCCTGCACACAGTATTAACCCCAATAGTGGCCCCTGCACACAGTATTATGTCCCATAGTGGCCCCTGCACACAGTATTATCCCCAATAGTGGCCCCTGCACACAGTATTATGCTCCATAGTGGCCCCTGCACACAGTATTATCCCCCATAGTGGCCCCTGCACACAGTATTATGTCCCATAGTGGCCCCTGCACACAGTATTATGCTCCATAGTGGCCCCTGCACACAGTATTATCCCCCATAGAGGCCCCTGCACACAGTATTATGCTCCATAGTGGCCCCTGCACACAGTATTATCCCCCATAGTGGCCCCTGCACACAGTGTTATCCCCCATAGTGGCCCCTGCACACAGTATTATCCCCCATAGTGTCCCCTGCACACAGTATTATCCCCCATAGTGGCCCCTGCACACAGTATTATGTCCCATAGTGGCCCCTGCACACAGTATTATCCCCCATAGTGGCCCCTGCACACAGTATTATGTCCCATAGTGGCCCCTGCACATAGTATTAGCCCCCATAGTGGCCCCTGCACACAGTATTATGTTCAATAGTGGCCCCTGCAAACAGTATTAACCCCAATAGTGTCCCCTGCACACAGTATTAACCCCAATAGTGGCCCCTGCACACAGTATTATCCCCAATAGTGGCCCCTGCACACAGTATTATGTCCCATAGTGGCCCCTGCACACAGTATTATCCCCCATAGTGGCCCCTGCACACAGTATTATCCCCCATAGTGGCTCCTGCACACAGTATTATCCCCCATAGTGGCTCCTGCACACAGTATTATCCCCCATAGTGGCTCCTGCACACAGTATTATCCCCCATAGTGGCCCCTGCACACAGTATTATGCCCCATAGTGACCCCTGCACACAGTATTATACCCCATAGTGGCCCCTGCAAACAGTATTATCCTCAATAGTGGCCCCTGCACACAGTATTATCGCCTATAGTGGCCCCTGCACACAGTTTTATGTCCCACTGTGGACACCCATAAACAATTATTATACTCTGGGGTCTGAAAAGACCCCAGAGTATAATAATTGGAGACCCGTGGAATAAAAACATTTAAAAAAAAAACACTGTTGCTTACCTGTACCCGGCTTCTAGGCTGTTGATCGCCGCTCACATCCTTCTTTAATGACGTCGGACGGGTTCATGTGAAGTCAGAGACGTCAGACAAAGTAGGACGGAGGCCTGGCAGGATCGTGGAGAGGTAAGTAACAGTGTTTGTTATGTTCCCTTACCTCTCCGGTCCGCCGATCATTATACTCAGGGGTCTGCAATGACCCCCGAGTATAATGATAGCATTTGTGGGGCCCGCGGTGTCACTTGCCGATCCCGGACCAGCCAGGATTGGCAAGTGAATAGGGCCCGTAACGGCCTATTTTTTTTTTTAAAAAAAAGCAGCGGTAGCGGCTGTCACCGGGCCCCCTAATGGCCCGGGCCCTGTGGCAGCCGCCTCCGCTTCCTCTACGATAGTTACGCCCATGGTAGCAACACAATAGGGCTACACGTAGTATATTGTCTCAGGAATTTAAGTATTTTCAGAGGTTTCCTATAGGGGATGTAGCTCAGTGGTAGAGCGCATGCTTCGCATGTATGAGGCCCCGGGTTCAATCCCCGGCATCTCCATGTTTTGTGATAAACAACTACAAAAACATCAAAGATCCAGAAAACTGATAAATGTGCAGGAATTCAGGAAACATCTGCCCGTCTGTATTATAAAGGCTGAATATTATCTGTTCACCATTTTAGAATCCTATGTCGATAGTGGCCACTAGGGGGCGGTGTAGCTAACACAATACATGTATAGAAATACACGGCCAGTGATGTAATAAATAGTCCTCCTTATCTCTATAGCGCCATCCTATGTCATTGTGTCACTGGCAATGTATTCCTGTACATGTATTGTGTGGACTAGACTGCCCCCTAGTGTCCATCATTTTCTCTACAGACAAAGGGTTAAGCTCTTTTACATTAAATTCCACCTTCGTATTATCCTCGAACATATTTCGTGTGACTTCCTGCCTGTACATCAGTTTTACTGACCTTTGATGTTTTGTAGTTGTTTGTCTCAAAGGGTGGAGATGCCAGGGATTGAACCCGGGGCCTCATACATGCAAAGCATACGCTCTACCACTGAGCTACATCCCCTATAGGATATGAGGACTTGTGTGTAGACGTACATATGCAATTCTACAGCATGTGGTACTGTGTGCAGATGTGCTTATCTTATGCTCTGCTGTGTGGAACTGTGTGCAGATGCGTGTATCCAATCCTTTGGCATATGGTACTGTGTGCAGACGCACGTATCTAATCCTTCAGTGTGTGGAACCGTGTGCAGACGCGTGTATCTAATCCTCTGGTGTGTGGGACTGTGTGCAGACGCATGTATCCAATCCTTTGGCATATGGTACTGTGTGCAGACGCACGTATCTAATCCTTCAGTGTGTGGAACTGTGTGCAGAAGTGCGTCTTTAATTCTCTGGTTTGTGGGACTGTGTGCAGACGCACGTATCTAATCCTCTGGCATGTCATACTGTGTGCTGATCTGTGTATCTAATCCTCTGATGCGTGTATCTCAGTTTGGATATCAGTGTTGTATTGTGCATGTGGAGTGACCGTGTGTATTGCAGATGGAATATGAGTGAAAGACTTGCAGGTTTGTATTGACTAAGGGGAGAGGGGGGGGGGGTTGTGTTTGGAATGCTGTATGTCAGCAACGGTACGTCCGAGCGAGTTGGAGTCTCGTCTTAAACCTGAAGTATCTCTGTACCAAATTTGGTGAAGATCGGTCCAGTTGTTTGGTTTGCATTAGAGAACAGACAGACAGAAATTCATTTTTATAATATAGAGAGATATAGGCTGAATATTATCTGTTCACCATTTTAGAATCCTATGCCGATAGTGACCACTAGGGGGCGGTGTATCTAACACAATACATGTATAGAAATACATGAGCAGGGAATACAGGGCCGCTTTAAATATAGGGCATATGGTGCACTCCTACTGGGCCCTATGGTAGCGGAGCCATAGTTGGTCAGTATGCTGTGAGGGTAGATGGGATATTTTGCACTACATATGTACTGAATATTGTTGTTTTTTTCCCCAAATTTCCTTTACAAAAGTTGAAAATAAAAATTTGCCAGATAAGAACAGTCTTATCTGTCCGAAAATAACATAAGATATAACATATAAGGAGTTACTAAGGGTCTTAAGATACCCCAGACCCCACAACATTGTATATTCATGACCTTTTCTTAGGACAGAACATCAATATTATAGTCCCTGAAAGAATGACATGAAAGTGTTTTTTTACGTGTACTGCGTGGTAGCACTACTAATGTGTATAGTATGGGAGTATTATCCGTGTGCACTATATGGTGGTATTATTGTTTTGCACAGTGTGACAGTATCATTATATGCACTCTATGTTTTTAGTATTTATTTGTATGACAGTGTTATTTCGGTGTGCTGTATGTGGGCGCTGTATGGCTACATTATATCTATATGGCGGTATTATTATTATATATTTCCACTTTACTAATCACATAATGATATCCAGTAGTATCAACACAATAGGGCTACACGTAGTATATTGTCTCAGGAATTGGAGTGTTTTGAGAAGTTTCCCATAGGGGATGTAGCTCAGTGGTAGAGCGCATGCTACGCATGTATGAGGCCCTGGGTTCAATCCCCGGCGTCTCCATGTTTTGTGATAAACAACGACAAAAACATCAAAGATCCATAAAACTGATAAATGTGCAGGAAACATCTGCCCGTCTGTATTATAAAGGCTGAATATTATCTGTTCACCATTTTAGAATCCTATGTCGATAGTGACCACTAGGGGGCAGTGTAGCTGACACAATACATGTATAGAAATACATGGCCAGTGATGTAATAAATAGTCCTCCTTATCTCTATAGCGCCATCCTATATCATTGTGTCACCGGCAATGTAATCCTTTACATGTATTGTGCGGACTAGACTGCCCCCTAGTGTCCATCATTTTCTCTACAGACAAAAGGTTAAGCTCGTTTACATTAAATTCCGTCTTCGTATTATCCCCAAACATATTTTGTGTGCCTTCCTGCCTGTACATCAGTTTTACTGACCTTTGATGTTTTGTAGCTGTTTGTCTCAAAGGGTGGAGACGCCAGGGATTGAACCCGAGGCCTCATACATGCAAAGCATGCGCTCTACCACTGAGCTACATCCCCTATACCATGTCTCTATTAATGCTCCCAATGCATCTGAGAAAAATAGTCGTGGTACCTATCATTCGCTTACACTTCAGCCCTCCAGGGGGCCCTGTGCATTGCATACCACATTGCTGTCAACAACGTCCTGACACTGTTCAGCCTCAGCTACATGATATGAGACGTATGGGGCCCCCTAGAGGACTGAAACGTAAGCAAAGGTGGCTGTGGGCAGCGGCAGGGACCGGTAACTAAATAGGGCCTAATACCTGCTGGGGTTATTTCCCCTCAGTACAGGAGGTCAATGGAACGTGTTGTTTCATCTCAGAATTGGGAACATTAAGGGAATTATTATATAGGGGATGGAGCTCAGTGGTAGAGCGCATGCTTTGCATGTATGAGGCCCCGGGTTCAATCCCCGGCATCTCCATGTTTTGTACAGGTTTATCTAAATACAATAAAAATGCTAAAATTCAGAGGTCAGGTGTCTGGATGATCCTCAAACTACTGGATTTAGTCAAAAAATAAGCTTCAAAATAAAAAGATTGTATCGTTCACCATCATATAATGTGGAAACAAAAGCGCATGGTGGACAGTAGAGGGCAGTCAACTCAAACACAAAAACATCCATGTACGCACTTCAACTTGTTGAAACACAAAAGTGTTTTTTTACGTGTACTGCGTGGTAGCACTACTAATGTGTATAGTATGGGAGTATTATTCGTGTGCACTATATGGTGGTATTATTGTTTTACACAGTGTGGCGGTATCATTTATATGAACTCTGTTTATAGTATTTATTTGTAGGACAGTGTTATTTAGGTGTACTGTATGTGGGCGCTGTATGGCTACATTATATCTATATGGCGGTATTATTATTATTATATATTTCCACTATACTAATCACATAATGATATCCAGTAGTAGCAGCACAATAAGGCTACACGTAGTATATTGTCTCAGGAATTGGAGTATTTGAAGAGGTTTCCTGTAGGGGATGTAGCTCAGTGGTAGAGCGCATGCTTCGCATGTATGAGGCCCCGGGTTCAATCCCCGGCATCTCCATGTTTTGTCTTACATAATAATTTGTTCAACATTAAGCAGAAATATCTGGATGTGATCCAGGAAACTGTAATATCTGATAAAGCAAGTATCAAAATATCCTTCACTGTCATGTGCAGTATTCCTAAAGATGTATACATAATGTGGCCAGTAGGTGGCAGTGCGCTCATACACCTTAACATCCAGGTATCTCCATGTTATGTGATAAACAACTACAAAAACATCAAAGATCCATAAAACTGATAAATGTGCAGGAATCCACAAGATGTCTGTCTGGACGTAACACAAAGGACGGATTCAACTATCAAAATGTCATCCTGCATTTACGAATCCCCAGTACAGTCAGTGATGGACACTAGGGGGCATTATAGTCAGCACAATACACTGCCTGTGGTATAATGAACAGGCATTTTTTATTTATATAGGGCCCATCATATTCCTCCATATAACATTGACAGCCCTGCTGCCTCCACTTCTGCTTCAGCCCTCCAGGGGACCCCGTCTGCCCCACATGATGTCAATGTTTCCTATTGGGCCCAGTCTTTACCAGTTCTGTCCATGGTTACAGACCTAAAATGTAGACAGAATTTTTTTCTGCCCTTTTGTATTTGGAGATGCTGGATCTGTGTATGTAGATATAGATATATCTGAAGACGGATACTGAGTGTGACATCTATAAAATAATACCGCCAATATAATAGAATAAATTAATCGAAAGTTACAGGAGGAGACGTAACAAGGAAATCCAGTATAAAATAACACGTGTCAGACATCTTGCACCGAGCCCCGGTCTACAAGGATCTGTGCCCAATATGTCCATACAGAAGCTGATCTCATCCTTGTGTGTTTCTGTTTATGAGCAGACTGCCACCTACTGGACACTTTATGCCTATATCTCTACAATCTAGTGTATGGTGTGAAGGATATTTTGATACTTGGTTTATCAGTTAATACAGTTTCTTGGATCACATCCGGATATTTCTGCTCTGAAGTTGAGCAAATTTATCTTTTTTTACTGCCTATGTAGGCACACACTCTCCCTGATGTGGACGAGTGTCCCCAAACCCTGGTCTATAGTCTCTCACTCTGCCAATCAGTATCCCTACGCTATGCTGAGGATGGCCCAATAGGCCGAAACAGCGCTGTCCATAGCTGGGAATCTGTTCCTTTTGGGACAGAAATACTGATTTGGCAATTAAATCCACATCATGATTAAAAGACTTTATAACTGAGTCATTCATGATGTTAAGGATGCTGCACTCTATAGGGTGGTGTACAGAGTGCACTCTGTTCTCCTAATTCCATCCAGGAGAATAGATTTGCATATTTTTTACCCAACTTCCTTTGGGATCTCAGAGGAGGTGGCCTCAGTGCCGAGAAACACATCTGAGTCCCCTTAGCAATATGCATTAAGAGAACCGTGAAGCAACCAAGTGTAGTCAGCTAGAATAGCATCCAGCATGGCTAAATGCAGAGAAAGACATTGTACCACTTCCAGTGATGGTAACTTCAGTGCTGCAGTCGGCAATGGACGGTGTAATGGGATTAGCTGAGGGATCGCTGTCTTGACCACTTTTTGGCACAAAATGAAAGTCCAATCAAGCCAAGTATGGTGCAAGGATATGATGCAAGGACACCTACACATCTGTCTCTGACACATTGGGGAGTTGACGCTGATCCGCCCTTTTGGCCTGCACCATCATGCGCTTCTTCCCAGCCACTCCCCATCTCCCAGGCGTTTCATTGCAGGCAGAAGTACAGTGCAAGCCACCCACATGCCCAAGCCTTTAATGGCGTCATCGAAAAACTGCAGGCCCTGGAGATGTTGACGTTTATGCTTCTGGATACCCAGGCCTTCCGTCACCAGATGGCAGCTGGGGCACCGCCCTATGCTGGGCCTAGCCGTTACTACTTCTCTTGGTTTGCTGTCCCTGCTTTGCGCCTGCACGTGTCCCATAACATCAGTCGGGCCCAGAGCTCCGCGCTTTGCTGCAAGGTCCACTTGACCACCGATGCATGGACAAGCGCCTGTGGTCAGGGATGCTGCTTATCTTTAATGACAGGAAGGGTGAATGCAGGGGAGTCTGGGCTGGGTGTGCAAACTGGGGTGGCCTATCTCCTCTCCCAGCCCAAAATTCATGCCACAGGTTATCTGAAAGCCTACTGCACTGCAACCTCCACCCCAGCTACAAGCTGGAAACGCTGTAACACTGGCGTGGGGAGATGTCAGCAGGACGTGCTGAAGCTCATCAGCTTGGGGGACAGGCAGCACACTGCCTCCAAGGTCAGGGATGCCATCCTGGCTGAGATGGCAATGTGTTTTTCCCTGCTGCACCTGGGGCCAGGCATTTTTGCGTACAGTGGGGCAAAAAAGTATTTAGTCAGTCACCAATAGTGCAAGATCCACCACTTAAAAAGATGAGAGGCCTCTGTAATTTACATCATAGATAGACCTCAACTATGAGAGACAAAATGAGAAAACAAATCCAGAAAATCACATTGTCTGATTTTGTAAGAATTTATTTGCAAATTATGGTGGAAAATAAGTATTTGGTCACCTACAAACAATCAAGATTTCTGGCTCTCACAGACCTGTAACTTCTTCTTTAAGAGTCTCCTCTTTCCTCCACTCATTACCTGTAGTAATGGCACCTGTTTAAACTTATCAGTATAAAAAGACACCTGTGCACACCCTCAAACAATCAGACTCCAAACTCCACTATGTTGAAGACCAAAGAGCTGTCAAAGGACACCAGAAACAAAATTGTAGCCCTGCACCAGGCTGGGAACACTGAATCTGCAATAGGCAACCAGCTTGGATTGAAGAAATCAACTGTGGAAGCAATAATTAGAAAATGGAAGACATACAAGACCACAGATAATCTCCCTCGATCTGGGGCTCCATGCAAAATCTCTCCCCGTGGGGTCAAAATGATCACAAGAACAGTGTGCAAAAATCCCAGAACCACGCGGGGGGACCTAGTGAATGAACTGCAGAGAGCTGGGACCAATGTAACAAAGCCTACCATCAGTAACACACTATGCCGCCAGGGACTCAGATCCTGCAGTGCCAGACGTGTCCCACTGCTTAAGCCAGTACATGTCCGGGCCCGTCTGAAGTTTGCTAGAGAGCATTTGGATGATCCAAAAGAGTATTGGGAGAATGTCCTATGGTCTGATGAAACCAAACTGGAACTGTTTGGTAGAAACACAACTTTTCGTGTTAGGAGGAAAAATAATACTGAGTTGCATCCATCAAACACCATACCTACTGTAAAGCATGGGGGTGGAAACATCATGCTTTGGGGCTGTTTCTCTGCAAAGGGGCCAGGACGACTGATCCGGGTACATGAAAGAATGAATGGGGCCATGTATCGTGAGATTTTGAGTGCAAACCTCCATCAGCAAGGGCATTGAAGATGAAACGTGGATGGATCTTTCAACATGACAATGATCCAAAGCACACTGCCAGGGCAACGAAGGAGTGGCTTTGTAAGAAGCATTTCAAGGTCCTGGAGTGGCCTAGCCAGTCTCCAGATCTCAACCCTATAGAAAACCTTTGGAGGGAGTTGAAAATCCGTGTTGCCAAGTGACAGCCCCAAAACATCACTGCTCTAGAGGAGATCTGCATGGAGGAATGGGCCAACATACCAACAACAGTGTGTGCCAACCTTGTGAAGACTTACAGAAAACGTTTGACCTCTCTCATTGCCAACAAAGGATATATAACAAAGTATTAAGATGAAATTTTGTTACTGACCAAATACTTATTTTCCACCATAATTTGAAAATAAATTATTACAAAATCAGACAATGTGATTTTCTGGATTTGTATTCTCATTTTGTCTCTCATAGTTGAGGTCTACCTATGATGTAAATTACAGACGCCTCTCATCTTTTTAAGTGGTGGAACTTGCACTATTGGTGACTGACTAAATACTTTTTTGCCCCACTGTATGTGATAATGGCCGGAACCTTGTAGCAGATCTGGAGCTTGCCAGACTCAAACACGGTCCACACATGGCCCACGTTTTCAACTTGTTGGTGCAAAGGTTCTTTGAAACCTACACCATTGTGCCTGATATACTGGTCAAAGTGCGGCCATTTTCGTAAGTGAGAAGTAGCCTCTACTAGGCAGAAAACATTCATAGCGCACTCCTGTCATCTTCACTCCGTTGGCTGGTGGAGGAAGACGAGGGGGATGAAGTGGCATTTCATGTCACTGTCCCACAAGAGGCTTGAGGGTGCACTTTAGTGCATCCCATTGCTTCAGCACGGATGGTGTGAAGGGGAGTGGAAAATGGAGGAAATGGAGAGTGACCTTTACAGTTGGGGGTAGCAAAGTCATGCCAAGTAACACACTGGCACACATGGCTGACTTCATGTTGGGTTGCTTTTCAAGAGACAAAGGCATAGTTCACATCATGGAGAGCAAACAATACTGGATTGAAAAAAAAAAATTGGATTGAGCTGATATAGCCTGACTGAATTTCTGTGTATCACACTTAGCTTTTGGGGTAGACCCTTAAAAATTGGATTGAGCTGATATAGCGTGACTGAATTTCTGGGTCTCCCACCTAGGTTTTGGGGTACACACCCTGAATATCTGGATTGAGCGTACATAGCCTGAACTAATTGCTCTGTATCCTTGTTTTGGGGTTACACAGCCTGAAAAGCTGCTTAGCACGTATGTAGCAAGAAGTAACTGCTGTGGATTGCTGCTATGTTTCGGGCTCCCCCAAAATTCAAGGCTTTTTCCAGCTATATGAACTTGTAATTGCTGTGGAATGATGCAATATTTCAGCCCCCCAAAAAAAATTCAAGGCTTTTTCCAGCTTTATGAACTTGTAATTGCTGTGGATTGCTGCTATGTTTCAGCCCCCCCCCCAAAAAAAAAAAATAAAAAAAATAATAATAATTCAGGGCTTTTTTCATCTCTATATTAGTCACTGCTATGGAATCCGGCTATTCTGTGTGCGGACAGCTAAAAATGAAAGCTGTTTCTCTGCTATATATGAAGTTGTATCTGTTGTGTATCCCTGTTTTCCACCGTCCAGGGAAAGCTGGACTGATGTCCCTACAGTGTATAGCTCTGAGAAGAGCTGTTGGCTTTCTTCATTACTTCTTCCCTGCCTATCTGAAGCTAATTGCTATCTAGCCCTCATCAGATATGTTTCTCTCCATATATCTGATGGCAAAAATGTCGAATAGGGCGGCGGCCGTTCTGATGAATGGGAGGGCACATGTTTTCGGCAGACAATGGGTGTTTTCTATTTTTTTCACTGCCTCCATTGTCGTAGTTTCTGTCCCACCTCACCTGCACAGTTATCGGTGCAAAAAAACACGCCAGGGAAAGTGGGAGGGGATACAAATTTTTACTGCGTATGCGGCCTGGTATTCGATTGTGAAAGAATACATCGAACGCCATGATATTCGATTGAAGACTATTTCGATCGAACGGCGTTTGCTCATCTAATCTTCAGGAAAAGTTTTGAAGCTTACCAACAGTGACTATTTGCATGAAAGAACTCATAACGTTCATAGATAACTGATTACAGCATAAACAGATTCAACAGTCGCTTAAAACATTTGAATAATCGATCCGCCATTGCAAACTCACCTTGATTCAGCATCGCAGGAAATTACAGAAGTTGGTGTACGGTTCTTTTGCAAAGTTCTAAAGAGTTTTCAAACGATGAAGCCAAATTTGCAAATTTTGTAGAATTCCGTAATCGAAACATGCAATGGCGATCACTCAAAAGCTTACGACAGTTCTGTTAACTTGTGTAACTGCAGTTTCCGGCTACAATATTGTGTTCCATGCAGACACATGCTTTTAATGAGAGAAACCAAATCAATCCCTTTGTATGATAGGAACTGCTTCCACAAAAATACTGGGAAAATTTGCAAATTGAGCCTAGTTTTGAAGACACAGAATTTGATTTATATTGTGCTGTGGAAGAACAAGAGACTATTGACGAAGAACCACTCAGTAGTACTGCTAAGTACAATCTGGCGTTCCAATCCCTAACTCAGTTGGCGGATATTTTATCTAATCACGGAACTTCAACCTTTCTAAACTACTTGGAAGAAATCAAGGTTATCCAAAACAATGCCAGATGAGGTTCTTCGTTATTACAACCCAGCTTGTCATATAACCAGTCTGTACATCAAGATGTTGCAGGTGCTGAGACTTCAAATGTTCCGGATATAGTTGATGGAAATACACCACCTTCTACAAGCTGCAAATCTTCATCTGCGCGTCCGCAGGTAGTTGTGCCTTTTCAGGTTATAGGCAAAGATATGCATTTCACATCTAAAATTAGAGTAAAAGGTCGTCCTAAGAAAAAGACCAAACAATTAACATTCAACAAGAAGGAAATTGACCATACACCTAAAAATTCTTCAAACAAACGCCCCTAGGAAGGTAACAAAGTGCAGAAGGTATCCACAAAGAGGAGAAAAAGGGAAACAACCAAAACACAAAAAAAATTGCAAGAAAATGGAGAAATGTCTGATTTGCCACTTTGATTTGGGGAATAAGTCTAAAAAATTGACAACTTGTTTTTCTTGTTGTTCCACACTACATGAAGATTGTTATAGAGTGGATGGATGTCCGCAGTGCGAGGAAGATTAGCCATTGTAACATAAATGTCCTAATAAAGTGAAAATTTACTGGGATAAATATGATACATCTGCAGTTCATTTAAGTTTATAGGCACGGTACACGGATGGTAGCTAAAAATAGCCAGGAGTTCATAGGTACGGTACCTAGAAATAGCCACATCCAGATTTTAATTCAAATTATTATTATTATTATTATTTTTTTTTTTTTGCACACACACACACACACACACACACACACACAGTCACATGACCTTACTTCTGTGATGTCATAAAACTAGGATCTGCTTACCTATTATGTGAGGTTCTGTTCACATTTGCATATGATGATGTCATAATGCACATATTTGCATATGATGATGTCATAATGCACATATTTGCATATGATGATGTCATAACGGAACCCTGAGGGTATATAAACCCTGAGCGCTGTGACATCACAGCCATTTCTTGAGTTGATGCTTTTGCTGACACTTCACTTTGGTTCTGGAAGAGCGAACTAGTTTGTACTACATATCTAGTGATTACTTCCATTCATTCTTACTGATCTTTGATCAGGGCCCAGTAATATCGGAGCCACCTGAGAACTTAGTTCTCTAATATTTCATCAGCTCCGCCTTGGTAACTAAGCCATGAGCGCCCGAGAGCTGCGTCAGCTGATAGCTGACAATGATACATGGCTGCGCCGACCGGAGAATCAAGGTAAGTGAATTGTTCAGGAAGAGAGAGACAATATTCCCCCCACCCTAGAGGAGATTTCCTGGGAGGAGTTATCCCTGGGCTCTGCTGAGCAATGTTTCAGGGTAAACAGCACATTTTCCATTCCTAGTCGTTTGGGGTGGGTTTTACTTTCCTCCGAATTCCACCCCTGCCCATGATAGAAAACAGAAGTTCTTTATTCAGGCAATTTGACAAACTGGGCCCCATAATCACAAAACAATAACCCGTCTAAAACATAACTGTTATTCCCAATAAATCAATAAAAGAAATCCCAACAACGTTAAACCCCCCACTCTAAGGGTATGTTCACACGGAGGAAAAGGTCACGGAACATTCCGCAACAGGAAAAGACAAAAGGATATATCCAGCACTCGGAATCCGGCCTAATAAAAATAAACTTAACTTTTATTAAGAATTGGTCATTCTTCCATTAAAATTTTTTGATCATACGAGGGGTAAGCTAATGTCCCTTGTATGATCATAATTTTTTAATGGAAGAATGACCATTTCCTAATAAAAGTTAAGTTTTATCTTTATCAGGCCGGATTCCGAGTGCTGGATATATCCTTTTGCCTTTTCCTGTTGCTCCATTTTGGCTTAGCCGAGAGAGCCATTATCCGTGCACCGATCTTTTGGAATCCTGCTACAACGCTGACGGCTCTGACACGTGAGTAGTGCACTTCTAAATTATTATAATTTTTTCTGTATTAAGAGCTGTGACCTTCATATCTTTTTCACGGAACATTCCATTTGAACATTCCGCGACGAAATGCCGATGCAGCATCAGCTTTCTATCGCAGCAACCCACTCCTGTGTAGGCCCGAATAAATGGTCAAACCATGGAATTCACGGCTGATTCTGCTCAGATAGGGCATGTCGCTTCTTTTTTCCGCTACTAGCTAGCGTTCGGTCCAGTTTCTTCATATCTCCCATCACTACCTTGTTCAGAAAAGAAACTGCCACCACCCAGACCCTTAAAGAGGACCTTTCACTGATTTGGGCGTAGGCAGTTCTATATACTGCTGGAACGCTGACAATGATCTGAATTCAGTGCACTGTCGGCTTTCCCAATCTGTGCCCCGGGTAAAGAACTATCGGCCCTGGTACCATAGCTCTTTACAGTCAGAAGGGCGTTCCTGACAGTCACTCAGGTACATCCTTCTCCACAGCAGTGCCTATTGCGCTGTACTGGGTGAGCTGGGAGGAACGCCCCCTCCCACCAGATAATATTTGTCTATGGACAAGCACTGTCAGCTTTCCAGCAGTATATAGAACTGCCTGTGCCCAAATCGGTGAAACGTCCTCTTTAAAAGGGGCATCCTGAAGGGGGGCAGTTCCTCTGTATACAGAGTAACTGTTCAAGCATACATCAATATGATCAGCAAAGTGAGTTTTTGCTGAATAGATTTCTGGCGAGTGGTTACCCTCTTTGAACGGGCACCGGAACAAACAAGGCTAACCCCGAGAGAAACTGCCTCTATTATTATACCCTGGGGTCTTTTCAGACCCCGGAGTATAATAATCAGAGACTCAGGGGAGGTGAAGAAGCATAATAAATAGTGTAACTCACCTCTCCGGGATCCATTGTTACTCCTAGCACAGGCTTCAGGAATTTATGGCAATGTCCCAGACGTGACGTCCCCACGTGACATCTGGGACATTACTGCTCAGATCTGTTTTCAGGGCATCCTGTCTTGGGCTGGTTAAGAGAAAAAATAAGGAAAAAAATAAACTGGTAAAATTGCCGCCCCTTTGAAAGTGCTGCCTGAGGCGGCTGCGTGACCTCGCCTCAGAGGTGCGGCCCTGGTTGGGGGAAAGCTAGCGCTCACCTGTGTGGAGAGGGAACTTATGGGCTTTAATCCTTTGTGGCCAGCGCACATACAAGTCTATGACAGGGAGAGGCTGTTGCTTGTGCTTCCAGTTAATTTAGGGAACTAACAGCCCATTGGGGTTAGTGTTTACTGGGGAGAGTGCCTTCTATGCCTCCCTGTTGTTCTTAATAGCATATGCTATGGACATGCATTAATCCCCGCAATTATCAGGTTGGGCAATTATATCTCCCAAAGATCTTTGTTTGGCATTAGATTAGGCTTCTAATAATCTCTATAAATCCCCATTAGATTATTATTGTTTTGGTCCCTGTATGATTACTATACACTATGAGCAGCGGGACCGTTAGGGCTAGTTCACACGGGGGGCAATGAGGCAGATTTTGACAGCAGATTTCGCCTCAAAACCTGCCTCCATACAATGGTGGTCTATGGAGACTGCTAGCTTTCATTTTTCTGCTAGCAGTTTTTTGCTGCTAGCGGAAAAAAGAAGTGGCATGACCTTTCTTCAGGCAGATTCCACCTGAGGAAAGCAATAGAAGTGAATGGGGGGCGAAAAACGTCTAGCATTTTTTTTTCAAAAAGAAATCCAGACCGAAAACGTCTAGCGTTTTTTTTTTTTTTTTTACATTCTAATTATTTTAGGGGAGGGGAAAACCGTCTGTCATGTTCTGAAAAAACTGCTCCAAAAAACGCCTCAAGGTAAAAAAACCCGCTTCCTAATTAGGAAGCGTTATTTTTCGGGACCAAAATAATCCAGGCGGTTTTTACATGTGAACTAGCCCTTAGCATTGGGGATTTAACATTGCTGGGAGTTCTTTTATTTATTTATTGGGAATAAAAAAAAAAAAATTCAGACGACTTATTGTTTTGTGATTATGGGGCCCAGTTTGTCCAATATTAGTTGATGGCGTCTCTTCATCCAGTGAATGATATATATCTTTATTCAGGTTACTGTTAAACTTAACTATACTGGGGTCTCTTCTCCTCAAAACCCTTAGCAATAACAGGATCCATTCCTATGGGCTAAATGTGTTACCTTTATATATTTACAGGTCAGGCAGCAATTGTCCATAGACTGAGGTCATCCCAAGGACACCGTGGAGAACCTTCTACTGGACATCAAAGAAGCAGGAATCCTATCACTGCGAGGACAGGGAGACGCGACAGAGCTCCTCCACAGCACAGAGGACTAGAAGAGAGCAGGGAAAGAAGCCGCTCTCCATTAAGACCCGCCCCTGCAGAGCCCTCCAGAATAATAGGAGAGAGTAGCAGTGATAACAGTCGTCCAGCAAGTGGACCCACAGCTGACACCACTGAATTTCAACGGCCAAATCCGGTTCCTGCAGAGCCCTTCAGAATAATAGGAGAGAGTAGCAGTGATAGCAGCCGACCAGCAAGTGGATCCACAGCTGACACCACTGAATTTCAACTGCCAAATCCGGTTCCACCGCCTGAGGATCCAATTCCAAGCAGATCTCCTGTATACTCCTACCCTGCAACCCGTGCATTCAGTAGATTCATTCAGCTGCTGGACATGGGTGGGATGACCCCAACGTCACCGGCAATGCCACAGGGGCAACCACTTGAACCACATGCACAATATCTACTTTGGCACGAGAGACGGCAGGAGAGACGGCAGCGTCCGCCCAGCAGGAGAACTCTGCAAATTCAGAACTTACCCACTAGAGAGGTAATACCTCAGGAGGAGGCCCAGTCATGTGTAATCTGCATGACTGAATATGAGATTGGAGAGCAAGTCACAGAGCTTCCCTGTACTCATAACTTTCATCAGGGTTGCATCTCGACCTGGCTCCGCTCTCACTCTCAGTGCCCCCTGTGCCGTACCCACTGCTTCCAATGAAGCCCCATGAAGGGCTATGAACAGAGACATCCCAAAATAATGGAAGGTAAGCCATCTATATTTCATCTTTTCCCTCCGCCCTATCAGATGTATGTGACATGTAACATAGAAATAATAACATTTTATCTTTTTCTATCTAGAAAGAATATCCAAGCCTGGAAAAAGAACAGCCTGAACTACAATCCGTTACAGGACACGGCAGCTCCAGACCCGGATGGTGCCATATACTTTATTCCATGGCAAATTCTTCCTAAAAAAAGAAAAAAAAAATTAAAAAAAAAAAAAAAAAAGATTGTGTAAATTGTTTTTACTTTTTTTTACTGTATATAATAATATTTTGTGATCTAGCAGCGTATCATGATAAGTAAGACAGAGGTATCAGTTACACCAAATACACGACCGCACCAACAGATATACATGGGCCTAAGTGCACAAGGAGGCTCAAGGCCCCTCTGTTATTCTCCAACTCTCTCAAAACACCTGGAAGGGGCCCTCAGAAAGGTTGACTGCCTGGACTCCCAGGGTGGACAAGTGTCCTCAGCCCAGCAGAATAACATAACATGAGCACTCTATGTGCCAGTCATATCAGAAAAGCAATGTGACTGACACATTTAGCATTAATGTCACAAAAATGGGGAGTGATCTGCAAAAAGGGGGTGTTCTCCCAAAAGGGTTTGGGCCGCCGGACAATTTTTACAAAACGCTTTGTGCACCAGGTCTCCCAGAGGCCAATATGTCAAATTTAGCAAGTGTTTGTATATGTAGACACAAGTATAATAAATGGCACATGGTAGGTGGGGCCCTGTTTCAGATTTTGAAACTGGTCCCAAAAACTGCCTGTATGATGGTGAAGAGGGGACTAGAACACATTCACATTCAGACACTACAGACTTACACAATTCTGGACACCTAAAAATTAGAGATGCGCGAACAGTGTTCTATGGAACACATGTTCGATCGGATATCAAGCTGTTCGAGATGTTCAATTCCATACGGACACCACGTGGCAAACTCCAAAAAAATTTGATTCCCCTCCCACCTTCCCTGGCGCTTTTTTTGCACCAATAACAGCGCAGGGGAGGTGGGACAGGAACTACGACAACGGGGGCATTGAAAAAAATCGGAAAAAGTCATTGGCTGCCGAAATCAGGTGACCTCCATTTTAGACGAATAATGGATTTCAAATCCGGGTCATATGAGACTGTGAACTTTGTGACTATGAGACAGGGATAGCTGTACTGGCAGGGATAGCTAGGGATAACCTTTATTTATGTAGGAATGTTATTAAAAATAACTTTTTGGGGCTCTATCGGGTGTGTTATTGTGTTTTTTGTGAGATAAACTTTTTCCCATTGGATTGCATTGAGCAGCGTTGATTGGCCGAATGAGATACAGAAGACGTGCAGAGAATCAGCAGTGTTGAGCCAGTTCTGCTCAACTACACCGTGTGCCGGTCAGCACTGCTGTGTGAGCTCGGCACACACTCAGCTCTGCATCACCGCTGGCATTGGCCAGTATACAGAATCAGTATACAGAATCAGCAAAGCTGAGTGTGTGCTGAGCTCGCACAGCAGAGCCGACCAGCACACCGTGTAGTTGAGCAGAACTGGCTCAATACAGCAGAGGTGAGTGTGTGCACTCGCTCGGCTGCATCACCGCATACCCATAGGAAAGCAATGGCCAGTCTCCAGCCAATCAGCGCTGGCTCTGCCGGAGGAGGCGGAGTCTAAGGGCGGACCTGAATGGAGACTGGTGTGGAGCGATCTTAGACTCCGCCTCCTCCGGCAGAGCCAGCGCTGATTGGCCGAAGGCTGGCCAATCAACGCTGGCCAATGCATTCCTATGGGTATGCGGTGATGCAGCAGAGCTGAGCGAGTACACACATTCACCTCTGCTGTGCAGAGACTCAGCAGTGTTGAGCCAGTTCTGCTCAACTACACCGTGTGCCGGTCAGCACTGCTGTGCGAGCTCGGCACACACTCAGCTCTGCATCCCCGCTGGCATTGGCTACCGTTAATTGGCCAGTATACAGAATCAGTATACAGAATCAGCAGAGCTGGGTGTGTGCCGAGCTCGCACAGCAGAGCCGACCGGCACACAATGTAGTTGAGCAGAACTGGCTCAACACAGCAGAGGTGAGTGTGTGCACTCGCTCAGCTCGACTGCATCACTGCATACCCATAGGAATGCATTGGCCAGACTCCAGCCAATCAGCGCTGGCTCTGCCGGAGGAGGCGGAGTCTAAGGTCGGACCTGAATGGAGACTGGTGTGGAGCGATCTTAGACTCCGCCTCCTCCGGCAGAGCCAGCGCTGATTGGCCGAATTCTGAAGACTGGCCAATCAACGCTGGCCAATGCATTCCTATGGGAAAAAGTTAGCTTGCGAAAATTGCAAGCTGACAGGGATTTCCATGTAATAAAGTGACTTATATGCCCCCAGACATGCTTCCCCTGCCGTCCCAGTGTCATTCCAGGGTGTTGGTATCATTTCCTGTGGTGTCATAGTGGACTTGGTGACCCTCCTGAGATGGATTTGGGTTTCCCCCTTAACGAGTATATGTTCCCCATAGATTATAATGGGGTTCGAAACCCGTTCAAACAGTCGAACAGTGAGCGGCTGTTCGAATCGGATTTCGAACTTCGAACATTTGGGTGTTCGCTCATCTCTACTAAAAATCTGTTACAATCGTTCACCCCCTTCTGCTGCTCATACAGATGCTCCAGCATGTTTAAGGGGGAGTTTCATTAAATTGGAAGATGGCAGATAAGCCAGTCCAAGAGCAGACCATTTGACACTGCAAATCGAGAAGTGTGTTGTTTGCAACGTAAGAACGGCTGGAATGCACAGAGATATTTCAGACCATGAGGAGCAGCTCTTTTAAGCCACTATACAGGTCAATAAAATGCCGAACCACCTGCTTAACCACTTCCGGACCGCCCATACACTATATATGTCCGGGAAGTGGTTGTCTAGTTCTGCCAGGACGTACCTGTACGTCCACCAGAACACAGCAGCTGCACGGACATCGTGTAGCTGCTTTCAATAGGAGCCGGCTGTAACTTCAGCCGGAGCTCCTAGAGAGATGACAGGGAAGATTTATTACCTCCCCTGCCTTCTCCATCGCTGTGTATACAGCGCTCAATGAGCGCTGTATACACAGCTATGGACGCAGCCATAAATCAGCTGCCCTCTGACCAGGCAGACACGTGATCCGCTGGGAGCAGTGTCCTGCCAGAGCTGCTGGGTCCTACAGGACTCAGATCAGCTCTGCATACTGTTTATACAGTGTGCAGGAGTCTGTATTCCTCCTGTAACTGAGGTTAAATGTAGCAGCCCCAGTTATAGGAGAAATCAGCCTCACTAACAAAAAAAAAAGTGATCAGATGTCCCCAAAGGTCTCTTAGCACCTTATGGGGACACAATCTGAAAAAATAAAATAAAATAAAAATATAATAAAAAAGTTTTAAAAAATGTAAATAAAATAATAATAAAAAATAAATAAATAATACGCTAATAAAACGCCATTATTAAAGGTTATAGCCCCGCCCCCGACGATACCATACAAAATAAAAATTACCGTAACGGAGAGGAAAAACTATTTTGTAAAGTTTTTCAGTGGCACTTTGTGTTATTAAATTAAAAAAAAAATTATAAATTGAAAACCAGACACAATTTCCCTCCTATTTTGTTTATATTTTCCTGGATATAAAAAAAATTAAAACACATTTGAAAATAAAGATAACATAAAAATAAAGCCCTATGTGTCCCCGAAAAAAGACGCAAAAATTAGTTGACTGAGACATACGAGAAAAATTTTACAGACCTCAAAACCGCACATACAAAATAAACCTAAAATGTGTCTGGTCCTGGACCACAAATTGGCCCGATACTGAAGTGGTTAAGGACATACACCATACAAGACATACATATTTGTTTTATTGCAGCATAGCAACAATATTGGCGCCATTATCACTGGCAAAACTGTCCAGTTGGAGTTGGCGGAGAGCCATCCAGTAGGATACTTGCTGCAGGATACAGTGAAGCAGCTCCTCTGTGCGGCTCCTCTGACCCAGGTTTATTACTTACAGAACTGTATGGCAGAACGAAACGGTCCAGAGAGAAGGATGGGCCCTGCATAGTGTGGGAACTGGGCCTGAACAATCAGGGTAGAACTATCACTTGCCCTTGCTGCGTTTTTCCATTGTGGCCGCTGAGAACATATGGTTCTTGTCCATAATTACTGCTCCACATGTCCAGTGAGGTTGAACGCATGCCATCAGATACAAGCACAGTCAGTTGTAGAAAAGTGGAAGATACATGAAATAGTCTACAAAGCCCTATACAAAGGACTCTTGTACACAGCAGCTATCCAGCACAGGTCGTCCTCAGGGTCAGGGGTTAGCAGATTTGGCCAGGCCTGACCTTTGGATACAACTTCTTTATAAAACACCTCAGCCGGGACTACTGGAGAAGACTTTACAGCTGAACAATGCAGTGGAGGTGCAGGGTAGTAGTCTGAGGGGCTCATCTCCTGAGGGGAGACATGAGGAGGTGATGTTCCCCTGTTTTAGGACAGGCCCCAACTCACTAGTGCAGGAGCCGCACACTCTCCTAGGAGGGGGGAGGGCTAATCTAGCAGATTCTAGAACCCTCAGAGTCATCAGCAGATGCCATTGGCTGGCAGGATCATGTGACGGACTTATGGCACGTCCCATTACAAGCAAGTAATAAACCAATATTTATGCGGACAGAGCAATATGTCATTTTGAGCATTAGGTGGCAGCAACGCAATAAACCTAATGTGAGCTAATGTAGTCTAATGTAATGCCAATAGGAAGCCATGACTTTTGGATATGGGATGTCCCTCACTCCTTCCTAAAACCACCCCATCACTCTTTATTTGAATTTGTCTGTTTTGCTGTAATATTCCCTATCAGGTAAGATGAACTCCATACTTATCAATGCTGTCCAGTGTGCATCTTGCAACATGTATGCTCTGCTTGAGCAGCCGCTTGAGGGGGCATACTGTTTTGAAAGTTGCAAGCACATTGCACATTTGGAAGCCCAGATCTCGGATCTAAATGGGCAAATTGAAACACTGAGATCCATTGATAACATGGAAAGGAGTTTGTTGCTCACAGAGCAAGCTGCTCCTTGGGGATAGTGCAGAGGAGGATGGTAGCATGGAGGTGCAGGAACTTGAGGCAGCTAGCTGGGTGACAGTTAGAGAGCAGCAGGGTAGAGGGAAGAGTGCCAGGGAGGTTAGTCCTGAACTGGCACATCCCAACAAGTTTGCTAAATTGGCAGATGAGGGGGATGTTAGTACAGGGGTAACATTGCTGCAGCACGATACTTCCTCTGAAAGCTAGGGGAATGTCTGCTCCAGTACGAAGGGGGATAGGAGCCCAGAGAAGACTAGACAGGTGCTGGAAGTGGGAGATTCAATTATTAGGGGAACAGATAGGGCAATCTGTTACAAAGACCGGGATCGTCGTACGGTGTGTTGCCTTCCTGGCGCTTGAGTTCGACACATCGCGGATCAGGTTGACAGATTACTGGGTGGGGCTGGTGTGGATCCAGCGGTCATGGTGCACGTTGGCACAAATGACAAAGTTAGCGGTAGGTGGAAGGTCCTTAAAAATGATTTCAGGGATTTAGGGAGCAAGTTGAAGGCAAGGACCTCCAGGGTAGTATTCTCAGAAATACTGCCTGTTCCACAAGCCACACAGGAAAGGCAGCGGGAGATTAGGGCGGTAAACAAGTGGCTCAAGAGTTGGTGTAGGAAGGAGGGGTTTGGGTTCCTGGAGAACTGGGCCGACTTTGCTGTGGGCTATAGGTTCTATGCTAGGGATGGGCTGCATCTCAATGGGGAAGGTGCAGCTGTGCTGGGGGAGAAGATGGCTAGACGGTTGGAGGCGTGTTTAAACTAGGTACTGGGGGAGGAGGGTAACAGATGTAGAGGGCAAGATAGGGTAGAAATGGAAAGAGGGCTAGATACTGTAACTGGGGGTGGAGCGGGGGATGGGGTTAGAGCAGTCAGTAAGCAGTGGAAGAGTAGGGAAGATAAATCTATGAAATGTATGTATACAAATGTCCGAAGCCTCGCTAACAAGATGGAGGAACTAGAAGTGATGAAGTTGGAAGAAAATGATGACATGGTGGGGGTAAGTGAGACATGGCTGGACTCTAGCTATGACTGGGCTGTAAATATACAAGGGTATAGTATGTTTAGAAAGGAGCGTACAAATAAGAAAGGGGGAGGGGTTTGCTTATACGTAAAAACCGGCCTTAAGCCAGTCCTGCGTGAGGACATCTGAGAGGAAAACGAATATGTGGAGTCCTTATTGGTGGAAATTACGGGAGGAACAAAAAATAATAAAATACTGATAGGGGTTTGTTATAAATCTCCAAATATAATGGAAGAAGCTGAAAATATCCTAATAAAACAAATAGATGAGGCCGCAAAGCAGAATAAAGTCATTATTATGGCGGATTTCACTGACCCAATAAATCAACTGGGAGGCAGAAACCTGCAGATCCAACAAAGGGAACAGGTTCTAGTCAGTAATAAAAGACAATTACCTATCACAACTAGTGCAGGACCCAGCAAGAGGCGAGGCACGACTAGACCTGTAACTAGACCTGTAACAAATTAACCTGACACACTGTCAAAAGTGGAGGTTGGGGGACATCTGAGTAATAGTGACCATAACATAATAAGTTTTCTTGTAAACATTAAGATGATGTTCATTAGAGGGGGTACAAAAACACTAAACTTCAGGAAGGCCAATGGTCACCAGGTGAGAGAGGAGCTTAGCAGCATAAACTGGGACAATGTCCTCAACGTGACGGGAACTCAAACTAAATGAGACATCTTCAAAAATATACTAAATAAGACCACTAGAAAACACATACCCTATGGGAATAAGTGGGCCAGAAATCATAGAAAACCAATATGGCTAATTAAAACGGACCAGAATACAATGAGGGATAAAAAGGAAGCATTTAAAGTGCTAAAACAAGAAAGTAGTGACACAGCATTAAAAAACTATAAGGAGAAAAATAAATTGTGCAAAAAACAAGTAAAGGAGGCGAAGATTGAGGCTGAGAGAAAAATTGCCAAGGAAAGTAAAAGTAATCCAAAATTATTCTTCAATTACATAAATAATAAGAGAATAAAAACTGACAATGTGGGCACTCTCAAAAATAATCTGGGTGTAATGGTGGAGGAGGATGAGGAAAAAGCACAAGTATTAAATGCCTTCTTCTCTACAGTGTTTACACAAGAAAATCCATTGGCCAACAACATGATTAGGGGGAATGTAAACTCTCAATTAAATGTCACCTGCTTAACCCAGGAAGAAGTGCAGCGCCGCCTGCAAAACACTAAAATAGAGAAATCGCCCGGTCCAGATGGTATACACCCCCGAGTTCTGAGGGAATTAAGCATGGTCATAGATAGACCCTTGTATCTAATATTTAAGGATTCAGTAATGACTGGGTCTGTTCCACAGGATTGGCAAATAGCAAATGTGGTGCCAATTTTTAAAAAGGGGTATAAAAGTGAACCTGGAAACTATAGGCCAGTAAGTTTAACTTCTGTGGTGGGAAAGATATTTGAGGGCTTTCAAAGAGATGCTATCCTGGAATATCTCAATGTAAATAATCTTATAACGCCAAATCAGCATGGGTTTATGAGGAATCGGTCCTGTCAGACTAATCTGATCAGCTTCTATGAGGAGGTCAGTTCAAGACTGGACATGGGTAATGCAATGGATGTGGTGTATCTGGACATGGGTGATGCAGTAAATGTGGTGTATCTGGACATGGGTGATGCAATGGATGTGGTGTATCTGGACATGGGTAATGCAGTAGACGTGGTGTATCTGGACATGAGTAATGCAGTAGACGTGGTGTATCTGGACATGAGTAATGCAGTGGACGTGGTGTATCTGGACATGGGTAATGCAGTGGATGTGGTGTATCTGGACATGGGTGATGCAGTGGACGTGGTGTATCTGGATATGGGTGATGCAGTGGACGTGGTGTATCTGGACATGGGTAATGCAGTGGATGTGGGGTATCTGAACATGGGTGATGCAGTGGACGTGGTGTATCTGGATATGGGTGATGCAGTGGACGTGGTGTATCTGGACATGGGTGATGCAGTGGACGTGGTGTATCTGGACATAGGTAATGCAGTAGACGTGGTGTATCCGGACATGGGTAATGCAGTGGATGTGGGGTATCTGGACATGGGTGATGCAGTAGACATGGTGTATCTGGACATGGGTAATGCAATAGACTTGGTGTACCTGGACTTTTCAAAGGCTTTTGATACTGTTCCACATAAATGGTTGGTATGCGAAATGAGAATGTTGGGACTGGAGGAAAACATATGCATTTGGGTAAGCAACTGACTCACTGATAGGAAACAGAGGGGACTTGGTAATGGTAAATATTCAGACTGGGTCACAGTCACCAGTGGGGTGCCACAAGGGTCAGTATTGGGGTCACAGTCACCAGTGGGGTGCCGCAAGGGTCAGTATTAGATCCTCTCGTTTAATATCTTTATTAATTACCTGGTAGAGGGTTTACCAAGCAGGGTGTCCATATTTGCATTTGATACTAAAGTTTGTAGGGTAATTAATAATGAGAAGGACAGTAGAATATTACAGGGGAATCTAAGGAAACTGGAAGCATGGGCGGAGACTTGGCAAATGAAGTTTAATGTTGACAAATGTAAGGTAATGCACTTTGGTCGACGTAATAAAATGTATGACTATGTACTTAATAGTAAATTACTGGGAAAGACTGCCAATGAAAAAGACTTAGGGATTTTGGTGGACAGTTGTTACAGTTCTGTATATATACATATAAATAATTATTTAGACAGAACCTCTTGACTGCGGTATTGGCAGCAGTCGAGGTCCACAAGCGCCAGAAGGGTGGCCGTCTACCTGAGCGAAGAAGCAGTATGTTCGTGCGGCTCAAGTGTGAAGACGGACCAACGCACGTTCACCAGTTAGCTTCACTGGGTGAAGGCGTGCATGCAGCTCCACGGTGAACCGGCTGCAAGGAGGAGTGCCCCAGTTGACTTCACTGGGCAGGTGTTTGTGTTAGAGATGAGCGAACAGTGTTCTATCGAACTCATGTTCGATCGGATATTAGGCTGTTCGGCATGTTCGAATCGAATCGAACACCGCGTGGTAAAGTGCGCCATTACTCGATTCCCCTCCCACCTTCCCTGGCGCCTTTTTTGCTCCAATAACAGCGCAGGGTAGGTGGGACAGGAACTACGACACCGGTGACGTTGAGAAAAGTAGGCAAAACCCATTGGCTGCCGAAAACATGTGACCTCTAATTTAAAAGAACAGCGCCGCCCAGGTTCGCGTCATTCTGAGCTTGCAATTCACCGAGGACGGAGGTTTCCGTCCAGCTAGCTAGGGCTTAGATTCTGGGTAGGCAGGGACAGGCTAGGATAGGAAGGAGAAGACAACCAACAGCTCTTATAAGAGCTAAATTCCAGGGAGAAGCTTGTCAGTGTAACGTGGCACTGACGGGCTCAATCGCCGCAACCCAGCTTTCCCAGGATCCTGAATGGAATACACTGTCAGTGTATTCCCGTATACCCGATATATACCCCCGATACCCGTTCCAACGGTGTGCCCCCCCACCTTCACCCCAGAAATACCCTGCAAGTCCCCTAGCAATAGAATTGGGGCTATATACACCCACTATTTTTGCTACTGCCATATAGTGCCAGTTTCTGACTGGTAATTCAAAGAATATATTGGGGTTACGTGCACCCACAATTTTTACTACTGGTATACAGTGCCATTGTCTGACTGGGAATTCAAAGAATATATTGTGGTTACGTGCACCCACAATTTTTACTACTGGTATACAGTGCCATTGTCTGACTGGGAATTCAAAGAATATATTGGGAATACAAATACCCTCATTTCTTGCTACTGCCATATAGTGCCAGTGTCTGACTGGGAATTCAAAGAATATATTGGGGTTACGTGCACCCACAATTTTTACTACTGGTATACAGTGCCATTGTCTGACTGGGAATTCAAAGAATATATTGGGAATACAAATACCCTCATTTCTTGCTACTGCCATATAGTGCCAGTGTCTGACTGGGAATTCAAAGAATATATTGGGGTTACGTGCACCCACAATTTTTACTACTGGTATACAGTGCCATTGTCTGACTGGGAATTCAAAGAATATATTGGGAATACAAATACCCTCATTTCTTGCTACTGCCATATAGTGCCAGTGTCTGACTGGGAATTCAAAGAATATATTGGGAATACAAATACCCTCATTTCTTGCTACTGCCATATAGTGCCAGTTTCTGACTGGTAATTCAAAGAATATATTGGGGTTACGTGCACCCACAATTTTTACTACTGGTATACAGTGCCATTGTCTGACTGGGAATTCAAAGAATATATTGGGGTTATAAATACCCTCATTTCTTGCTACTGCCATATAGTGCCAGTGTCTGACTGGGAATTCAAAGAATATATTGGGGTTACGTGCACCCACAATTTTTACTACTGGTATACAGTGCCATTGTCTGACTGGGAATTCAAAGAATATATTGGGGTTATAAATACCCTCATTTCTTGCTACTGCCATATAGTGCCAGTGTCTGACTGGGAATTCAAAGAATATATTGGGGTTACGTGCACCCACAATTTTTACTACTGGTATACAGTGCCAATTTCTAACTAGGAATTCAAAATGCGCAAGGCTCCCGGAAAGGGACGTGGACGAGGCCGTGGGCGAGGTCGGGGGAATGGTTCTGGGAGCAAGGTAGCAGTGAAGCCACAGGGCGTCCCGTGCCTACTCCTGTGGGGCAGCAAGCATTGCACCACTCCACAGTGCCAGGGTTGCTTGCCACATTAACTAAACTGCAGGGTACAAACCTTAGTAGGCCCGAGAACCAGGAACAGGTCTTGCAATGGCTGTCAGAGAACGCTTACAGCACATTGTCCAGCAGCCAGTCAGACTCTGCCTCCTCTCCTCCTATTACCCAACAGTCTTGTCTTCCTTCCTCCCAAAATTCCGAAGCTTTACAGAACAATAACCCAAACTGTCCCTGCTCCCCAGAGCTGTTCTCCGCTCCTTTCATTGTCCCTCAACCTGCCTCTCCACGTCACGATTCCACGAACCTAACAGAGGAGCATCTGTGTCCAGATGCTCAAACACTAGAGTCTCCTCCATCTCCGTTCGATTTGGTGGTGGATGACCAGCAACCCACCCTCATCGACGATGATGTGACGCAGTTGCCGTCAGGGCATCCAGTTGACCGGCGCATTGTGCGGGAGGAGGAGATGAGACAGGAGTTGGAAGAGGAAGTGGTGGATGATGAGGACACTGACCCGACCTGGACAGGGGGGATGTCAAGCGGGGAAAGTAGTGTGGATGTTGAGGCAGGTGCAGCACCAAAAAGGGTAGCTAGAGGCAGAGGCAGAGGTCAGCAGCTTAGGCGAAGCCAGGCCACACCCGGAATCTCCCAAGATGTTCCAGTTCGTACCCAGCCCCGAAAAACTCCCACCTCGAGGGCACGTTTCTCGAAGGTGTGGAGTTTTTTCAAGGAATGCGCCGAGGACAGATATAGTGTTGTCTGCACAATTTGCCTCTCGAAATTGATTAGGGGCTCTGAGAAGAGCAACCTGTCCACCACTTCAATGCGCCGTCATTTGGAATCCAAGCACTGGAATCAGTGGCAGGCAGCAACGGCAGGACAAAGGCCGCCTGCCGTTCACGCCACTGCCACTGCCTCTGCCACTGCCTCTGCCTCTGCCACTGCCACTGCTGACTGTGCTGGCGATGCACTCCAGAGGACGAGCCAGGACACCACTTCATCTGCCTCCGCCACTTTGTTGACTTCTACCTCATCCTCCCCTGGTCCTGTCTTATCTCCTTCTCCTGCACCATCAAAGGCACCATCAGGCGTTTCTTTACAACAACCCACCATCTCTCAGACATTGGAGCGGCGGCAGAAATACACTGCTAACCACCCACACGCGCAAGCCTTGAACGCCAACATCGCTAAACTGCTGGCCCAGGAGATGTTGGCGTTCCGGCTTGTTGAAACTCCCGCCTTCCTGGACCTGATGGCAACTGCGGCACCTCGCTATGCCGTCCCTAGCCGTCACTACTTCTCCCGGTGTGCCGTCCCCGCCTTGCACCAGCACGTGTCACTCAACATCAGGCGGGCCCTTAGTTCCGCGCTTTGCACAAAGGTCCACTTGACCACCGACGCGTGGACAAGTGCATGCGGACAGGGACGCTACATTTCACTGACGGCACACTGGGTGAATGTAGTTGAGGCTGGGACTGCTTCCCAAACTGGCCCGGTGTACCTCGTCTCCCCGCCTAACATTCCTGGCAGGGACACGAGAAGAACACCCCCCTCCTCCTCCTCCTCTACCGCCTCCTCCTCCGCCACCGCCTCCTCCTCCGCCACCGCCTCCTCCTCCGCTGTTAGATTGACCCCAGCTACGAATTGGAAACGTTGCAGCACTGGCGTTGGTAGACGTCAGCAGGCTGTGCTGAAGCTGATCAGCTTGGGGGACAGACAGCACACTGCCTCCGAGGTGAGGGATGCCCTCCTCGATGAGACGGCAATATGGTTTGAGCCGCTGCACCTGGGCCCAGGCATGGTCGTTTGTGATAACGGCCGGAACCTGGTAGCAGCTCTGGAGCTTGCCGGACTCCAACATGTTCCATGCCTGGCCCACGTCTTCAACCTAGTGGTGCAACGTTTCCTAAAGAGCTACCCCAATGTTCCAGAGCTACTGGTGAAAGTGCGGCGCATGTGCGCCCACTTTCGCAAGTCGACAGTAGCCGCTGCTAGCTTAAAATCTCTCCAGCAACGCCTGCATGTGCCACAACACCGGCTTTTGTGCGACGTCCCCACACGCTGGAACTCAACGTTTCAGATGTTGAATAGAGTGGTTGAGCAGCAGAGACCTTTGATGGAATACCAGCTACAAAACCCTAGGGTGCCACAAAGTCAGCTGCCTCAGTTTCACATCCATGAGTGGCCATGGATGAGAGACCTTTGTGACATCCTACGGGTCTTTGAGGAGTCCACAAGGAGGGTGAGCTCTGAGGATGCGATGGTGAGCCTTACAATCCCGCTCTTGTGTGTTCTGAGAGAATCCCTGATTGACATCAGGGATAACTCAGATCACACAGAGGAGTTAGGGATAGCATCCGATCCGTCACAGCTGGAGAGTAGGTCCACACATCTGTCCGCTTCACTGCGTTTAATGGAGGAGGAGGAGGAGGAGGAGGAAGAAGAGTTGTCCGATGATGTGATGGTGATACAGGAGGCTTCCGGGCAACTTCGAATCGTCCCATTGTTGCAGCGCGGATGGGTAGACATGGAGGATGAGGAGGAAATGGAGATTGAACTTTCCGGTGGGGCCAGAGGAGTCATGCCAACTAACACTGTGGCAGACATGGCTGAGTTCATGTTGGGGTGCTTTACAACCGACAAGCGTATTGTCAAAATCATGGAGGACAACCAGTACTGGATCTTTGCTATCCTTGACCCCCGGTATAAAAACAACATCTCGTCTTTTATTCCGGTAGAGGGGAGGGCCAATCGCATCAATGCTTGCCACAGGCAATTGGTGCAGAATATGATGGAGATGTTTCCAGCATGTGACGTTGGCGGCAGGGAGGGCAGTTCCTCCAGTAGGCAACCAAGTTCTCACCGGTCCACACAAACGAGGGGCACACTGTCTAAGGTCTGGGACACCTTGATGGCACCCCCTCGCCAAAGTGCCGCCACGGAGGGTCCTAGTGTCACCAGGCGTGAGAAGTATAGGCGCATGTTGCGGGAATACCTTTCCGACCACAGCCCTGTCCTCTCCGACCCCTCTGCGCCCTACACGTATTGGGTGTCGAAGTTGGACCTGTGGCTTGAACTTGCCCTATATGCCTTGGAGGTGCTGTCCTGTCCTGCCGCCAGCGTCCTATCTGAGAGGGTGTTCAGTGCAGCCGGTGGCATCATCACTGACAAGCGCACCCGTCTGTCAGCTGAGAGTGCCGACCGGCTCACTTTGATAAAAATGAACCACCACTGGATAGAGCCTTCATTTTTGTGCCCACCTGTGTAAAGCACCCCAACATGAAACTCCATGTCTGTACTCAACCTCTCCAATTCCTCCGCATCCTCATACTCATCCACCATAAGCGTTGCACAATTCTGCTAATACTAGGCTCCCTCCAACATGATTTCCCCCAACTCTGCTGGTTAGAGGCTCCCTCCACCCTGATTTCCACCAACTCTGCTGGTTAGAGGCTCCCTCCACCATGCTTTCCCACAACTCTGCTGGTTAGAGGCTCCCTCCACCATGAATTTGCCCAAACTGGGCTGTTTAGAGGCTCCCTCCACCATGAATTGGTCCAAACTGGGTTTTTTAGAGGCTCCCTCCACCATGAATTGGTCCAAACTGGGCTGTTTAGAGGCTCCCTCCACCATGAATTTGCCCAAACTGGGCTGTTTAGCGGCTCCCTCCACCATTAATTGGTCCAAACTGGGCTGGTTAGAGGCTCCCTCCACCATGAATTTGCCCAAACTGGGCTGTTTAGAGGCTCCCTCCACCATGAATTTGCCCAAACTGGGCTGGTTAGAGGCTCCCTCCACCATGAATTGGTCCAAACTGGGTTTTTTAGAGGCTCCCTCCACCATGAATTTGCCCAAACTGGGCTGTTTAGAGGCTCCCTCCACCATGAATTGGTCCAAACTGGGCTGTTTAGAGGCTCCCTCCACCATTAATTGGTCCAAACTGGGCTGGTTAGAGGCTCCCTCCACCATGAATTTCCCAAAACTTGGCTGTTTAGAGGCTCCCTCCACCATTAATTGGTCCAAACTGGGCTGGTTAGAGGCTCCCTCCACCATGAATTTGCCCAAACTGGGCTGTTTAGAGGCTCCCTCCACCATGAATTGGTCCAAACTTGGCTGTTTAGAGGCTCCCTCCACCATTAATTGGTCCAAACTGGGCTGGTTAGAGGCTCCCTCCACCATGAATTGGTCCAAACGGGGTTTTTTAGAGGCTCCCTCCACCATGAATTGGTCCAAACTTGGCTGTTTAGAGGCTCCCTCCACCATTAATTGGTCCAAACTGGGCTGGTTAGAGGCTCCCTCCACCATGAATTGGTCCAAACTGGGTTTTTTAGAGGCTCCCTCCACCATGAATTTGCCCAAACTGGGCTGTTTAGAGGCTCCCTCCACCATGAATTGGTCCAAACTGGGCTGGTTAGAGGCTCCCTCCACCATGAATTTCCCAAAACTTGGCTGTTTAGAGGCTCCCTCCACCATTAATTGGTCCAAACTGGGCTGGTTAGAGGCTCCCTCCACCATGAATTTGCCCAAACTGGGCTGTTTAGAGGCTCCCTCCACCATGAATTTGCCCAAACTGGGCTGTTTAGAGGCTCCCTCCACCATGAATTGGTCCAAACTGGGTTTTTTAGAGGCTCCCTCCACCATTAATTGGTCCAAACTGGGCTGGTTAGAGGCTCCCTCCACCATGAATTGGTCCAAACTGGGTTTTTTAGAGGCTCCCTCCACCATGAATTGGTCCAAACTTGGCTGTTTAGAGGCTCCCTCCACCATGAATTGGTCCAAACTGGGCTGGTTAGAGGCTCCCTCCACCATGAATTGGTCCAAACTGGGTTTTTTAGAGGCTCCCTCCACCATGAATTTGCCCAAACTGGGCTGTTTAGAGGCTCCCTCCACCATGAATTGGTCCAAACTGGGCTGGTTAGAGGCTCCCTCCACCATGAATTTCCCAAAACTTGGCTGTTTAGAGGCTCCCTCCACCATTAATTGGTCCAAACTGGGCTGGTTAGAGGCTCCCTCCACCATTAATTGGTCCAAACTGGGCTGGTTAGAGGCTCCCTCCACCATGAATTTGCCCAAACTGGGCTGTTTAGAGGCTCCCTCCACCATGAATTTGCCCAAACTGGGCTGGTTAGAGGCTCCCTCCACCATGAATTGGTCCAAACTGGGGTTTTTAGAGGCTCCCTCCACCATGAATTGGTCCAAACTTGGCTGTTTAGAGGCTCCCTCCACCATGAATTGGTCCAAACTGGGCTGGTTAGAGGCTCCCTCCACCATTAATTGGTCCAAACTGGGCTGGTTAGAGGCTCCCTCCACCATTAATTGGTCCAAACTGGGCTGGTTAGAGGCTCCCTCCACCATGAATTGGTCCAAACTGGGGTTTTTAGAGGCTCCCTTCACCATGAATTGGTCCAAACTTGGCTGTTTAGAGGCTCCCTCCACCATTAATTGGTCCAAACTGGGCTGGTTAGAGGCTCCCTCCACCATTAATTGGTCCAAACTGGGCTGGTTAGAGGCTCCCTCCACCATTAATTGGTCCAAACTGGGCTGGTTAGAGGCTCCCTCCACCATTAATTGGTCCAAACTGGGCTGGTTAGAGGCTCCCTCCACCATTAATTGGTCCAAACTGGGCTGGTTAGAGGCTCCCTCCACCATGAATTTGCCCAAACTGGGCTGGTTAGAGGCTCCCTCCACCATGAATTGGTCCAAACTGGGGTTTTTAGAGGCTCCCTCCACCATGAATTTGCCCAAACTGGGGTGTTTAGAGGCTCCCTCCACCATTAATTGGTCCAAACTGGGCTGGTTAGAGGCTCCCTCCACCATTAATTGGTCCAAACTGGGCTGGTTAGAGGCTCCCTCCACCATGAATTTGCCCAAACTGGGCTGTTTAGAGGCTCCCTCCACCATGAATTTGCCCAAACTGGGCTGGTTAGAGGCTCCCTCCACCATGAATTGGTCCAAACTGGGGTTTTTAGAGGCTCCCTCCACCATGAATTGGTCCAAACTTGGCTGTTTAGAGGCTCCCTCCACCATGAATTGGTCCAAACTGGGGTGGTTAGAGGCTCCCTCCACCATTAATTGGTCCAAACTGGGCTGGTTAGAGGCTCCCTCCACCATTAATTGGTCCAAACTGGGCTGGTTAGAGGCTCCCTCCACCATGAATTGGTCCAAACTGGGGTTTTTAGAGGCTCCCTTCACCATGAATTGGTCCAAACTTGGCTGTTTAGAGGCTCCCTCCACCATTAATTGGTCCAAACTGGGCTGGTTAGAGGCTCCCTCCACCATTAATTGGTCCAAACTGGGCTGGTTAGAGGCTCCCTCCACCATTAATTGGTCCAAACTGGGCTGGTTAGAGGCTCCCTCCACCATTAATTGGTCCAAACTGGGCTGGTTAGAGGCTCCCTCCACCATTAATTGGTCCAAACTGGGCTGGTTAGAGGCTCCCTCCACCATGAATTTGCCCAAACTGGGCTGGTTAGAGGCTCCCTCCACCATGAATTGGTCCAAACTGGGGTTTTTAGAGGCTCCCTCCACCATGAATTTGCCCAAACTGGGGTGTTTAGAGGCTCCCTCCACCATGAATTTGCCCAAACTCTGCTGGTTAGAGGCTCAATCCACCCTGATTTTCAAAACAAATGTTGGTGCCAACCTCAACTTACTACAAGGGCCAAATTCACTGCTGGTGACAAGCTCTCCTCACTGCAAGTGCCAAATACACATGTTTCAAGGTGTTTTCCTACTGTCAGAGAGGTGGTATTGAGTGTGTAAAGTGTGTAGTTGTTAGGCTGTGATGTTGGGGTAATAGAGGGTCTTTGGTGTGTTAGATGCCCCCAGACATGCTTCCCCTGCTGTCCCAGTGTCATTCCAGAGGTGTTGGCATCATTTCCTGGGGTGTCATAGTGGACTTGGTGACCCTCCAGACACGGATTTGGGTTTCCCCCTTAACGAGTATCTGTTCCCCATAGACTATAATGGGGTTCGAAACCCGTTCGAACACACGAACATTGAGCGGCTGTTCGAATCGAATTTCGAACCTCGAACATTTTAGTGTTCGCTCATCTCTAGTTTGTGTAGCTTTAATGGGAATAGACTGCAAAGAGGCTTACACCAGTTGGCTTCACTGGGCAAGTGTTTTTTGTGTAGCTTGAATGTGAACAGGTGGCAACACTGGTTCACCAGAAACTTCCTGGGGAACTGCACCTGCGTATAGACTGCAATCAAGGCTGCCAAGGGTTAATGTCACCCCTGGTCAGAATCACAATGGGCTCCACAACACCTTTGGAGCTACAATAATACTGGACAGACCAAACAGGCTATCATAGTTCCCTACCGTCAGTACCAAGGAATCCTACACTAGAATACCTGCACTGGTAACCTGGCATTGACAGGAACCTAGCCCTAAACCTCTCTGTCTCAACATATTAGTCAAAGTGTGAGCACCCGGCGGGCGTCGGCTCACACCATATAAAGGCAAGTCCCCGCCCACAGGGCAGTGGCCATAAGCTCACTGGGCATGCCCAGTATGGGTGGAATGGGACTTAGCCTCAGAACGTCTCCAAAAAGTCTGAGCATGCTCAGTAGGGTGAGAATAAGACAGCCTCAGAGCATCTCCAAAAAGTCTGAGCATGCTCAGTAGGCCAAATGCTGGACTTAGGCTCCACAAACCTCACCGTCCGACGCTGAGGGCAAGAACTGGATTGACCCGCAGGTGGCGCTGTGCGCCAGAAGGAAGACCTGCGGGACCCCATCCTAACAACAGCAAGCTTACCTTTAGTGACCAGTGCCAGGCAGCTGCTGCCAAGGCAAATGAAATTATCGAAAGAGGTCTAGATTCTCATGACAAGGACATAGTTATGCCTCTATACAAATCACTGGTACGGCCACACTTAGAATATTGTGTGCAATTTTGGGCCCCGATAAATTTTTAACTTTTAAATCCTACTAATATTATAAATGTGAAAGTTTGTGTGTTTGGATGTTTGGATGTTTGTGAGTTTGGATGTTTGTTCCTCAATCACGCTAAAATGCCTGAACGGATTTGCGTGCAATTTTCCACAAACATAGTTTTCCCTCAGGATTGAGTCACAGGCTACTTTTGGTGCCACTAAACAACATGGCTTCCTAGCAGGAGACTCACAAAAGCAGGACTCCTAGCCCCAGCTATAGACTCACACACACTTAGAATATTGTGTGCAATTTTGGGCCCCGATATACAAGAAAGACATTAGTGAACTTGAAAAAGTGCAAAGACGGGCAACCAAAATGATTAGGGCAATGAGTGGACTGGAGGACAACGAGAGGTTAACAAACTTGGGGTTATTCAGTTTAGAGAAAAGACGTCTACGGGGAGATCTAATAACAATGTACAAATACATGAAGGGACAATACAGAGAGCTTTCTAAGGATATTTTTACTCCTAGGCCAGTGACAAGAGGACATCCTCTACACCTAGACCGGTGACAGTGACAAGAGGACATCCACTACGTATGGAGGAGAGAAGGTTTCACCAGAAACATAGAAGGGGATTCTTCACAGTAAGAACAGTGAGGCTCTGGAAGTCTCTGCCCCAGGAAGTGGTGATGGCGGATTCACTGAACAAGTTCAAAGTGGGCCTGGATGCCTTTCTTGAAGAGAAAAATATAACAGGTTATGGACTCTAGATTTTAAGGACACATTGATCCAGGGTTTTATACTGACTGCCAGATTTGGAGTCGGGAAGGAATTTTTTTTTTTTCCCTGAAAAAGGGCAATTGGCATGAGCCTCATGGGGTTTTTTTGCCTTCCCCTGGATCAACCCTGTAGGGACTGTAGGGTTATAGGTTGGACTTGATGGACTCATGTCTTTATCCATCCTCATCTACTATGTAACTATGTGTAACTATATTCCTCAGCAGTTTACAAATTGCAGGGTTCAAGTAGGGACAAAATAAGATATTACAGAGTAATAAGTCATTCACACAATGGGACTAAGGGCCCTGCTCACAAGAGCTTACAATCTATGAGGTAGAGGGGGTGACACAAGGGTTCAACTTATTAGGGTCCATTTCAGCATATAAAGTGCATGTTACAATAATTACTCATGTAATACCAGAGCAATGCGAGGTTCACTCTAGCATTCGGGTCTCCGTTCGTTGAGTCCAGTGGGGACCTAAAAAATGGAAACCCTATCTGCTTAAAAAGCAATTTTTCTGGGGAAATCTTTGAACCCCATAAAATATAAAGGATCCAATGCGTTTCCACCAGGAATCAGGGATGGACTGAATGGTCCCTGAACCCAACCTTAGGAAGATAGCTTACAATTAAAGCTTACTTCCAGTTATACAATACATGAATAATATGGGGGAATATAAGAAACTTTGTAATACATTTTATTTAACCCCTTCCCGACATCCGCCGTAATAGTATGGCACTGCCGGGAAGGACTTCCCGCAAACCACCGTACTAGTACGGCGGCTGCATAGTGCGCACCATGCACTGCGGGTGTCAGCTGTAACATACGGCTGACAATGCCCCGTAACACCCGCGGTCGGAACCGGGTCCGATCGAGGGTGTTAACCCCTGAGATGCTGGCAGTCAGCATGACCACCGGCATCTCCGGGGTTCCAATACAATATGGTTTTGGGGGGTGCCGGTGTTCATAGGGGGCAGCCTGGGGTCTGATCAGTGACCCCGGGTCTGCCCCATCACTTTCCTCGTCCTCGTACCTGGTTGATCCTACCCAAAGGAAGCTGTCAGCCTGTGCGTCTACACAGGCCGATAGCTTCCTATACTCTGCAATACACGTGTATTGCAGCGTATGTGTAGTGAAGCGGCGATCAGCCGATCACTGCTTCAATCCCCCATGGGGACAGAAAAAAAAAGTTAGAAAAAAGTAAAAATAAAAAAGTTTAAATAAGTTTAAAATAAATTAGAAATAAATAAAGCCCCAAAAATCCCTTTTCCCCCATATAAAATATTTTATTATGTAAAATAAAGAAAAGTAGAAAAAAACATTACATATTTGGTATCACCGTGTCTGTAATAACCTGAACAATAAAATTAAAACATTATTTAACCCGAATGTCAAACGTAGTAAAAAAAAAACGTAGAAAACCTCACAAAATAATGATTATTCACCACCTTTCCCTTACAAAATGTTCAATAAAAAGTAATCAAATGGTCAGATGAAAACCAAAATGGTACCAATAAAAAGCAGAGGTCATACCGCAAAAAATAAGCCCTCAACCAGCTCTGTCTAGCGAAAAATAAAAACGTTATGCCTTTCAGAAGATGGTGATGCAAAAAGTAATAGATTTTTTTTCCCCAAAAATGAATTTTATTCTGCACAAATAGCAACGCATTAAAAAATCATATAAATGAGGTAACGCCATAACCGTACCGACCCGCAGAATAAAGGTAACATGTTACTTATGCTGTACGCTGCACGGGAAAAAAATAAATGCTAAAAAGCAATGCCAGCATTGATGTTTCCTTTTACATCCCACCCAGAAAGTTAATAAAATGTAGTCAATAAGTTACAGGCCCCAAAATGGTGGCATTGAAAAGTACATCTAATACGGCAAACACCAAGCCCTCATATGGCCACATTGCCAGAAGATAAAAATAAAAATCTAGCTTGTACAATGTGAAGACAAAAACCCCAAAAGTCGCCAAATCATTAGGACATAAGTGGCTGCGACTAGAAGGAAATGTGTAAGCGGTGCGAGCGTTTTCAGGGGACCCCCCATATTTAGAGCTTATGAGAGATAATACACCAGTGCTGATCCCCCAGAATGCCCCTCTTCCCCATCCGTGTCATAGGAGCTAGTGGGAAAATAGAATGGGATTTGGTGTACCCAATTTACTCCGCACAGCTTACACATTCACTACTAATGCTCACTATATCACTTGATAAATTCTTTGAGGGGTGCGGTTTTCAAAATGGGGTCACTTTCTAGAGGTTTCCACTGTTTGACTCCTCAATGGCTTTGTAAATGCGACATGGCTCCTGAAACTGATCACAGCCAGATCTGCCCTCTAAAAGCTCCTTGGCGCGCCTTCCATCCTGCGTCTCGCTGTGCGTCCATATATTAGTTTACACCCACAAGTGGGGTACTATGGTAGTCGGGAGAAGTTGCATAACATATTGTGGTATGCGATTTCTCCTTTAACCCCTTGTGAATGTGCAAATTCTAGGGCTAAACGAAAATATTAGTAAAATAAAATCAAATATTGTATTAATTCCTGTTAAGCACTTATAGGGTTAAAATACTAGGTATATGTTGCTTTGGCTTATTTAAGGGGTGCAGTTTTGAAAATGGGGTGATTTATGGGGGTTTTAATACAAAGGTCTTTCAGAACCCCTTCATAACTGGATTAGTCCCGTAAAAAATGGGTTTTAGAAATTTCTTGAAAATTTTGAATATTGTTGTTTCACTTGTAAACCTTCTAATGTCCGTAAAAAAATAAAAGGGTGACTAAAGTTTGATGCCGACATAAAGCAGAGATCTGGGACATGAGATTTATGATATCATTTTGGCGGTCTGAATGCAATGCACATCATTTCAAACTTTATAAAATGCATATTTTTCTAAATTTCCACCAAATTTCCTATTTTTTCATAATTATACACAAAACATATCAACCAAAATTTACCACTAACATGAAGTACAATGTGTTACGAAAAAACAATCTCAAAATCACTTTGGTAAGTTAAAGCGTTCCAAAGTTATTGCCACATAAAGTGACACATGTCAGTTTTGAAAAATTGAGCTTGGTCAGGAAATCAAAAAGCGCCATCGGCGGGAAGGGGTTAAATATTTTTCCCTTCAAGTTCCGCTTCACATACAGATGTAGCCAAATGTAACTTGACTCTTGATATGTTAAATAAATAAGAATAAAGAAACAGTTTTCTTCTTCTCATCAAGGAACTTATTGGCATATTGTTTCCCAGAATTCCCAGTAAAGAATATATGACCTGTCCGACTCTGCAGACCTGAAATGTGGCCGACAAAGGAATTCTCCTTACAGAGACTTAGTATTCCCCCTGACCCAGGTAACGGGAATCGGAATATTGTCTATTGTGACTGCAGGTTTATAGGATTTTAACAGCGAGGCAAAGCACAAATCATCTGGGGTTTCGGTGCATTTGTTATTCCAATGTCAGGTGTCATGTCCACCTCAGTGACCCCTGGGGGGAAGGAGAAGGTGAATTTCTGCAGAAGGGTTGCGATAAAGATGAGAAGCTCCATTCTTGCAAGTGTCTCTCCGGCACAGGCTCTACGACCTAAAGCACAAACATGACAGATGTAGCATAGACAAAGAAAATTGTACAAATGATGTGAAAATCTACAAACCACATTAGATGTGTGTACATATTACATATACATACAAGGGGTTGGCCAAATAAGAAAACAAGATTTACTAAAAGCCCCAAAACTCTTTGTTCAGTCCCAAACAGCCATCATATGTTTCCTCCATCACCCAGATGAAGACTCCTGGTTCCCCATCTTTGGGCTGTATAAGCACAACAAGCCGCGCTATTAATATTAATACTGTGAATGGCCGCCATGTGATTCACCCATGTGCTCACTTTTCTAATGTGTCACCAGTAACCACTTGGCCAATCCCACTATAGTCTATAGGTCCGTGGGTGTCTGTGGGTAACCGTTTTTTTAAGCAGACAGGCTCCTCCATCTTTCAGACATAGGAATACATAATGTCTATGTGTTACACTATATTTATGTATTTTATATATAGTCTAGGCAAAGTGGGAGGGGGGATTTATATTTGTAATTATTTTGCTTTTTATTTATTTGTCATTGTTAGACGCTCTTGGGGTCTTGAATCCCAGGGAGTCTTCTGATCATTAATACAAATCCTGTATACTGTATGTGTATATTCCATATTCAGTATATGTTTGCATATCTTCCATAACTGTGTATATTCTATAGATGTGTGTGTATATTTACAAATTTAAGTAAATTCAAAGTGAGTGAACCCTTAATATTTACCCAAAATTGGCAGATGGCATGAAAGAAAGAATAGATTCTGAAGGAGCAAAGCATTATAATATAAGGAATAATATACCGCCAGCTATACATTATACGGAATATGAGAGTCACCTGCAGATCTATATGGTCACATAACTCTACTGTGAGCTCTATTAGATTCTAGTTCACAGGAGGGAATATATTGTCCCATATACTGAAATATTTTTATTTAATTTTTTTTGCACACACACACAGTCACATGACCTTACTTCTGTGATGTCATAAAACTAGGCTCTGCTTACCTATTATGTGAGGTTCTGTTCACATTTGCATATGATGATGTCATAATGCACATATTTGCATATGATGATGTCATAACGGAACCCTGAGGGTATATAAACCCTGAGCGCTGTGACATCACAGCCATTTCTTGAGTTGATGCTTTTGCTGACACTTCACTTTGGTTCTGGAAGAGCGAACTAGTTTGTACTACATATCTAGTGATTACTTCCATTCATTCTTACTGATCTTTGATCAGGGCCCAGTAATATCGGAGCCACCTGAGAACTTAGTTCTCTAATATTTCATCAGATCCGCCTTGGTAACTAAGCCATGAGCGCCCGAGAGCTGCGTCAGCTGATAGCTGACAATGATACATGGCTGCGCCGACCGGAGAATCAAGGTAAGTGAATTGTTCAGGAAGAGAGAGACAATATTCCCCCCACCCTAGAGGAGATTTCCTGGGAGGAGTTATCCCTGGGCTCTGCTCAGCAATGTTTCAGGGTAAACAGCACATTTTCCATTCCTAGTCGTTTGGGGTGGGTTTTACTTTCCTCCCAATTCCATCCCTGCCCATGATAGAAAACAGAAGTTCTTTATTCAGGCAATTTGACAAACTGGGCCCCATAATCACAAAACAATAACCCGTCTAAAACATAACTGTTATTCCCAATAAATCAATAAAAGAAATCCCAACAACGTTAAACCCCCCACTCTAAGGGTATGTTCACACGGAGGAAAAGGTCACAGAACATTCCGCAACAGGAAAAGACAAAAGGATATATCCAGCACTCGGAATCCGGCCTAATAAAAATAAACTTAACTTTTATTAAGAAATGGTCATTCTTCCATTAACATTTTTTGATCATACGAGGGGTAAGCTAATGTCCCTTGTATGATCATAATTTTTTAATGGAAGAATGACCATTTCTTAATAAAAGTTAAGTTTTATTTTTATTAGGCCGGATTCCGAGTGCTGGATATATCCTTTTGTCTTTTCCTGTTGCTGCATTTTGGCTTAGCCGAGAGAGCCATTATCCGTGCACCGATCTTTTGGAATCCTGCTACAACGCTGACGGCTCTGACACGTGAGTAGTGCACTTCTAAATTATTATCATTTTTTCTATATTAAGAGCTGTGACCTTCATATCTTTTTCACGGAACATTCCATTTGAACATTCCGTGACGAAATGCCGATGCAGCATCAGCTTTCTATCGCGGCAACTCACTCCTGTGTAGGCCCGAATAAATGGTCAAGCCATGGAATTCACGGCTGATTCTGCGCAGATAGGGCATGTCGCTTCTTTTTTTCCGCTACTAGCTACCGTTCGGTCCAATTTCTTCATATCTCCCATCACTACCTTGTTCAGAAAAGAAACTGCCACCACCCAGACCCTTAAAGAGGACCTTTCACCGATTTGGGCGTAGGCAGTTCTATATACTGCTGGAACGCTGACAATGATCTGAATTCAGCGCACTGTCGGCTTTCCCAATCTGTGCCCCGGGTAAAGAACTATCGGCCCTGGTACCGTAGCTCTTTACAGTCAGAAGGGCGTTCCTGACAGTCACTCAGGTACATCCTTCTCCGCAGCAGTGCCTATTGTGCTGTACTGGGTGAGCTGGGAGGAACGCCCCCTCCCACCAGATAATATTTGTCTATGGACAAGCACTGTCAGCTTTCCAGCAGTATATAGAACTGCCTGCGCCCAAATCGGTGAAACATCCTCTTTAAAAGGGGAATCCCGAAGGGGGGCAGTTCCTCTGTATACAGAGTAACTGTTCAAGCATACATCAATATGATCAGCCAAGTGAGTTTTTGCTGAATAGATTTCTGGCGAGAGGTTACCCTCTTTGAACGGGCACCGGAACAAACAAGGCTAACCCCGAGAGAAACTGCCGCTATTATTATACCCTGGGGTCTTTTCAGACCCCGGAGTATAATAATCAGAGACTCAGGGGAGGTGAAGAAGCATAATAAACAGTGTAACTCACCTCTCCGGGATCCATTGTTACTCCTAGCACAGGCTTCAGGACTTTAGGGCAATGTCCCAGACGTGACGTCCCCACGTGACATCTGGGACATTACTGTTCAGATCTGTTTTCAGGGCATCCTGTCTTGGGCTGGTTAAGAGAAAAAATAAGGAAAAAAATAAACTGGTAAAATTGCCGCCCCTTTGAAAGTGCTGCCTGAGGCGGCTGCGTGACCTCGCCTCAGAGGTGCGGCCCTGGTTGGGGGAAAGCTAGCGCTCACCTGTGTGGAGAGGGAACTTATGGGCTTTAATCCTTGGTGGCCAGCGCACATACGAGTCTATGACAGGGAGAGGCTATTGCTTGTGTTTCCAGTTAATTTAGGGAACTACCAGCCCATTGGGGTTAGTGTTTACTGGGGAGAGTGCCTTCTATGCCTCCCTGTTGTTCTTAATGGCATATGCTATGGACATGCATTAATCCCCACAATTATCAGGTTGGGCAATTATATCTCCCAAAGATCTTTGTTTGGCATTAGATTAGGCTTCTAATAATCTCTATAAATCCCCATTAGATTATTATTGTTTTGGTCCCTGTATGATTACTATACACTATGAGCAGCGGAACTGTTAGGGCTAGTTCACACGGGGGGCAATGAGGCAGATTTTGACAGCAGATTTCGCCTCAAAACCTGCCTCCATACAATGGTGGTCTATGGAGACTGCTAGATTTTGTTGTTCTGCTAGCAGTTTTTTGCTGCTAGCGGAAAAAAGAAGCGGCATGACCTTTCTTCAGGCGGATTCCACCTGAGGAAAGCAATAGAAGTGAATGGGAGGCGAAAAACGTCTAGCATTTTTTTTGCAAAAAAAAAAATCCAGACCGAAAACGCCTAGCGTTTTTTTTTTTTTTTTTTACAGTCTATTCACTTTAGGGGAGGGGAAAACCGCCTGTCATTTTCTGAAAAAAACTGCTCCAGAAAACGCTCCAAAAAATGCTCCAAAAAACGCCTCAAGGTCAAAAAGATGCTTCCTAATTAGGAAGCGTTTTTTTTTTCGGGACCAAAATAATCCAGGCGGTTTTTACGTGTGAACTAGCCCTTAGCATTGGGGATTTAACATTGCTGGGAGTTCTTTTATTTATTTATTGGGAATAAAAAAAAAAAATTTCAGACGACTTATTGTTTTGTGATTATGGGGCCCAGTTTGTCCAATATTAGTTGATGGCGTCCCTTCATCCAGTGAATGATATATATCTTTATTCAGGTTACTGTTAAACTTAACTATACTGGGGTCTCTTCTCCTCAAAACCCTTAGCAATAACAGGATCCATTCCCATGGGCTAAATGTGTTACCTTTATATATTTACAGGTCAGGCAGCAATTGTCCATAGACTGAGGTCATCCCTAGGACATCGTGGAGAACCTTCTACTGGACATCAAAGAAGCAGGAATCATATCACTGCGAGGACAGGGAGACGCGACAGAGCTCCTCCACAGCACAGTGGACTAGAAGAGAGCAGGGAAAGAAGCCGCTCTCCATTAAGACCTGCCCCTGCAGAGCCCCCCAGAATAATAGGAGAGAGTAGCAGTGATAACAACCGTCCAGCAAGTGGATCCACAGCTGACACCACTGAATTTCAACGGCCAAATCCGGTTCCACCCCCTGAGGATCCAATTCCAAGCAGATCTCCTGTATACTCCTACCCTGCAACCCGTGCATTCAGTAGATTCATTCAGCTGCTGGACATGGGTGGGATGACCCCAACGTCACCGGCAATGCCACAGGGGCAACCACTTGAACCACATGCCCAATATCTACTTTGGCACGAGAGACGGCAGGAGAGACGGCAGCGTCCGCCCAGCAGGAGAACTCTGCAAATTCAGAACTTACCCACTAGAGAGGTAATACCTCAGGAGGAGGCCCAGTCATGTGTAATCTGCATGACTGAATATGACATCGGAGAGCAAGTCACAGAGCTTCCCTGTACTCATAACTTTCATCAGGGTTGCATCTCGACCTGGCTCCGCTCTCACTCTCAGTGCCCCCTGTGCCGTAACCACTGCTTCCAATGAAGCCCCATGAAGGGCTATGAACAGAGACATCCCAAAATATTGGAAGGTAAGCCATCTATATTTCATCTTTTCCCTCCGCCCTATCAGATGTATGTGACATGTAACATAGAAATAATAACATTTTATCTTTTTCTATCTAGAAAGAATATCCAAGCCTGGAAAAAGAACAGCCTGAACTACAATCCGTTACAGGACACGGCAGCTCCAGACCCGGATGGTGCCATATACTTTATTCCATGGCAAATTCTTCCTAAAAAAAAAATGTAAATTAAAAAAAAAAAAAAAAAAAAAGATTGTGTAAATTGTTTTTACTTTTTTACTGTATATAATAATATTTTGTGATCTAGGAGCCTATAATGATAAGTAAGACAGAGGTAGCAGTTACACCAAATACACGACCGCACCAACAGATATACATGGGCCTAAGTGCACAAGGAGGCTCAAGGCCCCTCTGTTATTCTCCAACTCTCTCAAAACACCTGGGAGGGGCCCTCAGAAAGGTTGACTGCCTGGACTCCCAGGGTGGACAAGTGTCCTCAGCCCAGCAGAATAACATAACATGAGCACTCTATGTGCCAGTCATATCAGAAAAGCAATGTGACTGACACATTTAGCATTAATGTCACAAAAATGGGGAGTGATCTGCAAAAAGGGGGTGTTCTCCCAAAAGGGTTCGGGCCGCCGGACAATTTTTACAAAACGCTTTGTGCACCAGGTCTCCCAGAGGCCAATATGTCAAATTTAGCAAGTGTTTGTATATGTAGACACAAGTGTCATAAATGGCACATGGTAGGTGGGGCCCTGTTTCAGATTTTGAAACTGGTCCCAAAAACTGCCTGTATGATGGTGAAGAGGGGACTAGAACACATTCACATTCAGACACTACAGACCTACACAATTCTGGACTCCTAAAAATCTGTTACAATCGTTCACCCCCTTCTGCTGCTCATACAGATGCTCCAGCATGTTTAAGGGGGAGTTTCATCAAATTGGAAGATGGCAGATAAGCAAGTCCAAGAGCAGATTATTTGTCACTGCTAGAGATGAGCAAACAGTAAAATATTCCATGTTCGTTATTCGTTACGAATAGCAACTCAATATTTGACTATTCGAACGAATATCGAACCCCATTATAGTCTATGGGAGAAAATGCTTCGTTTCAGGGGATCCCACCATTCGATGCCAACACGTCTGCAATGCAACTGGGACAGCAGGGGAAGCATGTCTGGGGACATCTAACACATCAAAGTCCCTCTATTACCCCACTATCACAGCCTAACAACTACACACTTTGCACATTCAAAAAAACCTCTATCAAAGTGGGAAAATATCTGGAAACCTTCTTTACTCCCCAAATGGATGGACAAAAACCCAAATTTAAGCTAAATAAACATTAACAAGCACCCCTTTAAATCACGTTGCCCATGACAATCACAGATGGAATAGGCAATGGGAAATCCAACAGTACCCACCCTCAACTGTCATTGTGGATGTGTGTGTGTGTGTGTGTGTGTGTATGTGTGTGTGTGTGTGATGTGGTAAGACCTTTCAAAATTCACTTTTCTAGCCCTTAACATGAGCCCTTCCAAATTAGCTTACAGGTAGGGTTGAGCGATCGTGTTCGGAAAAGATCTGATTCCGATCGGCGATCGAGAAAATTTCATGATCGCCAACGGAATTCCGAACACGATCTATTTATGTGGGATCGAGATTGGTGATCTTTTCCCACAATGCTTTGCTTAGCCTTCACACTGAGTATATGCTGTATGCTCAGTGTGAAGGCTCCGCTGCAGTTCCATAGGAATAAATGGAAGCAGCCGGCACACAGCCTTAACCCCCTGCGCGCCGGCTGCCTCCATTCATTCGATTGGGAGGCTAAACTAAACATTTCTAGCAGCTACTTACCTCTAGAGATGGCTGCTCCGGTGCCCTCCTTCTTCTTGCCTCGCTGCTAGGTAGGCGGGGCTTGCGACTTAGGAGAGTGTGGGCGGGTACAGGGCCCCAGTACCTGCCCACACTCTCTTAACCCGCCCACACTCTCCTAACCTGGCAGGGAGGGGGCAGCGAAGGGAGAAGAGCAGTGTGGAGCGGCAGCGAGGCAAGGAACAAGGAAGGCACTGGACCAGCCATCTCTGGAGGTAAGTGGACACCAGGGGGGACTAAGTAGCCAGAGGATTAAAAAAAAATCCTCTGGCTACTTTAGTGATTCACTAAAAAGCACTACTAGCGGTAATGGTCCTCTAATATGGGACTCTACATTACCTCTACAGGGTACTGATCAGGTGTTAATAGTCCAAACAACATGCTCCAGTACTTTAGGTGTAGATCAGAAACCCCTTTCCTTTCCAACACCAGATTTAACAAAACTTCACCATCATCATCCTGCTGAGATGCAGCCACTAAACGAAGCCTTGACTTCAAAGGCATGTCCTGGAGCTGCGACTGAGCCAAATCTAAACACAGAGTCCTTTGGAACCGAACAAAATTCTAAGTGTCCAAAAACTTTAGAGACTGTTGAAAGTAATGGGATCCAGAATGAGGAGTTCATCACAAGGCTGACAGACCCAACTCCACATGCTGCAGCACAAGCAACCAGCAGTCAGACTAAGATGGTCTCTTCTTCGAGCAAAACACAAGATTCTTTGGCAGCCTGCTTTGTCTCTCCACCCAATATTCCTGGCAGGAGTGCTGAAACACCACTCTCCTCCTCCTCCGCCGTTGAATCGACCTCAGCTACTGGCATGGGGAGACGTCAGCAAGCCGCGCTGAAGCTCATCAGCTTGGGGAAGACTCCAGCAATGCCTCCATCTGCCAGAATAGAGTGTGTGAGCAGCAGAGACCTTTGATGGAGTACCATGTCCAAAACCCAAAGGTTCCTCAGAGTCAGCTCCCCCAGTTTCTGCACCATGAGTTTCCATGGGTGGCAGACTTATGTGAAATCCTTTCCCATCCTTTCCACTGGACACAAAACATTAGCATGCGCTCATCACAACTCCGGATATGGCAGCTGCGTTAAGCAGGGTGTAGGGTACAACGCAGACCAGGCTCGAGCTGTGGTTATGTGCGGTTTGCAGTAAGGGGACAGGGAGCAATTGGAAGAGGACTTGGTGGACAACGAGGCCACTGACCCGACATGGACAGGGGTGATGTCTAGCGGGTAAAGCAGTGTAGATGTCTAGGCAAGCTAATCAACAAAAAAGGTGGCTAGAAGCAGAGGCATAGACTGGGGTGATGTATGTCTAGGGGCGAAAGCAGTGTAGATGTGGAGGCAAGCTAATCAACAAAAAAGGTGGCTAGAAGCAGAGGCATAGACTGGGGTGATGTCTAGGGACGAAAGCAGTGTAGATGTGGAGGCAAGCTAAGCAGCAAAAATGGTGGCTAGAGGCAAAGGCATACAAAACTCTTCCCTGTTGCAAGACTTATTCCTAGGTCTGGGATGCGTTAATGGCCTCCCTGGCCAAATTACCGCCGCTGAGGGGCCTAGTGTCACCAGGAGGGACAAGTATAGGCACACGTTATGGGAATACCTGGCCGGCTCCAGCTCTTTTCTCTCCGATCCCTCTGTGCTCTACAGCCTACACTTACAGTCCTATGAAAACGCATGGCCTCTCCTATTAATCTTAATGATTTTTAGTTCTAAATATTTTGGTGTTTGCAGCAGCCATTTCAGTTTGATATATCTAATAACTGATGGACACAGTAATATTTCAGGATTGAAATGAGGTTTATTTTACTAACAGAAAATGTGCAATATGCATTAAACCAAAATTTGACCGCTGCAAAAGTATGGGCACCTCAACAGAAAAGTGACATTAATATTTAGTAGCTCCTCCTTTTGCCTCTAGTCGCTTCCTGCAGCTTTTAATCAGTTCCTGGATCCTGGATGAAGGGATTTTGGACCATTCCTCTCTACAAAACAATTCAAGTTCAGTTAAGTTTGATGGTCGCCGAGCATGGACAGCCCGCTTCAAATCATCCCACAGATGTTCAATGATATTCAGGTCTGGGGACTGGGATGGCCATTCCAGAATATTGTAATTGTTCCTCTGCATGAATGCCTGAGTTGATTTGGAGCGGTGTTTTGGATCATTGTCTTGCTGAAATATCCATCCCTGGCGTAACTTTAACTTCGTCACTGATTCTTGAACATTATTCTCAAGAATCTGCTGATACTGAGTGGAATCCATGCGACTCTCAACTTTAACAAGATTTCCGGTGCCGGCATTGGCCACACAGCCCCAAAGCATGATGGAACCTCCACCAAATTCTACAGTGGGTAGCAAGTGTTTTTCTTGAAATGCTGTTTTTTTTTTTTGGACGCCATGCATAACGCCTTTTTGTATGACCAAACAACTCAATCATTGTTTCATAAGTCCACAGGACCTTCTTCCAAAATGAAGCTGGCTTGTCCAAATGTGCTTTTGCATACCTCAGATGACTCTGTTTGTGGCGTGCTTGCAGAAACGGCTTCTCTCTCATCACTCTCCCATACAGCTTCTCCTTGTGCAAAGTGCGCTGTATTATTGACTGATGCACAGTGACACCATCTGCAGCAAGATGATGCTGCAGCTCTTTGGAGGTGGTCTGTGGATTGTCCTTGACTCTTCTCACCATTCTTCTTCTCTGCCTTTCTGATATTTTTCTTGGCCTGCCACTTCTGGGCTTAAGAACTGTCCCTGTGGTCTTCCATTTCCTTACTATGTTCATCATAGTGGAAGCTGACAGGTTAAATCTCTGAGACAACTTTTTGTATCCTTCCCCTGAACAACTATGTTGAACAATCTTTGTTTTCAGATCATTTGAGAGCGGGCTGTCCATGCTCGGCGACCATCAAACTTAACTGAACTTGAATTGTTTTGTAAAGAGGAATGGTCCAAAATCCCTTCATCCAGGATCCAGGAACTGATTAAAAGCTACAGGAAGCGACTAGAGACTGTTATCTTTGCAAAAGGAGGATCTACTAAATATTAATGGCACTTTTCTGTTGAGATGCCCATACTTTTGCACCAGTCAAATTTTGGTTTAATGCATATTGCACATTTTCTGTTAGTAAAATAAACCTCATTTCAATCCAGAAATATTAATGTGTCCATCAGTTATTATATATATCAAACTGAAATGGCTGTTGCAAACACTAAAATATTTAGAACTAAAAATGATTAAGATTAATAGAGGTGCCCAAACTTTTTCATAGGACTGTATTTTCTCATCTTTTTTTCTGTACTACACATCTCGTCAACTTCCTTTGGGATCTCAGAGGTGGTGGCCTCAGTGCCGAAAAAAACATCTGAGTCCCCTCTGCAATATGCATTAAGAGAACCGTGAAGCAACCAAGTGTAGTCAGCTAGCATAACATCGAGCATGGCTAAATGCAGAGAAAGACGTTGTACCACTTCCAGTGATGGTAACTTCAGTGCTGCAGTTGGCAATGGACGGTGTAACGTGATTAGCTGAGGGATCGCTGTCTTGACCACATTTTGGCACAAAATGAAAGTCCAATCAAGCCAAGTATGGTGCAAGGATATGATGCAAGGACACCTACACATCTGTCTCTGACACATTGGGGAGTTCACGCTGATCCGCCCTTTTGGCCTGCACCATCATGTGCTTCTTCCCAGCCACTCCCAATCTCCCAGGCGTTTCATTGCAGGCAGAAGTACAGTGCAAGCCACCCACATGCCCAAGCCTTTAATGGTCTCATCGAAAAACTGTTGGCCCTGGAGATGTTGACGTTTATGCTTCTAGATACCCAGGCCTTCCGTCACCAGATGGCAGCTAGAGCACCTCCCTATGCTGGGCCTAGCCGTTACTACTTCTCTTGGTTTGTTGTCCCTGCCTTGCACAAACTGCTGGCCCTGGAGATGTTGACGTTTATGCTTCTGGATACCCAGGCCTTCCGTCACCAGATGGCAGCTGGGGCACCTCCCTATGCTGGGCCTAGCCGTTACTACTTCTCTTGGTTTGCTGTCCCTGCCTTACACCTGCACGTGTCCCACAGCATCAGTCAGGCCCAGAGCTCCACGCTTTGCTGCAAGGTCCACTTGACCACTGACTCATGGACAAGCGCCTGTGGTCAGAGATGCTGCTTATCTTTAATGACAGGCAGGGTGAATGTAGGGGAGTCTGGGCCGGGTGTGCAAACTGGGGTGGCCTATTTCCTCTCCCAGCCCAAAATTCATGCCACGGGTTATCTGAAAGCGTACTGCGCTGCAACCTCCACCCTAGCTACAAGCTGGAAACGCTGTAACACTGGCGTGGGGAGATGTCAGCAGGACGTGCTGAAGCTCATCAGCTTGGGGGACAGACGGCACACTGCCTCCGAGGTCAGGGATGCCATCTTGGCTGAGATGGCAATGTGTTTTTCCCTGCTGCACCTGGGGCCAGGCATTTTTGCGTATGTGATAATGGCCGGAACCTTGTAGCAGATCTGGAGCTTTCCAGACTCAAACACGGTCAACACATGGCCCACGTTTTCAACTTGTTGGTGTAAAGGTTCTTTGAAACCTACACCATTGTGCCTGATATACTGGTCAAAGTGCGGCCATTTTCGTAAGTGAGAAGTAGCCTCTACTAGGCAGCAAACATTCATAGCGCACTCCTGTCATCTTCGCACCGTTGGCTGGTGGAGGAAGACGAGGGGCATGAAGTGGCATTTCATGTCACTGTCCCACATGAGGCTTGAGGGTGCACTTTAGTGCATCCCATTGCTTCAGCACGGATGGTGTGAAGGGGAGTGAAAAATGGAGGAAATGGAGAGTGACCCTTACAGTTGGGGGTAGCAAAGTCATGCCAAGTAACACACTGGCACACATGGCTGACTTCATGTTGGGTTGCTTTTCAAGAGACAAAGACATAGTTCACATCATGGAGAGCAAACAATACTGGATTGAGAAAAAAAACTGGATTGAGCTGATATAGCCTGACTGAATTGCTGTGTATCACACTTAGCTTTTGGGGGTAGACCCTTAAAAATTGGATTGAGCTGATATAGCGTGACTGAATTTCTGGGTCTCCCAACTAGGTTTTGGGGGTACACACCCTGAATATCTGGATTGAGCGTACATAGCCTGAACTAATTGCTCTGTATCCTTGTTTTGGGGGTTATACAGCCTGAAAAGCTGCTTAGCATGTATGTAGCCAGAAGTAACTGCTGTGGATTGCTGCTATGTTTCAGGCCCCCCAAAAAAATTCAAGGCTTTTTCCAGCTTTATGAACTTGTAATTGCTGTGGATTGCTGCTATGTTTCAGGCCACCCCCCAAAAAAAAAAAAAAAATGCAGGGCTTTTTTCATCTCTATATGAATTAGTCACTGCTATGGATTCCGGCTATTCTGTGTGCGGACAGCTAAAATTGAAAGCTGTTTCTCCGCTATATATGAAGTTGTATCTGTTGTGTATCCCTGTTTTCCACCATCCAGGGAAAGCTGGACTGATGTCCCTACAGTGTATAGCTCTGAGAAGAGCTGTTGGCTTTCTTCATTACTTCTTCCCTGCCTATCTGAAGCTAATTGCTATCTAGCCCTCATCAGATATGTTTCTCTCCATATGTCTGACGGCAAAAATGTCGAATAGGGCGGCGGCCGTTCTTATGAATGGAAGGGCACATGTTTTCGGCAGACAATGGGTGTTTTCTATTTTTTTCACTACCTCCATTGTCGTAGTTTCTGTCCCACCTCACCTGCACAGTTATTGGTGCAAAAAACACGCCAGGGAAAGTGGGAGGGGATACAAATTTTTACTGTGTATGCGGCCTGGTATTCGATTGTGAACGAATACATCGAACGCCATGATATTTGATCGAAGACTTATTCGATCGAACGGCATTTGCTCATCTTTAATCTTCAGGAAAAGTTTCGAAGCTTACCAACAGTGACTATTTGCATGAAAGAACTCATAACGTTCATAGATAACTGATTACAGCATAAACAGATTCAACAGTCGCTTAAAACATTTGAATAATCGATCCGCCATTGCAAACTCACCTTGATTCAGCATCGCAGGAAATTACAGAAGTTGGTGTACGGTTCTTTTGCAAAGTTCTAAAGAGTTTTCAAACGATGAAGCCAAATTTGCAAATTTTGTAGAATTCCGTAATCGAAACATGCAATGGCGATCACTCAAAAGCTTACGACAGTTCTGTTAACTTGTGTAACTGCAGTTTTCGGCTACAATATTGTGTTCCATGCAGACACATGCTTTTAATGAGAGAAACCGAATCAATCCCTTTGTATGATAGGAACTGCTTCCACAAAAAATACTGGGAAAATTTGCAAATTGAGCCTAGTTTTGAAGACACAGAATTTGATTTATATTGTACTGTGGAAGAACAAGAGACTATTGACGAACCTGGGTCAGATCGCGCTCGCAGCTCGGGCCATGATCGCTCGTCAGTGGAAGTCCGCTCTTTGTTTGACCTTAGCTGAACTATTTCACCATGTGAACTTGGCATGTACCTTGGAACGTTTGTTGTCTAACAAAAACCATACTTACGCCAAGTTTCGATCCCAGTGGTCTCTCTGGATTTCGTATGTGGAGTCTAATAAGGGTGTTCTTTCTCTTCGGCCTCAGGCCGCCCCCAGGGGGTCCCCTTGATTACTATTTACCTACTATGTTATTACTAGAGATGAGCGAACAGTGTTCTATCGAACTCATGTTCGATCGGATATTAGGCTGTTCGGCATGTTCGAATCGAATCGAACACCGCGTGGTAAAGTGCGCCATTACTCGATTCCCCTCCCACCTTCCCTGGCGCCTTTTTTGCTCCAATAACAGCGCAGGGTAGGTGGGACAGGAACTACGACACCGGTGACGTTGAAAAAAGTAGGCAAAACCCATTGGCTGCCGAAAACATGTGACCTCTAATTTAAAAGAACAGCGACGCCCAGCTTCGCGTCATTCTGAGCTTGCAATTCACCGAGGACGGAGGTTTCCGTCCAGCTAGCTAGGGCTTAGATTCTGGGTAGGCAGGGACAGGCTAGGATAGGAAGGAGAAGACAACCAACAGCTCTTATAAGAGCTAAATTCCAGGGAGAAGCTTGTCAGTGTAACGTGGCACTGACGGGCTCAATCGCCGCAACCCAGCTTTCCCAGGATCCTGAATGGAATACACTGTCAGTGTATTCCCGTATACCCGATATATACCCCCGATACCCGTTCCAACGGTGTGCCCCCCCACCTTCACCCCAGAAATACCCTGCAAGTCCCCTAGCAATAGAATTGGGGCTATATACACCCACTATTTTTGCTACTGCCATATAGTGCCATTGTCTCACTGGGAATTCAAAGAATATATTGGGCTTACATATAACTTCAATTCCAGGGAGAAGCTTGTCAGTGTAACGTGGCACTGACGGGCTCAATCGCCGCAACCCAGCTTTCCCAGGATCCTGAATGGAACACACTGACAGTGTATTCCCGTATACCCCATATATACACCCCAAATCCCCGTTCCAACGGTGTGCCCCCCCACCTTCACCTCAGAAATACCCTGCAAGTCCCCTAGCAATAGAATTGGGGCTATATACACCCACAATTTTTGCTACTGGTATACAGTGCCATTGTCTCACTGGGAATTCAAAGAATATATGGGGGTTATGTGCACCCACAATTTTTAATACTGGTATATAGTGCCATTGTCTGACTGGGAATTCAAAGAATATATGGGGGTTACGTGCACCCACAATTTTTAATACTGGTATACAGTGCCATTGTCTGACTGGGAATTCAAAGAATATATGGGGGTTATGTGCACCCACAATTTTTAATACTGGTATACAGTGCCATTGTCTGACTGGGAATTCAAAGAATATATGGGGGTTATGTGCACCCACAATTTTTAATACTGGTATACAGTGCCATTGTCTGACTGGGAATTCAAAGAATATATGGGGGTTATGTGCACCCACAATTTTTACTACTGGTATATAGTGCCATTGTCTGACTGGGAATTCAAAGAATATATTGGGGTGACGTGCACCCACAATTTTTGCTACTGCTATACAGTTCCATTGTCTCACTGGGAATTCAAAGAATATATGGGGGTTATGTGCACCCACAATTTTTAATACTGGTATACAGTGCCATTGTCTGACTGGGAATTCAAAGAATATATGGGGGTTATGTGCACCCACAATTTTTAATACTGGTATACAGTGCCATTGTCTGACTGGGAATTCAAAGAATATATGGGGGTTACGTGCACCCACAATTTTTAATACTGCTATACAGTGCCATTGTCTGACTGGGAATTCAAAGAATATATGGGGGTTACGTGCACCCACAATTTTTAATACTGGTATACAGTGCCATTGTCTGACTGGGAATTCAAAGAATATATTGGGGTGACGTGCACCCACAATTTTTAATACTGGTATACAGTGCCATTGTCTGACTGGGAATTCAAAGAATATATGGGGGTTATGTGCACCCACAATTTTTAATACTGGTATACAGTGCCATTGTCTGACTGGGAATTCAAAGAATATATGGGGGTTATGTGCACCCACAATTTTTAATACTGGTATACAGTGCCATTGTCTGACTGGGAATTCAAAGAATATATGGGGGTTACGTGCACCCACAATTTTTAATACTGCTATACAGTGCCATTGTCTGACTGGGAATTCAAAGAATATATGGGGGTTATGTGCACCCACAATTTTTAATACTGGTATACAGTGCCATTGTCTGACTGGGAATTCAAAGAATATATGGGGGTTACGTGCACCCACAATTTTTAATACTGCTATACAGTGCCATTGTCTGACTGGGAATTCAAAGAATATATGGGGGTTACGTGCACCCACAATTTTTAATACTGGTATACAGTGCCATTGTCTGACTGGGAATTCAAAGAATATATTGGGGTGACGTGCACCCACAATTTTTAATACTGGTATACAGTGCCATTGTCTGACTGGGAATTCAAAGAATATATGGGGGTTATGTGCACCCACAATTTTTAATACTGGTATACAGTGCCATTGTCTGACTGGGAATTCAAAGAATATATGGGGGTTATGTGCACCCACAATTTTTAATACTGGTATACAGTGCCATTGTCTGACTGGGAATTCAAAGAATATATGGGGGTTACGTGCACCCACAATTTTTAATACTGCTATACAGTGCCATTGTCTGACTGGGAATTCAAAGAATATATGGGGGTTACGTGCACCCACAATTTTTAATACTGGTATACAGTGCCATTGTCTGACTGGGAATTCAAAGAATATATGGGGGTTATGTGCACCCACAATTTTTAATACTGGTATACAGTGCCATTGTCTGACTGGGAATTCAAAGAATATATGGGGGTTACGTGCACCCACAATTTTTAATACTGGTATACAGTGCCATTGTCTGACTGGGAATTCAAAGAATATATGGGGGTTATGTGCACCCACAATTTTTACTACTGGTATACAGTGCCATTGTCTAACTGGGAATTCAAAGAATATATTGGGGTGACGTGCACCCACAATTTTTGCTACTGCTATACAGTTCCATTGTCTGACTGGGAATTCAAAGAATATATGGGGGTTATGTGCACCCACAATTTTTACTACTGGTATACAGTGCCATTGTCTGACTGGGAATTCAAAGAATATATGGGGGTTATGTGCACCCACAATTTTTAATACTGCTATACAGTGCCATTGTCTGACTGGGAATTCAAAGAATATATGGGGGTTACGTGCACCCACAATTTTTAATACTGCTATACAGTGCCATTGTCTGACTGGGAATTCAAAGAATATATGGGGGTTATGTGCACCCACAATTTTTACTACTGGTATACAGTGCCATTGTCTGACTGGGAATTCAAAGAATATATTGGGGTGACGTGCACCCACAATTTTTAATACTGGTATACAGTGCCATTGTCTGACTGGGAATTCAAAGAATATATGGGGGTTATGTGCACCCACAATTTTTGCTACTGCTATACAGTTCCATTGTCTGACTGGGAATTCAAAGAATATATGGGGGTTATGTGCACCCACAATTTTTAATACTGGTATACAGTGCCATTGTCTGACTGGGAATTCAAAGAATATATGGGGGTTATGTGCACCCACAATTTTTAATACTGGTATACAGTGCCATTGTCTGACTGGGAATTCAAAGAATATATGGGGGTTATGTGCACCCACAATTTTTAATACTGGTATACAGTGCCATTGTCTGACTGGGAATTCAAAGAATATATGGGGGTTATGTGCACCCACAATTTTTACTACTGGTATACAGTGCCATTGTCTAACTGGGAATTCAAAGAATATATTGGGGTGACGTGCACCCACAATTTTTGCTACTGCTATACAGTTCCATTGTCTGACTGGGAATTCAAAGAATATATGGGGGTTATGTGCACCCACAATTTTTAATACTGGTATACAGTGCCATTGTCTGACTGGGAATTCAAAGAATATATGGGGGTTATGTGCACCCACAATTTTTACTACTGGTATATAGTGCCATTGTCTGACTGGGAATTCAAAGAATATATTGGGGTGACGTGCACCCACAATTTTTGCTACTGCTATACAGTTCCATTGTCTCACTGGGAATTCAAAGAATATATGGGGGTTATGTGCACCCACAATTTTTAATACTGGTATACAGTGCCATTGTCTGACTGGGAATTCAAAGAATATATGGGGGTTATGTGCACCCACAATTTTTAATACTGGTATACAGTGCCATTGTCTGACTGGGAATTCAAAGAATATATGGGGGTTACGTGCACCCACAATTTTTAATACTGCTATACAGTGCCATTGTCTGACTGGGAATTCAAAGAATATATGGGGGTTACGTGCACCCACAATTTTTAATACTGGTATACAGTGCCATTGTCTGACTGGGAATTCAAAGAATATATTGGGGTGACGTGCACCCACAATTTTTAATACTGGTATACAGTGCCATTGTCTGACTGGGAATTCAAAGAATATATGGGGGTTATGTGCACCCACAATTTTTAATACTGGTATACAGTGCCATTGTCTGACTGGGAATTCAAAGAATATATGGGGGTTATGTGCACCCACAATTTTTACTACTGGTATACAGTGCCATTGTCTAACTGGGAATTCAAAGAATATATTGGGGTGACGTGCACCCACAATTTTTGCTACTGCTATACAGTTCCATTGTCTGACTGGGAATTCAAAGAATATATGGGGGTTATGTGCACCCACAATTTTTAATACTGGTATACAGTGCCATTGTCTGACTGGGAATTCAAAGAATATATGGGGGTTATGTGCACCCACAATTTTTACTACTGGTATATAGTGCCATTGTCTGACTGGGAATTCAAAGAATATATTGGGGTGACGTGCACCCACAATTTTTGCTACTGCTATACAGTTCCATTGTCTCACTGGGAATTCAAAGAATATATGGGGGTTATGTGCACCCACAATTTTTAATACTGGTATACAGTGCCATTGTCTGACTGGGAATTCAAAGAATATATGGGGGTTATGTGCACCCACAATTTTTAATACTGGTATACAGTGCCATTGTCTGACTGGGAATTCAAAGAATATATGGGGGTTACGTGCACCCACAATTTTTAATACTGCTATACAGTGCCATTGTCTGACTGGGAATTCAAAGAATATATGGGGGTTACGTGCACCCACAATTTTTAATACTGGTATACAGTGCCATTGTCTGACTGGGAATTCAAAGAATATATTGGGGTGACGTGCACCCACAATTTTTAATACTGGTATACAGTGCCATTGTCTAACTGGGAATTCAAAGAATATATTGGGGTGACGTGCACCCACAATTTTTGCTACTGCTATACAGTTCCATTGTCTGACTGGGAATTCAAAGAATATATGGGGGTTATGTGCACCCACAATTTTTACTACTGGTATACAGTGCCATTGTCTGACTGGGAATTCAAAGAATATATGGGGGTTATGTGCACCCACAATTTTTAATACTGCTATACAGTGCCATTGTCTGACTGGGAATTCAAAGAATATATGGGGGTTACGTGCACCCACAATTTTTAATACTGCTATACAGTGCCATTGTCTGACTGGGAATTCAAAGAATATATGGGGGTTATGTGCACCCACAATTTTTACTACTGGTATACAGTGCCATTGTCTGACTGGGAATTCAAAGAATATATTGGGGTGACGTGCACCCACAATTTTTGCTACTGCTATACAGTTCCATTGTCTGACTGGGAATTCAAAGAATATATGGGGGTTATGTGCACCCACAATTTTTAATACTGGTATACAGTGCCATTGTCTCACTGGGAATTCCACAAATAATTTGGGGATTCATTCACCCTACATCTCAGGCTCTTGCCATATTCACCCAGGTTGTCAGTGCTGCACCAGCTCGTTCCCAGACAGCTCGGCCCGAAAAACGCGTTACCTATATAGAGGATTTGGACAATGAAGACAACATGTTCTAAATCTAATGTCTGCACCTTCTCCAGAATTAAAATAAAGGCAGCGTTTAACTTTCAAATAGCACTGCACAAAGGAAGAGCTTATCAGCTTGTCTCATGACATGCTACTGAAAAGTTTCATTTGTGTATCTTAATGTAAATATAGTTGTATAAGCTTTTTGGGTTTTAGGCACTGCCAAGTTATTTATTACCACCCACTCCCTTATAATGATGATGACGCCAAAGTCACTGTGGGTGTTCAGAGCTCACAGCTTTGGGTGACATTTGTCTTGCTCTCTGTCGGTACCAGCTGTCTTTTTGGATACCGTAAAGTTATGTTGACTTTATTAACAGCTATAGAAGCTTTAGCCAGGTTGTGACGGTGTGTAACCCTAACAACACTAAGTGGGATACACATTAATAGTCAGTCTATGTACGCTAAACGTATCACTGAAGTAATTTTTTTTCCCTCTCCCCTAATATAAGAAAGGAACAGACATTAGACCTAGACCGGGGTTCGAGGCTTGAAAAAATCCAGTATTATTTGTTCTTCATGATGTGAAATATGTGTTGAAAAGCAACCCAAGATGAAGTCAGCCATGTGTGCCAGTGTGTTACTTGGCATGCCTTTGCTGGCCCCAACTGTAAGGGTCACTCTCCATTTCCTCCATTTTCCACTCCCCTTCACACCATTTGTGGTGAAGCAATGGGATGCACTGAAGTGCACCCTCTAGCCTCGTGTGGGATAGGGACATCAGATGCCACTCCAACCCCCTCGTCTTCCTCCGCCAGCCAACGGTGCGAAGATGAGAGGAGTGTGCTCTGAATGTTTTCTGCCTAGCAGAGGCTAGTTCTCACTTACGAAAATGGCCCCACTTTGACCTGTATATCAGGCACAATGGTGTAGGTTTCAAAGAAACATGGCACCAACAAGTTGGAAAACGTGGGCCATGCGTGGACCGTGTTTGAGTCTGGCAAGCTCCAGATCTGCTACCAGGTTCCAGCCATTATCACAGGCGCAAAAATGCCAGGCCCCAGGTGTAGCAGGGAAAAAAAAATGCCATCTCAGCCAGGATGGCATCCCTGACCTCGGAGGCACTGTGCTGTCTGTCCCCCAAGCTGATCAGTTTCAGCACGGCCTACTGACATCTCCCCATGCCAGTGTTACAGTGTTTTCCGCTAGTAGCTGGGGTGGAGGTTGCAGCTTCGTAGGGTTTCAGTCTACTCCTGCCATGAATTTTGGCCTGGGAGAGGAGATAGGCCACCCCAGTTTGCACCCGGGGAACAGACTCCACCACATTCACCCTGCCTGTCATTAAAGATAAGCACTGCAGCATCCCTGACCACAGGCGCTTGTCCATGTGTCGGTGGTCAAGTGGACCTTGCAGCAAAGCGCAGAGCTCTGGGCCCGACTGATGTTATGGGACACATGCAGGCGCAAGGCAGAGACAGCACACCAAGAGAAGTAGTAACGGCTAGGCCCAGCATAGGGAGGTGCCCCAGCTGCCATCTGCTGACGGAAGGCCTGGGTCTCCAGAAGCATAAACAAACACCAACATCTCCAGGGCCAGCAGTTTATCGATGAGGCTGTTACAGGCTTGGGCATGGGGGTGGGTTGTATTGTACTTCTGCCTGCAATGAAAAGCTTGGGAAATGTGGAGTGGCTGGGAAGAGGCGCATGATGGTGCAGGCCAAAAGGGCGCATGAGGGTGAACTCCCCAATGTGTCAGAGATAGGTGTGTAGGTGTCCTTGCATCATATACTTGCACCATATTTGGCTTTGGAAGTTAATTTTGTGCCAAAAAGTGGTTAAGACAGCGATCCCTCAGCTACTCCCGTTACACTGTCTATTGAAGTTACCATCTGTGGAAGTGGACCACCATTTCTAAGATCCCAAAGGAAGCAGGCAAGAGATGTGCAGTTCAGAAAAAAAGATGAGAAAATAAGTTTAGGCTGTAGAGCACAGAGGGATCGGAGAGGACAGAGCTGGTGTCGGCCAGGTATTCCCACAACATGCGCCTATACTTGTCCCTCCTGGTGACACTAGGCCCCTGAGTGGCAGTAATTTGTCCAGGGGGGCCATTAACGTGTTCCAGACCTAGGAATAAGTCTTCCAACAGGGTAGAGTTTTGCATGCCTTTGCTTCTACCCACTGTTTTTGCTGCTTAGCTTCCCTCCACATCTACTCTGCTTTCACCCCTAAACATCACCCCAGTTTATGCCTTTGCTTCTACCCAGGTTTTTTGTTGATTTAGCTTCCCTCTACATCTACACTGCTTTAGCCCCTAGACATCACCCCTGTCCATGTGGGGTCGGTGGCCTCGTCATCCACCAACTCCTCTTCCAATTGCGCACTGCCCCCTTACTGCAAACCACACATGACCACAGCTTGCCTTGATGGCAACTGTGTCTCATGATCCCCACTTAGGTCCAGACAAGTCGGTGGCGGGTCCAAAACCCCAAAATTGGAAGGAAATGGCAGATGCTGCAGTATTTCTAACACCTGTTCCTGGTGCTCGGGCCTGGTCTGTGTTGTACCCTGCACCCTGCTTAACGCATCTGCCATATCCGAAGTTGTGCTGAGCGCATGCTAATGTTTCGTGTCCAGTGCAATGGATGGGATGGGATTTCACATAAGTCTGCCACCCATGGCCACTCATGGTTGAGCAACTGAGGGAGTTGACTTTGACGAACCCGAGGGTTTTGGAGTTGGAACTACATCAAAGGTCTGTGCTGCTCACACACTCTGCTCAACACATGATATGTTTAGTGCCAGCAGTGTGGAGACGTCGCACAACAGCCGTTGTTCCAGCAGGTACAGGCGTTGTAGGAGTGCATAGAGGCTAGCAGCGGCAACTATACACTTTAAAAACTATCCGCACAAGCGCCACACTTTCACCAGTAGCTCAGGAACATTGGGGTACCTTTTTCAAAAGATTAGCAGCAATGAGTTAAAAACGTGGCCCAGGCATGGAATATGTTGCAGGCTGCCAAGCTACAGAGCCAATCCCAGGTTACGGCCATTATCACACATGACAACATGCCTGGGCCCAGGTGCAGTGGCAAAAACCACATTGCCGTCTCATCGAGGATGGCATGACTCACTTTGTAGGCAGTGTGCTGTCTGGCCCCCAAGCTGATGAGCTTCAGCACGGCCCGCTGACGTCTCCCCACACCAGTGTTGCAGCGTTTCCAGCTCGTAGCTGGGGTCAATTTAACAGCGGAGGAGGGTGGTGTTTCAGCCCTCCTCCCAGGAATGTTGTGTGGGGAGACAAGTCAGGCCACCACATTTTGCGACCCGGTCCACGCCTCAACTACATTCAACCACTGTGCCCAAATTGAAAGGTAGCGTCCCTGTCCGCATGCACTTGTCCATTCGTAACTGGTCACATGGAACTTTAGGGCTAAGCGCTGAATTTAGGGACCGCCTCATGTTTGGGGGAAAGTGCTGGTGTGGACGGCACAGTGCGGTGGCGCAGTAGACACTCTGCCCAAAAAGGGCAGAGTGTCCCCCAGCCGGGATTCCAACATCTCCTGGGCCAGATTTCTTGAGATGAGGCCGTTGAAGCCTTGGGCATGTGGGTGGGTTGCGCTGTACTTTAGCATGAAATGAAAGGCTTGGGAGATGGGGAGTTGCTGGGAAGAGGCGCATGATGGCGCGGGCAAAAGGAGAAATGGCAGGAAAAGGTGAGGATAAGGGTGAACTCCCCAAAGTGTCAGAGGCAGATGTGGAGGTGTCCTGGCTCCTGGTCTGGACTACAGCGCCAGCCCTGTCAACAGTGGAAGAGGCAGTGGCCGCCAGGCCAAACGACGATTATCCTGCGCTTGCTCTCACCCACTGAGCCCAGGGCTTGCCTTCCAAATGATGGCACCCGCAAGAGGTGGTGAGATTCCTCTCCGCAGATCTCCAAACCATCTTGGACTTGCAAATTGCACTAAATTTGTCATGTAACTGACATGTATATGATGAGTCTATCCATTGTCTGTTCATTTTGGTGAAAGTCAGCCTGTCAGCTGACAGACAGCTGTGCTTGTCAGTGATGATGTCACCGGCTGCTTGTACCCCCAGTTTTTGCTGCTTAGCTTGCCTCCACATCCACACTGCTTTTGCCCCTACACATCACCCCTATCCATGCCTGTGCCTCTAGCCATAAGTCTGCCACCCATGGAAACTCATGGTGCAGAAAGTGAGGGAGCTGACTCTGAGGAACCCTTGGGTTTTGTAGCTGGTACTCCATCAAAGGTCTCTGCTGCTCACACACCCTGCTGAACATACGGTATCTAGGGTTAGAGCGTGTGGTGACCTCGCACAACAGTAGGTGCTTCAGGCAGATGTAGGCCTTGCTGGAGTGTATTGCGGCTAGCTCCAGGTACTGTAGACTTGGGAAAGTGGGTGTCCAAGTGCCGCACTTTCACCCTTAGCTCAGCTAATTTGGGGTATGTTTTTAAAGATCATTGCACCACTACATTGAACATGTGGGCCAGGCATGGAACGTGTTGGAGGCTGGCAAGCTCCAGAGCCCTCCAACAAGCTAAAAAACCTGGCCCCAGGGGCAGCGGGGATAAACAAATTGCCATCTCATCCAGGATGGCATCCCTGACCTCAGAGGCAGTGTGCTGTCCGTCTCCCAAGCTGATGAGCTTCAGCCCAGCCTGCTGACGTCTCCCCACACCAGTGTTGCAGCGTTTTCAGCTCGTAGCTGGGGTAAATCTAACAGCGGAGGAGGAGGAGGGTGGTGTTTCAGCCCTCCTCCCAGGAATGTTTTGTGGGGAAACAAGTCAGGAAAATTCTTGAAACGGGAGAGTTTTGCATCTTTGCCCTTGCTGCCTATGGACATCCCTTTGCCTCTAGCCACCATTTTCCCTGCTTTGCTTGCCTCCAAATCCACACTGCTTTTGCCCCTAGACATCACCCCAGTCCATGCCTTAGCTTGTACCCCCAGTTTTTCCTGCTTAGCTTGCCTCCACATCCACACTGCTTTTGCCCCTAGACATCACCCCAGTCCATGCCTTAGCTTGTATCCCCAGTTTTTCCTGCTTAGCTTGCCTCCACATCCACACTGCTTTTGCCCCTAGACATCACCCCAGTCCATGCCTTAGCTTGTACCCCCAGTTTTTCCTGCTTAGCTTGCCTCCACATCCACACTGCTTTTGCCCCTAGACATCATCCCTATCCATGCCTCTTCCCCTAGCCATAACTCTGCCACCCCTGGAAACTCATGGTGCAGAAACTTTGGTTGCTGACTTTGAGGAACCCTTGGGTTTTGTAGATGGAACTCCATCAAAGGTCTGTGCAGCTCACACACCCTGCTCAAGATATGGTATTGTAGGGTTTCAGCGTGTGTGAATGACGGACAACAGCCTGTGTTTGGACAGATGTAGGCCTTGCTAGAGTGTTTTTAGGCTAGCAGCGACTCCTGTGCACTTGCAAAAGTGGGCGCACAAGCGCCGCATTTTCAACAGTAGCTTCGGTACATTTGGGTATGTTTTTAAAAAACTTTGCACCACTAGGTTAGACGTGGGCCAAACATGGAACGTGTTGGAGGCTGGCAAGCTCCAGAGCCGCTACCAGGTTCCAGCCATTATCACAGGCGTAAAAATGCCAGGCCCCAGGTGTAGCAGGGAAAAAAAAATGCCATCTCAGCCAGGATGGCATCCCTGACCTCGGAGGCACTGTGCTGTCTGTCCCCCAAGCTGATGAGCTTCAGCACCGCCTGCTGACGTCTCCCCACACCAGTGTTTTAGCGTTTGCCGCTAGTAGCTGTGGTGGAGGTTGCAGCGTCGTAGGGTTTCAGTCTACTCCTGCCATGAATTTTGGCCTGGGAGAGGAGATAGGCCACCCCAGTTTGCACCCGGGGAACAGACTCCACCACATTCACCCTGCCTGTCATTAAAGATAAGCACTGCAGCATCCCTGACCACAGGCGCTTGTCCAAGTGTCGGTGGTCAAGTGGACCTTGCAGCAAAGCGCGGAACTAAGGGCCCACCTGATGTTGAGTGACACGTGCTGGTGCAAGGCGGGGACGCCACACCGGGAGAAGTTGAGACGGCTAGGGACGGCATAGTGAGGTGCCACAGTTGCCATCAGGTCCGGGAAGGCGGGAGTTTCAACAAGCCGGAACGCCAACCTCTCCTGGGCCAGCAGTTTAGCGATGTTGGCGTTCTAGGCTTGCGTGGGTGGGTGGTTAGCGGTGTATTTCTGCCGGCGCTCCAATGTATGAGAGATGGTGGGTTGTTGTAAAGAAGCGCCTGATGGTGCCTTTGATGGTGCAGGAGAAGGAGATAAGACAGAAACAGGGGAGGATGAGGGAGAAGTCAACAAAGTGGCGGAGGCAGATGAAGTGATGTCCTGGCTCGTCCTCTGGAGTGCATCGCCAGCACTGTGAGCAGAGGCAGTGGCATGAACGGCGGGCGACGTTTGTCCTGCCGTTGCTGCCTGCCACTGATTCCATTGCTTGGATTCCAAATGACGGTGCATTGAAGTGGTGGACAGGTTGCTCTTCTCAGGGCCCCTACTCGATTTCGAGAGGCAAATTGTGTAGACGACACTATATCTGTCCTCGGCGCATTCCTTGAAAAAACTCTACACCTTCAAGAAACGTGCCCTCGATGGGGGAGTTTTTCTGGGCTGGGTACAAAAGGGAACATCTTCGGACATTCCGGGTCTGGCCTGGCTTCGGCAAAGCAGCTGACCTCTGCCTCTGGACATGTCTCTGCCTCTAGCTACCCTTTTTGGTGCTGCACCTGCCTCAACATCCACACTACTTTCCCAGCTTGACATCTGCCTTGTCCAGGTGGGGTCGGTGTCCTCGTCGTCCACCACCTCCTCTTCCAACTCCTGTCTCGCCTCCTCCTCCTGCACAATGCGCATGTCAACTGGCTGCCCTGACAGCAACTGCGTCTCATCGTCGTCGATGAGGGTGGGTTGCTGGTCATCCGCCACCAAATCGACCGGAGATGGAATGGAGGAGACTCTAGTGTTTGAGCATCTGGACACAGATACTCGTCTGTTAGGTCCGTGGAATCGCGAAATGGAGGGGCAGGTTGCGGTACAGTCAAAGGAAGGGAGAACAGCTCTGGGGAGCAGGGACAGTTGGGGTTATTGTTCTGAGAAGATTGGGAATTTTGGGTGGAAGGAGGACAAGACTGTTGGGTAAGAGGAGGTAGAGGCTGACTGGCTGGTGGACAATGTGCTTTAAGCGTTATCCGACAGCCATTGCAAGACCTGTTCCTGGTTCTCGGGCCTACTAATCTTTGTACCATTCAGCCTAGTTAATGTGGAACTTTTGTGCAAAGCGCAGAACTTAGGGCCCGCCTGATGTTAAGGGACACACGCTGGTACAAGGCTCAACTCACCCTAAGTGCCAAAAACACTGCTGGTGCAAGGCTCTACTCATGCCAAGGGCCTCAATCTCTGCTGGTAGCTCAGCTTAAGGTCATGTAACTTTGTTTGGAAGGGCTCATGTTAAGGGCTAGAAAAGTGAATTTTGGAAGGTCTTACCACATCACACACACACACACACACACACACACACACACACACACACACACACTCAAAATGACAGTTAAGGGTGAGGGCTTTTGGAATTCCCATTGCCTATTCCATTTGTGGTTGTCATGGGGAACGTGATTTAAAGGGGTGGTTGTTACTGTTTGTTGAGCTTAAATTGGGGTTTGTGTCCATCCATTTGGGGAGTAAAGAAGGTTTCCAGGTATTTTCCCACTTTGATAGAGGTTTTTTTGAATGTGGAAAGTGTGTAGTTGTTAGGCAGTGATGTTGGGGTAATAGAGGGTCTTTGGTGTGTTAGATGCCCCCAGGCATGCTTCCCCTGCTGTCCCAGTGTCATTCCAGAGGTGTTGGCATCATTTCCTGGGGTGTCATAGTGGACTTGGTGACCCTCCAGACACGGATTTGGGTTTCCCCCTTAACGAGTATCTGTTCCCCATAGACTATAATGGGGTTCGAAACCCGTTCGAACACACGAACATTGAGCGGCTGTTCGAATCGAATTTCGAACCTCGAACATTTTAGTGTTCGCTCATCTCTAGTTATTACCCCAGGTGGCTTTATTTTATTTTATTTTATTCTATTTTTCGGATGTATTTTGTGTTTTTCTGGTATTGTATTCAGGTATGTGGTTATGTTGTTTATGTCATTGTTTGGTTTTCTTGTTCTTTTCTGTTCCTATTCCGTCTCCCCTATTTCTCTTTTTCTTGTTTCTTTCCTGTTCCCTTCTGGTTGTGCTCCCCTTTTCATTCCTTTCCTGTCTTCTTGTAGAATTGGTGTCTTTGTAGCGTTTGTATATCTGGTCCTTTGGTCTTTGTATGTTCGGTCATGTTTGTGTCATTCATGTATTTGGGCTACAGCCCGGAGTTCCAGCTTGCGATTCCTATTCTACTGCTTGGACTTATGCCGATTCTTCTTATGTTTGTAATTGCTTTTTTTTATTATATTGTAAAAGCTTTCTTCTTTTCAATAAAAATCATATTTAAAATAAAATAAAGAGACTATTGACGAAGAACCACTCAGTAGTACTGCTAAGTACAATCTGGCGTTCCAATCCCTAACTCAGTTGGCGGATATTTTATCTAATCACGGAACTTCAACCTTTCTAAACTACTTGGAAGAAATCAAGGTTATCCAAAACAATGCCAGATGAGGTTCTTCGTTATTACAACCCAGCTTGTCATATAACCAGTCTGTACATCAAGATGTTGCAGGTGCTGAGACTTCAAATGTTCCGGATATAGTTGATAGAAATACACCACCTTCTACAAGCTGCAAATCTTCATCTGCGCGTCCGCAGGTAGTTGTGCCTTTTCAGGCTATAGGCAAAGATATGCATTTCACATCTAAAATTAGAGTAAAAGGTCGTCCTAAGAAAAAGACCAAACAATTAACATTCAACAAGAAGGAAATTGACCATACACCTAAAAATTCTTCAAACAAACGCCCCTAGGAAGGTAACAAAGTGCAGAAGGTATCCACAAAGAGGAGAAAAAGGGAAACAACCAAAACACAAAAAAAATTGCAAGGAAATGGAGAAATGTCTGATTTGCCACTTTGATTTGGGGAAAAAGTCTAAAAAATTGACAACTTGTTTTTCTTGTTGTTCCACACTACATGAAGATTGTTATAGAGTGGATGGATGTCCGCAGTGCGAGGAAGATTAGCCATTGTAACATAAATGTCTTAATAAAGTGAAAATTTACTGGGATAAATATGATACATCTGCAGTTCATTTAAGTTTATAGGCACGGTACACGGATGGTACCTAAAAATAGCCAGGAGTTCATAGGTACGGTACCTAGAAATAGCCACATCCAGATTTTAATTCAAATTATTATTATTTTTTTTTTCACACACAGTCACATGACCTTACTTCTGTGATGTCATAAAACTAGGATCTGCTTACCTATTATGTGAGGTTCTGTTCACATTTGCATATGATGATGTCATAATGCACATATTTGCATATGATGATGTCATAATGCACATATTTGCATATGATGTCATAACGGAACCCTGAGGGTATATAAACCCTGAGCGCTGTGACATCACAGCCATTTCTTGAGTTGATGCTTTTGCTGACACTTCACTTTGGTTCTGGAAGAGCGAACTAGTTTGTACTACATATCTAGTGATTACTTCCATTCATTCTTACTGATCTTTGATCAGGGCCCAGTAATATCGGAGCCACCTGAGAACTTAGTTCTCTAATATTTCATCAGATCCGCCTTGGTAACTAAGCCATGAGCGCCCGAGAGCTGCGTCAGCTGATAGCTGACAATGATACATGGCTGCGCCGACCGGAGAATCAAGGTAAGTGAATTGTTCAGGAAGAGAGAGACAATATTCCCCCCACCCTAGAGGAGATTTCCTGGGAGGAGTTATCCCTGGGGTCTGCTGAGCAATGTTTCAGGGTAAACAGCACATTTTCCATTCCTAGTCGTTTGGGGTGGGTTTTACTTTCCTCCGAATTCCACCCCTGCCCATGATAGAAAACAGAAGTTCTTTATTCAGGCAATTTGACAAACTGGGCCCCATAATCACAAAACAATAACCCGTCTAAAACATAACTGTTATTCCCAATAAATCAATAAAAGAAATCCCAACAACGTTAAACCCCCCACTCTAAGGGTATGTTCACACGGAGGAAAAGGTCACGGAACATTCCGCAACAGGAAAAGACAAAAGGATATATCCAGCACTCGGAATCCGGCCTAATAAAAATAAACTTAACTTTTATTAAGAATTGGTCAGTCTTCCATTAAAAAAATTTGATCATACGAGGGGTAAGCTAATGTCCCTTGTATGATCATAATTTTTTAATGGAAGAATGACCATTTCTTAATAAAAGTTAAGTTTTATTTTTATTAGGCCGGATTCCGAGTGCTGGATATATCCTTTTGTCTTTTCTTGTTGCTGCATTTTGGCTTAGCCGAGAGAGCCATTATCCGTGCACCGATCTTTTGGAATCCTGCTACAACGCTGATGGCTCTGACACGTGAGTAGAGCACTTCTAAATTATTATCATTTTTTCTGTATTAAGAGCTGTGACCTTCATATCTTTTTCACGGAACATTCCATTTGAACATTCCGCGACGAAATGCCGATGCAGCATCAGCTTTCTATCGCGGCAACCCACTCCTGTGTAGGCCCGAATAAATGGTCAAGCCATGGAATTCACGGCTGATTCTGCGCAGATAGGGCATGTCGCTTCTTTTTTCCGCTACTAGCTAGCGTTCGGTCCAGTTTCTTCATATCTCCCATCACTACCTTGTTCAGAAAAGAAACTGCCACCCCCCAGACCCTTAAAGAGGACCTTTCACCGATTTGGGCGTAGGCAGTTCTATATACTGCTGGAACGCTGACAATGATCTGAATTCAGCGCACTGTCGGTTTTCCCAATCTGTGCCCCGGGTAAAGAACTATTGGCCCTGGTACATTACTGTTCAGATCTGTTTTCAGGGCATCCTGTCTTGGGCTGGTTAAGAGAAAAAGTAAGGAAAAAAATAAACTGGTAAAATTGCCGCCCCTTTGAAAGTGCTGCCTGAGGCGGCTGCGTGACCTCGCCTCAGAGGCGCGGCCCTGGTTGGGGGAAAGCTAGCGCTCACCTGTGTGGAGAGGGAACTTATGGGCTTTAATCCTTGGTGGCCAGCGCACATACAAGTCTATGACAGGGAGAGGCTGTTGCTTGTGTTTCCAGTTAATTTAGGGAACTACCAGCCCATTGGGGTTAGTGTTTACTGGGGAGAGTGCCTTCTATGCCTCCCTGTTGTTCTTAATGGCATATGCTATGGACATGCATTAATCCCCGCAATTATCAGGTTGGGCAATTATATCTCCCAAAGATCTTTGTTTGGCATTAGATTAGGCTTCTAATAATCTCTATAAATCCCCATTAGATTATTATTGTTTTGGTCCCTGTATGATTACTATACACTATGAGCAGGGGGACCGTTAGGGCTAGTTCACACGGGGGGCAATGAGGCAGATTTTGACAGCAGATTTCGCCTCAAAACCTGCCTCCATACAATGGTGGTCTATGGAGACTGCTAGCTTTCGTTTTTCTGCTAGCAGTTTTTTGCTGCTAGCGGAAAAAAGAAGCGGCATGACCTTTCTTCAGGCGGATTCCACCTGAGGAAAGCAATAGAAGTGAATGGGAGGCGAAAAACATCTAGCATTTTTTTTGCAAAACAAAATCCAGACTGAAAACATCTAGCGTTTTTTTTTTTTTTTTTACAGTCTATTCATTTAAGGAAGCGTTTTTTTTTCGGGACCAAAATAATCCAGGCGGTTTTTACGTGTGAACTAGCTCTTAGCATTGGGGATTTAACATTGCTGGGAGTTCTTTTATTTATTTATTGGGAATAAAAAAAAAATTTCAGACGACTTATTGTTTTGTGATTATGGGGCCCAGTTTGTCCAATATTAGTTGATGGCTTCCCTTCATCCGGTGAATGATATATATCTTTATTCAGGTTAATGTTAAACTTAACTATACTGGGGTCTCTTCTCCTCAAAACCCTTAGCAATAACAGGATCCATTCCTATGGGCTAAATGTGTTACCTTTATATATTTACAGGTCAGGCAGCAATTGTCCATAGACTGAGGTCATCCGAAGGACATCATGGAGAACCTTCTACTGGACATCAAAGAAGCAGGAATCCTATCACTGCGAGGACAGGGAGACGCGACAGAGCTCCTCCACAGCACAGAGGACTAGAAGAGAGCAGGGAAAGAAGTCGCTCTCCATTAAGACCCGCCCCTGCAGAGCCCTCCAGAATAATAGGAGAGAGTAGCAGTGATAACACCCGTCCAGCAAGTGGATCCACAGCTGACACCACTGAATTTCAACGGCCAAATCCGGTTCCACCCCCTGAGGATCCAATTCCAAGCAGATCTCCTGTATACTCCTACCCTGCAACCCGTGCATTCAGTAGATTCATTCAGCTGCTGGACATGGGTGGGATGACCCCAACGTCACCGGCAATGCCACAGGGGCAACCACTTGAACCACATGCCCAATATCTACTTTGGCACGAGAGACGGCAGGAGAGACGGCAGCGTCCGCCCAGCAGGAGAACTCTGCAAATTCAGAACTTACCCACTAGAGAGGTAATACCTCAGGAGGAGGCCCAGTCATGTGTAATCTGCATGACTGAATATGAGATTGGAGAGCAAGTCACAGAGCTTCCCTGTACTCATAACTTTCATCAGGGTTGCATCTCGACCTGGCTCCGCTCTCACTCTCAGTGCCCCCTGTGCCGTAACCACTGCTTCCAATGAAGCCCCATGAAGGGCTATGAACAGAGACATCCCAAAATAATGGAAGGTAAGCCATCTATATTTCATCTTTTCCCTCCGCCTTATCAGATGTATGTGACATGTAACATAGAAATAATAACATTTTATCTTTTTCTATCCAGAAAGAATATCCAAGCCTGGAAAAAGAACAGCCTGAACTACAATCCGTTACAGGACACGGCAGCTCCAGACCCGGATGGTGCCATATACTTTATTCCATGGCAAATTCTTCCTAAAAAAAAAAAAATGTAAATAAAAAAAAAAAAAAAAAAAGATTGTGTAAATTGTTTTTACTTTTTTTTACTGTATATAATAATATTTTGTGATCTAGGAGCCTATAATGATAAGTAAGACAGAGGTAGCAGTTACACCAAATACACGACCGCACCAACAGATATACATGGGCCTAAGTGCACAAGGAGGCTCAAGGCCCCTCTGTTATTCTCCAACTCTCTCAAAACACCTGGGAGGGGCCCTCAGAAAGGTTGACTGCCTGGACTCCCAGGGTGGACAAGTGTCCTCAGCCCAGCAGAATAACATAACATGAGCACTCTATGTGCCAGTCATATCAGAAAAGCAATGTGACTGACACATTTAGCAATAATGTCACAAAAATGGGGAGTGATCTGCAAAAAGGGGGTGTTCTCCCAAAAGGGTTTGGGCCGCCGGACAATTTTTACAAAACGCTTTGTGCACCAGGTCTCCCAGAGGCCAATATGTCAAATTTAGCAAGTGTTTGTATATGTAGACACAAGTGTCATAAATGGCACATGGTAGGTGGGGCCCTGTTTCAGATTTTGAAACTGGTCCCAAAAACTGCCTGTATGATGGTGAAGAGGGGACTAGAACACATTCACATTCAGACACTACAGACTTACACAATTCTGGACACCTAAAAATCTATTACAATCGTTCACCCCCTTCTGCTGCTCATACAGATGCTCCAGCATGTTTAAGGGGGAGTTTCATCAAATTGGAAGATGGCAGATAAGCCAGTCCAAGAGCAGATTATTTGTCACTGCAAATCGAGAAGTGTGTTGTTTGCAATGTAAGAACGGCTGGAATGCACAGAGATATTTCAGACCATGAGGAGCAGCTCTTTTAAGCCACTATACAGGTCAATAAAATGCCGAACCACCTGATTAAGGACATACACCATATAAGACATACATATTTGGTTTATTGCAGCATAGCAACAATATTGGCGCCATTATCACTGGCAAAACTGTCCAGTTGGAGTTGGCGGAGAGCCATCCAGTAGGATACTTGCTGCAGGATACAGTGAAGCAGCTCCTCTGTGCGGCTCCTCTGACCCAGGTTTATTACTTACAGAACTGTATGGCAGAACGAAACGGTCCAGAGAGAAGGATGGGCCCTGCATAGTGTGGGAACTGGGCCTGAACAATCAGGGTAGAACTATCACTTGGCCTTGCTGCGTTTTTCCATTGTGGCCGCTGAGAACATATGGCTCTTGTCCATAATTACTGCTCCACATGGCCAGTGAGGTTGAACGCATGCCATCAGATACAAGCACAGTCAGTTGTAGAAAAGTGGAAGATACATGAAATAGTCTACAAAGTCCTATACAAAGGACTCTTGTACACAGCAGCTATCCAGCACAGGTCGTCCTCAGGGTCAGGGGTTAGCAGATTTGGCCAGGCCTGACCTTTGGATACAACTTCTTTATAAAACACCTTAGCCGGGACTACTGGAGAAGACTTTACAGCTGAACAATGCAGTGGAGGTGCAGGGTAGTAGTCTGAGGGGCTCATCTCCTGAGGGGAGACATGAGGAGGTGATGTTCCCCTGTTTTAGGACAGGCCCCAACTCACTAGTGCAGGAGCCGCACACTCTCCAAGGAGGGGGGAGGGCTAATCTAGCAGATTCTAGAACCCTCAGCGTCATCAGCAGATGCCATTGGCTGGCAGGATCATGTGACGGACTTATGGCACGTCCCATTACAAGCAAGTAATAAACCAATATTTATGCGGACAGAGCAATATGTCATTTTGAGCATTAGGTGGCAGCAACGCAATAAACCTAATGTGAGCTAATGTAGTCTAATGTAATGCCAATAGGAAGCCATGACTTTTGGATATGGGATGTCCCTCACTCCTTCCTAAAACCACCCAAACTACGGTAAATAATGACTTTGCAATAAATGCACAAAACACTTTATTTTGGGTGTCAAAATGGCCACAGCTTTATTAAACTCACAGAAGTGTTGGAGCTTGCGAGTGTGGTTTGTTCCTAAGTGTGGTTTGTTCCTAAGTGTGACTTAATATTAAGTGACTTTAGATTCAGGGACTTTCCAAGGAAAACCCTTTCACTCTTTATTTGAATTTGTCTGTTTTGCTGTAATATTCCCTATCAGGTAAGATGAACTCCATACTTATCAATGCTGTCCAGTGTGCATCTTGCAACATGTATGTTCTGCTTGAGCAGCCGCTTGAGGGGGCATACTGTTGTGAAAGTTGCAAGCACATTGCACATTTGGAAGCCCAGATCTCGGATCTAAATGGGCAAATTGAAACACTGAGATCCATTGATAACATGGAAAGGAGTTTGTTGCTCACAGAGCAAGCTGCTCCTTGGGGATAGTGCAGAGGAGGATGGTAGCATGGAGGTGCAGGAACTTGAGGCAGCTAGCTGGGTGACAGAAAGCAGCAGGGTAGAGGGAAGAGTGCCAGGGAGGTTAGTCCTGAACTGGCACATCCCAACAAGTTTGCTAAATTGGCAGATGAGGGGGATGTTAGTACAGGGGTAACATTGCTGCAGCACGATACTTCCTCTGAAAGCTAGGGGAATGTCTGCTCCAGTACGAAGGGGGATAGGAGTGCAGAGAAGACTAGACAGGTGCTGGAAGTGGGAGATTCAATTATTAGGGGAACAGATAGGGCAATCTGTCACAAAGACCGGGATCGTCGTACGGTGTGTTGCCTTCCTGGCGCTTGAGTTCGACACATCGCGGATCAGGTTGACAGATTACTGGGTGGGGCTGGTGTGGATCCAGCGGTCATGGTGCACGTTGGCACAAATGACAAAGTTAGCGGTAGGTGGAAGGTCCTTAAAAATGATTTCAGGGATTTAGGGAGCAAGTTGAAGGCAAGGACCTCCAGGGTAGTAATCTCAGAAATACTGCCTGTTCCACAAGCCACACAGGAAAGGCAGCGGGAGATTAGGGAGGTGAACAAGTGGCTCAAGAGTTGGTGTAGGAAGGAGGCATTTGGGTTCCTGGAGAACTGGGCCGACTTTGCTGTGGGCTATAGGTTCTATGCTAGGGATGGGCTGCATCTCAATGGGGAAGGTGCAGCTGTGCTGGGGGAGAAGATGGCTAGACAGTTGGAGGAGTGTTTAAACTAGGTACTGGGGGAGGAGGGTAACAGATGTAGAGGGCAAGATAGGGTAGAAATGGAAAGAGGGCTAGATACTGTAACTGGGGGTGGAGCGGGGGATGGGGTTAGAGCAGTCAGTAAGCAGTGGAAGAGTAGGGAAGATAAATCTATGAAATGTATGTATACAAATGTCCGAAGCCTCGCTAACAAGATGGAGGAACTAGAAGTGATGAAGTTGGAAGAAAATGATGACATGGTGGGGGTAAGTGAGACATGGCTGGACTCTAGCTATGACTGGGCTGTAAATATACAAGGGTATAGTATGTTTAGAAAGGAGCGTACAAATAAGAAAGGGGGAGGGGTTTGCTTATACGTAAAAACCGGCCTTAAGCCAGTCCTGCGTGAGGACATCTGAGAGGAAAACGAATATGTGGAGTCCTTATTGGTGGAAATTACGGGAGGAACAAAAAATAATAAAATACTGATAGGGGTTTGTTATAAATCTCCAAATATAATGGAAGAAGCTGAAAATATCCTAATAAAACAAATAGATGAGGCCGCAAAGCAGAATAAAGTCATTATTATGGCGGATTTCACTGACCCAGATATCAACTGGGAGGCAGAAACCTGCAGATCCAACAAAGGGAACAGGTTCTAGTCAGTAATAAAAGACAATTACCTATCGCAACTAGTGCAGGACCCAACAAGAGGCGAGGCACGACTAGACCTGTAACTAGACCTGTAACAAATGAACCTGACACACTGTCAAAAGTGGAGGTTGGGGGACATCTGGGTAATAGTGACCATAACATAATAAGTTTTCTTGTAAACATTAAGAAGATGTTCATGAGAGGGGGTACAAAAACACTAAACTTCAGGAAGGCCAATGGTCACCAGGTGAGAGAGGAGCTTAGCAGCATAAACTGGGACAATGTCCTCAACGTGACGGGAACTCAAACTAAATGAGACATCTTCAAAAATATACTAAATAAGACCACTAGAAAACACATACCCTATGGGAATAAGTGGGCCAGAAATCATAGAAAACCAATATGGCTAATTAAAACGGACCAGAATACAATGAGGGATAAAAAGGAAGCATTTAAAGTGCTAAAACAAGAAAGTAGTGACACAGAATTAAAAAACTATAAGGAGAAAAATAAATTGTGCAAAAAACAAGTAAAGGAGGCGAAGATTGGGGCTGAGAGAAAAATTGCCAAGGAAAGTAAAAGTAATCCAAAATTATTCTTCAATTACATAAATAATAAGAGAATAAAAACTGACAATGTGGGCACTCTCAAAAATAATCTGGGTGTAATGGTGGAGGAGGATGAGGAAAAAGCACAAGTATTAAATGCCTTCTTCTCTACAGTGTTTACACAAGAAAATCCATTGGCCAACAACATGATTAGGGGGAATGTAAACTCTCAATTAAATGTCACCTGCTTAACCCAGGAAGAAGTGCAGCGCCGCCTGCAAAACACTAAAATAGAGAAATCGCCCGGTCCAGATGGTATACACCCCCGAGTTCTGAGGGAATTAAGCATGGTCATAGATAGACCCTTGTATCTAATATTTAAGGATTCAGTAATGACTGGGTCTGTTCCACAGTATTGGCAAATAGCAAATGTGGTGCCAATTTTTAAAAAGGGGTATAAAAGTGAACCTGGAAACTATAGGCCAGTAAGTTTAACTTCTGTGGTGGGAAAGATATTTGAGGGCTTTCAAAGAGATGCTATCCTGGAATATCTCAATGTAAATAATCTTATAACACCAAATCAGCATGGGTTTATGAGGAATCGGTCCTGTCAGACTAATCTGATCAGCTTCTATGAGGAGGTCAGTTCAAGACTGGACATGGGTAATGCAGTGGATGTGGTGTATCTGGACATGTGTAATGCAGTAGACGTGGTGTATCTGGACATGGGTGATGCAGTAAATGTGGTGTATCTGGACATGGGTGATGCAGTGGACGTGGTGTATCTGGACATGGGTAATGCAGTAGACGTGGTGTATCTGGACATGAGTAATGCAGTAGACGTGGTGTATCTGGACATGAGTAATGCAGTGGACGTGGTGTATCTGGACATGGGTAATGCAGTGGATGTGGGGTATCTGGACATGGGTGATGCAGTGGACGTGGTGTATCTGGACATGGGTGATGCAGTGGACGTGGTATATCTGGACATAGGTAATGCAGTAGACGTGGTGTATCTGGACATGGGTAATGCAGTGGATGTGGGGTATCTGGACATGGGTGATGCAGTAGACATGGTGTATCTGGACATGGGTAATGCAATAGACTTGGTGTACCTGGACTTTTCAAAGGCTTTTGATACTGTTCCACATAAATGGTTGGTATGCGAAATGAGAATGTTGGGACTGGAGGAAAACATATGCATTTGGGTAAGCAACTGACTCACTGATAGGAAACAGAGGGGACTTGGTAATGGTAAATATTCAGACTGGGTCACAGTCACCAGTGGGGTGCCACAAGGGTCAGTATTGGGGTCACAGTCACCAGTGGGGTGCCGCAAGGGTCAGTATTAGATCCTCTCGTTTAATATCTTTATTAATTACCTGGTAGAGGGTTTACAAAGCAGGGTGTCCATATTTGCATTTGATACTAAAGTTTGTAGGGTAATTAATAATGAGAAGGACAGTAGAATATTACAGGGGAATCTAAGGAAACTGGAAGCATGGGCGGAGACTTGGCAAATGAAGTTTAATGTTGACAAATGTAAGGTAATGCACTTTGGTCGACGTAATAAAATGTATGACTATGTACTTAATAGTAAATTACTGGGAAAGACTGCCAATGAAAAAGACTTAGGGATTTTGGTGGACAGCTGTTACAGTTCTGTATATATACATATAAATAATTAATTATTTAGACAGAACCTCTTGACTGCGGTAGTGGCAGCAGTCGAGGTCCACAAGCCCCAGAAGGGTGGCCGTCTACCTGAGCGAAGAAGCAGTATGTTCGTGCGGCTCAAGTGTGAACACGGACCAACGCACGTTCACCAGTTAGCTTCATTGGGTGAAGGCGTGCATGCAGCTCCACGGTGAACCGGCTGCAAGGAGGAGTGCCCCAGTTGACTTCACTGGGCAGGTGTTTGTGTAGCTTTAATGGGAATAGACTGCAAAGAGGCTTACACCAGTTGGCTTCACTGGGCAAGTGTTTTTTGTGTAGCTTGAATGTGAACAGGTGGCAACACTGGTTCACCAGAAACTTCCTGGGGAACTGCACCTGCGTATAGACTGCAATCAAGGCTGCCAAGGGTTAATATCACCCCTGGTCAGAATCACAATGGGCTCCACAACACCTTTGGAGCTACAAAAATACTGGACAGACCAAACAGGCTATCATAGTTCCCTACCGTCAGTACCAAGGAATCCTACACTAGAATACCTGCACTGGTAACCTGGCATTGACAGGAACCTAGCCCTAAAACTCTCTGTCTCAACATATTAGTCAATGTGTGAGCACCCGGCGGGCGTCGGCTCACACCATATAAAGGCAAGTCCCCGCCCACAGGGCAGTGGCCATAAGCTCACTGGGCATGCCCAGTATGGGTGGAATGGGACTTAGCCTCAGAACGTCTCCAAAAAGTCTGAGCATGCTCAGTAGGGTGAGAATAAGACTTAGCCTCAGAGCATCTCCAAAAAGTCTGAGCATGCTCAGTAGGCCAAATGCTGGACTTAGGCTCCACAAACCTCACCGTCCGACACTGAGGGCAAGAACTGGATTGACCCGCAGGTGGCGCTGTGCGCCAGAAGGAAGACCTGCGGGACCCCATCCTAACAACAGCAAGCTTACCTTTAGTGACCAGTGCCAGGCAGCTGCTGCCAAGGCAAATGAAATTATCGAAAGAGGTCTAGATTCTCATGACAAGGACATAGTTATGCCTCTATACAAATCACTGGTACGGCCACACTTAGAATATTGTGTGCAATTTTGGGCCCCGATAAATTTTTAACTTTTAAATCCTACTAATATTATAAATGTGAAAGTTTGTGTGTTTGGATGTTTGGATGTTTGTGAGTTTGGATGTTTGTTCCTCAATCACGCTAAAACGCCTGAACGGATTTGCGTGCAATTTTCCACAAACATAGTTTTCCCTCAGGATTGAGTCACAGGCTACTTTTGGTGCCACTAAACAACATGGCTTCCTAGCAGGAGACTCACAAAAGCAGGACTCCTAGCCCCAGCTATAGACTCACACACACTTAGAATATTGTGTGCAATTTTGGGCCCCGATATACAAGAAAGACATTAGTGAACTTGAAAAAGTGCAAAGACGGGCAACCAAAATGATTAGGGCAATGAGTGGACTGGAGGACAACGAGAGGTTAACAAACTTGGGGTTATTCAGTTTAGAGAAAAGACGTCTACGGGGAGATCTAATAACAATGTACAAATACATGAAGGGACAATACAGAGAGCTTTCTAAGGATATTTTTACTCCTAGGCCAGTGACAAGAGGACATCCTCTACACCTAGACCGGTGACAGTGACAAGAGGACATCCACTACGTATGGAGGAGAGAAGGTTTCACCAGAAACATAGAAGGGGATTCTTCACAGTAAGAACAGTGAGGCTCTGGAAGTCTCTGCCCCAGGAAGTGGTGATGGCGGATTCACTGAACAAGTTCAAAGTGGGCCTGGATGCCTTTCTTGAAGAGAAAAATATAATGGGTTATGGATAGAGATGAGCGAACACTAAAATGTTCGAGGTTCGAAATTCGATTCGAACAGCCGCTCAATGTTCGTGTGTTCGAACGGGTTTCGAACCCCATTATAGTCTATGGGGAACAGATACTCGTTAAGGGGGAAACCCAAATCCGTGTCTGGAGGGTCACCAAGTCCACTATGACACCCCAGGAAATGATGCCAACACCTCTGGAATGACACTGGGACAGCAGGGGAAGCATGTCTGGGGGCATCTAACACACCAAAGACCCTCTATTACCCCAACATCACTGCCTAACAACTACACACTTTCCACATTCAAAAAAACCTCTATCAAAGTGGGAAAATACCTGGAAACCTTCTTTACTCCCCAAATGGATGGACACAAACCCCAATTTAAGCTCAACAAACAGTAACAACCACCCCTTTAAATCACGTTCCCCATGACAACCACAAATGGAACAGGCAATGGGAATTCCAAAAGCCCTCACCCTTAACTGTCATTTTGAGTGTGTGTGTGTGTGTGTGTGTGATATGTGGTAAGACCTTCCAAAATTCACTTTTCTAGCCCTTAACATGAGCCCTTCCAAACAAAGTTACATGACCTTAAGCTGAGCTACCAGCAGAGATTGAGGCCCTTGGCATGAGTAGAGCCTTGCACCAGCAGTGTTTTTGGCACTTAGGGTGAGTTGAGCCTTGTACCAGCGTGTGTCCCTTAACATCAGGCGGGCCCTAAGTTCTGCGCTTTGCACAAAAGTTCCACATTAACTAGGCTGAATGGTACAAAGATTAGTAGGCCCGAGAACCAGGAACAGGTCTTGCAATGGCTGTCGGATAACGCTTAAAGCACATTGTCCACCAGCCAGGCAGCCTCTACCTCCTCTTACCCAACAGTCTTGTCCTCCTTCCACCCAAAATTCCCAATCTTCCCAGAACAATAACCCCAACTGTCCCTGCTCCCCAGAGCTGTTCTCCCTTCCTTTGACTGTACCGCAACCTGCCCCTCCATTTCGCGATTCCACGGACCTAACAGACGAGTATCTGTGTCCAGATGCTCAAACACTAGAGTCTCCTCCATTCCATCTCCGGTCGATTTGGTGGCGGATGACCAGCAACCCACCCTCATCGACGACGATGAGACGCAGTTGCTGTCAGGGCAGCCAGTTGACATGCGCATTGTGCAGGAGGAGGAGGCGAGACAGGAGTTGGAAGAGGAGGTGGTGGACGACGAGGACACCGACCCCACCTGGACAAGGCAGATGTCAAGCTGGGAAAGTAGTGTGGATGTTGAGGCAGGTGCAGCACCAAAAAGGGTAGCTAGAGGCAGAGACATGTCCAGAGGCAGAGGTCAGCTGCTTTGCCGAAGCCAGGCCAGACCCGGAATGTCCGAAGATGTTCCCTTTTGTACCCAGCCCAGAAAAACTCCCCCATCGAGGGCACGTTTCTTGAAGGTGTAGAGTTTTTTCAAGGAATGCGCCGAGGACAGATATAGTGTCGTCTACACAATTTGCCTCTCGAAATCGAGTAGGGGCCCTGAGAAGAGCAACCTGTCCACCACTTCAATGCACCGTCATTTGGAATCCAAGCAATGGAATCAGTGGCAGGCAGCAACGGCAGGACAAACGTCGCCCGCCGTTCATGCCACTGCCTCTGCTCACAGTGCTGGCGATGCACTCCAGAGGACGAGCCAGGACATCACTTCATCTGCCTCCGCCACTTTGTTGACTTCTCCCTCATCCTCCCCTGTTTCTGTCTTATCTCCTTCTCCTTATCAGGCGCTTCTTTACAACAACCCACCATCTCTCAGACATTGGAGTGCCGGCAGAAATACACCGCTAACCACCCACCCACGCAAGCCTAGAACGCCAACATCGCTAAACTGCTGGCCCAGGAGAGGTTGGCGTTCCGGCTTGTTGAAACTCCCGCCTTCCCGGACCTGATGGCAACTGTGGCACCTCACTATGCCGTCCCTAGCCGTCTCAACTTCTCCCGGTGTGGCGTCCCCGCCTTGCACCAGCACGTGTCACTCAACATCAGGTGGGCCCTTAGTTCCGTGCTTTGCTGCAAGGTCCACTTGACCACCGACACTTGGACAAGCGCCTGTGGTCAGGGATGCTGCAGTGCTTATCTTTAATGACAGGCAGGGTGAATGTGGTGGAGTCTGTTCCCCGGGTGCAAACTGGGGTGGCCTATCTCCTCTCCCAGGCCAAAATTCATGGCAGGAGTAGACTGAAACCCTACGACGCTGCAACCTCCACCACAGCTACTAGCGGCAAATGCTAAAACACTGGTGTGGGGAGACGTCAGCAGGCGGTGCTGAAGCTCATCAGCTTGGGGGACAGACAGCACAGTGCCTCCGAGGTCAGGGATGCCATCCTGGCTGAGATGGCATTTTTTTTTCCCTGCTACACCTGGGGCCTGGCATTTTTACGCCTGTGATAATGGCTGGAACCTGGTAGCGGCTCTGGAGCTTGCCAGCCTCCAACACGTTCCATGTTTGGCCCACGTCTAACCTAGTGGTGCAAAGTTTTTTAAAAACATACCCAAATGTACCGAAGCTACTGTTGAAAATGCGGCGCTTGTGCGCCCACTTTTGCAAGTGCACAGGAGTCGCTGCTAGCCTAAAAACACTCTAGCAAGGCCTACATCTGTCCAAACACAGGCTGTTGTCCGTCATTCACACACGCTGAAACCCTACAATACCATATCTTGAGCAGGGTGTGTGAGCTGCACAGACCTTTGATGGAGTTCCATCTACAAAACCCAAGGGTTCCTCAAAGTCAGCAACCAAAGTTTCTGCACCATGAGTTTCCAGGGGTGGCAGAGTTATGGCTAGGGGAAGAGGCATGGATAGGGATGATGTCTAGGGGCAAAAGCAGTGTGGATGTGGAGGCAAGCTAAGCAGGAAAAACTGGGGGTACAAGCTAAGGCATGGACTGGGGTGATGTCTAGGGGCAAAAGCAGTGTGGATGTGGAGGCAAGCTAAGCAGGAAAAACTGGGGGTACAAGCTAAGGCATGGACTGGGCTGATGTCTAGGGGCAAAAGCAGTGTGGATGTGGAGGCAAGCTAAGCAGGAAAAACTGGGGGTACAAGCTAAGGCATGGACTGGGGTGATGTCTAGGGGCAAAAGCAGTGTGGATGTGGAGGCAAGCAAAGCAGGGAAAATGGTGGCTAGAGGCAAAGGGATGTCCATAGGCAGCAAGGGCAAAGATGCAAAACTCTCCCGTTTCAAGAATTTTCCTGACTTGTTTCCCCACAAAACATTCCTGGGAGGAGGGCTGAAACACCACCCTCCTCCTCCTCCGCTGTTAGATTGACCCCAGCTACGAGCTGAAAACGCTGCAACACTGGTGTGGGGAGACGTCAGCAGGCTGGGCTGAAGCTCATCAGCTTGGGAGACGGACAGCACACTGCCTCTGAGGTCAGGGATGCCATCCTGGATGAGATGGCAATTTTTTTATCCCCGCTGCCCCTGGGGCCAGGTTTTTTAGCTTGTTGGAGGGCTCTGGAGCTTGCCAGCCTCCAACACGTTCCATGCCTGGCCCACATGTTCAATGTAGTGGTGCAATGATTTTTAAAAACATACCCCAAATTAGCTGAGCTAAGGGTGAAAGTGCGGCACTTGGACACCCACTTTCCCAAGTCTACAGTACCTGGAGCTAGCCGCAATACACTCCAGCAAGGCCTACATCTGCCTGAAGCACCTACTGTTGTGCGAGGTCACCACACGCTCTAACCCTAGATACCGTATGTTCAGCAGGGTGTGTGAGCAGCAGAGACCTTTGATGGAGTACCAGCTACAAAACCCAAGGGTTCCTCAGAGTCAGCTCCCTCACTTTCTGCACCATGAGTTTCCATGGGTGGCAGACTTATGGCTAGAGGCACAGGCATGGATAGGGGTGATGTGTAGGGGCAAAAGCAGTGTGGATGTGGAGGCAAGCTAAGCAGCAAAAACTGGGGGTACAAGCAGCCGGTGACATCATCACTGACAAGCACAGCTGTCTGTCAGCTGACAGGCTGACTTTCACCAAAATGAACAGACAATGGATAGACTCATCATATACATGTCAGTTACATGACAAATTTAGTGCAATTTGCAAGTCCAAGATGGTTTGGAGATCTGCGGAGAGGAATCTCACCACCTCTTGCGGGTGCCATCATTTGGAAGGCAAGCCCTGGGCTCAGTGGGTGAGAGCAAGCGCAGGATAATCGTCGTTTGGCCTGGCGGCCACTGCCTCTTCCACTGTTGACAGGGCTGGCGCTGCAGTCCAGACCAGGAGCCAGGACACCTCCACATCTGCCTCTGACACTTTGGGGAGTTCACCCTTATCCTCACCTTTTCCTGCCATTTCTCCTTTTGCCCGCGCCATCATGCGCCTCTTCCCAGCAACTCCCCATCTCCCAAGCCTTTCATTTCATGCTAAAGTACAGCGCAACCCACCCACATGCCCAAGGCTTCAACGGCCTCATCTCAAGAAATCTGGCCCAGGAGATGTTGGAATCCCGGCTGGGGGACACTCTGCCCTTTGACACACCAGCACTTTCCCCCAAACATGAGGCGGTCCCTAAATTCAGCGCTTAGCCCTAAAGTTCCATGTGACCAGTTACGAATGGACAAGTGCATGCGGACAGGGACGCTACCTTTCAATTTGGGCACAGTGGTTGAATGTAGTTGAGGCGTGGACCGGGTCGCAAAATGTGGTGGCCTGACTTGTCTCCCCACACAACATTCCTGGGAGGAGGGCTGAAACACCACCCTCCTCCGCTGTTAAATTGACCCCAGCTACGAGCTGGAAACGCTGCAACACTGGTGTGGGGAGACGTCAGCGGGCCGTGCTGAAGCTCATCAGCTTGGGGGCCAGACAGCACACTGCCTACAAAGTGAGTCATGCCATCCTCGATGAGACGGCAATGTGGTTTTTGCCACTGCACCTGGGCCCAGGCATGTTGTCATGTGTGATAATGGCCGTAACCTGGGATTGGCTCTGTAGCTTGGCAGCCTGCAACATATTCCATGCCTGGGCCACGTTTTTAACTCATTGCTGCTAATCTTTTGAAAAAGGTACCCCAATGTTCCTGAGCTACTGGTGAAAGTGTGGCGCTTGTGCGGATAGTTTTTAAAGTGTATAGTTGCCGCTGCTAGCCTCTATGCACTCCTACAACGCCTGTACCTGCTGGAACAACGGCTGTTGTGCGACGTCTCCACACTGCTGGCACTAAACATATCATGTGTTGAGCAGAGTGTGTGAGCAGCACAGACCTTTGATGTAGTTCCAACTCCAAAACCCTCGGGTTCGTCAAAGTCAACTCCCTCAGTTGCTCAACCATGAGTGGCCATGGGTGGCAGACTTATGTGAAATCCCATCCCATCCATTGCACTGGACACGAAACATTAGCATGCGCTCAGCACAACTTCGGATATGGCAGATGCGTTAAGCAGGGTGCAGGGTACAACACAGACCAGGCCCGAGCACCAGGAACAGGTGTTAGAAATACTGCAGCATCTGCCATTTCCTTCCAATTTTGGGGTTTTGGACCCGCCACCGACTTGTCTGGACCTAAGTGGGGATCATGAGACACAGTTGCCATCAAGGCAAGCTGTGGTCATGTGCGGTTTGCAGTAAGGGGGCAGTGCGCAATTGGAAGAGGAGTTGGTGGATGACGAGGCCACCGACCCCACATGGACAGGGGTGATGTCTAGGGGCTAAAGCAGTGTAGATGTAGAGGGAAGCTAAATCAACAAAAAACCTGGGTAGAAGCAAAGGCATAAACTGGGGTGATGTTTAGGGGTGAAAGCAGAGTAGATGTGGAGGGAAGCTAAGCAGCAAAAACAGTGGGTAGAAGCAAAGGCATGCAAAACTCTACCCTGTTGGAAGACTTATTCCTAGGTCTGGAACACGTTAATGGCCCCCCTGGACAAATTACTGCCACTCAGGGGCCTAGTGTCACCAGGAGGGACAAGTATAGGCGCATGTTGTGGGAATACCTGGCCGACACCAGCTCTGTCCTCTCCGATCCCTCTGTGCTCTACAGCCTAAACTTATTTTCTCATCTTTTTTTCTGAACTGCACATCTCTTGCCTGCTTCCTTTGGGATCTTAGAAATGGTGGTCCACTTCCACAGATGGTAACTTCAATAGACAGTGTAACGGGAGTAGCTGAGGGATCGCTGTCTTAACCACTTTTTGGCACAAAATTAACTTCCAAAGCCAAATATGGTGCAAGTATATGATGCAAGGACACCTACACACCTATCTCTGACACATTGGGGAGTTCACCCTCATGCGCCCTTTTGGCCTGCACCATCATGCACCTCTTCCCAGCCACTCCACATTTCCCAAGCTTTTCATTGCAGGCAGAAGTACAATACAACCCACCCCCATGCCCAAGCCTGTAACAGCCTCATCGATAAACTGCTGGCCCTGGAGATGTTGGTGTTTGTTTATGCTTCTGGAGACCCAGGCCTTCCGTCAGCAGATGGCAGCTGGGGCACCTCCCTATGCTGGGCCTAGCCGTTACTACTTCTCTTGGTGTGCTGTCTCTGCCTTGCACCTGCATGTGTCCCATAACATCAGTCGGGCCCAGAGCTCTGCGCTTTGCTGCAAGGTCCACTTGACCACCGACACATGGACAAGCGCCTGTGGTCAGGGATGCTGCAGTGCTTATCTTTAATGACAGGCAGGGTGAATGTGGTGGAGTCTGTTCCCCGGGTGCAAACTGGGGTGGCCTATCTCCTCTCCCAGGCCAAAATTCATGGCAGGAGTAGACTGAAACCCTACGAAGCTGCAACCTCCACCCCAGCTACTAGCGGAAAACACTGTAACACTGGCATGGGGAGATGTCAGCAGGCCGTGCTGAAACTGATCAGCTTGGGGGACAGACAGCACAGTGCCTCCGAGGTCAGGGATGCCATCCTAGCTGAGATGGCATTTTTTTTTCCCTGCTACACCTGGGGCCTGGCATTTTTGCGCCTGTGATAATGGCTGGAACCTGGTAGCAGATCTGGAGCTTGCCAGACTCAAACACGGTCCACGCATGGCCCACGTTTTCCAACTTGTTGGTGCCATGTTTCTTTGAAACCTACACCATTGTGCCTGATATACAGGTCAAAGTGGGGCCATTTTCGTAAGTGAGAACTAGCCTCTGCTAGGCAGAAAACATTCAGAGCACACTCCTCTCATCTTCGCACCGTTGGCTGGCGGAGGAAGACGAGGGGGTTGGAGTGGCATCTGATGTCCCTATCCCACACGAGGCTAGAGGGTGCACTTCAGTGCATCCCATTGCTTCACCACAAATGGTGTGAAGGGGAGTGGAAAATGGAGGAAATGGAGAGTGACCCTTACAGTTGGGGCCAGCAAAGGCATGCCAAGTAACACACTGGCACACATGGCTGACTTCATCTTGGGTTGCTTTTCAATACATATTTCACATCATGAAGAACAAATAATACTGGATTTTTTCAAGCCTCGAACCCCGGTCTAGGTCTAATGTCTGTTCCTTTCTTATATTAGGGGAGAGGGAAAAAAAATTACTTCAGTGATACGTTTAGCGTACATAGACTGACTATTAATGTGTATCCCACTTAGTGTTGTTAGGGTTACACACCGTCACAACCTGGCTAAAGCTTCTATAGCTGTTAATAAAGTCAACATAACTTTACGGTATCCAAAAAGACAGCTGGTACCGACAGAGAGCAAGACAAATGTCACCCAAAGCTGTGAGCTCTGAACACCCACAGTGACTTTGGCGTCATCATCATTATAAGGGAGCGGGTGGTAATAAATAACTTGGCAGTGCCTAAAACCCAAAAAGCTTATACAACTATATTTACATTAAGATACACAAATGAAACTTTTCAGTAGCATGTCATGAGACAAGCTGATAAGCTCTTCCTTTGTGCAGTGCTATTTGAAAGTTAAACGCTGCCTTTATTTTAATTCTGGAGAAGGTGCAGACATTAGATTTAGAACATGTTGTCTTCATTGTCCAAATCCTCTATATAGGTAACGTGTTTTTCGGGCCGAGCTGTCTGGGAACGAGCTGGTGCAGCACTGACAACCTGGGTGAATATGGCAAGAGCCTGAGATGTAGGGTGAATGAATCCCCAAATTATTTGTGGAATTCCCAGTGAGACAATGGCACTGTATACCAGTATTAAAAATTGTGGGTGCACATAACCCCCATATATTCTTTGAATTCCCAGTCAGACAATGGCACTGTATACCAGTAGTAAAAATTGTGGGTGCACATAACCCCCATATATTCTTTGAATTCCCAGTCAGACAATGGCACTGTATACCAGTAGTAAAAATTGTGGGTGCACATAACCCCAATATATTCTTTGAATTCCCAGTCAGACAATGGCACTATATACCAGTAGTAAAAATTGTGGGTGCACATAACCCCCACATATTCTTTGAATTCCCAGTCAGACAATGGCACTGTATACCAGTATTAAAAATTGTGGGTGCACATAACCCCAATATATTCTTTGAATTCCCAGTCAGACAATGGCACTGTATACCAGTATTAAAAATTGTGGGTGCACATAACCCCCATATATTCTTTGAATTCCCAGTCAGACAATGGCACTATATACCAGTAGTAAAAATTGTGGGTGCACATAACCCCCATATATTCTTTGAATTCCCAGTCAGACAATGGCACTGTATACCAGTATTAAAAATTGTGGGTGCACGTAACCCCAATATATTCTTTGAATTCCCAGTCAGGCAATGGCACTATATACCAGTAGTAAAAATTGTGGGTGCACATAACCCCCATATATTCTTTGAATTCCCAGTCAGACAATGGCACTGTATACCAGTATTAAAAATTGTGGGTGCACGTAACCCCAATATATTCTTTGAATTCCCAGTCAGACAATGGCACTGTATACCAGTAGTAAAAATTGTGGGTGCACATAACCCCCATATATTCTTTGAATTCCCAGTAAACAATGGAACTGTATAGCAGTAGCAAAAATTGTGGGTGCACGTAACCCCCATATATTCTTTGAATTCCCAGTCAGACAATGGCACTATATACCAGTAGTAAAAATTGTGGGTGCACATAACCCCAATATATTCTTTGAATTCCCAGTCAGACAATGGCACTGTATACCAGTATTAAAAATTGTGGGTGCACATAAACCCAATATATTCTTTGAATTCCCAGTCAGACAATGGCACTATATACCAGTAGTAAAAATTGTGGGTGCACATAACCCCCATATATTCTTTGAATTCCCAGTCAGACAATGGCACTGTATACCAGTATTAAAAATTGTGGGTGCACGTAACCCCAATATATTCTTTGAATTCCCAGTCAGACAATGGCACTGTATACCAGTAGTAAAAATTGTGGGTGCACATAACCCCCATATATTCTTTGAATTCCCAGTCAGACAATGGCACTGTATAGCAGTAGCAAAAATTGTGGGTGCACGTAACCCCCATATATTCTTTGAATTCCCAGTCAGACAATGGCACTGTATACCAGTAGTAAAAATTGTGGGTGCACATAGCCCCCATATATTCTTTGAATTCCCAGTGAGACAATGGAACTGTATAGCAGTAGCAAAAATTGTGGGTGCACGTAACCCCCATATATTCTTTGAATTCCCAGTCAGACAATGGCACTGTATACCAGTAGTAAAAATTGTGGGTGCACATAACCCCCATATATTCTTTGAATTCCCAGTGAGACAATGGAACTGTATAGCAGTAGCAAAAATTGTGGGTGCACGTAACCCCCATATATTCTTTGAATTCCCAGTCAGACAATGGCACTGTATAGCAGTAGTAAAAATTGTGGGTGCACATAACCCCAATATATTCTTTGAATTCCCAGTGAGACAATGGCACTGTATACCAGTAGTAAAAATTGTGGGTGCACATAACCCCCATATATTCTTTGAATTCCCAGTCAGACAATGGCACTGTATACCAGTAGTAAAAATTGTGGGTGCACATAACCCCCATATATTCTTTGAATTCCCAGTCAGACAATGGCACTGTATACCAGTAGTAAAAATTGTGGGTGCACATAACCCCCATATATTCTTTGAATTCCCAGTCAGACAATGGCACTGTATACCAGTAGTAAAAATTGTGGGTGCACATAACCCCAATATATTCTTTGAATTCCCAGTCAGACAATGGCACTGTATACCAGTAGTAAAAATTGTGGGTGCACATAACCCCAATATATTCTTTGAATTCCCAGTCAGACAATGGCACTGTATACCAGTAGTAAAAATTGTGGGTGCACATAACCCCCATATATTCTTTGAATTCCCAGTCAGACAATGGCACTGTATACCAGAATTAAAAATTGTGGGTGCACGTAACCCCAATATATTCTTTGAATTCCCAGTCAGACAATGGCACTATATACCAGTAGTAAAAATTGTGGGTGCACATAACCCCCATATATTCTTTGAATTCCCAGTGAGACAATGGAACTGTATAGCAGTAGCAAAAATTGTGGGTGCACATAACCCCAATATATTCTTTGAATTCCCAGTGAGACAATGGCACTGTATACCAGTAGTAAAAATTGTGGGTGCACATAACCCCAATATATTCTTTGAATTCCCAGTCAGACAATGGCACTGTATACCAGTATTAAAAATTGTGGGTGCACATAACCCCCATATATTCTTTGAATTCCCAGTCAGACAATGGCACTGTATACCAGTAGTAAAAATTGTGGGTACACATAACCCCAATATATTCTTTGAATTCCCAGTCAGACAATGGCACTGTATACCAGTATTAAAAATTGTGGGTGCACATAACCCCCATATATTCTTTGAATTCCCAGTCAGACAATGGCACTGTATAGCAGTAGCAAAAATTGTGGGTGCACGTAACCCCCATATATTCTTTGAATTCCCAGTCAGACAATGGCACTGTATACCAGTAGTAAAAATTGTGGGTGCACATAACCCCAATATATTCTTTGAATTCCCAGTCAGAAACTGGCACTATATACCAGTAGCAAAAATTGTGGGTGCACGTAACCCCAATATATTCTTTGAATTCCCAGTCAGAAACTGGCACTATATACCAGTAGCAAAAATTGTGGGTGCACGTAACCCCAATATATTCTTTGAATTCCCAGTCAGAAACCGGCACTATATAGCAGTAGCAAAAATTGTGGGTGCACGTAACCCCAATATATTCTTTGAATTACCAGTCAGACAATGGCACTATATACCAGTAGCAAAAATTGTGGGTGCACGTAACCCCAATATATTCTTTGAATTCCCAGTCAGACAATGGCACTATATACCAGTAGCAAAAATTGTGGGTGCACGTAACCCCAATATATTCTTTGAATTCCCAGTCAGAAACTGGCACTATATAGCAGTAGCAAAAATTGTGGGTGCACGTAACCCCAATATATTCTTTGAATTCCCAGTGAGACAATGGCACTATATACCAGTAGCAAAAATTGTGGGTGCACATAACCCCAATATATTCTTTGAATTCCCAGTGAGACAATGGCACTATATACCAGTAGCAAAAATTGTGGGTGCACGTAACCCCAATATATTCTTTGAATTCCCAGTCAGAAACTGGCACTATATGGCAGTAGCAAGAAATGAGGGTATTTGTAACCCCAATATATTCTTTGAATTCCCAGTCAGACAATGGCACTGTATACCAGTAGCAAAAATTGTGGGTGCACATAACCCCAATATATTCTTTGAATTCCCAGTGAGACAATGGCACTATATACCAGTAGCAAAAATTGTGGGTGTATATAGCCCCAATTCTATTGCTAGGGGACTTGCAGGGTATTTCTGAGGTGAAGGTGGGGGGGCACACCGTTGGAACGGGTATCGGGGGTATATATCGGGTATACGGGAATACACTGTCAGTGTATTCCATTCAGGATCCTGGGAAAGCTGGGTTGCGGCGATTGAGCCCGTCAGTGCCACGTTACACTGACAAGCTTCTCCCTGGAATTTAGCTCTTATAAGAGCTGTTGGTTGTCTTCTCCTTCCTATCCTAGCCTGTCCCTGCCTACCCAGAATCTAAGCCCTAGCTAACTGGACGGAAACCTCCGTCCCCGGTGAATTGCAAGCTCAGAATGACGCGAAGCTGGGCGGCGCTGTTCTTTTAAATTAGAGGTCACATGTTTTCGGCAGCCAATGGGTTTTGCCTACTTTTCTCAACGTCACCGGTGTCGTAGTTCCTGTCCCACCTACCCTGCGCTGTTATTGGAGCAAAAAAGGCGCCAGGGAAGGTGGGAGGGGAATCGAGTAATGGCGCACTTTACCACGCGGTGTTCGATTCGATTCGAACATGCCGAACAGCCTAATATCCGATCGAACATGAGTTCGATAGAACACTGTTCGCTCATCTCTAGTAATGAGGAGATCAGAGCTCCAGGGGCTGCGGGGAGGGCAGATATACATGGGCCTAAGTGCACAAGGAGGCTCAAGGCCCCTCTGTTATTCTCCAACTCTCGCAAAACATCTGGGAGGGGCCTCTGGATATGATACGGTGGTATAGGTGAACTGTCTGGCGGTATTATATGAGCAGGGAATACAGGGCCGCATTAAATATAGGGCATATGGTGCACTCCTTTTTTAAGTGATTATTATGTAACACAAAACATGGAGATGCCGGGGATTGAACCCGGGGCCTCATACATGCAAAGCAAGCGCTCTACCACTGAGCTACAACCCCTCATACACAGTGTGAAAACGCTCATATTTCTGAGACTACATGCCACCTATATGGCAGTATTACATTGGTATTATTATTATTATTATTATTATTATTATTGGCAGGTATATGGCACTTATATATGCTGGTACTATTCTGTCTACATTTCAGGTCTGTTATCAGGGGTTGTAACTAGCAAAGACTGGGCCCCATAGTAAACACTGACTGGGCCCCCACAGCACCTACGGGGTATAGTGCACATAGAACATATAGGGGGTTAAAAAGGGTCTCAGACCCCACAACATTGTATATTCATGACCTTTTCTTAGGACAGAACATCAATATTATAGTCTCTGAAAAAATGACAAGAAAGTGTTTTTTTACGTGTACTGCGTGGTAGCACTACTAATGTGTATAGTATGGGAGTATTATCCGTGTGCACTATATGGTGGTATTATTGTTTTGCACAGTGTGACAGTATCATTTATATGCACTCTATGTTTTTAGTATTTATTTGTACGACAGTGTTATTTCGGTGTACTGTATGTGGGCGCTGTATGGCTACATTTTATCTATATAGCGGTATTATTATATATTTCCACTTTACTAATCACATAATGATATCCAGTAGTAGCAACCAGTGGCGTAACTAGGAATGGCGGGGCCCCGAGGCAAACTTTTGACATGCCCCCCCCCCCCCCACATCCCAACTGACGCCGAAGACCTCGACCGACCCCCTCCTCCGCACTCTATTATGTCCCTTAGTAAGCTCTGCACACAGTATTATGTCCCATAGTGGCCCCTGCACACAGTATTATGTCCCATAGTGGCCCCTGCACACAGTATTATGTCCCATAGTGGCCCCTGCACACAGTATTATCCCCCATAGTGGCCCCTGCACACAGTATTATGTCCCATAGTGGCCCCTGCACACAGTATTATGTCCCATAGTGGCCCCTGCACACAGTATTATGTCCCATAGTGGCCCCTGCACACAGTATTATGTCCCATAGTGGCCCCTGCACACAGTATTATGTCCCATAGTGGCCCCTGCACACAGTATTATGTCCCATAGTGGCCCCTGCACACAGTATTATCCCCATAGTGGCCCCTGCACACAGTATTATCCCCCATAGTGGCGCCTGCACACAGTATTATGCTCCATAGTGGCCCCTGCACACAGTATTATCCCCAATAGTGGCCCCTGCACACAGTATTATGCTCCATAGTGGCCCCTGCACACAGTATTATGTCCCATAGTGACCCCTGCACACAGTATTATGTCCCATAGTGGCCCCTGCACACAGTATTATGTCCCATAGTGGCCCCTGCACACAGTATTATGTCCCATAGTGGCCCCTGCACACAGTATTAACCCCAATAGTGGCCCCTGCACACAGTATTAACCCCAATAGTGTTCCCTGCACACAGTATTATCCCCCATAGTGGCCCCTGCACACAGTATTATCCCCCATAGTGGCCCCTGTACACAGTATTATGCTCCATAGTGGCCCCTGCACATATTATCCCTTATAGTGGCCCCTGCACACAGTATTAACCCCAATAGTGGCCCCTGCACACAGTATTATGTCCCATAGTGGCCCCTGCACACAGTATTATCCCCAATAGTGGCCCCTGCACACAGTATTATGCTCCATAGTGGCCCCTGCACACAGTATTATCCCCCATAGTGGCCCCTGCACACAGTATTATGTCCCATAGTGGCCCCTGCACACAGTATTATGCTCCATAGTGGCCCCTGCACACAGTATTATCCCCCATAGAGGCCCCTGCACACAGTATTATGCTCCATAGTGGCCCCTGCACACAGTATTATCCCCCATAGTGGCCCCTGCACACAGTGTTATCCCCCATAGTGGCCCCTGCACACAGTATTATCCCCCATAGTGTCCCCTGCACACAGTATTATCCCCCATAGTGGCCCCTGCACACAGTATTATGTCCCATAGTGGCCCCTGCACATAGTATTATCCCCCATAGTGGCCCCTGCACACAGTATTATGTTCAATAGTGGCCCCTGCAAACAGTATTAACCCCAATAGTGTCCCCTGCACACAGTATTAACCCCAATAGTGGCCCCTGCACACAGTATTATCCCCAATAGTGGCCCCTGCACACAGTATTATGTCCCATAGTGGCCCCTGCACACAGTATTATCCCCCATAGTGGCCCCTGCACACAGTATTATCCCCCATAGTGGCCCCTGCACACAGTATTATCCCCCATAGTGGCCCCTGCACACAGTATTATCCCCCATAGTGGCTCCTGCACACAGTATTATCCCCCATAGTGGCCCCTGCACACAGTTTTATGTCCCACTGTGGACACCCATAAACAATTATTATACTCTGGGGTCTGAAAAGACCCCAGAGTATAATAATTGGAGACCCGTGGAATAAAAACATTAAAAAAAAAAACACTGTTGCTTACCTGTACCCGGCTTCTAGGCTGTTGATCGCCGCTCACATCCTTCTTTAATGACGTCGGACGGGTTCATGTGAAGTCAGAGACGTCAGACAAAGTAGGACGGAGGCCTGGCAGGATCGTGGAGAGGTAAGTAACAGTGTTTGTTATGTTCCCTTACCTCTCCGGTCCGCCGATCATTATACTCAGGGGTCTGCAATGACCCCCGAGTATAATGATAGCATTTGTGGGGCCCGCGGTGTCACTTGCCGATCCCGGACCAGCCAGGATTGGCAAGTGAATAGGGCCCGTAACGGCCTATTTTTTTTTTTAAAAAAAAGCAGCGGTAGCGGCTGTCACCGGGCCCCCTAATGGCCCGGGCCCTGTGGCAGCCGCCTCCGCTTCCTCTACGATAGTTACGCCCATGGTAGCAACACAATAGGGCTACACGTAGTATATTGTCTCAGGAATTTAAGTATTTTCAGAGGTTTCCTATAGGGGATGTAGCTCAGTGGTAGAGCGCATGCTTCGCATGTATGAGGCCCCGGGTTCAATCCCCGGCATCTCCATGTTTTGTGATAAACAACTACAAAAACATCAAAGATCCAGAAAACTGATAAATGTGCAGGAATTCAGGAAACATCTGCCCGTCTGTATTATAAAGGCTGAATATTATCTGTTCACCATTTTAGAATCCTATGTCGATAGTGGCCACTAGGGGGCGGTGTAGCTAACACAATACATGTATAGAAATACACGGCCAGTGATGTAATAAATAGTCCTCCTTATCTCTATAGCGCCATCCTATGTCATTGTGTCACTGGCAATGTATTCCTGTACATGTATTGTGTGGACTAGACTGCCCCCTAGTGTCCATCATTTTCTCTACAGACAAAGGGTTAAGCTCTTTTACATTAAATTCCACCTTCGTATTATCCTCGAACATATTTCGTGTGACTTCCTGCCTGTACATCAGTTTTACTGACCTTTGATGTTTTGTAGTTGTTTGTCTCAAAGGGTGGAGATGCCAGGGATTGAACCCGGGGCCTCATACATGCAAAGCATACGCTCTACCACTGAGCTACATCCCCTATAGGATATGAGGACTTGTGTGTAGACGTACATATGCAATTCTACAGCATGTGGTACTGTGTGCAGATGTGCTTATCTTATGCTCTGCTGTGTGGAACTGTGTGCAGATGCGTGTATCCAATCCTTTGGCATATGGTACTGTGTGCAGACGCACGTATCTAATCTTTCAGTGTGTGGAACCGTGTGCAGACGCGTGTATCTAATCCTCTGGTGTGTGGGACTGTGTGCAGACGCATGTATCCAATCCTTTGGCATATGGTACTGTGTGCAGACGCACGTATCTAATCCTTCAGTGTGTGGAACTGTGTGCAGAAGTGCGTCTTTAATTCTCTGGTTTGTGGGACTGTGTGCAGACGCACGTATCTAATCCTCTGGCATGTCATACTGTGTGCTGATCTGTGTATCTAATCCTCTGATGCGTGTATCTCAGTTTGGATATCAGTGTTGTATTGTGCATGTGGAGTGACCGTGTGTATTGCAGATGGAATATGAGTGAAAGACTTGCAGGTTTGTATTGACTAAGGGGAGAGGGGGGGGGGGTTGTGTTTGGAATGCTGTATGTCAGCAACGGTACGTCCGAGCGAGTTGGAGTCTCGTCTTAAACCTGAAGTATCTCTGTACCAAATTTGGTGAAGATCGGTCCAGTTGTTTGGTTTGCATTAGAGAACAGACAGACAGAAATTCATTTTTATAATATAGAGAGATATAGGCTGAATATTATCTGTTCACCATTTTAGAATCCTATGCCGATAGTGACCACTAGGGGGCGGTGTATCTAACACAATACATGTATAGAAATACATGAGCAGGGAATACAGGGCCGCTTTAAATATAGGGCATATGGTGCACTCCTACTGGGCCCTATGGTAGCGGAGCCATAGTTGGTCAGTATGCTGTGAGGGTAGATGGGATATTTTGCACTACATATGTACTGAATATTGTTGTTTTTTTCCCCAAATTTCCTTTACAAAAGTTGAAAATAAAAATTTGCCAGATAAGAACAGTCTTATCTGTCCGAAAATAACATAAGATATAACATATAAGGAGTTACTAAGGGTCTTAAGATACCCCAGACCCCACAACATTGTATATTCATGACCTTTTCTTAGGACAGAACATCAATATTATAGTCCCTGAAAGAATGACATGAAAGTGTTTTTTTACGTGTACTGCGTGGTAGCACTACTAATGTGTATAGTATGGGAGTATTATCCGTGTGCACTATATGGTGGTATTATTGTTTTGCACAGTGTGACAGTATCATTATATGCACTCTATGTTTTTAGTATTTATTTGTATGACAGTGTTATTTCGGTGTACTGTATGTGGGCGCTGTATGGCTACATTATATCTATATGGCGGTATTATTATTATATATTTCCACTTTACTAATCACATAATGATATCCAGTAGTATCAACACAATAGGGCTACACGTAGTATATTGTCTCAGGAATTGGAGTGTTTTGAGAAGTTTCCCATAGGGGATGTAGCTCAGTGGTAGAGCGCATGCTACGCATGTATGAGGCCCTGGGTTCAATCCCCGGCATCTCCATGTTTTGTGATAAACAACGACAAAAACATCAAAGATCCATAAAACTGATAAATGTGCAGGAAACATCTGCCCGTCTGTATTATAAAGGCTGAATATTATCTGTTCACCATTTTAGAATCCTATGTCGATAGTGACCACTAGGGGGCGGTGTAGCTGACACAATACATGTATAGAAATACATGGCCAGTGATGTAATAAATAGTCCTCCTTATCTCTATAGCGCCATCCTATATCATTGTGTCACCGGCAATGTAATCCTTTACATGTATTGTGCGGACTAGACTGCCCCCTAGTGTCCATCATTTTCTCTACAGACAAAAGGTTAAGCTCGTTTACATTAAATTCCGTCTTCGTATTATCCCCAAACATATTTCATGTGCCTTCCTGCCTGTACATCAGTTTTACTGACCTTTGATGTTTTGTAGCTGTTTGTCTCAAAGGGTGGAGACGCCGGGGATTGAACCCGAGGCCTCATACATGCAAAGCATGCGCTCTACCACTGAGCTACATCCCCTATACCATGTCTCTATTAATGCTCCCAATGCATCTGAGAAAAATAGTCGTGGTACCTATCATTCGCTTACACTTCAGCCCTCCAGGGGGCCCTGTGCATTGCATACCACATTGCTGTCAACAACGTCCTGACACTGTTCAGCCTCAGCTACATGATATGAGACGTATGGGGCCCCCTAGAGGACTGAAACGTAAGCAAAGGTGGCTGTGGGCAGCGGCAGGGACCGGTAACTAAATAGGGCCTAATACCTGCTGGGGTTATTTCCCCTCAGTACAGGAGGTCAATGGAACGTGTTGTTTCATCTCAGAATTGGGAACATTAAGGGAATTATTATATAGGGGATGGAGCTCAGTGGTAGAGCGCATGCTTTGCATGTATGAGGCCCCGGGTTCAATCCCCGGCATCTCCATGTTTTGTACAGGTTTATCTAAATACAATAAAAATGCTAAAATTCAGAGGTCAGGTGTCTGGATGATCCTCAAACTACTGGATTTAGTCAAAAAATAAGCTTCAAAATAAAAAGATTGTATCGTTCACCATCATATAATGTGGAAACAAAAGCGCATGGTGGACAGTAGAGGGCAGTCAACTCAAACACAAAAACATCCATGTACGCACTTCAACTTGTTGAAACACAAAAGTGTTTTTTTACGTGTACTGCGTGGTAGCACTACTAATGTGTATAGTATGGGAGTATTATTCGTGTGCACTATATGGTGGTATTATTGTTTTACACAGTGTGGCGGTATCATTTATATGAACTCTGTTTATAGTATTTATTTGTAGGACAGTGTTATTTAGGTGTACTGTATGTGGGCGCTGTATGGCTACATTATATCTATATGGCGGTATTATTATTATTATATATTTCCACTATACTAATCACATAATGATATCCAGTAGTAGCAGCACAATAAGGCTACACGTAGTATATTGTCTCAGGAATTGGAGTATTTGAAGAGGTTTCCTGTAGGGGATGTAGCTCAGTGGTAGAGCGCATGCTTCGCATGTATGAGGCCCCGGGTTCAATCCCCGGCATCTCCATGTTTTGTCTTACATAATAATTTGTTCAACATTAAGCAGAAATATCTGGATGTGATCCAGGAAACTGTAATATCTGATAAAGCAAGTATCAAAATATCCTTCACTGTCATGTGCAGTATTCCTAAAGATGTATACATAATGTGGCCAGTAGGTGGCAGTGCGCTCATACACCTTAACATCCAGGTATCTCCATGTTATGTGATAAACAACTACAAAAACATCAAAGATCCATAAAACTGATAAATGTGCAGGAATCCACAAGATGTCTGTCTGGACGTAACACAAAGGACGGATTCAACTATCAAAATGTCATCCTGCATTTACGAATCCCCAGTACAGTCAGTGATGGACACTAGGGGGCATTATAGTCAGCACAATACACTGCCTGTGGTATAATGAACAGGCATTTTTTATTTATATAGGGCCCATCATATTCCTCCATATAACATTGACAGCCCTGCTGCCTCCACTTCTGCTTCAGCCCTCCAGGGGACCCCGTCTGCCCCACATGATGTCAATGTTTCCTATTGGGCCCAGTCTTTACCAGTTCTGTCCATGGTTACAGACCTAAAATGTAGACAGAATTTTTTTCTGCCCTTTTGTATTTGGAGATGCTGGATCTGTGTATGTAGATATAGATATATCTGAAGACGGATACTGAGTGTGACATCTATAAAATAATACCGCCAATATAATAGAATAAATTAATCGAAAGTTACAGGAGGAGACGTAACAAGGAAATCCAGTATAAAATAACACGTGTCAGACATCTTGCACCGAGCCCCGGTCTACAAGGATCTGTGCCCAATATGTCCATACAGAAGCTGATCTCATCCTTGTGTGTTTCTGTTTATGAGCAGACTGCCACCTACTGGACACTTTATGCCTATATCTCTACAATCTAGTGTATGGTGTGAAGGATATTTTGATACTTGGTTTATCAGTTAATACAGTTTCTTGGATCACATCCGGATATTTCTGCTCTGAAGTTGAGCAAATTTATCTTTTTTTACTGCCTATGTAGGCACACACTCTCCCTGATGTGGACGAGTGTCCCCAAACCCTGGTCTATAGTCTCTCACTCTGCCAATCAGTATCCCTACGCTATGCTGAGGATGGCCCAATAGGCCGAAACAGCGCTGTCCATAGCTGGGAATCTGTTCCTTTTGGGACAGAAATACTGATTTGGCAATTAAATCCACATCATGATTAAAAGACTTTATAACTGAGTCATTCATGATGTTAAGGATGCTGCACTCTATAGGGTGGTGTACAGAGTGCACTCTGTTCTCCTAATTCCATCCAGGAGAATAGATTTGCATATTTTTTACCCAACTTCCTTTGGGATCTCAGAGGAGGTGGCCTCAGTGCCGAGAAACACATCTGAGTCCCCTTAGCAATATGCATTAAGAGAACCGTGAAGCAACCAAGTGTAGTCAGCTAGAATAGCATCCAGCATGGCTAAATGCAGAGAAAGACATTGTACCACTTCCAGTGATGGTAACTTCAGTGCTGCAGTCGGCAATGGACGGTGTAATGGGATTAGCTGAGGGATCGCTGTCTTGACCACTTTTTGGCACAAAATGAAAGTCCAATCAAGCCAAGTATGGTGCAAGGATATGATGCAAGGACACCTACACATCTGTCTCTGACACATTGGGGAGTTGACGCTGATCCGCCCTTTTGGCCTGCACCATCATGCGCTTCTTCCCAGCCACTCCCCATCTCCCAGGCGTTTCATTGCAGGCAGAAGTACAGTGCAAGCCACCCACATGCCCAAGCCTTTAATGGCGTCATCAAAAAACTGCAGGCCCTGGAGATGTTGACGTTTATGCTTCTGGATACCCAGGCCTTCCGTCACCAGATGGCAGCTGGGGCACCGCCCTATGCTGGGCCTAGCCGTTACTACTTCTCTTGGTTTGCTGTCCCTGCTTTGCGCCTGCACGTGTCCCATAACATCAGTCGGGCCCAGAGCTCCGCGCTTTGCTGCAAGGTCCACTTGACCACCGATGCATGGACAAGCGCCTGTGGTCAGGGATGCTGCTTATCTTTAATGACAGGAAGGGTGAATGCAGGGGAGTCTGGGCTGGGTGTGCAAACTGGGGTGGCCTATCTCCTCTCCCAGCCCAAAATTCATGCCACAGGTTATCTGAAAGCCTACTGCGCTGCAACCTCCACCCCAGCTACAAGCTGGAAACGCTGTAACACTGGCGTGGGGAGATGTCAGCAGGACGTGCTGAAGCTCATCAGCTTGGGGGACAGGCAGCACACTGCCTCCAAGGTCAGGGATGCCATCCTGGCTGAGATGGCAATGTGTTTTTCCCTGCTGCACCTGGGGCCAGGCATTTTTGCGTACAGTGGGGCAAAAAAGTATTTAGTCAGTCACCAATAGTGCAAGATCCACCACTTAAAAAGATGAGAGGCCTCTGTAATTTACATCATAGATAGACCTCAACTATGAGAGACAAAATGAGAAAACAAATCCAGAAAATCACATTGTCTGATTTTGTAAGAATTTATTTGCAAATTATGGTGGAAAATAAGTATTTGGTCACCTACAAACAATCAAGATTTCTGGCTCTCACAGACCTGTAACTTCTTCTTTAAGAGTCTCCTCTTTCCTCCACTCATTACCTGTAGTAATGGCACCTGTTTAAACTTATCAGTATAAAAAGACACCTGTGCACACCCTCAAACAATCAGACTCCAAACTCCACTATGTTGAAGACCAAAGAGCTGTCAAAGGACACCAGAAACAAAATTGTAGCCCTGCACCAGGCTGGGAACACTGAATCTGCAATAGGCAACCAGCTTGGATTGAAGAAATCAACTGTGGAAGCAATAATTAGAAAATGGAAGACATACAAGACCACAGATAATCTCCCTCGATCTGGGGCTCCATGCAAAATCTCTCCCCGTGGGGTCAAAATGATCACAAGAACAGTGTGCAAAAATCCCAGAACCACGCGGGGGGACCTAGTGAATGAACTGCAGAGAGCTGGGACCAATGTAACAAAGCCTACCATCAGTAACACACTATGCCGCCAGGGACTCAGATCCTGCAGTGCCAGACGTGTCCCACTGCTTAAGCCAGTACATGTCCGGGCCCGTCTGAAGTTTGCTAGAGAGCATTTGGATGATCCAAAAGAGTATTGGGAGAATTTCCTATGGTCTGATGAAACCAAACTGGAACTGTTTGGTAGAAACACAACTTTTCGTGTTAGGAGGAAAAATAATACTGAGTTGCATCCATCAAACACCATACCTACTGTAAAGCATGGGGGTGGAAACATCATGCTTTGGGGCTGTTTCTCTGCAAAGGGGCCAGGACGACTGATCCGGGTACATGAAAGAATGAATGGGGCCATGTATCGTGAGATTTTGAGTGCAAACCTCCATCAGCAAGGGCATTGAAGATGAAACGTGGATGGATCTTTCAACATGACAATGATCCAAAGCACACTGCCAGGGCAACGAAGGAGTGGCTTTGTAAGAAGCATTTCAAGGTCCTGGAGTGGCCTAGCCAGTCTCCAGATCTCAACCCTATAGAAAACCTTTGGAAGGAGTTGAAAATCCGTGTTGCCAAGCGACAGCCCCAAAACATCACTGCTCTAGAGGAGATCTGCATGGAGGAATGGGCCAACATACCAACAACAGTGTGTGCCAACCTTGTGAAGACTTACAGAAAACGTTTGACCTCTCTCATTGCCAACAAAGGATATATAACAAAGTATTAAGATGAAATTTTGTTACTGACCAAATACTTATTTTCCACCATAATTTGAAAATAAATTATTACAAAATCAGACAATGTGATTTTCTGGATTTGTATTCTCATTTTGTCTCTCATAGTTGAGGTCTACCTATGATGTAAATTACAGACGCCTCTCATCTTTTTAAGTGGTGGAACTTGCACTATTGGTGACTGACTAAATACTTTTTTGCCCCACTGTATGTGATAATGGCCGGAACCTTGTCGCAGATCTGGAGCTTGCCAGACTCAAACACGGTCCACACATGGCCCACGTTTTCAACTTGTTGGTGCAAAGGTTCTTTGAAACCTACACCATTGTGCCTGATATACTGGTCAAAGTGCGGCCATTTTCGTAAGTGAGAAGTAGCCTCTACTAGGCAGAAAACATTCATAGCGCACTCCTGTCATCTTCACTCCGTTGGCTGGTGGAGGAAGACGAGGGGGATGAAGTGGCATTTCATGTCACTGTCCCACAAGAGGCTTGAGGGTGCACTTTAGTGCATCCCATTGCTTCAGCACGGATGGTGTGAAGGGGAGTGGAAAATGGAGGAAATGGAGAGTGACCTTTACAGTTGGGGGTAGCAAAGTCATGCCAAGTAACACACTGGCACACATGGCTGACTTCATGTTGGGTTGCTTTTCAAGAGACAAAGGCATAGTTCACATCATGGAGAGCAAACAATACTGGATTGAAAAAAAAAAATTGGATTGAGCTGATATAGCCTGACTGAATTTCTGGGTCTCCCACCTAGGTTTTGGGGTACACACCCTGAATATCTGGATTGAGCGTACATAGCCTGAACTAATTGCTCTGTATCCTTGTTTTGGGGTTACACAGCCTGAAAAGCTGCTTAGCACGTATGTAGCAAGAAGTAACTGCTGTGGATTGCTGCTATGTTTCAGGCTCCCCCAAAATTCAAGGCTTTTTCCAGCTATATGAACTTGTAATTGCTGTGGAATGATGCAATATTTCAGCCCCCCCAAAAAAATTCAAGGCTTTTTCCAGCTTTATGAACTTGTAATTGCTGTGGATTGCTGCTATGTTTCAGCCCCCCCCCCAAAAAAAAAAAATAATAATAATAATAATTCAGGGCTTTTTTCATCTCTATATTAGTCACTGCTATGGAATCCGGCTATTCTGTGTGCGGACAGCTAAAAATGAAAGCTGTTTCTCTGCTATATATGAAGTTGTATCTGTTGTGTATCCCTGTTTTCCACCGTCCAGGGAAAGCTGGACTGATGTCCCTACAGTGTATAGCTCTGAGAAGAGCTGTTGGCTTTCTTCATTACTTCTTCCCTGCCTATCTGAAGCTAATTGCTATCTAGCCCTCATCAGATATGTTTCTCTCCATATATCTGATGGCAAAAATGTCGAATAGGGCGGCGGCCGTTCTGATGAATGGGAGGGCACATGTTTTCGGCAGACAATGGGTGTTTTCTATTTTTTTCACTGCCTCCATTGTCGTAGTTTCTGTCCCACCTCCCCTGCACAGTTATCGGTGCAAAAAAACACGCCAGGGAAAGTGGGAGGGGATACAAATTTTTACTGCGTATGCGGCCTGGTATTCGATTGTGAAAGAATACATCGAACGCCATGATATTCGATTGAAGACTATTTCGATCGAACGGCGTTTGCTCATCTCTAATCTTCAGGAAAAGTTTTGAAGCTTACCAACAGTGACTATTTGCATGAAAGAACTCATAACGTTCATAGATAACTGATTACAGCATAAACAGATTCAACAGTCGCTTAAAACATTTGAATAATCGATCCGCCATTGCAAACTCACCTTGATTCAGCATCGCAGGAAATTACAGAAGTTGGTGTACGGTTCTTTTGCAAAGTTCTAAAGAGTTTTCAAACGATGAAGCCAAATTTGCAAATTTTGTAGAATTCCGTAATCGAAACATGCAATGGCGATCACTCAAAAGCTTACGACAGTTCTGTTAACTTGTGTAACTGCAGTTTCCGGCTACAATATTGTGTTCCATGCAGACACATGCTTTTAATGAGAGAAACCAAATCAATCCCTTTGTATGATAGGAACTGCTTCCACAAAAATACTGGGAAAATTTGCAAATTGAGCCTAGTTTTGAAGACACAGAATTTGATTTATATTGTGCTGTGGAAGAACAAGAGACTATTGACGAAGAACCACTCAGTAGTACTGCTAAGTACAATCTGGCGTTCCAATCCCTAACTCAGTTGGCGGATATTTTATCTAATCACGGAACTTCAACCTTTCTAAACTACTTGGAAGAAATCAAGGTTATCCAAAACAATGCCAGACGAGGTTCTTCGTTATTACAACCCAGCTTGTCATAGAACCAGTCTGTACATCAAGATGTTGCAGGTGCTGAGACTTCAAATGTTCCGGATATAGTTGATGGAAATACACCACCTTCTACAAGCTGCAAATCTTCATCTGCGCGTCCGCAGGTAGTTGTGCCTTTTCAGGTTATAGGCAAAGATATGCATTTCACATCTAAAATTAGAGTAAAAGGTCGTCCTAAGAAAAAGACCAAACAATTAACATTCAACAAGAAGGAAATTGACCATACACCTAAAAATTCTTCAAACAAACGCCCCTAGGAAGGTAACAAAGTGCAGAAGGTATCCACAAAGAGGAGAAAAAGGGAAACAACCAAAACACAAAAAAAATTGCAAGAAAATGGAGAAATGTCTGATTTGCCACTTTGATTTGGGGAATAAGTCTAAAAAATTGACAACTTGTTTTTCTTGTTGTTCCACACTACATGAAGATTGTTATAGAGTGGATGGATGTCCGCAGTGCGAGGAAGATTAGCCATTGTAACATAAATGTCCTAATAAAGTGAAAATTTACTGGGATAAATATGATACATCTGCAGTTCATTTAAGTTTATAGGCACGGTACACGGATGGTAGCTAAAAATAGCCAGGAGTTCATAGGTACGGTACCTAGAAATAGCCACATCCAGATTTTAATTCAAATTATTATTATTATTATTATTTATTTATTTTTTTTTTGCACACACACACACACACACACACACACACACACACACACACACAGTCACATGACCTTACTTCTGTGATGTCATAAAACTAGGATCTGCTTACCTATTATGTGAGGTTCTGTTCACATTTGCATATGATGATGTCATAATGCACATATTTGCATATGATGATGTCATAATGCACATATTTGCATATGATGATGTCATAACGGAACCCTGAGGGTATATAAACCCTGAGCGCTGTGACATCACAGCCATTTCTTGATTTGATGCTTTTGCTGACACTTCACTTTGGTTCTGGAAGAGCGAACTAGTTTGTACTACATATCTAGTGATTACTTCCATTCATTCTTACTGATCTTTGATCAGGGCCCAGTAATATCGGAGCCACCTGAGAACTTAGTTCTCTAATATTTCATCAGCTCCGCCTTGGTAACTAAGCCATGAGCGCCCGAGAGCTGCGTCAGCTGATAGCTGACAATGATACATGGCTGCGCCGACCGGAGAATCAAGGTAAGTGAATTGTTCAGGAAGAGAGAGACAATATTCCCCCCACCCTAGAGGAGATTTCCTGGGAGGAGTTATCCCTGGGGTCTGCTGAGCAATGTTTCAGGGTAAACAGCACATTTTCCATTCCTAGTCGTTTGGGGTGGGTTTTACTTTCCTCCGAATTCCACCCCTGCCCATGATAGAAAACAGAAGTTCTTTATTCAGGCAATTTGACAAACTGGGCCCCATAATCACAAAACAATAACCCGTCTAAAACATAACTGTTATTCCCAATAAATCAATAAAAGAAATCCCAACAACGTTAAACCCCCCACTCTAAGGGTATGTTCACACGGAGGAAAAGGTCACGGAACATTCCGCAACAGGAAAAGACAAAAGGATATATCCAGCACTCGGAATCCGGCCTAATAAAAATAAACTTAACTTTTATTAAGAATTGGTCATTCTTCCATTAAAAAATTTTGATCATACGAGGGGTAAGCTAATGTCCCTTGTATGATCATAATTTTTTAATGGAAGAATGACCATTTCCTAATAAAAGTTAAGTTTTATCTTTATTAGGCCGGATTCCGAGTGCTGGATATATCCTTTTGCCTTTTCCTGTTGCTCCATTTTGGCTTAGCCGAGAGAGCCATTATCCGTGCACCGATCTTTTGGAATCCTGCTACAACGCTGACGGCTCTGACACGTGAGTAGTGCACTTCTAAATTATTATCATTTTTTCTGTATTAAGAGCTGTGACCTTCATATCTTTTTCACGGAACATTCCATTTGAACATTCCGCGACGAAATGCCGATGCAGCATCAGCTTTCTGTCGCGGCAACCCACTCCTGTGTAGGCCCGAATAAATGGTCAAACCATGGAATTCACGGCTGATTCTGCTCAGATAGGGCATGTCGCTTCTTTTTTCCGCTACTAGCTAGCGTTCGGTCCAGTTTCTTCATATCTCCCATCACTACCTTGTTCAGAAAAGAAACTGCCACCACCCAGACCCTTAAAGAGGACCTTTCACTGATTTGGGCGTAGGCAGTTCTATATACTGCTGGAACGCTGACAATGATCTGAATTCAGCGCACTGTCGGCTTTCCCAATCTGTGCCCCGGGTAAAGAACTATCGGCCCTGGTACCGTAGCTCTTTACAGTCAGAAGGGCGTTCCTGACAGTCACTCAGGTACATCCTTCTCCACAGCAGTGCCTATTGCGCTGTACTGGGTGAGCTGGGAGGAACGCCCCCTCCCACCAGATAATATTTGTCTATGGACAAGCACTGTCAGCTTTCCAGCAGTATATAGAACTGCCTGTGCCCAAATCGGTGAAACGTCCTCTTTAAAAGGGGCATCCTGAAGGGGGGCAGTTCCTCTGTATACAGAGTAACTGTTCAAGCATACATCAATATGATCAGCAAAGTGAGTTTTTGCTGAATAGATTTCTGGCGAGAGGTTACCCTCTTTGAACGGGCACCGGAACAAACAAGGCTAACCCCGAGAGAAACTGCCTCTATTATTATACCCTGGGGTCTTTTCAGACCCCGGAGTATAATAATCAGAGACTCAGGGGAGGTGAAGAAGCATAATAAATAGTGTAACTCACCTCTCCGGGATCCATTGTTACTCCTAGCACAGGCTTCAGGAATTTATGGCAATGTCCCAGACGTGACGTCCCCACGTGACATCTGGGACATTACTGCTCAGATCTGTTTTCAGGGCATCCTGTCTTGGGCTGGTTAAGAGAAAAAATAAGGAAAAAAATAAACTGGTAAAATTGCCGCCCCTTTGAAAGTGCTGCCTGAGGCGGCTGCGTGACCTCGCCTCAGAGGTGCGGCCCTGGTTGGGGGAAAGCTAGCGCTCACCTGTGTGGAGAGGGAACTTATGGGCTTTAATCCTTGGTGGCCAGCGCACATACAAGTCTATGACAGGGAGAGGCTGTTGCTTGTGCTTCCAGTTAATTTAGGGAACTACCAGCCCATTGGGGTTAGTGTTTACTGGGGAGAGTGTCTTCTATGCCTCCCTGTTGTTCTTAATAGCATATGCTATGGACATGCATTAATCCCCGCAATTATCAGGTTGGGCAATTATATCTCCCAAAGATCTTTGTTTGGCATTAGATTAGGCTTCTAATAATCTCTATAAATCCCCATTAGATTATTATTGTTTTGGTCCCTGTATGATTACTATACACTATGAGCAGCGGGACCGTTAGGGCTAGTTCACACGGGGGGCAATGAGGCAGATTTTGACAGCAGATTTCGCCTCAAAACCTGCCTCCATACAATGGTGGTCTATGGAGACTGCTAGCTTTCATTTTTCTGCTAGCAGTTTTTTGCTGCTAGCGGAAAAAAGAAGTGGCATGACCTTTCTTCAGGCAGATTCCACCTGAGGAAAGCAATAGAAGTGAATGGGGGGCGAAAAACGTCTAGCATTTTTTTTTCAAAAAGAAATCCAGACCGAAAACGTCTAGCGTTTTTTTTTTTTTTTTTTACATTCTAATTATTTTAGGGGAGGGGAAAACCGTCTGTCATGTTCTGAAAAAACTGCTCCAAAAAACGCCTCAAGGTAAAAAAAACCGCTTCCTAATTAGGAAGCGTTATTTTTCGGGACCAAAATAAGCCAGGCGGTTTTTACATGTGAACTAGCCCTTAGCATTGGGGATTTAACATTGCTGGGAGTTCTTTTATTTATTTATTGGGAATAAAAAAAAAAAAATTCAGACGACTTATTGTTTTGTGATTATGGGGCCCAGTTTGTCCAATATTAGTTGATGGCGTCCCTTCATCCAGTGAATGATATATATCTTTATTCAGGTTACTGTTAAACTTAACTATACTGGGGTCTCTTCTCCTCAAAACCCTTAGCAATAACAGGATCCATTCCTATGGGCTAAATGTGTTACCTTTATATATTTACAGGTCAGGCAGCAATTGTCCATAGACTGAGGTCATCCCAAGGACATCGTGGAGAACCTTCTACTGGACATCAAAGAAGCAGGAATCCTATCACTGCGAGGACAGGGAGACGCGACAGAGCTCCTCCACAGCACAGAGGACTAGAAGAGAGCAGGGAAAGAAGCCGCTCTCCATTAAGACCCGCCCCTGCAGAGCCCTCCAGAATAATAGGAGAGAGTAGCAGTGATAACAGTCGTCCAGCAAGTGGACCCACAGCTGACACCACTGAATTTCAACGGCCAAATCCGGTTCCTGCAGAGCCCTTCAGAATAATAGGAGAGAGTAGCAGTGATAGCAGCCGACCAGCAAGTGGATCCACAGCTGACACCACTGAATTTCAACTGCCAAATCCGGTTCCACCGCCTGAGGATCCAATTCCAAGCAGATCTCCTGTATACTCCTACCCTGCAACCCGTGCATTCAGTAGATTCATTCAGCTGCTGGACATGGGTGGGATGACCCCAACGTCACCGGCAATGCCACAGGGGCAACCACTTGAACCACATGCACAATATCTACTTTGGCACGAGAGACGGCAGGAGAGACGGCAGCGTCCGCCCAGCAGGAGAACTCTGCAAATTCAGAACTTACCCACTAGAGAGGTAATACCTCAGGAGGAGGCCCAGTCATGTGTAATCTGCATGACTGAATATGAGATTGGAGAGCAAGTCACAGAGCTTCCCTGTACTCATAACTTTCATCAGGGTTGCATCTCGACCTGGCTCCGCTCTCACTCTCAGTGCCCCCTGTGCCGTACCCACTGCTTCCAATGAAGCCCCATGAAGGGCTATAAACAGAGACATCCCAAAATAATGGAAGGTAAGCCATCTATATTTCATCTTTTCCCTCCGCCCTATCAGATGTATGTGACATGTAACATAGAAATAATAACATTTTATCTTTTTCTATCTAGAAAGAATATCCAAGCCTGGAAAAAGAACAGCCTGAACTACAATCCGTTACAGGACACGGCAGCTCCAGCCCCGGATGGTGACATATACTTTATTCCATGGCAAATTCTTCCTAAAAAAAGAAAAAAAAAATTAAAAAAAAAAAAAAAAAAGATTGTGTAAATTGTTTTTACTTTTTTTTACTGTATATAATAATATTTTGTGATCTAGCAGCGTATCATGATAAGACAGAGGTATCAGTTACACCAAATACACGACCGCACCAACAGATATACATGGGCCTAAGTGCACAAGGGGGCTCAAGGCCCCTCTGTTATTCTCCAACTCTCTCAAAACACCTGGAAGGGGCCCTCAGAAAGGTTGACTGCCTGGACTCCCAGGGTGGACAAGTGTCCTCAGCCCAGCAGAATAACATAACATGAGCACTCTATGTGCCAGTCATATCAGAAAAGCTATGTGACTGACACATTTAGCATTAATGTCACAAAAATGGGGAGTGATCTGCAAAAAGGGGGTGTTCTCCCAAAAGGGTTTGGGCCGCCGGACAATTTTTACAAAACGCTTTGTGCACCAGGTCTCCCAGAGGCCAATATGTCAAATTTAGCAAGTGTTTGTATATGTAGACACAAGTATAATAAATGGCACATGGTAGGTGGGGCCCTGTTTCAGATTTTGAAACTGGTCCCAAAAACTGCCTGTATGATGGTGAAGAGGGGACTAGAACACATTCACATTCAGACACTACAGACTTACACAATTCTGGACACCTAAAAATTAGAGATGCGCGAACAGTGTTCTATGGAACACATGTTCGATCGGATATCAAGCTGTTCGAGATGTTCAATTCCATACGGACACCACGTGGCAAACTCCAAAAAAATTTGATTCCCCTCCCACCTTCCCTGGCGCTTTTTTTGCACCAATAACAGCGCAGGGGAGGTGGGACAGGAACTACGACAACGGGGGCATTGAAAAAAATCGGAAAAAGTCATTGGCTGCCGAAATCAGGTGACCTCCATTTTAGACGAATAATGGATTTCAAATCCGGGTCATATGAGACTGTGAACTTTGTGACTATGAGACAGGGATAGCTGTACTGGCAGGGATAGCTAGGGATAACCTTTATTTATGTAGGAATGTTATTAAAAATAACTTTTTGGGGCTCTATCGGGTGTGTAATTGTGTTTTTTGTGAGATAAACTTTTTCCCATTGGATTGCATTGAGCAGCGTTGATTGGCCGAATGAGATACAGAAGACGTGCAGAGACTCAGCAGTGTTGAGCCAGTTCTGCTCAGCTACACCGTGTGCCGGTCAGCACTGCTGTGCGAGCTCGGCACACACTCAGCTCTGCATCACCGCTGGCATTGGCCAGTATACAGAATCAGTATACAGAATCAGCAAAGCTGAGTGTGTGCTGAGCTCGCACAGCAGAGCCGACCAGCACACCGTGTAGTTGAGCAGAACTGGCTCAATACAGCAGAGGTGAGTGTGTGCACTCGCTCGGCTGCATCACCGCATACCCATAGGAAAGCAATGGCCAGTCTCCAGCCAATCAGCGCTGGCTCTGCCGGAGGAGGCGGAGTCTAAGGGCGGACCTGAATGGAGACTGGTGTGGAGCGATCTTAGACTCCGCCTCCTCCGGCAGAGCCAGCGCTGATTGGCCGAAGGCTGGCCAATCAACGCTGGCCAATGCATTCCTATGGGTATGCGGTGATGCAGCAGAGCTGAGCGAGTACACACATTCACCTCTGCTGTGCAGAGACTCAGCAGTGTTGAGCCAGTTCTGCTCAACTACACCGTGTGCCGGTCAGCACTGCTGTGCGAGCTCGGCACACACTCAGCTCTGCATCCCCGCTGGCATTGGCTACCGTTAATTGGCCAGTATACAGAATCAGTATACAGAATCAGCAGAGCTGGGTGTGTGCCGAGCTCGCACAGCAGAGCCGACCGGCACACAATGTAGTTGAGCAGAACTGGCTCAACACAGCAGAGGTGAGTGTGTGCACTCGCTCAGCTCGACTGCATCACTGCATACCCATAGGAATGCATTGGCCAGTCTCCAGCCAATCAGCGCTGGCTCTGCCGGAGGAGGCGGAGTCTAAGGTCGGACCTGAATGGAGACTGGTGTGGAGCGATCTTAGACTCCGCCTCCTCCGGCAGAGCCAGCGCTGATTGGCCGAATTCTGAAGACTGGCCAATCAACGCTGGCCAATGCATTCCTATGGGAAAAAGTTAGCTTGCGAAAATTGCAAGCTGACAGGGATTTCCATGTAATAAAGTGACTTATATGCCCCCAGACATGCTTCCCCTGCCGTCCCAGTGTCATTCCAGGGTGTTGGTATCATTTCCTGTGGTGTCATAGTGGACTTGGTGACCCTCCTGAGATGGATTTGGGTTTCCCCCTTAACGAGTATATGTTCCGCATAGATTATAATGGGGTTCGAAACCCGTTCAAACAGTCGAACAGTGAGCGGCTGTTCGAATCGGATTTCGAACTTCGAACATTTGGGTGTTCGCTCATCTCTACTAAAAATCTGTTACAATCGTTCACCCCCTTCTGCTGCTCATACAGATGCTCCAGCATGTTTAAGGGGGAGTTTCATTAAATTGGAAGATGGCAGATAAGCCAGTCCAAGAGCAGACCATTTGACACTGCAAATCGAGAAGTGTGTTGTTTGCAACGTAAGAACGGCTGGAATGCACAGAGATATTTCAGACCATGAGGAGCAGCTCTTTTAAGCCACTATACAGGTCAATAAAATGCCGAACCACCTGCTTAACCACTTCCGGACCGCCCATACACTATATATGTCCGGGAAGTGGTTGTCTAGTTCTGCCAGGACGTACCTGTACGTCCACCAGAACACAGCAGCTGCACGGACATCGTGTAGCTGCTTTCAATAGGAGCCGGCTGTAACTTCAGCCGGAGCTCCTAGAGAGAAGACAGGGCAGATTTATTACCTCCCCTGCCTTCTCCATCGCTGTGTATACAGCGCTCAATGAGCGCTGTATACACAGCTATGGACGCAGCCATAAATCAGCTGCCCTCTGACCAGGCAGACACGTGATCCGCTGGGAGCAGTGTCCTGCCAGAGCTGCTGGGTCCTACAGGACTCAGATCAGCTCTGCATACTGTTTATACAGTGTGCAGGAGTCTGTATTCCTCCTGTAACTGAGGTTAAATGTAGCAGCCCCAGTTATAGGAGAAATCAGCCTCACTAACAAAAAAAAAAGTGATCAGATGTCCCCAAAGGTCTCTTAGCACCTTATGGGGACACAATCTGAAAAAATAAAATAAAATAAAAATATAATAAAAAAGTTTTAAAAAATGTAAATAAAATAATAATAAAAAATAAATAAATAATACGCTAATAAAACGCCATTATTAAAGGTTATAGCCCCGCCCCCGACGATACCATACAAAATAAAAATTACCGTAACGGAGAGGAAAAACTATTTTGTAAAGTTTTTCAGTGGCACTTTGTGTTATTAAATTAAAAAAAAATATATAAATTGAAAACCAGACACAATTTCCCTCCTATTTTGTTTATATTTTCCTGGATATAAAAAAAATTAAAACACATTTGAAAATAAAGATAACATAAAAATAAAGCCCTATGTATCCCCGAAAAAAGACGCAAAAATTAGTTGACTGAGACATACGAGAAAAATTTTACAGACCTCAAAACCGCACATACAAAATAAACCTAAAATGTGTCTGGTCCTGGACCACAAATTGGCCCGATACTGAAGTGGTTAAGGACATACACCATACAAGACATACATATTTGGTTTATTGCAGCATAGCAACAATATTGGCGCCATTATCACTGGCAAAACTGTCCAGTTGGAGTTGGCGGAGAGCCATCCAGTAGGATACTTGCTGCAGGATACAGTGAAGCAGCTCCTCTGTGCGGCTCCTCTGACCCAGGTTTATTACTTACAGAACTGTATGGCAGAACGAAACGGTCCAGAGAGAAGGATGGGCCCTGCATAGTGTGGGAACTGGGCCTGAACAATCAGGGTAGAACTATCACTTGCCCTTGCTGCGTTTTTCCATTGTGGCCGCTGAGAACATATGGTTCTTGTCCATAATTACTGCTCCACATGTCCAGTGAGGTTGAACGCATGCCATCAGATACAAGCACAGTCAGTTGTAGAAAAGTGGAAGATACATGAAATAGTCTACAAAGTCCTATACAAAGGACTCTTGTACACAGCAGCTATCCAGCACAGGTCGTCCTCAGGGTCAGGGGTTAGCAGATTTGGCCAGGCCTGACCTTTGGATACAACTTCTTTATAAAACACCTCAGCCGGGACTACTGGAGAAGACTTTACAGCTGAACAATGCAGTGGAGGTGCAGGGTAGTAGTCTGAGGGGCTCATCTCCTGAGGGGAGACATGAGGAGGTGATGTTCCCCTGTTTTAGGACAGGCCCCAACTCACTAGTGCAGGAGCCGCACACTCTCCTAGGAGGGGGGAGGGCTAATCTAGCAGATTCTAGAACCCTCAGCGTCATCAGCAGATGCCATTGGCTGGCAGGATCATGTGACGGACTTATGGCACGTCCCATTACAAGCAAGTAATAAACCAATATTTATGCGGACAGAGCAATATGTCATTTTGAGCATTAGGTGGCAGCAACGCAATAAACCTAATGTGAGCTAATGTAGTCTAATGTAATGCCAATAGGAAGCCATGACTTTTGGATATGGGATGTCCCTCACTCCTTCCTAAAACCACCCAAACTACGGTAAATAATGACTTTGCAATAAATGCACAAAACACTTTATTTTGGGTGTCAAAATGGCCACAGCTTTATTAAACTCACAGAAGTGTTGGAGCTTGCGAGTGTGGTTTGTTCCTAAGTGTGGTTTGTTCCTAAGTGTGACTTAATATTAAGTGACTTTAGATTCAGGGACTTTCCAAGGAAAACCCTTTCACTCTTTATTTGAATTTGTCTGTTTTGCTGTAATATTCCCTATCAGGTAAGATGAACTCCATACTTATCAATGCTGTCCAGTGTGCATCTTGCAACATGTATGTTCTGCTTGAGCAGCCGCTTGAGGGGGCATACTGTTTTGAAAGTTGCAAGCACATTGCACATTTGGAAGCCCAGATCTCGGATCTAAATGGGCAAATTGAAACACTGAGATCCATTGATAACATGGAAAGGAGTTTGTTGCTCACAGAGCAAGCTGCTCCTTGGGGATAGTGCAGAGGAGGATGGTAGCATGGAGGTGCAGGAACTTGAGGCAGCTAGCTGGGTGACAGTTAGAGAGCAGCAGGGTAGAGGGAAGAGTGCCAGGGAGGTTAGTCCTGAACTGGCACATCCCAACAAGTTTGCTAAATTGGCAGATGAGGGGGATGTTAGTACAGGGGTAACATTGCTGCAGCACGATACTTCCTCTGAAAGCTAGGGGAATGTCTGCTCCAGTACGAAGGGGGATAGGAGCCCAGAGAAGACTAGACAGGTGCTGGAAGTGGGAGATTCAATTATTAGGGGAACAGATAGGGCAATCTGTTACAAAGACCGGGATCGTCGTACGGTGTGTTGCCTTCCTGGCGCTTGAGTTCGACACATCGCGGATCAGGTTGACAGATTACTGGGTGGGGCTGGTGTGGATCCAGCGGTCATGGTGCACGTTGGCACAAATGACAAAGTTAGCGGTAGGTGGAAGGTCCTTAAAAATGATTTCAGGGATTTAGGGAGCAAGTTGAAGGCAAGGACCTCCAGGGTAGTATTCTCAGAAATACTGCCTGTTCCACAAGCCACACAGGAAAGGCAGCGGGAGATTAGGGCGGTAAACAAGTGGCTCAAGAGTTGGTGTAGGAAGGAGGGGTTTGGGTTCCTGGAGAACTGGGCCGACTTTGCTGTGGGCTATAGGTTCTATGCTAGGGATGGGCTGCATCTCAATGGGGAAGGTGCAGCTGTGCTGGGGGAGAAGATGGCTAGACGGTTGGAGGAGTGTTTAAACTAGGTACTGGGGGAGGAGGGTAACAGATGTAGAGGGCAAGATAGTGTAGAAATGGAAAGAGGGCTAGATACTGTAACTGGGGGTGGAGCGGGGGATGGGGTTAGAGCAGTCAGTAAGGAGTGGAAGAGTAGGGAAGATAAATCTATGAAATGTATGTATACAAATGTCCGAAGCCTCGCTAACAAGATGGAGGAACTAGAAGTGATGAAGTTGGAAGAAAATGATGACATGGTGGGGGTAAGTGAGACATGGCTGGACTCTAGCTATGACTGGGCTGTAAATATACAAGGGTATAGTATGTTTAGAAAGGAGCGTACAAATAAGAAAGGGGGAGGGGTTTGCTTATACGTAAAAACCGGCCTTAAGCCAGTCCTGCGTGAGGACATCTGAGAGGAAAACGAATATGTGGAGTCCTTATTGGTGGAAATTACGGGAGGAACAAAAAATAATAAAATACTGATAGGGGTTTGTTATAAATCTCCAAATATAATGGAAGAAGCTGAAAATATCCTAATAAAACAAATAGATGAGGCCGCAAAGCAGAATAAAGTCATTATTATGGCGGATTTCACTGACCCAATAAATCAACTGGGAGGCAGAAACCTGCAGATCCAACCAAGGGAAAGGGAACAGGTTCTAGTCAGTAATAAAAGACAATTACCTATCACAACTAGTGCAGGACCCAACAAGAGGCGAGGCACGACTAGACCTGTAACTAGACCTGTAACAAATGAACCTGACACACTGTCAAAAGTGGAGGTTGGGGGACATCTGGGTAATAGTGACCATAACATAATAAGTTTTCTTGTAAACATTAAGAAGATGTTCATTAGAGGGGGTACAAAAACACTAAACTTCAGGAAGGCCAATGGTCACCAGGTGAGAGAGGAGCTTAGCAGCATAAACTGGGACAATGTCCTCAACGTGACGGGAACTCAAACTAAATGAGACATCTTCAAAAATATACTAAATAAGACCACTAGAAAACACATACCCTATGGGAATAAGTGGGCCAGAAATCATAGAAAACCAATATGGCTAATTAAAACGGACCAGAATACAATGAGGGATAAAAAGGAAGCATTTAAAGTGCTAAAACAAGAAAGTAGTGACACAGCATTAAAAAACTATAAGGAGAAAAATAACTTGTGCAAAAGACAAATAAAGGAGGTGAAGATGGAGGCTGAGAGAAAAATTGCCAAGGAAAGTAAAAGTAATCCAAAATTATTCTTCAATTACATAAATAATAAGAAAATAAAAACTGACAATGTGGGCACTCTCAAAAATAATCTGGGTGTAATGGTGGAGGAGGATGAGGAAAAAGCACAAGTATTAAATGCCTTCTTCTCTACAGTGTTTACACAAGAAAATCCATTGGCCAACAACATGATTAGGGGGAATGTAAACTCTCAATTAAATGTCACCTGCTTAACCCAGGAAGAAGTGCAGCGCCACCTGCAAAACACTAACATAGAGAAATCGCCCGGTCCAGATGGTATACACCCCCGAGTTCTGAGGGAATTAAGCATGGTCATAGATAGACCCTTGTATCTAATATTTAAGGATTCAGTAATGACTGGGTCTGTTCCACAGGATTGGCAAATAGCAAATGTGGTGCCAATTTTTAAAAAGGGGTATAAAAGTGAACCTGGAAACTATAGGCCAGTAAGTTTAACTTCTGTGGTGGGAAAGATATTTGAGGGCTTTCAAAGAGATGCTATCCTGGAATATCTCAATGTAAATAATCTTATAACACCAAATCAGCATGGGTTTATGAGGAATCGGTCCTGTCAGACTAATCTGATCAGCTTCTATGAGGAGGTCAGTTCAAGACTGGACATGGGTAATGCAGTGGATGTGGTGTATCTGGACATGTGTAATGCAGTAGACGTGGTGTATCTGGACATGGGTGATGCAGTAAATGTGGTGTATCTGGACATGGGTGATGCAGTGGACGTGGTGTATCTGGACATGGGTAATGCAGTAGACGTGGTGTATCTGGACATGAGTAATGCAGTAGACGTGGTGTATCTGGACATGAGTAATGCAGTGGACGTGGTGTATCTGGACATGGGTAATGCAGTGGATGTGGGGTATCTGGACATGGGTGATGCAGTGGACGTGGTGTATCTGGATATGGGTGATGCAGTGGACGTGGTGTATCTGGACATGGGTGATGCAGTGGACGTGGTGTATCTGGATATGGGTGATGCAGTGGACGTGGTGTATCTGGACATAGGTAATGCAGTAGACGTGGTGTATCTGGACATGGGTAATGCAGTGGACGTGGTGTATCTGGACATGGGTAATGCAGTGGATGTGGGGTATCTGGACATGGGTGATGCAGTAGACATGGTGTATCTGGACATGGGTAATGCAATAGACTTGGTGTACCTGGACTTTTCAAAGGCTTTTGATACTGTTCCACATAAATGGTTGGTATGCGAAATGAGAATGTTGGGACTGGAGGAAAACATATGCATTTGGGTAAGCAACTGACTCACTGATAGGAAACAGAGGGGACTTGGTAATGGTAAATATTCAGACTGGGTCACAGTCACCAGTGGGGTGCCACAAGGGTCAGTATTGGAGGGGTCACAGTCACCAGTGGGGTGCCGCAAGGGTCAGTATTAGATCCTCTCGTTTAATATCTTTATTAATTACCTGGTAGAGGGTTTACAAAGCAGGGTGTCCATATTTGCATTTGATACTAAAGTTTGTAGGGTAATTAATAATGAGAAGGATAGTAGAATATTACAGGGGAATCTAAGGAAACTGGAAGCATGAGCGGAGACTTGGCAAATGAAGTTTAATGTTGACAAATGTAAGGTAATGCACTTTGGTCGACGTAATAAAATGTATGACTATGTACTTAATAGTAAATTACTGGGTAAGACTGCCAATGAAAAAGACTTAGGGATTTTGGTGGACGGCTGTTACGGTTCTGTATATATACATATAAATAATTATTTAGACAGAACCTCTTGACTGCGGTAGTGGCTGCAGTCGAGGTCCACAAGCCCCAGAAGGGCGGCCGTCTACCTGAGCGAAGCAGCAGTATGTTCGCGCAGCTCAAGTGTGAACACGGACCAACGTACATTCACCAGTTAGCTTCACTGGGTGAAGGCGTGCATGCAGCTCCACGGTGAACCGGCTGCAAGGAGGAGTGCCTCAGTTGACTTCACTGGGCAGGTGTTTGTGTAGCTTTAATGGGAATAGACTGCAAAGAGGCTTACACCAGTTGGCTTCACTGGGCAAGTGTTTTTTGTGTAGCTTGAATGTGAACAGGTGGCAACACTGGTTCACCAGAAACTTCCTGGGGAACTGCACCTGCGTATAGACTGCAATCAAGGCTGCCAAGGGTTAATGTCACCCCTGGTCAGAATCACAATGGGCTCCACAACACCTTTGGAGCTACAATAATACTGGACAGACCAAACAGGCTATCATAGTTCCCTACCGTCAGTACCAAGGAATCCTACACTAGAATACCTGCACTGGTAACCTGGCATTGACAGGAACCTAGCCCTAAAACTCTCTGTCTCAACACATTAGTCAAAGTGTGAGCACCCGGCGGGCGTCGGCTCACACCATATAAAGGCAAGTCCCCGCCCACAGGGCAGTGGCCATAAGCTCACTGGGCATGCCCAGTATGGGTGGAATGGGACTTAGCCTCAGAACGTCTCCAAAAAGTCTGAGCATGCTCAGTAGGGTGAGAATAAGACTTAGCCTCAGAGCATCTCCAAAAAGTCTGAGCATGCTCAGTAGGCCAAATGCTGGACTTAGGCTCCACAAACCTCACCGTCCGACGCTGAGGGCAAGAACTGGATTGACCCGCAGGTGGCGCTGTGCGCCAGAAGGAAGACCTGCGGGACCCCATCCTAACAACAGCAAGCTTACCTTTAGTGACCAGTGCCAGGCAGCTGCTGCCAAGGCAAATGAAATTATCGAAAGAGGTCTAGATTCTCATGACAAGGACATAGTTATGCCTCTATACAAATCACTGGTACGGCCACACTTAGAATATTGTGTGCAATTTTGGGCCCCGATAAATTTTTAACTTTTAAATCCTACTAATATTATAAATGTGAAAGTTTGTGTGTTTGGATGTTTGGATGTTTGTGAGTTTGGATGTTTGTTCCTCAATCACGCTAAAACGCCTGAACGGATTTGCGTGCAATTTTCCACAAACATAGTTTTCCCTCAGGATTGAGTCACAGGCTACTTTTGGTGCCACTAAACAACATGGCTTCCTAGCAGGAGACTCACAAAAGCAGGACTCCTAGCCCCAGCTATAGACTCACACACACTTAGAATATTGTGTGCAATTTTGGGCCCCGATATACAAGAAAGACATTAGTGAACTTGAAAAAGTGCAAAGACGGGCAACCAAAATGATTAGGGCAATGAGTGGACTGGAGGACAACGAGAGGTTAACAAACTTGGGGTTATTCAGTTTAGAGAAAAGACGTCTACGGGGAGATCTAATAACAATGTACAAATACATGAAGGGACAATACAGAGAGCTTTCTAAGGATATTTTTACTCCTAGGCCAGTGACAAGAGGACATCCTCTACACCTAGACCGGTGACAGTGACAAGAGGACATCCACTACGTATGGAGGAGAGAAGGTTTCACCAGAAACATAGAAGGGGATTCTTCACAGTAAGAACAGTGAGGCTCTGGAAGTCTCTGCCCCAGGAAGTGGTGATGGCGGATTCACTGAACAAGTTCAAAGTGGGCCTGGATGCCTTTCTTGAAGAGAAAAATATAACAGGTTATGGACTCTAGATTTTAAGGACACATTGATCCAGGGTTTTATACTGACTGCCAGATTTGGAGTCGGGAAGGAATTTCTTTTTCCCTGAAAAAGGGCAATTGGCATGAGCCTCATGGGGTTTTTTTGCCTTCCCCTGGATCAACCCTGTAGGGATTGTAGGGTTATAGGTTGGACTTGATGGACTCATGTCTTTATCCATCCTCATCTACTATGTAACTATGTGTAACTATATTCCTCAGCAGTTTACAAATTGCAGGGTTCAAGTAGGGACAAAATAAGATATTACAGAGTAATAAGTCATTCACACAATGGGACTAAGGGCCCTGCTCACAAGAGCTTACAATCTATGAGGTAGAGGGGGTGACACAAGGGTTCAACTTATTAGGGTGCATTCACACTGAGTAAACGCTAGCTTATTCTGAACGTAAAACACGTTCAGAATAAGCGGCGTCTAAAGCAGCTCCATTCATTTCTATGGGAGCGGGGATACGAGCGCTCCCCATAGAAATGAATGGGCTGCTTCTTTCACTCCGTGCAGTCCCATTGAAGTGAATGGGGAGTGCCGGCGTGTACGCTCCGGCATGAGCAGAGCTTGCCGCATACGCCGGCACTCCCCATTCACTTCAATGGGACTGCACGGAGTGAAAGAAGCAGCCCATTCATTTCTATGGGGAGCGCTCGTATCCCCGCTCCCATAGAAATGAATGGAGCTGCTTTAGACGCCGCTTATTCTGAACGTGTTTTATGTTCAGAATAAGCTAGCGTTTACTCAGTGTGAATTCACCCTTAGGGTCCATTTCAGCATATAAAGTGCATGTTACAATAATTACTCATGTAATACCAGAGCAATGCGAGGTTCACTCTAGCATTCGGGTCTCCGTTCGTTGAGTCCAGTGGGGACCTAAAAAATGGAAACCCTATCTGCTTAAAAAGCAATTTTTCTGGGGAAATCTTTGAACCCCATAAAATATAAAGGATCCAATGCGTTTCCACCAGGAATCAGGGATGGACTGAATGGTCCCTGAACCCAACCTTAGGAAGATAGCTTACAATTAAAGCTTACTTCCAGTTATACAATACATGAATAATATGGGGGAATATAAGAAACTTTGTAATACATTTTATTTAACCCCTTCCCGACATCCGCCGTAATAGTATGGCACTGCCGGGAAGGACTTCCCGCAAACCACCGTACTAGTACGGCGGCTGCATAGTGCGCACCATGCACTGCGGGTGTCAGCTGTAACATACGACTGACAATGCCCCGTAACACCCGCGGTCGGAACCGGGTCCGATCGTGGGTGTTAACCCCTGAGATGCTGGCAGTCAGCATGACCACCGGCATCTCCGGGGTTCCAATACAATATGGTTTTGGGGGGTGCCGGTGTTCATAGGGGGCAGCCTGGGGTCTGATCAGTGACCCCGGGTCTGCCCCATCACTTTCCTCGTCCTCGTACCTGGTTGATCCTGCCCAAAGGAAGCTGTCAGCCTGTGCGTCTACACAGGCCGATAGCTTCCTATACTCTGCAATACACGTGTAACACGTGTATTGCAGCGTATGTGTAGTGAAGCGGCGATCAGCCGATCACTGCTTCAATCCCCCATGGGGACAGAAAAAAAAAGTTAGAAAAAAGTAAAAATAAAAAAGTTTAAATAAGTTTAAAATAAATTAGAAATAAATAAAGCCCCAAAAATCCCTTTTCCCCCATATAAAATATTTTATTATGTAAAATAAAGAAAAGTAGAAAAAACATTACATATTTGGTATCACCGTGTCTGTAATAACCTGAACAATAAAATTAAAACATTATTTAACCCGAATGTCAAACGTAGTAAAAAAAAAAACTTAGAAAACCTCACAAAATAATGATTATTCACCACCTTTCCCTTACAAAATGTTCAATAAAAAGTAATCAAATGGTCAGATGAAAACCAAAATGGTACCAATAAAAAGCAGAGGTCATACCGCAAAAAATAAGCCCTCAACCAGCTCTGTCTAGCGAAAAATAAAAACGTTATGCCTTTCAGAAGATGGTGATGCAAAAAGTAATAGATTTTTTTTCCCCAAAAATGAATTTTATTCTGCACAAATAGCAACGCATTAAAAAATCATATAAATGAGGTAACGCCATAACCGTACCGACCCGCAGAATAAAGGTAACATGTTACTTATGCTGTACGCTGCACGGGAAAAAAATAAATGCTAAAAAGCAATGCCAGCATTGATGTTTCCTTTTACATCCCACCCAGAAAGTTAATAAAATGTAGTCAATAAGTTACAGGCCCCAAAATGGTGGCATTGAAAAGTACATCTAATACGGCAAACACCAAGCCCTCATATGGCCACATTGCCAGAAGATAAAAATAAAAATCTAGCTTGTACAATGTGAAGACAAAAACCCCAAAAGTTGCCAAATCATTAGGACATAAGTGGCTGCGACTAGAAGGAAATGTGTAATCAGTGCGAGCGTTTTCAGAGGACACCCCATATTTAGAGCTTATGAGAGATAATACACCAGTGCTGATCCCCCAGAATGCCCCTCTTCCCCATCCGTGTCATAGGAGCTAGTGGGAAAATAGAATGGGATTTGGTGTACCCAATTTACTCCGCACAGCTTACACATTCACTACTAATGCTCACTACATCACTTGATAAATTCTTTGAGGGGTGCGGTTTTCAAAATGGGGTCACTTTCTAGAGGTTTCCACTGTTTGACTCCTCAATGGCTTTGTAAATGCGACATGTCTCCTGAAACTGATCACAGCCAGATCTGCCCTCTAAAAGCTCCTTGGCGCGCCTTCCATCCTGCGTCTCGCTGTGCGTCCATATATTAGTTTACACCCACAAGTGGGGTACTGTGGTAGTTGGGAGAAGTTGCATAACATATTGTGGTATGCGATTTCTCCTTTAACCCCTTGTGAATGTGCAAATTCTAGGGCTAAACAAAAATATTAGTAAAATAAAATCAAATATTGTATTAATTCCTGTTAAGCACTTATAGGGTTAAAATACTAGGTATATGTTGCTTTGGCTTATTTAAGAGGTGCAGTTTTGAAAATGGGGTGATTTATGGGGGTTTTAATACAAAGGTCTTTCAGAACCCCTTCATAACTGGATTAGTCCCGTAAAAAATGGGTTTTAGAAATTTCTTGAAAATTTTGAATATTGTTGTTTCACTTGTAAACCTTCTAATGTCCGTAAAAAAATAAAAGGGTGACTAAAGTTTGATGGCGACATAAAGCAGAGATCTGGGACATGAGATTTATGATATAATTTTGGCGGTCTGACTATCTGTATGCAATGCACATCATTTCAAACTTTATAAAATGCATATTTTTCTAAATTTCCACCAAATTTCCTATTTTTTCATAATTATACACAAAACATATTAACCAAAATTTACCACTAACATGAAGTACAATGTGTTACGAAAAAACAATCTCAAAATCACTTTGGTAAGTTAAAGCGTTCCAAAGTTATTGCCACATAAAGTGACACATGTCAGTTTTGAAAAATCGAGCTTGGTCAGGAAATCAAAAAGCGCCATCGGCGGGAAGGGGTTAAATATTTTTCCCTTCAAGTTCCGCTTCACATACAGATGTGGCCAAATGTAACTTGACTCTTGATATGTTAAATAAGAATAAAGAAACAGTTTTCTTCTTCTCAAGGAACTTATTGGCATATTGTTTCCCAGAATTCCCAGTAAAGAATATATGACCTGTCCGACTCTGCACACCTGAAATGTGGCCGACAAAGGAATTCTCCTTACAGAGACTTAGTATTCCCCCTGACCCAGGTAACGGGAATCGGAATATTGTCTATTGTGACTGCAGGTTTATAGGATTTTAACAGCGAGGCAAAGCACAAATCATCTGGGGTTTCGGTGCATTTGTTATTCCAATGTCAGGTGTCATGTCCACCTCAGTGACCCCTGGGGGGAAGGAGAAGGTGAATTTCTGCAGAAGGGTTGCGATAAAGATGAGAAGCTCCATTCTTGCAAGTGTCTCTCCGGCACAGGCTCTACGACCTAAAGCACAAACATGACAGATGTAGCATAGACAAAGAAAATTGTACAAATGATGTGAAAATCTACAAACCACATTAGATGTGTGTACATATTACATATACATACAAGGGGTTGGCCAAATAAGAAAACAAGATTTACTAAAAGCCCCAAAACTCTTTGTTCAGTCCCAAACAGCCATCATATGTTTCCTCCATCACCCAGATGAAGACTCCTGATCCCCCATCTTTGGGCTGTATAAGCACAACAAGCCGCGCTATCAATATTAATACTGTGAATGGCCGCCATGTGATTCACCCATGTGCTCACTTTTCTAATGTGTCACCAGTAACAACTTGGCCAATCCCACTATAGTCTATAGGTCCGTGGGTGTCTGTGGGTAACCGTTTTTTTAAGCAGACAGGCCCCTCCATCTTTCAGACATAGGAATACATAATGTCTATGTGTTACACTATATTTATGTATGTTATATGTAGTCTAGGCAAAGGGGGAGGGGGATTTACATTTGTAATTATTTTGCTTTTTATTTATTTGTCATTGTTAGACGCTCTTGGGGTCTTGAATCCCAGGGAGTCTTCTGATCATTAATACAAATCCTGTATACTGTATGTGTATATTCCATATTCAGTATATGTTTGCATATCTTCCATAAGTGTGTATATTCTATAGATGTGTGTGTATATTTACAAATTTAAGTAAATTCAAAGTGAGTGAACCCTTAATATTTACCCAAAATTGGCAGATTGCATGAAAGAAAGAATAGATTCTGAAGGAGCAAAGCATTATAATATAAGGAATAATATACCGCCAGCTATACATTATACGGAATATGAGAGTCACCTGCAGTCTATATGGTCACATAACTCCACTGTGAGCTCTATTAGATTCTAGATCACAGGAGGGAATATATTGTCCCATATACTGAAATATTTTTATTTAATTTTTTTTGCACACACACACACACACACAGTCACATGACCTTACTTCTGTGATGTCATAAAACTAGGCTCTGCTTACCTATTATGTGAGGTTCTGTTCACATTTGCATATGATGATGTCATAATGCACATATTTGCATATGATGATGTCATAACGGAACCCTGAGGGTATATAAACCCTGAGCGCTGTGACATCACAGCCATTTCTTGAGTTGATGCTTTTGCTGACACTTCACTTTGGTTCTGGAAGAGCGAACTAGTTTGTACTACATATCTAGTGATTACTTCCATTCATTCTTACTGATCTTTGATCAGGGCCCAGTAATATCGGAGCCACCTGAGAACTTAGTTCTCTAATATTTCATCAGATCCGCCTTGGTAACTAAGCGATGAGCGCCCGAGAGCTGCGTCAGCTGATAGCTGACAATGATACATGGCTGCGCCGACCGGAGAATCAAGGTAAGTGAATTGTTCAGGAAGAGAGAGACAATATTCCCCCCACCCTAGAGGAGATTTCCTGGGAGGAGTTATCCCTGGGGTCTGCTGAGCAATGTTTCAGGGTAAACAGCACATTTTCCATTCCTAGTCGTTTGGGGTGGGTTTTACTTTCCTCCCAATTCCACCCCTGCCCATGATAGAAAACAGAAGTTCTTTATTCAGGCAATTTGACAAACTGGGCCCCATAATCACAAAACAATAACCCGTCTAAAACATAACTGTTATTCCCAATAAATCAATAAAAGAAATCCCAACAACGTTAAACCCCCCACTCTAAGGGTATGTTCACACGGAGGAAAAGGTCACAGAACATTCCGCAACAGGAAAAGACAAAAGGATATATCCAGCACTCGGAATCCGGCCTAATAAAAATAAACTTAACTTTTATTAAGAATTGGTCATTCTTCCATTAACATTTTTTGATCATACGAGGGGTAAGCTAATGTCCCTTGTATGATCATAATTTTTTAATGGAAGAATGACCATTTCTTAATAAAAGTTAAGTTTTATCTTTATCAGGCCGGATTCCGAGTGCTGGATATATCCTTTTGTCTTTTCCTGTTGCTGCATTTTGGCTTAGCCGAGAGAGCCATTATCCGTGCACCGATCTTTTGGAATCCTGCTACAACGCTGACGGCTCTGACACGTGAGTAGTGCACTTCTAAATTATTATCATTTTTTCTATATTAAGAGCTGTGACCTTCATATCTTTTTCACGGAACATTCCATTTGAACATTCCGTGACGAAATGCCGATGCAGCATCAGCTTTCTATCGCGGCAACTCACTCCTGTGTAGGCCCGAATAAATGGTCAAGCCATGGAATTCACGGCTGATTCTGCGCAGATAGGGCATGTCGCTTCTTTTTTTCCGCTACTAGCTACCGTTCGGTCCAATTTCTTCATATCTCCCATCACTACCTTGTTCAGAAAAGAAACTGTCACCCCCCAGACCCTTAAAGAGGACCTTTCACTGATTTGGGCGTAGGCAGTTCTATATACTGCTGGAACGCTGACAATGATCTGAATTCAGCGCACTGTCGGCTTTCCCAATCTGTGCCCCGGGTAAAGAACTATCGGCCCTGGTACCGTAGCTCTTTACAGTCAGAAGGGCGTTCCTGACAGTCACTCAGGTACATCCTTCTCCGCAGCAGTGCCTATTGCGGTGTACTGGGTGAGCTGGGAGGAACGCCCCCTCCCTCCAGATAATATTTGTCTATGGACAAGCACTGTCAGCTTTCCAGCAGTATATAGAACTGCCTGTGCCCAAATCGGTGAAACGCCACACGATGAATCCAGCAAAGCAAACAAATAAAACGTAGCATTTATTTCATAAATCCAGAATAAAATATGCGTCAATATCAAGGTTCAAAAAACGTCCATGAGTATGGCTATGAGTAAAGAGCCCCTATAGAGCTCCGAAACGCGTCAGCCAGACGTCGTCTTTTTCCTCTTGCCATCATGGACGTTTTTTGAACCTTGATATTGACGCATATTTTATTCTGGATTTATGAAATAAATGCTACGTTTTATTTAAGTTTGCTTTGCTGGATTCATCGTGTGGCTATTCAACTTTACCTCGAGCTGGGAGGCTTTTTTCCGTGCATGCATACTTAGTCTGGAGGACTACAACACGGGACAAACAGAGTGTTTTTTACAATCAATCCTCGATTGAAGACACGTAAGTGAGCTGACACGTCTTTTTTGTTTTTTCAAATCGGTGAAACGTCCTCTTTAAAAGGGGCATCCCGAAGGGGGGCAGTTCCTCTGTATACAGAGTAACTGTTCAAGCATACATCAATATGATCAGCAAAGTGAGTTTTTGCTGAATAGATTTCTGGCGAGAGGTTACCCTCTTTGAACGGGCACCGGAACAAACAAGGCTAACCCCGAGAGAAACTGCCGCTATTATTATACCCTGGGGTCTTTTCAGACCCCGGAGTATAATAATCAGAGACTCAGGGGAGGTGAAGAAGCATAATAAACAGTGTAACTCACCTCTCCGGGATCCATTGTTACTCCTAGCACAGGCTTCAGGAATTTAGGGCAATGTCCCAGACGTGACGTCCCCACGTGACATTTTGGACATTACTGCTCAGATCTGTTTTCAGGGCATCCTGTCTTGGGCTGGTTAAGAGAAAAAATAAGGAAAAAAATAAACTGGTAAAATTGCCGCCCCTTTGAAAGTGCTGCCTGAGGCGGCTGCGTGACCTCGCCTCAGAGGTGCGGCCCTGGTTGGGGGAAAGCTAGCGCTCACCTGTGTGGAGAGAGAACTTATGGGCTTTAATCCTTGGTGGCCAGCGCACATACAAGTCTATGACAGGGAGAGGCTGTTGCTTGTGTTTCCAGTTAATTTAGGGAACTAACAGCCCATTGGGGTTAGTGTTTACTGGGGAGAGTGCCTTTTATGCCTCCCTGTTGTTCTTAATGCCATATGCTATGGACATGCATTAATCCCCGCAATTATCAGGTTGGGCAATTATATCTCCCAAAGATCTTTGTTTGGCATTAGATTAGGCTTCTAATAATCTCTATAAATCCCCATTAGATTATTATTGTTTTGGTCCCTGTATGATTACTATACACTATGAGCAGCGGGACCGTTAGGGCTGGTTCACACGGGGGGCAATGAGGCAGATTTTGACAGCAGATTTCGCCTCAAAACCTGCCTCCATACAATGGTGGTCTATGGAGACTGCTAGCTTTCGTTTTTCTGCTAGCAGTTTTTTGCTGCTAGCGGAAAAAAGAAGCGGCATGACCTTTCTTCAGGCGGATTCCACCTGAGGAAAGCAATAGAAGTGAATGGGAGGCGAAAAACGTCTAGCATTTTTTTTTTGCAAAACAAAATCCAGACCGAAAACGCCTAGCGTTTTTTTGTTTTTTTTTTACAGTCTATTCACTTTAGGAAGCGTTTTTTTTCGGGACCAAAATAAGCCAGGCGGTTTTTACGTGTGAACTAGCCCTTGGCATTGGGGATTTAACATTGCTGGGAGTTCTTTTATTTATTTATTGGGAATAAAAAAAAAAATTTCAGACGACTTATTGTTTTGTGATTATGGGGCCCAGTTTGTCCAATATTAGTTGATGGCGTCCCTTCATCCAGTGAATGATATATATCTTTATTCAGGTTACTGTTAAACTTAACTATACTGGGGTCTCTTCTCCTCAAAACCCTTAGCAATAACAGGATTCATTCCTATGGGCTAAATGTGTTACCTTTATATATTTACAGGTCAGGCAGCAATTGTCCATAGACTGAGGTCATCCCTAGGACATCGTGGAGAACCTTCTACTGGACATCAAAGAAGCAGGAATCCTATCACTGCGAGGACAGGGAGACGCGACAGAGCTCCTCCACAGCACAGAGGACTAGAAGAGAGCAGGGAAACAAGCCGCTCTCCATTAAGACCCGCCCCTGCAGAGCCCTCCAGAATAATAGGAGAGAGTAGCAGTGATAACAACCATCCAGCAAGTGGATCCACAGCTGACACCACTGAATTTCAACGGCCAAATCCGGTTCCTGCAGAGCCCTCCAGAATAATAGGAGAGAGTAGCAGTGATAGCAGCCGACCAGCAAGTGGATCCACAGCTGACACCACTGAATTTCAACGGCCAAATCCGGTTCCACCCCCTGAGGATCCAATTCCAAGCAGATCTCCTGTATACTCCTACCCTGCAACCCGTGCATTCAGTAGATTCATTCAGCTGCTGGACATGGGTGGGATGACCCCAACGTCACCGGCAATGCCACAGGGGCAATCACTTGAACCACATGCACAATATCTACTTTGGCACGAGAGACGGCAGGAGAGACGGCAGCGTCCGCCCAGCAGGAGAACTCTGCAAATTCAGAACTTACCCACTAGAGAGGTAATAACTCAGGAGGAGGCCCAGTCATGTGTAATCTGCATGACTGAATATGACATCGGAGAGCAAGTCACAGAGCTTCCCTGTACTCATAACTTTCATCAGGGTTGCATCTCGACCTGGCTCCGCTCTCACTCTCAGTGCCCCCTGTGCCGTAACCACTGCTTCCAATGAAGCGCCATGAAGGGCTATGAACAGAGACATCCCAAAATAATGGAAGGTAAGCCATCTATATTTCATCTTTTCCCTCCGCCCTATCAGATGTATGTGACATGTAACATAGAAATAATAACATTTTATCTTTTTCTATCCAGAAAGAATATCCAAGCCTGGAAAAAGAACAGCCTGAACTACAATCCGTTACAGGACACGGCAGCTCCAGACCCGGATGGTGACATATACTTTATTCCATGGCAAATTCTTCCTAAAAAAAAAAAAAAAAAAATTAAAAAAAAAAAAAAAAGAAAAAAGATTGTGTAAATTGTTTTTACTTTTTTTTACTGTATATAATAATATTTTGTGATCTAGCAGCGTATCATGATAAGTAAGACAGAGGTAGCAGTTACACCAAATACACGACTGCACCAACAGATATACATGGGCCTAAGTGCACAAGGAGGCTCAAGGCCCCTCTGTTATTCTCCAACTCTCTCAAAAGATCTGGGAGGGGCCCTCAAAAAGGTTGACTGCCTGGACTCCCAGGGTGGACAAGTGTCCTCAGCCCAGCAGAATAACATAACATGAGCACTCTATGTGCCAGTCATATCAGAAAAGCAATGTGACTGACACATTTAGCATTAATGTCACAATACACAATTCTGGACTCCTAAAAATCTGTTACAATCGTTCACCCCCTTCTGCTGCTCATACAGATGCTCCAGCATGTTTAAGGGGGAGTTTCATCAAATTGGAAGATGGCAGATAAGCCAGTCCAAGAGCAGATTATTTGTCACTGCTAGAGATGAGCAAACAGTAAAATATTCCATGTTCGTTATTCGTTACGAATAGCATCTCAATATTTGACTATTCGAACGAATATCGAACCCCATTATAGTCTATGGGAGAAAATGCTTCGTTTCAGGGGATCCCACCATTCGATGCCAACACGTCTGCAATGCAACTGGGACAGCAGGGGAAGCATGTCTGGGGACATCTAACACACCAAAGTCCCTCTATTACCCCACTATCACAGCCTAACAACTACACACTTTGCACATTCAAAAAAACCTCTATCAAAGTGGGAAAATATCTGGAAACCTTCTTTACTCCCCAAATGGATGGACACAAACCCCAATTTAAGCTCAACAAACAGTAACAACCACCCCTTTAAATCACGTTGCCCATGACAATCACAGATGGAATAGGCAATGGGAAATCCAACAGTACCCACCCTCAACTGTCATTGTGGATGTGTGTGTGTGTGTGTGTGTGTGTGTGTGGATGTGTGTGTGTGTGTGTGTGTGTGTGTGTGATGTGGTAAGACCTTTCAAAATTCACTTTTCTAGCCCTTAACATGAGCCCTTCCAAATTAGCTTACAGGTAGGGTTGAGCGATCGTGTTCGGAAAAGATCTGATTCCGATTGGCGATCGAGAAAATTTCACGATCGCCATCGGAATTCTGAACACGATCTATTTATGTGGGATCGAGATTGGTGATCTTTTCCCACAATGCTTTGCTTAGCCTTCACATTGAGTATATGCTGTATACTCAGTGTGAAGGCTCCGCTGCAGTTCCATAGGAATGAATGGAATCAGCCAGCACACAGCCTTAACCCCCTGCGCGCCGGCTGCCTCCATTCATTCGAATGTGAGGCTAAACTAAACATTTCTAGCAGCTACTTACCTCTAGAGATGGCTGCTCCGGTGCCCTCCTTCTTCTTGCCTCCCAGGTTAGTGTTTAAAGCACTAGGTAGGCGGGGCTTGTGGCTTAGGAGAGTGTGGACGGGTACAGGGCGGGGAGACGTGACGTCTCCCCTCCCAGCACACGCCCACACTCTCCTAACCCGCCCACACTCTCCTAACCTGGCAGGGAGGGGGCAGCGAAGGGAGAAGAGCAGCGTGGAGCGGCAGCGAGGCAAGTAACAAGGAAGGCACCGGACCAGCCATCTCTGGAGGTAAGTGGACACCAGGGTGGGCTAAGTAGCCAGAGGATTAAAAAAAAATCCTCTGGCTACTTTAGTGATTCACTAAAAAACACTTCTAGCGGTAATGGTCCTCTAATATGGGACTCTACATTACCTCTACAGGGTTCTGATCAGGTGTTAATAGTCCAAACAACATGCTCCAGTACTTTAGGTGTAGATCAGAAACCCCTTTCCTTTCCAACACCAGATTTAACAAAACTTCACCATCATCATCCTGCTGAGATGGAGCCACTAAACGAACCCTTGACTTCAAAGGCATGTCCTGGAGCTGCGACTGAGCCAAATCTAAACACAGAGTCCTTTGGAACTGAACAAATTTCAAAGTGTCCAAAGACTTTAGAGACTGTTGAAAGTAATGGGATCCAGAATGAGGAGTTCATCACAAGGCTGACAGACACAACTGCACATGCTGCAGCACAAGCAACCAGCAGTCAGACTAAGATGGTCTCTTCTTCGAGCAAAACACAAGATTCTTTGGCAGCCTGCTTTGTCTCCCCGCCCAATATTCCTGGCAGGAGTGCTGAAACACCACTCTCTTCCTCCTCCGCCGTTGAATCGACCTCAGCTACTGGCGTGGGTAGACGTCAGCAGGCCGCGCTGAAGCTCATCAGCTTGGGGGACAGACAGCACACTGCCTCCAAGGTCAGGGATGCCATCCTGGCTGAGATGGAAATGTGTTTTTCCCTGCTGCACCTGGGGCCAGGCATGTTTGTCATGTGTGATAATGGCAGGAACCTGGTAGCGGCTCTGGAGCTTGCCAGCCTCCAACACGTTCCATGCCTGGCCCACGTCTAACTTAGTGGTGCAATGTTTTTTGAAAACATACCCAAATGTACATGAGCTACTGGTGAAAGTGCAGCGCTTGTGCGCGCACTTTCGCAAGTGTACAGGAGCCGCTGCTAGCCTCCGAAGCCTCCAGCAACGCCTCCATCTGCCAGAATAGAGTGTTTGAGCAGCAGAGACCTTTGATGGAGTACCATGTCCAAAACCCAAAGGTTCCTCAGAGTCAGCTCCCCCAGTTTCTGCACCATGAGTTTCCATGGGTGGCAGACTTATGTGAAATCCTTTCCCATCCTTTCCACTGGACGCAAAACATTAGCATGCGCTCATCACAACTCCGGATATGGCAGCTGCGTTAAGCAGGGTGTAGGGTACAATGCAGACCAGGCCCGAGCTGTGGTTATGTGCGGTTTGCAGTAAGGGGACAGTGAGCAATTGGAAGAGGAGTTGGTGGACAACGAGGCCACCGACCCGACATGGACAGGGGTGATGTCTAGCGGGTAAAACAGTGTAGATGTCGAGGCAAGCTAATCAACAAAAAAGGTTCCTAGAAGCAGAGGCATAGACTGGGGTGATGTATGTCTAAGGGCGAAAGCAGTGTAGATGTGGAGACAAGCTAATCAACAAAAAAGGTGGCTAGAAGCAGAGGCATAGACTGGGGTGATGTTTAGGGGCAAAAGCAGTGTAGATGTGGAGGCTAGCTAATCAACAAAAAGGTGGCTAGAAGCAGAGGCATAGACTGGGGTGATGTCTAGGGGCGAAAGCAGTGTAGATGTGGAGGCAAGCTAAGCAGCAAAAACGGTGGCTACAGGCAAAGGCATACAAACTCCACAGAGGGGCCTAGTGTCACCAGAAGGGACAAGTATAGGCGCATGTTATGGGAATACCTGGCCGGCCCCAGCTCTGTTCTCTCCGATCCCTCTGTGCTCTACAGCCTACACTTACAGTCCTATGAATTAGTTTGGGCACTCCTATTAATCTTAAACATTTTTAGTTCTAAATATTTTGGTGTTAGCAGCAGCCATTTCAGTTTGATATATCTAATAACTGATGGACACAGTAATATTTCAGGATTAAAATGAGGTTTATTGTACTAACAGAAAATGTGCAATATGCATTAAACCAAAATTTGACCGGTGCAAAAGTATGGGCACCTCAACAGAAAAGTGACATTAATATTTAGTAGCTCCTCCTTTTGCCTCTAGTCACTTCCTGCAGCTTTTAATCAGTTCCTGGATCCTGGATGAAGGTATTTTGGACCATTCCTCTTTACAAAACAATTCAAGTTCAGTTAAGTTTGATGGTCGCCGAGCATGGACAGCCCGCTTCAAATCATCCCACAGATGTTCAATGATATTCAGGTCTGGGGACTGGGATGGCCATTCCAGAACATTGTAATTGTTCCTCTGCATGAATGCCTGAGTCGATTTGGAGCAGTGTTTTGGATCATTGTCTTGCTGAAATATCCATCCCCGGCGTAACTTCAACTTCGTCACTGATTCTTGAACATTATTCTCAAGAATCTGCTGATACTGAGTGGAATCCATGCGACTCTCGACTTTAACAAGATTCCCGGTGCCGGCATTGGCCACACAGCCCCAAAGCATGATGGATCCTCCACCAAATTCTACAGTGGGTAGCAAGAGTTTTTCTTGGAATGCTGTTTTTTTGGACGCCATGCATAACGCCTTTGTGTATGACCAAACAACTCAATCTTTGTTTCATAAGTCCACAGGACCTTCTTCCAAAATGAAGCTGGCTTGTCCAAATGTGCTTTTGCATACCTCAGACGACTCTGTTTGTGGCGTACGTGCAGAAACGGCTTCTCTCTCATCCCTCTCCCATACAGCTTCTCCTTGTGCAAAGTGCGCTGTATTGTTGACTGATGCACAGTGACACCATCTGCAGCAAGATGATGCTGCAGCTCTTTGGAGGTGGTCTGTGGATTGTCCTTGACTCTTCTCACCATTCTTCTTCTCTGCCTTTCTGATATTTTTCTTGGCCTGCCACTTCTGGGCTTAAGAAGAACTGTCCCTGTGGTCTTCCATTTCCTTACTATGTTCCTCATAGTGGAAACTGACAGGTTAAATCTCTGAGACAACTTTTTGTATCCTTCCCCTGAACAACTATGTTGAACAATCTTTGTTTTCAGATCATTTGAGAGTGGGCTGTCCATGCTCGGCGAGCATCAAACTTAACTGAACTTGAATTGTTTTGTAAAGAGGAATGGTCCAAAATCCCTTCATCCAGGATCCAGGAACTGATTAAAAGCTACAGGAAGCGACTAGAGACTGTTATCTTTGCAAAAGGAGGATCTACTGAATATTAACCCCTTAACGACCGGCCCATAGTAAAATTACGTTGACACTGACAGGTCCTTCCTGACTGCCCTATAGTAAAATTACGTTGGGCAGTCAGGGAAGGATTCCCTGTCAGTGTCGACGTAAATGGAGCGGATCTTAGCTGTATCTGACAGCTAAGACCCTGCTCCATTACCCTCCATCGGAGGGGGCTCCGATCGGGTTTTTTTAACCTCTTCAGTTCCGTGATCAAACATGAACTGAAGCGGTTCCGCTGTGTTGCCAGTCTGATCGGCACCCCCCGCGGCGAGATCGGGGGGTGCCAGTGTCTCCAACATGCAGTCTGGGGTCTGGCCAGTGACCCTAGACTGCTAAAGACCCCCGATACCTGGTTGATCCTGCCCGGGTTTAGAGGAAGTCAGCAGCCGGCAGCCCCTGCGACTGACTTCATCTAGACGCTGCAAGACACTGACAGCTGTGTCCTGCAGCGTCTGATACAGAATTAGTGATGCTTTTATCAAAGCATCACTAATTCAAGTGTCCTAAAGGGACACATGAAAAAGTAAGAGAAAAAAGTGAAAAAATAAATAAATAAAGTTTATAATACAAATGAATAAAGCTATAAAGCCCCAAAAATTCCCTTTTTGTATAGAAACAATCTGTACAATAAAACTGAAACAATATTTAATGTACACGGTGCACGTCGGAAAAAAAAAGGGAAAAATCACGCCGAAAGTAGCGATTTTTCGCATCTTACCTTACAAAATATGCTATAAAAAGTGATCAAAACGTCATAGGCACCCCACAACAGTACCAATAAAAAGCTCATGTTGTCCCACAAAAAGTAAGCCCCCAATCAATACTGTCAACCAAAAAATAAAAATGTTACGCCTCTCAAAAGATGGCAATGCAAAAATCACTGGTTTATGTCCCCAAATGTGTTTTTATTCTACAGAATTAGTATTGCATAAAAATACTGTAAATGAGGTATTGCCGTAATCGTACCGACCCACAGAATAAAGGTCATATGTCGCTTATACTGTACGCTGCATGGCGCAAAATTTAAAAGGTAAAATTCCATGCCAGAATTGATTTTTTCTTTTTTAAATCCAGCAAAAAAGGGTTAATAAAATGTATTCAATAAGCTGTAGACACCCAAAAATGGTGTCATTACAAAATGCATCTCGTCCTGCAAACAACAAGCCCTTATATGGCCACGTCACCATAAAAATAAAGAAAATATAGCATCTAATAATGCGAAGGCAAAAACCACCAAAAATGGCCAAATCATTAGAACACAACTGGCTGCGTCAGGAGGGGAATATATAAGCTGTGCGAGCGAATATCAGGGGACTCCCCAGATTTACAGCTTATGAGGGAAAAGACACCAGAAGTGACCCCCAAAGTGACTCCCCCAACCATAGGAGCTACTGGGACATAGTAGGCAATTTGGTGTCTGCAATGTCCTCCGCACCTCTTATATATTCCCTCTTCACCATCCACTGTGCAGTCACGTCTGGGATACTAATACTCACTACACCCCCTGAGAAATTCTTTGAGGGGTGCAGTTTTCAAAATTAGGTCACTCCTTTGGAGAATCCACTTTTCTGTTAACTTTACAGGCTCTACAAACATGATATGGCATCCAGATACCAAACATCTGATACTGTGCTCCAAAAGCCGCATCGCGCTCCTTCCCTTCTGCGCCCTGCTGTGTGCCCAAACTGCAGTTTATGTCACATGTATGACACATGTATGACACTGGTGTACCCCGGATAACGTATGTAATGCCATTTGTGGGTATAAACTGATATAGGGGCACAGCCGGACACAGAAGGGAAGAAGGGTTATTGGGTTTTTGGAGCACAGACGGTTTGGTTTTTGGATGCCATGACACTTTTGCAGAGCTGAAACGCCAGTAAAGTGGAATCCCCTGATATGAGACCTTATTTTGGAAACTACACCCCTGAAGGATTTCTCCAGGGGTACAGAGAGCATTTTTAACCCCCAAGTGTTGCTATAACGTATTATCCATAAATGAATATGAAGCGAGGTGAGAGGTGAAAATGACAATTTTTCCAGGAATCCGTCATTTCAGTGCCTAATATGTTGCGCCTGCCTTGTATCAGAGATGAACGCTCTAAAAGCTGTTGTGCCCGGGATACCCGCTTACCAGTTTTTGGAGTGTGTATCTCTGCTGATATAAGTTGGGCACAACATATCGGGCACTGAAATGGCGAATCTCTGGAAAAATTAAATTTTTAACTTCTCATTATCAGCTACGAGTTCATTTCTGGAAACTAAATAAATGCAACCCTCAAGGGTTAAAAACGCTCGCTACACCACTTGAGAGATGCCATCAGTGGGGTAGTGTCCAAAATGGCGTGACATTGCTGCGGATTCCACTTTATTGGCAATTCAGGGGCTTTGCAAAAGTGGCATGACGTCCAAAAACCAAAATCGCGCTCCTTCCCTTCTGTGCCCGGCTGTACCAAACAGCCATTTCTACCCACATATGGCATTAAGTCTGTTATCTGGGGTACACCAGTGTCATACATGTGGGCATACACCGCCATTTGGGTACACATCAGGGTGCAGATGTGACGGAGCGATATGTGATTTTGGAGTGCAGATTTAGATTCTTCGTTTTTGGACACCATGTCACATTTGCGGAGACCCTAAAATTGCCCCTACAAAATGGGGTCACTTCTTGGGGAATTCCAGTTCACTGGCACCTCCAGGGCTCTGCAAAAACGTTATGGTGCCCAGAAAGTCCCTCTAACTCTGTACCCCAAAAGCTAAAAAGCACAGGGCTCCTTCCCTTCTGAGCCCTACTGTGTGCCCAAGCAGCAGTTTACACCCACATATATAATTTTTTGCCCCTCGGGACGGCCCCTTAATAGTTTTAGGAGTGCAGGTCTCTGACAACACAAAGTGGGTGCAACGTATTGGGCACCGAAATGGCATATTTCTTTTAAAATTTCAATTTTCATTTTGTACATTAATTTTTGGGAAGAATTTTTAGACTCAAAGTGATAATACACCTTAACCCCTTAGTGACCAGCCTATTTTGGACCTTAATGACCAAGCCAAATTTTGGAAATTTGCCCTGTGTGACTTAATCAGTAAATAATTCTGTAACAGTATAGCGCATCCAAGCGATTTTGATATTGTTTTTTCGTGACATGTTGTACTTTGCTGAGAAGGTAAAATTAGGCTGATATAACTTGTGTAAATTTATTAAAAAACTCGCAAATGCTGAAAATTTTGAAATTTTTTCAATATTTTCCATTTTCAACTGCGATATCTCACATATGCACAATAATACAGGCCAAAAAATTTAGTAGTTATATACTTCCAAATGTTCCTTTTGTGTTTCAAGCATATTTGAAATAATTTTAACATATTTGAGTAACTTAGACAATTTAAAAATTTGGAAATTTGGAGTATGTGATTTTTTCCTGTACCAAGCTTTGTTTGCAGACAGGAATTGGTGGCATAATGACAGAAACTCCCATTAAATGACGCAATTTGTAAAACTCGCCCCCTTCAGGTATTCTTTGAGGGGTTTAGTGAGTATTTTGATCAAACAAATATTATTTTGCAAGAATTATTACAAATGATGAAAAAAATTACATTTTCATTTTCTTCAAATATGTGTCATATTAAAGCTAGTTTTTTTGCACACAACACATCAAAAAGAAGAAACACACCCCAAAATATATCACCCTACTTCTCCCGTGTTAAATAATGTACACTTTGTCCTTAGTCCTATGTACAATCATACAGTAGGGCCCAAGAGGTAGGGAGGGCCAAATGGATTTCAAAACACAAATTTTGCTTGTGGATATTTTAGGCCCATTGCACATTTGAACAAGATTTCAGTTACCAAAACAATTGAAACCCCCCATAAATGACACCATTTTATAAACTAGACCCCTTAAGGTATTCATTGAGGGGTATAGTGAGTACTTTTACCCCATAAGTTTTTAGAAATGTTGCGTCAAACAAAAAAATTTTATATTTTTTTACACAAAAGTGTCATTTTATAGGCAGTTTATTTGGAAATAACACATGAAAATGAAGAAACACACCCCAAAATATATCACCCCACTTCTCCTGTGTTCATAAATTTACACTTTGTGGCCTTAATCCCATGTATGGACGCACAATAGGGCCCAAAAAGAAGGGAGCACCAACTGGATTTCAAGACACAATTTTTGCTTCTAAATGTTTCAGGCCCATTGCACATTCAAACAAGATTTGAGTTACCAAAATAATTGAAAACACCCATAAATGACACCATTTTATAAACTAGACCCCTTGAGGTATTCATTGAGGTGTATAGTCAGTATTTTGACACCATAGGTTTTAAAAGAATTTGTGTCAAACAAAAAATTCTCATATTTTTTACACAAAAGAGTCATTTTAAAGGCAGTTTTTTGCACACAAGGCATGAAAATAAAGAAAAACACCCCAAAATAGATGGCCCCATTTCTCCTTTGTTCAAAAATGTACATTTTGTGGCCTTATTCCTATGTACGGACGCACGGTAGGGCCCAAAGAGATGGGAGCACCAACTGAATTTCAAGACACAAATTTTGCTTGCAGATATTTCAGGCCCATTGCACATTCAAACAAGATTTAAGTTACCAAAACAATTGAAACCCCCCATAAATGACCCCATTTTATAAACTAGACCCCTTGAGGTATTCATTGAGGGGTATAGTGAGTAGTTTGACCCCATAGCCGTCTCACAGATTTTACTAACCTTGGGATGTGTAGGTTAAAAATTACTAAAATGTCCCTTTATCCCCAAAGTTTTCATTTTCACAAGGGGTTAAAAGAGAAAAAGCCCCCCATAGTTTGTTACACAATTTCTCCTGAACACGTAAATACCCCATATGTGGCCATAATCTGCTGTATGGGGACATGGTGGGGCTCAGAATGGAAAGAGCGCTATTTGGGTTTTGGAGAGCAGATTTTGCTGGAATAGTTTTCTGGTGCCATGTCGCATTTGCTGAGCCCCTAAAGTATCAATACAATGGAAACCCCCCAAAAGTGACCCCATTTTAAAAACTACACCCATCAAAGAATGTATCAAGGGGTATTATCATTTTGAGCCTAAAAATTCTTCCCAAAAATTAATGTACAAAATGAAAATTGAAATTTTGAAAGAAATCTGCCATTTCGGTGCCCAATACGTTGCCCCCACTTTGTGTTGTCAGAGACCTGCACTCCTGAAACTATTAAGTGGGCCATCCCGAGGGGGCAAAAATTATATATGTGGGTGTAAACTGCTGCTTGGGCACACAGCAGGGCTCAGAAGGGAAGGAGCACTGCACTTTTTAGCTTTTGGGGTACAGATGTTGAGGGACCCTCTGGGCACCATGATGTTTTTGCAGAGCCCTGGAGGTTCCAGTAAACTGGAATTCCCTAAGAAGTGACCCCATTTTGTAGGGGCAATTTTAGGGTCTCTGCAAATGTGACATGGTGTCCAAAAACGAAGAATCTAAATCTGCACTCCAAAAGCACATATCACTCCTTCACATCTGCACCCTGCTGGTTACCCAAATAGCAGTGTATGCCCACATGTATGACACTGGTGTACCCCGGATAACGGACTTAATGCCATATGTGGGTAGAAATGGGTGTTTGGGCACAGCCGCGCACAGAAGGGAAGGTGCGCTATTTTGGTTTTTGGCGCACAGTTTGGTTTTTGGACGTCACTTTTGCAAAGACCCTGAATTGCCAATAAAGTGGAATCCGCAGCAATGTCACGCCATTTTGGACACTACCCCAATGATGGGATTTATCAAGTGGCGTAGCGAGCGTTTTTAACCCTTGAGTGTTGCATTTATTTAGTTTCCAGAAATGAAATCGCAACTGATAATGAGAAGTTAAAAATGAAATTTTACCAGAGATTTGCCATTTTAGTCCCCGATATGTTGTGCCCAACTTATGTCAGCAGAGACACTCCAAAAACTGGTAAGCGGGTATCCCGGGCACAACAGCTTTTAGAGCGTTCATCTCTGATACAAGGCGGGCGCAACATATTAGGCACTGAAATGACGGGTTCCTGGAAAAATTGTCATTTTCACTTCTCACAATCAGCTTCGTATTCATTTATGGATAATAAGTTATAGCAACACTTGGGGGTTAAAAATGCTCTCTGTACCCCTGGAGAAATCCTTCAGGGGTGTAGTTTCCAAAATAAGGTCACATATCAGGGGATTCCACTTTACTGGCGTTTCAGCTCTACAAAAGTGTCATGGCATCCAAAAACCAAACCGTCTGTGCTCCAAAAACCCAATAACCCTTCTTCCCTTCTGTGTCCGGCTGTGCCCTAATATCAGTTTATACTCACATATGACATTACGTCCATTATCCCGGGTACACCAGTGTCATACATGTGTCATACCTGTGGCATAAACTGCAGTTTGGGCACACAGCAGGGCGCAGAAGGGAAGGAGCGCGATTCGGCTTTTGGAGCACAGATTCAGATGTTTGGTATCTGGACGCCATGTCATGTTTGTAGAGCCTGTAAAGGTACCAGAAAAGTGGATTCTCCAAAGGAGTGACCTAATTTTGAAAACTGCACCCCTCAAAGAATTTCTCAGGGGGTGTAGTGAGTATTAGTATCCCAGACGTGACTGCACAGCGGATGGCGAAGAGGGAATATATAAGAGGTGCGGAGGACATTGCAAACACCAAATTCCCTACTATGTCCCAGTAGCTCCTATGGTTGGGGGAGTCACTTTGGGGGTCACTTCTGGTGTCTTTTCCCTCATAAGCTGTAAATCTGGGGAGTCCCCTGATATTCGCTCACACAGCTTATATATTCCCCTCCTGACGCAGCCAGTCGTGTTCTAATGATTTGGCGATTTTTGCGGGTTTTTGTCTTCGCATTATTAGATGCTATATTTTCTTTATTTTTCTGGTGATGCTGCCATATAAGGGCTTGTTGTTTGCAGGACGAGATGCATTTTGTAATGACACCATTTTTGGGTGTCTACAGCTTATTGAATACATTTTATTAACCCTTTTTTGCTGAATTAAAAAAAGAAAAAAATCAATTCTGGCATGGAGTTTTACCTTTTAAATTTTGCGTCATGCAGCGTACAGTATAAGCGACATGTGACCTTTATTCTGCGGGTCGGTACGATTACGGCAATACCTCATTTATAGTATTTTTTTATGCAATACTAATTCTGTAGAATAAAAACACATTTGGGGACATAAATCAATGTTTTTTGCATTGCCATCTTCTGAGAGGCGTAACATTTTTATTTTTCGGTTGACAGTGTTGGTTGAGGGCTTATTTTTTGCGGGACAATGTGCGCTTTTTATTGGCACTGTTGTGCGGTGCATATGACTTTTTGATCACTTTTTATAGCATATTTTGTAGGATGAGATGGCAAAAAATCATTACTTCCAGCGAGTTTTTTCCATTTTTTTTTCCCAACGTTCATTGTGTACATTAAATATTATTTCAGTTTTATTGTACAGGTTGTTTTGGACGCGACGATACCAAATATGCATTGCTATTTTTTATTTTTAGTGCTTTTTTTTATATAATTCATTTTGTATAGAAAAAAAGAGATTTTTGGTATTTATAACTTTATTACTTTTTTCATACACTTTATTTTTTTTTTAAAACTTTTTTTTTACTTTTTCATGTGTCCCTTTAGGACACTTGAATCAGTTGATGCTTTGACGAAAGCTTCAGCTGATTCTACACAATAGCAGACAGGACACAAGCAGGACATGAGCCTGCTCGTGTCCTGTAAGCTACAGAGGAAGTGAGACACATCGCTCACTTCCTCCATCGCCGGGCAGGATCACCAGGTATGTGGGGGCTCCGGTAGTCTGGGGTCACTGGCAAGACCCCAGACTACCTTTTACTGACATCGGCACCCCCCCATCTCGCCGCGGGGGAGCCCATCACCTTCAATTGTCGGCGGATCCCTTTCGATCACGCTGTGATGTTTCACGGCGCGATCGAAAGGGTTAACACGTCCAGTCGGACTCAGTTCCGACTGGACATTATGGAGGAAGGGGTTATGTGTTAGTAACACCTAACCCCTGCCCCCCCCCCCGCACCCCTCCCCCCGCCAGGAAGGTACCTATAGGCCGGACGTATTTAGGCAATAGTCCGGTCTTTAGGTACCAGCACATGAGGCCGTAAATTTACGTACGGCGGTCCTCATGTGGTTAATGAGAGAAACCGAATCAATCCCTTTGTATGATAGGAACTGCTTCCACAAAAAATACTGGGAAAATTTGCTAATTGAGCCTAGTTTTGAAGACACAGAATTTGATTTATATTGTGCTGTGGAAGAACAAGAGACTATTGACGAAGAACCACGCAGTAGTACTGCTAAGTACAATCTGGCGTTCCAATCCCTAACTCAGTTGGCGGATATTTTATCTAATGACGGAACTTCAACCTTTCTAAACTACTTGGAAGAAATCAAGGTTATCCAAAACAATGCCAGATGAGGTTCTTCGTTATTACAACCCAGCTTGTCATATAACCAGTCTGTACATCAAGATGTTGCAGGTGCTGGGACTTCAAATGTTCCGGATATAGTTGATGGAAATACGCCACCTTCTACAAGCTGCAAATCTTCATCTGCGCGTCCACAGGTAGTTGTGCCTTTTCAGGTTATAGGCAAATATATGCATTTCAAATCTAAAATTAGAGTAAAAGGTCGTCCTAAGAAAAAGACCAAACAATTAACATTCAACAAGAAGGAAATTGACCATACACCTGAAAATTCTTCAAACAAACGCCCCTTAGAAGGTAACAAAGTGCAGAAGGTATCCACAAAGAGGAGAAAAAGGGAAACAACCAAAACACAAAAAAAATTGCAAGGAAATGGAGAAATGTCTGATTTGCCACTTTGATTTGGGGAAAAAGTCTAAAAAATTGACAACTTGTTTTTCTTGTTGTTCCACACTACATGAAGATTGTTATAGAGTGGATGGATGTCCGCAGTGCGAGGAAGATTAGCCATTGTAACATAAATGTCCTAATAAAGTGAAAATTTACTGGGATAAATATGATACATCTGCAGTTCATTTAAGTTTATAGGCACGGTACACGGATGGTACCTAAAAATAGCCAGGAGTTCATAGGTACGGTACCTAGAAATAGCCACATCCAGATTTTAATTCAAATTATTATTATTATTATTATTATTATTATTATTATTATTTTTTTTTTTTTTTTTTGCACACACACACACAGTCACATGACCTTACTTCTGTGATGTCATAAAACTAGGCTCTGCTTACCTATTATGTGAGGTTCTGTTCACATTTGCATATGATGATGTCATAATGCACATATTTGCATATGATGATGTCATAACGGAACCCTGAGGGTATATAAACCCTGAGCGCTGTGACATCACAGCCATTTCTTGAGTTGATGCTTTTGCTGACACTTCACTTTGGTTCTGGAAGAGCGAACTAGTTTGTACTACATATCTAGTGATTACTTCCATTCATTCTTACTGATCTTTGATCAGGGCCCAGTAATATCGGAGCCACCTGAGAACTTAGTTCTCTAATATTTCATCAGCTCCGCCTTGGTAACTAAGCCATGAGCGCCCGAGAGCTGCGTCAGCTGATAGCTGACAATGATACATGGCTGCGCCGACCGGAGAATCAAGGTAAGTGAATTGTTCAGGAAGAGAGAGACAATATTCCCCCCACCCTAGAGGAGATTTCCTGGGAGGAGTTATCCCTGGGGTCTGCTGAGCAATGTTTCAGGGTAAACAGCACATTTTCCATTCCTAGTCGTTTGGGGTGGGTTTTACTTTCCTCCGAATTCCACCCCTGCCCATGATAGAAAACAGAAGTTCTTTATTCAGGCAATTTGACAAACTGGGCCCCATAATCACAAAACAATAACCTGTCTAAAACATAACTGTTATTCCCAATAAATCAATAAAAGAAATCCCAACAACGTTAAACCCCCCACTCTAAGGGTATGTTCACACGGAGGAAAAGGTCACGGAACATTCCGCAACAGGAAAAGACAAAAGGATATATCCAGCACTCGGAATCCGGCCTAATAAAAATAAACTTAACTTTTATTAAGAATTGGTCATTCTTCCATTAAAAAATTTTGATCATACGAGGGGTAAGCTAATGTCCCTTGTATGATCATAATTTTTTAATGGAAGAATGACCATTTCTTAATAAAAGTTAAGTTTTATTTTTATTAGGCCGGATTCCGAGTGCTGGATATATCCTTTTGTCTTTTCCTGTTGCTGCATTTTGGCTTAGCCGAGAGAGCCATTATCCGTGCACCGATCTTTTGGAATCCTGCTACAACGCTGACGGCTCTGACACGTGAGTAGTGCACTTCTAAATTATTATCATTTTTTCTATATTAAGAGCTGTGACCTTCATATCTTTTTCACGGAACATTCCATTTGAACATTCCGCAACGAAATGCCGATGCAGCATCAGCTTTCTATCGCGGCAACCCACTCCTGTGTAGGCCCGAATAAATGGTCAAGCCATGGAATTCACGGCTGATTCTGCGCAGATAGGGCATGTCGCTTCTTTTTTCCACTACTAGCTAGCGTTCGGTCCAGTTTCTTCATATCTCCCATCCCTGGTACCGTAGCTCTTTACAGTCAGAAGGGCGTTCCTGACAGTCACTCAGGTACATCCTTCTCCGCAGCAGTGCCTATTGCGCTGTACTGGGTGAGCTGGGAGGAACGCCCCCTCCCACCAGATAATATTTGTCTATGGACAAGCACTGTCAGCTTTCCAGCAGTATATAGAACTGCCTGTGCCCAAATCGGTGAAACGTCCTCTTTAAAAGGGGCATCCTGAAGGGGGGCAGTTCCTCCGTATACAGAGTAACTGTTCAAGCATACATCAATATGATCAGCAAAGTGAGTTTTTGCTGAATAGATTTCTGGCGAGAGGTTACCCTCTTTGAACGGGCACCAGAACAAACAAGGCTAACCCCGAGAGAAACTGCCGCTATTATTATACCCTGGGGTCTTTTCAGACCCCGGAGTATAATAATCAGAGACTCAGGGGAGGTGAAGAAGCATAATAAATAGTGTAACTCACCTCTCTGGGATCCATTGTTACTCCTAGCACAGGCTTCAGGAATTTAGGGCAATGTCCCAGACGTGACGTCCCCACGTGACATCTGGGACATTACTGTTCAGATCTGTTTTCAGGGCATCCTGTCTTGGGCTGGTTAAGAGAAAAAATAAGGAAAAAAATAAACTGGTAAAATTGCCGCCCCTTTGAAAGTGCTGCCTGAGGCGGCAGCGTGACCTCGCCTCAGAGGCGCGGCCCTGGTTGGGGGAAAGCTAGCGCTCACCTGTGTGGAGAGGGAACTTATGGGCTTTAATCCTTGGTGGCCAGCGCACATACAAGTCTATGACAGGGAGAGGCTGTTGCTTGTGTTTCCAGTTAATTTAGGGAACTAACAGCCCATTGGGGTTAGTGTTTACTGGGGAGAGTGCCTTCTATGCCTCCCTGTTGTTCTTAATGCCATATGCTATGGACATGCATTAATCCCCGCAATTATCAGGTTGGGCAATTATATCTCCCAAAGATCTTTGTTTGGCATTAGATTAGGCTTCTAATAATCTCTATAAATCATTATTGTTTTGGTCCCTGTATGATTACTATACACTATGAGCAACGGGACCGTTAGGGCTAGTTCACACGGGGGGCAATGAGGCAGATTTTGACAGCAGATTTTGCCTCAAAACCTGCCTCCATACAATGGTGGTCTATGGAGACTGCTAGCTTTCGTTTTTCTGCTAGCAGTTTTTGCTGCATGACCTTTCTTCAGGCGGATTCCACCTGAGGAAAGCAATAGAAGTGAATGGGAGGCGAAAAACCTCTAGCATTTTTTTTTGCAAAACAAAATCCAGACCAAAAACGCCTAGCATTTTTTTTTTTTTTTTTTTACAGTCTATTCACTTGAGGAAGCGTTTTTTTTCGGGACCAAAATAAGCCAGGCGGTTTTTACGTGTGAACTAGCCCTTGGCATTGGGGATTTAACATTGCTGGGAGTTCTTTTATTTATTTATTGGGAATAAAAAAAAAATTTCAGACGACTTATTGTTTTGTGATTATGGGGCCCAGTTTGTCCAATATTAGTTGATGGCGTCCCTTCATCCAGTGAATGATATATATCTTTATTCAGGTTACTGTTAAACTTAACTATACTGGGGTCTCTTCTCCTCAAAACCCTTAGCAATAACAGGATCCATTCCTATGGGCTAAATGTGTTACCTTTATATATTTACAGGTCAGGCAGCAATTGTCCATAGACTGAGGTCATCCCTAGGACATCGTGGAGAACCTTCTACTGGACATCAAAGAAGCAGGAATCCTTTCATTGCGAGGACAGGGAGACGCGACAGAGCTCCTCCACAGCACAGAGGACTAGAAGAGAGCAGGGAAAGAAGCCGCTCTCCATTAAGACCCGCCCCTGCAGAGCCCTCCAGAATAATAGGAGAGAGTAGCAGTGATAACAACCATCCAGCAAGTGGATCCACAGCTGACACCACTGAATTTCAATGGCCAAATCCGGTTCCTGCAGAGCCCTCCAGAATAATAGGAGAGAGTAGCAGTGATAGCAGCCGACCAGCAAGTGGATCCACAGCTGATACCACTGAATTTCAACGGCCAAATCCGGTTCCACCCACTGAGGATCCAATTCCAAGCAGATCTCCTGTATACTCCTACCCTGCAACCCGTGCATTCAGTAGATTCATTCATCTGCTGGACATGGGTGGGATGACCCCAACGTCACCGGCAATGCCACAGGGGCAACCACTTGAACCACATGCACAATATCTACTTTGGCACGAGAGACGGCAGGAGAGACGGCAGCGTCCGCCCAGCAGGAGAACTCTGCAAATTCAGAACTTACCCACTAGAGAGGTAATACCTCAGGAGGAGGCCCAGTCATGTGTAATCTGCATGACTGAATATGACATCGGAGAGCAAGTCACAGAGCTTCCCTGTACTCATAACTTTCATCAGGGTTGCATCTCGACCTGGCTCCGCTCTCACTCTCAGTGCCCCCTGTGCCGTACCCACTGCTTCCAATGAAGCCCCATGAAGGGCTATGAACAGAGAAATCCCAAAATATTGGAAGGTAAGCCATCTATATTTCATCTTTTCCCTCCGCCCTATCAGATGTATGTGACATGTAACATAGAAATAATAACATTTTATCTTTTTCTATCCAGAAAGAATATCCAAGCCTGGAAAAAGAACAGCCTGAACTACAATCCGTTACAGGACACGGCAGCTCCAGACCCGGATGGTGCCATATACTTTATTCCATGGCAAATTCTTCCTAAAAAAAAAAAAATGTAAATAAATAAAAAAAAAAAAAAAAAAAAAAAAAGATTGTGTAAATTGTATTTCTTTTTTTACTGTATATAATAATATTTTGTGATCTAAGAGCCTATAATGATAAGTAAGACAGAGGTAGCAGTTACACCAAATACACGACCGCACCAACAAATGCTCCAATATATGGCAGATATATGTAAATGTGTATATTGTGTAATGAGGAGATCATAGCTCCAGGGGCTGCGGGGACGGCAGATATACATGGGCCTAAGTGCACAAGGAGGCTCAAGGCCCCTCTGTTATTCTCCAACTCTCTCAAAACATCTGGGAGGGGCCCCTGGATATGATAAGGTGGTATAGGTGAACTGTCTGGCGGTATTATATGAGCAGGGAATACAGGGCCGCATTAAATATAGGGCATATGGTGCACTCCTATCTTTTTTTATTGATTATTATGTAACACAAAACATCGAGATGCCGGGGATTGAACCCAGGGCCTCATACATGCAAAGCATGCGCTCTACCAGTGAGCTACATCCCCTCATACACAGTGTGAAAACGCTCATATTTCTGAGACTACATACCACCTATATGGCAGTATTACATTGGTATTATTATTATTATGGGCAGGTATATGGCACTTATATATGCTGGTACTATTCTGTCTACATTTCAGGTCTGTTATCAGGGGTTGTAACTAGCAAAGACTGGGCCCCATAGTAAACACTGACTGGGCCCCCACAGCACCTACGGGGTATAGTGCACATAGAACATATAGGGGGTTAAAAAGGGTCTCAGACCCCACAACATTGTATATTCATGATCTTTTCTTAGGACAGAACATCAATATTTTAGTCTCTGAAAAATGACATGAAAGTGTTTTTTTACGTGTACTGCGTGGTAGCACTACTAATGTGTATAGTATGGGAGTATTATCCGTGTGCACTATATGGTGGTATTATTGTTTTGCACAGTGTGGCAGTATCATTTATATGCACTCTATGTTTTTACTATTTATTAGTATGACAGTGTTATTTCGGTGTGCTGTATGTGGGCGCTGTATGGCTACATTATATCTATATGGCGGTATTATTATTATTGGAGTATTTTCAGAAGTTTCCCATAGGGGATGTAGCTCAGTGGTAGAGCGCATGCTTCGCATGTATGAGGCCCCGGGTTCAATCCCCGGCATCTCCATGTTTTGTACAGGTTTATCTAAATACAATAAAAATGCTAAAATTTAGAGCTCAGGTGTCTGGATGATCCTCAAACTACTGGATTTTGTCAAAAAATAAGCTTCAAAATAAAAAGATTGTATCGTTCACCATCATATAATGTGGAAACATAAGCGCATGGTGGACAGTAGGGGACAGTCAACTGAAACACAAAAACATCCATGTACGCACTTCAACTTGTTGAAACACAAGTGTTTTTTTACGTGTACTGCGTGGTAGCACTACTAATGTGTATAGTATGGGAGTATTATCCGTGTGCACTATATGGTGGTATTATTGTTTTGCACAGTGTGACAGTATCATTTATATGCACTCTATGTTTTTAGTATTTATTTGTACGACAGTGTTATTTCGGTGTACTGTATGTGGGCGCTGTATGGCTACATTATATCTATATGGCGGTATTATTATTATTATATATTTCCACTTTACTAATCACATAATGATATCCAGTAGTATCAGCACAATAGGGCTACACGTAGTATATTGTCTCAGGAATTGGAGTATTTGAAGAGGTTTCCTGTAGGGGATGTAGCTCAGTGGTAGAGCGCATGCTTCGCATGTTTGAGGCCCCGGGTTCAATCCCCGGCATCTCCATGTTTTGTCTTACATAATAATTTGTTCAACTTTAAGCAGAAATATCTGGATGTGATCCAAGAAACTGTAATATCTGATAAAGCAAGTATCAAAATATCCTTCACTGTCATGTGCAGTATTCCTAAAGATGTATACATAATGTGGCCAGTAGGTGGCAGTGCGCTCATACACAGAAACATCCAGGTATCTCCATGTTATGTGATAAACAACTACAAAAACATCAAAGATCAATAAAACTGATAAATGTGCAGGAATCCACAAGATGTCTGTCTGGACGTAACACAAAGGACGGATTCAACTATCAAAATGTCATCCTGCATTTACGAATCCCCAGTACAGTCAGTGATGGACACTAGGGGGCATTATAGTCAGCACAATACACTGCCTGTGGTATAATGAACAGGCATTTTTTATTTATATAGGGCCCATCATATTCCTCCATATAACATTGACAGCCCTGCTGCCTCCACTTCTGCTTCAGCCCTCCAGGGGACCCCGTCTGCCCCACATGATGTCAATGTTTCCTATTGGGCCCAGTCTTTACCAGTTCTGTCCATGGTTACAGACCTAAAATGTAGACAGAATTTTTTTCTGCCCTTTTGTATTTGGAGATGCTGGATCTGTGTATGTAGATATAGATATATCTGAAGACGGATACTGAGTGCGACATCTATAAAATAATACCGCCAATATAATAGAATAAATTAATCGAAAGTTACAGAAGGAGACGTAACAAGGAAATCCAGTATAAAATAACACGTGTCAGACATCTTGCACCGAGCCCCGGTCTACAAGGATCTGTGCCCAATATGTCCATATAGAAGCTGATCTCATCCTTGTGTGTTTCTGTTTATGAGCAGACCTACTGGACACTTTATGCCTATATCTCTACAATCTAGTGTATGGTGTGAAGGATATTTTGATACTTGGTTTATCAGTTAATACAGTTTCTTGGATCACATCCGGATATTTCTGCTCTGAAGTTGAGCAAATTTATCTTTTTTTACTGCCTATGTAGGCACACACTCTCCCTGATGTGGACGAGTGTCCCCAAACCCTGGTCTATAGTCTCTCACTCTGCCAATCAGTATCCCTACGCTATGCTGAGGATGGCCCAATAGGCCGAAACAGCGCTGTCCATAGCTGGGAATCTGTTCCTTTTGAGACAGAAATACTGATTTGGCAATTAAATCCACATGATGATTAAAAGACTTTATAACTGAGTCATTCATGATGTTAAGGATGCTGCCCTCTATAGGGTGGTGTACAAAGTGCACTCTGTTCTCCTAATTCCATCCAGGAGAATAGATTTGCATATTTTTTACCCAACTTCCTTTGGGATCTCAGAGGAGGTGGCCTCAGTGCCGAGAAACACATCTGAGTCCCCTTAGCAATATGCATTAAGAGAACCGTGAAGCAACCAAGTGTAGTCAGCTAGCATAGCATCGAGCATGGCTAAATGCAGAGAAAGACGTTGTACCACTTTCAGTGATGGTAACTTCAGTGCTGCAGTTGGCAATGGACGGTGTAACGGGATTAGCTGAAGGATCGCTGTCTTGACCACTTTTTGGCACAAAATGAAAGTCCAATCAAGCCAAGTATGGTGCAAGGATATGATGCAAGGACACCTACACATCTGTCTCTGACACATTGGGGAGTTGACGCTGATTCGCCCTTTTGGCCTGCACCATCATGCGCTTCTTCCCAGCCACTCCCCATCTCCCAGGCGTTTCATTGCAGGCAGAAGTACAGTGCAAGCCACCCACATGCCCAAGCCTTTAATGGCGTCATCAAAAAACTGCAGGCCCTGGAGATGTTGACGTTTATGCTTCTGGATACCCAGGCCTTCCGTCACCAGATGGCAGCTGGGGCACCTCCCTATGCATGGCCTAGCCATTACTACTTCTCTTGGTTTGCTATCCCTGCTTTGCGCCTGCACGTGTCCCATAACATCAGTCGGGCCCAGAGCTCCGCGCTTTGCTGCAAGGTCCACTTGACCACCGATGCATGGACAAGCGCCTGTGGTCAGGGATGCTGCTTATCTTTAATGACAGGAAGGGTGAATGTAGGGGAGTCTGGGTGTGCAAACTGGGGTGGCCTATCTCCTCTCCCAGCCCAAAATTCATGCCACAGGTTATCTGAAAGCCTACTGCGCTGCAACCTCCACCCCAGCTACAAGCTGGAAACGCTGTAACACTGGCGTGGGGAGATGTCAGCAGGACATGCTGAAGCTCATCAGCTTGGGGGACAGACAGCACACTGCCTCCAAGGTCAGGGATGCCATCCTGGCTGAGATGGCAATGTGTTTTTCCCTGCTGCACCTAGGGCCAGGCATTTTTGCGTACAGTGGGGCAAAAAAGTATTTAGTCAGTCACCAATAGTGCAAGTTCCACCACTTAAAAAGATGAGAGGCGTCTGTAATTTACATCATAGGTAGACCTCAACTATGAGAGACAAAATGAGAAAACAAATCCAGAAAATCACATTGTCTGATTTTGTAAGAATTTATTTGCAAATTATGGTGGAAAATAAGTATTTGGTCATCTACAAACAATCAAGATTTCTGGCTCTCACAGACCTGTAACTTCTTCTTTAAGAGTCTCCTCTTTCCTCCACTCATTACCTGTAGTAATGGCACCTGTTTAAACTTGTTATCAGTATAAAAAGACACCTGTGCACACCCTCAAACAGTCAGACTCCAAACTCCACTATGTTGAAGACCAAAGAGCTGTTAAAGGACACCAGAAACAAAATTGTAGCCCTGCACCAGGCTGGGAACACTGAATCTGCAATAGGCAACCAGCTTGGATTGAAGAAATCAACTGTGGGAGCAATAATTAGAAAATGGAAGACATACAAGACCACTGATAATCTCCCTCGATCTGGGGCTCCACGCAAAATCTCACCCCGTGGGGTCAAAATGATCACAAGAACGGTGTGCAAAAATCCCAGAACCACGCGGGGGGACCTAGTGAATGAACTGCAGAGAGCTGGGACCAATGTAACAAAGCCTACCATCAGTAACACACTACGCCGCCAGGGACTCAGATCCTGCAGTGCCAGACGTGTCCCACTGCTTAAGCCAGTACATGTCCGGGCCCGTCTGAAGTTTGCTAGAGAGCATTTGGATGATCCAAAAGAGTATTGGGAGAATGTCCTATGGTCTGATGAAACCAAACTGGAACTGTTTGGTAGAAACACAACTTTTCGTGTTTGGAGGAAAAATAATACTGAGTTGCATCCATCAAACACCATACCTACTGTAAAGCATGGGGGTGGAAACATCATGCTTTGGGGCTGTTCTCTGCAAAGGGGCCAGGACGACTGATCCGGGTACATGAAAGAATGAATGGGGCCATGTACCGTGAGATTTTGAGTGCAAACCTCCTTCCATCAGCAAGGGCATTGAAGATGAAATGTGGCTGGGTCTTTCAACATGACAATGATCCAAAGCACACTGCCAGGGCAACGAAGGAGTGGCTTTTTAAGAAGTATTTCAAGGTCCTGGAGTGGCCTAGCCAGTCTCCAGATCTCAACCCTATAGAAAACCTTTGGAGGGAGTTGAAAATCCGTGTTGCCAAGTGACAGCCCCAAAACATCACTGCTCTAGAGGAGATCTGCATGGAGGAATGGGCCAACATAGCAACAACAGTGTGTGCCAACCTTGTGAAGACTTACAGAAAACGTTTGACCTCTCTCATTGCCAACAAAGGATATATAACAAAGTATTAAGATGAAATTTTGTTACTGACCAAATACGTACTTATTTTCCACCATAAGTTGAAAATAAATTATTACAAAATCAGACAATGTGATTTTCTGGATTTGTATTCTCATTTTGTCTCTCATAGTTGAGGTCTACCTATGATGTAAATTACAGACGCCTCTCATCTTTTTAAGTGATGGAACTTGCACTATTGGTGAATGACTAAATACTTTTTTGCCCCACTGTATGTGATAATGGCCGGAACCTTGTAGCAGATCTGGAGCTTGCCAGACTCAAACACGGTCCACACATGGCCCACGTTTTCAACTTGTTGGTGCAAAGGTTCTTTGAAACCTACACCATTGTGCCTGATATACTGGTCAAAGTGCGGCCATTTTCGTAAGTGAGAAGTAGCCTCTACTAGGCAGAAAACATTCATAGCTCACTCCTGTCATCTTCGCACGTTGGCTGGTGGAGGAAGACGAGGGGGATGAAGTGGCATTTCATGTCACTGTCCCACACAAGGCTTGAGGGTGCACTTTAGTGCATCCCATTGCTTCAGCACGGATGGTGTGAAGGGGAGTGAAAAAGGGAGGAAATAGAGAGTGACCCTTACAGTTGGGGGTAGCAAAGTCATGCCAAGTAACACACTGGCACACATGGCTGATTTCATGTTGGGTTGCATTTCAAGAGACAAAGGCATAGTTCACATCATGGAGAGCAAACAATACTGGATTGAAAAAAAAAATTGGATTGAGCTGATATAGCGTGACTGAATTTCTGGGTCTCCCACAAAGGTTTTGGGGTACACACCCTGAATATCTGAATTGAGCGTACATAGCCTGAACTAATTGCTCTGTATCCTTGTTTTGGGGTTACACAGCCTGAAAAGCTGCTTAGCACGTATGTAGCAAGAAGTAACTGCTGTGGATTGCTGCTATGTTTCAGGCCCCCCCAAAATTCAAGGCTTTTTCCAGCTATATGAACTTGTAATTGCTGTGGAATGATGCAATGTTTCAGGCCCCCAAAAAAAATTCAAGGCTTTTTCCAGCTTTATGAACTTGTAATTGCTGTGGATTGCTGCTATGATTCAGGCCCCCCCCAAAAAAAATAAAAAAATTCAGGGCTTTTTTCATCTCTATATGAATTAGTCACTGCTATGGATTCCGGCTATTCTGTGTGCGGACAACTAAAAATGAAAGCTGTTTCTCCGCTATATATGAAGTTGTATCTGTTGTGTATCCCTGTTTTCCACCGTCCAGGGAAAGCTGGACTGATGTCCCTACAGTGTATAGCTCTGAGAAGAGCTGTTGGCTTTCTTCATTACTTCTTCCCTGCCTATCTGAAGCTAATTGCTATCTAGCCCTCATCAGATATGTTTCTCTCCATATATCTGACGGCAAAAATGTCGAATAGGGCGGCGGCCATTCTTATGAATGGGAGGGCACATGTTTTCGGCAGACAATGGGTGTTTTCTATTTTTTTCACTGCCTCCATTGTCGTAGTTTCTGTCCCACCTCCCCTGCACAGTTATCGGTGCAAAAAACACGCCAGGGAAAGTGGGAGGGGATACAAATTTTTACTGCGTATGCGGCCTGGTATTCGATTGTTAAAGAATACATCGAACGCCATGATATTCGATCGAAGAATTATTCGATCGAACGGCGTTTGCTCATCTCTAATCTTCAGGAAAAGTTTCGAAGCTTACCAACAGTGACTATTTGCATGAAAGAACTCATAACGTTCATAGATAACTGATTACAGCATAAACAGATTCAACAGTCGCTTAAAACATTTGAATAATCGATCCGCCATTGCAAACTCACCTTGATTCAGCATCGCAGGAAATTACAGAAGTTGGTGTACGGTTCTTTTGCAAAGTTCTAAAGAGTTTTCAAACGATGAAGCCAAATTTGCAAATTTTGTAGAATTCCGTAATCGAAACATGCAATGGCGATCACTCAAAAGCTTACGACAGTTCTGTTAACTTGTGTAACTGCAGTTTCCGGCTACAATATTGTGTTCCATGCAGACACATGCTTTTAATGAGAGAAACCGAATCAATCCCTTTGTATGATAGGAACTGCTTCCACAAAAAATACTGGGAAAATTTGCAAATTGAGCCTAGTTTTGAAAAAACAGAATTTGATTTACATTGTGCTGTGGAAGAACAAGAGACTATTGACGAAGAACCACTCAGTAGTACTGCTAAGTACAATCTGGCGTTCCAATCCCTAACTCAGTTGGCAGATATTTTATCTAATCATGGAACTTCAACCTTTCTAAACTACTTGGAAGAAATCAAGGTTATCCAAAACAATGCCAGATGAGGTTCTTCGTTATTACAACCCAGCTTGTCATATAACCAGTCTGTACATCAAGATGTTGCAGGTGCTGGGACTTCAAATGTTCCGGATATAGTTGATAGAAATACACCATCTTCTACAAGCTGCAAATCTTCATCTGCACGTCCGCAGGTAGTTGTGCCTTTTCAGGCTATAGGCAAAGATATGCATTTCAAATCTAAAATTAGAGTAAAAGGTCGTCCTAAGAAAAAGACCAAACAATTAACATTCAACAAGAAGGAAATTGACCATACACCTAAAAATTCTTCAAACAAACGCCCCTAGGAAGGTAACAAAGTGCAGAAGGTATCCACAAAGAGGAGAAAAAGGGAAACAACCAAAACACAAAAAAAATTGCAAGGAAATGGAGAAATGTCTGATTTGCCACTTTGATTTGGGGAAAAAGTCTAAAAAATTGACAACTTGTTTTTCTTGTTGTTCCACACTACATGAAGATTGTTATAGAGTGGATGGATGTCCGCAGTGCGAGGAAGATTAGCCATTGTAACATAAATGTCCTAATAAAGTGAAAATTTACTGGGATAAATATGATACATCTGCAGTTCATTTAAGTTTATAGGCACGGTTCACGGATGGTACCTAAAAATAGCCAGGAGTTCATAGGTACGGTACCTAGAAATAGCCACATCCAGATTTTAATTCAAATTATTATTCGTTCCAGTTTCTTCATATCTCCCATCACTACCTTGTTCAGAAAAGAAACTGCCACCCCCCAGACCCTTAAAGAGGACCTTTCACTGATTTGGGCGTAGGCAGTTCTATATACTGCTGGAACGCTGACAATGATCTGAATTCAGCGCACTGTCGGCTTTCCCAATCTGTGCCCCGGGTAAAGAACTATCGGCCCTGGTACCGTAGCTCTTTACAGTCAGAAGGGCGTTCCTGACAGTCACTCAGGTACATCCTTCTCCGCAGCAGTGCCTATTGCGCTGTACTGGGTGAGCTGGGAGGAACGCCCCCTCACACCAGATAATATTTGTCTATGGACAAGCACTGTCAGCTTTCCAGCAGTATATAGAACTGCCTGCGCCCAAATCGGTGAAACGTCCTCTTTAAAAGGGGCATCCTGAAGGGGGGCAGTTCCTCTGTATACAGAGTAACTGTTCAAGCATACATCAATATGATCAGCCAAGTGAGTTTTTGCTGAATAGATTTCTGGCGAGAGGTTACCCTCTTTGAACGGGCACCGGAACAAACAAGGCTAACCCCGAGAGAAACTGCCGCTATTATTATACCCTGGGGTCTTTTCAGACCCCGGAGTATAATAATCAGAGACTCAGGGGAGGTGAAGAAGCATAATAAATAGTGTAACTCACCTCTCCGGGATCCATTGTTACTCCTAGCACAGCCTTCAGGAATTTATGGCAATGTCCCAGACGTGACGTCCCCACGTGACATCTGGGACATTACTGCTCAGATCTGTTTTCAGGGCATCCTGTCTTGGGCTGGTTAAGAGAAAAAATAAGGAAAAAAATAAACTGGTAAAATTGCCGCCCCTTTGAAAGTGCTGCCTGAGGCGGCTGCGTGACCTCGCCTCAGAGGCGCGGCCCTGGTTGGGGGAAAGCTAGCGCTCACCTGTGTGGAGAGAGAACTTATGGGCTTTAATCCTTGGTGGCCAGCGCACATACAAGTCTATGACAGGGAGAGGCTGTTGCTTGTGTTTCCAGTTAATTTAGGGAACTAACAGCCCATTGGGGTTAGTGTTTACTGGGGAGAGTGCCTTCTATGCCTCCCTGTTGTTCTTAATGGCATATGCTATGGACATGCATTAATCCCCGCAATTATCAGGTTTGGCAATTATATCTCCCAAAGATCTTTGTTTGGCATTAGATTAGGCTTCTAATAATCTCTATAAATCCCCATTAGATTATTATTGTTTTGGTCCCTGTATGATTACTATACACTATGAGCAGCGGAACTGTTAGGGCTAGTTCACACGGGGGGCAATGAGGCAGATTTTGACTGCAGATTTCGCCTCAAAACCTGCCTCCATACAATGGTGGTCTATGGAGACTGCTAGCTTTCATTTTTCTGCTAGCAGTTTTTTGCTGCTAGCGGAAAAAAGAAGTGGCATGACCTTTCTTCAGGCAGATTCCACCTGAGGAAAGCAATAGAAGTGAATGGGGGGCGAAAAACGTCTAGCATTTTTTTTTCAAAAAGAAATCCAGAACGAAAACGTCTAGCGTTTTTTTTTTTTTTTTTTTACATTCTAATTACTATAGGGGAGGGGAAAACCGCCTGTCATTTTCAGAAAAAACTGCTCCAAAAAACGCCTCAAGGTAAAAAAAAAACCGCTTCCTAATTAGGAAGCGTTATTTTTCGGGACCAAAATAAGCCAGGCGGTTTTTACGTGTGAACTAGCCCTTAGCATTGGGGATTTAACATTGCTGGGAGTTCTTTTATTTATTTATTGGGAATAAAAAAAAAAAAATTCAGACGACTTATTGTTTTGTGATTATGGGGCCCAGTTTGTCCAATATTAGTTGATGGCGTCCCTTCATCCAGTGAATGATATATATCTTTATTCAGGTTACTGTTAAACTTAACTATACTGGGGTCTCTTCTCCTCAAAACCCTTAGCAATAACAGGATCCATTCCCATGGGCTAAATGTGTTACCTTTATATATTTACAGGTCAGGCAGCAATTGTCCATAGACTGAGGTCATCCCAAGGACATCGTGGAGAACCTTCTACTGGACATCAAAGAAGCAGGAATCCTATCACTGCGAGGACAGGGAGACGCGACAGAGCTCCTCCACAGCACAGAGGACTAGAAGAGAGCAGGGAAAGAAGCCGCTCTCCATTAAGACCCGCCCCTGCAGAGCCCTCCAGAATAATAGGAGAGAGTAGCAGTGATAGCAGCCGTCCAGCAAGTGGATCCACAGCTGACACCACTGATTTTCAACGGCCAAATCCGGTTCCACCCCCTGAGGATCCAATTCCAAGCAGATCTCCTGTATACTCCTACCCTGCAACCCGTGCATTCAGTAGATTCATTCAGCTGCTGGACATGGGTGGGATGACCCCAACGTCACCGGCAATGCCACAGGGGCAATCACTTGAACCACATGCACAATATCTACTTTGGCACGAGAGACGGCGGGAGAGACGGCAGCGTCCGCCCAGCAGGAGAACTCTGCAAATTCAGAACTTACCCACTAGAGAGGTAATACCTCAGGAGGAGGCCCAGTCATGTGTAATCTGCATGACTGAATATGAGATCGGAGAGCAAGTCACAGAGCTTCCCTGTACTCATAACTTTCATCAGGGTTGCATCTCGACCTGGCTCCGCTCTCACTCTCAGTGCCCCCTGTGCCGTAACCACTGCTTCCAATGAAGCCCCATGAAGGGCTATGAACAGAGACATCCCAAAATAATGGAAGGTAAGCCATCTATATTTCATCTTTTCCCTCCGCCCTATCAGATGTATGTGACATGTAACATAGAAATAGAGATGAGCGAACACTAAAATGTTCGAGGTTCGAAATTCGATTCGAACAGCCGCTCACTGTTCGAGTGTTCGAATGGGTTTCGAACCCCATTATAGTCTATGGGGAACATAAACTCGTTAAGGGGGAAACCCAAATTCGTGTCTGGAGGGTCACCAAGTCCACTATGACACCCCAGGAAATGATACCAACACCCTGGAATGACACTGGGACAGCAGGGGAAGCATGTCTGGGGGCATAAAAGTCACTTTATTTCATGGAAATCCCTGTCAGTTTGCGATTTTCGCAAGCTAACTTTTCCCCATAGAAATGCATTGGCCAGTGCTGATTGGCCAGAGTACGGAACTCGACCAATCAGCGCTGGCTCTGCTGGAGGAGGCGGAGTCTAAGATAACTCCACACCAGTCTCCATTCAGGTCCGACCTTAGACTCCGCCTCCTCCGGCAGAGCCAGCGCTGATTGGCCGAAGGCTGGCCAATGCATTCCTATGCGAATGCAGACTTAGCAGTGCTGAGTCAGTTTTGCTCAACTACACATCTGATGCACACTCGGCACTGCTACATCAGATGTAGCAATCTGATGTAGCAGAGCCGAGGGTGCACTAGAACCCCTGTGCAAACTCAGTTCACGCTAATAGAATGCATTGGCCAGCGCTGATTGGCCAATGCATTCTATTAGCCCGATGAAGTAGAGCTGAATGTGTGTGCTAAGCACACACATTCAGCACTGCTTCATCAAGCCAATACAATGCATTAGCCAGTGCTGATTGGCCAGAGTACGGAATTCGGCCAATCAGCGCTGGCTCTGCTGGAGGAGGCGGAGTCTAAGATCGCTCCACACCAGTCTCCATTCAGGTCCGACCTTAGACTCCGCCTCCTCCGGCAGAGCCAGCGCTGATTGGCCGAAGGCTGGCCAATGCATTCCTATGCGAATGCAGACTTAGCAGTGCTGAGTCAGTTTTGCTCAACTACACATCTGATGCACACTCGGCACTGCTACATCAGATGTAGCAATCTGATGTAGCAGAGCCGAGGGTGCACTAGAACCCCTGTGCAAACTCAGTTCACGCTAATAGAATGCATTGGCCAGCGCTGATTGGCCAATGCATTCTATTAGCCCGATGAAGTAGAGCTGAATGTGTGTGCTAAGCACACACATTCAGCACTGCTTCATCAAGCCAATACAATGCATTAGCCAGTGCTGATTGGCCAGAGTACGGAATTCGGCCAATCAGCGCTGGCTCTGCTGGAGGAGGCGGAGTCTAAGATCGCTCCACACCAGTCTCCATTCAGGTCCGACCTTAGACTCCGCCTCCTCCGGCAGAGCCAGCGCTGATTGGCCGAAGGCTGGCCAATGCATTCCTATGCGAATGCAGACTTAGCAGTGCTGAGTCAGTTTTGCTCAACTACACATCTGATGCACACTCGGCACTGCTACATCAGATGTAGCAATCTGATGTAGCAGAGCCGAGGGTGCACTAGAACCCCTGTGCAAACTCAGTTCACGCTAATAGAATGCATTGGCCAGCGCTGATTGGCCAATGCATTCTATTAGCCCGATGAAGTAGAGCTGAATGTGTGTGCTAAGCACACACATTCAGCACTGCTTCATCAAGCCAATACAATGCATTAGCCAGTGCTGATTGGCCAGAGTACGGAATTCGGCCAATCAGCGCTGGCTCTGCTGGAGGAGGCGGAGTCTAAGATCGCTCCACACCAGTCTCCATTCAGGTCCGACCTTAGACTCCGCCTCCTCCGGCAGAGCCAGCGCTGATTGGCCGAAGGCTGGCCAATGCATTCCTATGCGAATGCAGACTTAGCAGTGCTGAGTCAGTTTTGCTCAACTACACATCTGATGCACACTCGGCACTGCTACATCAGATGTAGCAATCTGATGTAGCAGAGCCGAGGGTGCACTAGAACCCCTGTGCAAACTCAGTTCACGCTAATAGAATGCATTGGCCAGCGCTGATTGGCCAATGCATTCTATTAGCCCGATGAAGTAGAGCTGAATGTGTGTGCTAAGCACACACATTCAGCACCGCTTCATCAAGCCAATACAATGCATTAGCCAGTGCTGATTGGCCAGAGTACGGAATTCGGCCAATCAGCGCTGGCTCTGCTGGAGGAGGCGGAGTCTAAGGTCGGACCTGAATGGAGACTGGTGTGGAGCGATCTTAGACTCCGCCTCCTCCAGCAGAGCCAGCGCTGATTGGCCGAATTCCGTACTCTGGCCAATCAGCACTGGCTAATGCATTGTATTGGCTTGATGAAGCAGTGCTGAATGTGTGTGCTTAGCACACACATTCAGCTCTACTTCATCGGGCTAATAGAATGCATTGGCCAGCGCTGATTGGCCGAATTCCGTACTCTGGCCAATCAGCACTGGCTAATGCATTGTATTGGCTTGATGAAGCAGTGCTGAATGTGTGTGCTTAGCACACACATTCAGCTCTACTTCATCGGGCTAATAGAATGCATTGGCCAGCGCTGATTGGCCGAATTCCGTACTCTGGCCAATCAGCACTGGCTAATGCATTGTATTGGCTTGATGAAGCAGTGCTGAATGTGTGTGCTTAGCACACACATTCAGCTCTACTTCATCGGGCTAATAGAATGCATTGGCCAATCAGCGCTGGCCAATGCATTCTATTAGCGTGAACTGAGTTTGCACAGGGGTTCTAGTGCACCCTCGGCTCTGCTACATCAGATTGCTACATCTGATGTAGCAGTGCCGAGTGTGCATCAGATGTGTAGTTGAGCAAAACTGACTCAGCACTGCTAAGTCTCTGCATTCGCATAGGAATGCATTGGCCAGCCTTCGGCCAATCAGCGCTGGCTCTGCCGAAGGAGGCGGAGTCTAAGGTCGGACCTGAATGGAGACTGGTGTGGAGCGATCTTAGACTCCGCCTCCTCCAGCAGAGCCAGCGCTGATTGGTCGAGTTCCGTACTCTGGCCAATCAGCGCTGGCCAATGCATTCTATTAGCCCGATGAAGTAGAGCTGAATGTGTGTGCTTAGCACACACATTCAGCTCTACTTCATCAGGCTAATAGAATACATTGGCCAATCAGCGCTGGCCAATGCATTCTATTAGCTTGATGAAGCAGAGTGTGCACAAGGGTTCAAGCGCACCCTCGGCTCTGATGTAGCAGAGCTGAGGGTGCACAAGGGTTCAAGTGCACCCTCGGCTCTCCTACATCAGAGCCGAGGGTGCGCTTGAACCCTTGTGCAGCCTCGGCTCTGCTACATCAGAGCCGAGGGTGCGCTTGAACCCTTGTGCACACTCTGCTTCATCAAGCTAATAGAATGCATTGGCCAGCGCTGATTGGCCAGAGTACGGAATTCGGCCAATCAGCGCTGGCCAATGCATCCCTATGGGAAAAAGTTTATCTCACAAAAATCACAATTACACACCCGATAGAGCCCCAAAAAGTTATTTTTAATAACATTCCCCCCTAAATAAAGGTTATCCCTAGCTATCCCTGCCTGTACAGCTATCCCTGTCTCATAGTCACAAAGTTCACATTCTCATATGACCCGGATTTGAAATCCACTATTCGTCTAAAATGGAGGTCACCTGATTTCGGCAGCCAATGACTTTTTCCAATTTTTTTCAATGCCCCCGGTGTCGTAGTTCCTGTCCCACCTCCCCTGCGCTGTTATTGGTGCAAAAAAGGCGCCAGGGAAGGTGGGAGGGGAATCGAATTTTGGCGCACTTTACCACGTGGTGTTCGATTCGATTCGAACATGGCGAACACCCTGATATCCGATCGAACATGTGTTCGATAGAACACTGTTCGCTCATCTCTACATAGAAATAATAACATTTTATCTTTTTCTATCCAGAAAGAATATCCAAGCCTGGAAAAAGAACAGCCTGAACTACAATCCGTTACAGGACACGGCAGCTCCAGACCCGGATGGTGCCATATACTTTATTCCATGGCAAATTCTTCCTAAAAAAAAAATGTAAATTAAAAAAAAAAAAAAAAAAAAAAAAAAAAAGATTGTGTAAATTGTTTTTAGTTTTTTTTACTGTATATAATAATATTTTGTGATCTAGGAGCCTATAATGATAAGTAAGACAGAGGTAGCAGTTACACCAAATACACGACCGCACCAACAGATATACATGGGCCTAAGTGCACAAGGAGGCTCAAGGCCCCTCTGTTATTCTCCAACTCTCTCAAAAGATCTGGGAGGGGCCCTCAGAAAGGTTGACTGCCTGGACTCCCAGGGTGGACAAGTGTCCTCAGCCCAGCAGAATAACATAACATGAGCACTCTATGTGCCAGTCATATCAGAAAAGCAGTGTGACTGACACATTTAGCATTAATGTCACAATACACAATTCTGGACTCCTAAAAATCTGTTACAATCGTTCACCCCCTTCTGCTGCTCATACAGATGCTCCAGCATGTTTAAGGGGGAGTTTCATCAAATTGGAAGATGGCAGATAAGCCAGTCCAAGAGCAGATTATTTGTCACTGCTAGAGATGAGCAAACAGTAAAATATTCCATGTTCGTTATTCGTTACGAATAGCATCTCAATATTTGACTATTCGAACGAATATCGAACCCCATTATAGTCTATGGGAGAAAATGCTTCGTTTCAGGGGATCCCACCATTCGATGCCAACACGTCTGCAATGCAACTGGGACAGCAGGGGAAGCATGTCTGGGGACATCTAACACACCAAAGTCCCTCTATTACCCCACTATCACAGCCTAACAACTACACACTTTGCACATTCAAAAAAACCTCTATCAAAGTGGGAAAATATCTGGAAACCTTCTTTACTCCCCAAATGGATGGACACAAACCCCAATTTAAGCTCAACAAACAGTAACAACCACCCCTTTAAATCACGTTGCCCATGACAATCACAGATGGAATAGGCAATGGGAAATCCAACAGTACCCACCCTCAACTGTCATTGTGGATGTGTGTGTGTGTGTGTGTGTGTGTGTGTGTGTGTGTGTGTGTGTGGATGTGTGTGTGTGTGTGTGTGTGTGTGTGATGTGGTAAGACCTTTCAAAATTCACTTTTCTAGCCCTTAACATGAGCCCTTCCAAATTAGCTTACAGGTAGGGTTGAGCGATCGTGTTCGGAAAAGATCTGATTCCGATTGGCGATCGAGAAAATTTCACGATCGCCATCGGAATTCTGAACACGATCTATTTATGTGGGATCGAGATTGGTGATCTTTTCCCACAATGCTTTGCTTAGCCTTCACATTGAGTATATGCTGTATACTCAGTGTGAAGGCTCCGCTGCAGTTCCATAGGAATGAATGGAATCAGCCAGCACACAGCCTTAACCCCCTGCGCGCCGGCTGCCTCCATTCATTCGAATGTGAGGCTAAACTAAACATTTCTAGCAGCTACTTACCTCTAGAGATGGCTGCTCCGGTGCCCTCCTTCTTCTTGCCTCCCAGGTTAGTGTTTAAAGCACTAGGTAGGCGGGGCTTGTGGCTTAGGAGAGTGTGGACGGGTACAGGGCGGGGAGACGTGACGTCTCCCCTCCCAGTACACGCCCACACTCTCCTAACCCGCCCACACTCTCCTAACCTGGCAGGGAGGGGGCAGCGAAGGGAGAAGAGCAGCGTGGAGCGGCAGGGAGGCAAGTAACAAGGAAGGCACCGGACCAGCCATCTCTGGAGGTAAGTGGACACCAGGGTGGGCTAAGTAGCCAGAGGATTAAAAAAAAATCCTCTGGCTACTTTAGTGATTCACTAAAAAACACTTCTAGCGGTAATGGTCCTCTAATATGGGACTCTACATTACCTCTACAGGGTTCTGATCAGGTGTTAATAGTCCAAACAACATGCTCCAGTACTTTAGGTGTAGATCAGAAACCCCTTTCCTTTCCAACACCAGATTTAACAAAACTTCACCATCATCATCCTGCTGAGATGGAGCCACTAAACGAACCCTTGACTTCAAAGGCATGTCCTGGAGCTGCGACTGAGCCAAATCTAAACACAGAGTCCTTTGGAACTGAACAAAATTCAAAGTGTCCAAAGACTTTAGAGACTGTTGAAAGTAATGGGATCCAGAATGAGGAGTTCATCACAAGGCTGACAGACCCAACTCCACATGCTGCAGCACAAGCAACCAGCAGTCAGACTAAGATGGTCTCTTCTTCGAGCAAAACACAAGATTCTTTGGCAGCCTGCTTTGTCTCCCCGCCCAATATTCCTGGCAGGAGTGCTGAAACACCACTCTCTTCCTCCTCCGCCGTTGAATCGACCTCAGCTACTGGCATGGGGAGACGTCAGCAGGCCGCGCTGAAGCTCATCAGCTTGGGGGACAGACAGCACACTGCCTTCAAGGTCAGGGATGCCATCCTGGCTGAGATGGAAATGTGTTTTTCCCTGCTGCACCTGGGGCCAGGCATGTTTGTCATGTGTGATAATGGCAGGAACCTGGTAGCGGCTCTGGAGCTTGCCAGCCTCCAACACGTTCCATGCCTGGCCCACGTCTAACTTAGTGGTGCAATGTTTTTTGAAAACATACCCAAATGTACATGAGCTACTGGTGAAAGTGCAGCGCTTGTGCGCGCACTTTCGCAAGTGTACAGGAGCCGCTGCTAGCCTCCGAAGCCTCCAGCAACGCCTCCATCTGCCAGAATAGAGTGTTTGAGCAGCAGAGACCTTTGATGGAGTACCATGTCCAAAACCCAAAGGTTCCTCAGAGTCAGCTCCCCCAGTTTCTGCACCATGAGTTTCCATGGGTGGCAGACTTATGTGAAATCCTTTCCCATCCTTTCCACTGGACGCAAAACATTAGCATGCGCTCATCACAACTCCGGATATGGCAGCTGCGTTAAGCAGGGTGTAGGGTACAATGCAGACCAGGCCCGAGCTGTGGTTATGTGCGGTTTGCAGTAAGGGGACAGTGAGCAATTGGAAGAGGAGTTGGTGGACAACGAGGCCACCGACCCGACATGGACAGGGGTGATGTCTAGCGGGTAAAACAGTGTAGATGTCGAGGCAAGCTAATCAACAAAAAAGGTTCCTAGAAGCAGAGGCATAGACTGGGGTGATGTATGTCTAAGGGCGAAAGCAGTGTAGATGTGGAGACAAGCTAATCAACAAAAAAGGTGGCTAGAAGCAGAGGCATAGACTGGGGTGATGTTTAGGGGCAAAAGCAGTGTAGATGTGGAGGCTAGCTAATCAACAAAAAGGTGGCTAGAAGCAGAGGCATAGACTGGGGTGATGTCTAGGGGCGAAAGCAGTGTAGATGTGGAGGCAAGCTAAGCAGCAAAAACGGTGGCTACAGGCAAAGGCATACAAACTCCACAGAGGGGCCTAGTGTCACCAGAAGGGACAAGTATAGGCGCATGTTATGGGAATACCTGGCCGGCCCCAGCTCTGTTCTCTCCGATCCCTCTGTGCTCTACAGCCTACACTTACAGTCCTATGAATTAGTTTGGGCACTCCTATTAATCTTAAACATTTTTAGTTCTAAATATTTTGGTGTTAGCAGCAGCCATTTCAGTTTGATATATCTAATAACTGATGGACACAGTAATATTTCAGGATTAAAATGAGGTTTATTGTACTAACAGAAAATGTGCAATATGCATTAAACCAAAATTTGACCGGTGCAAAAGTATGGGCACCTCAACAGAAAAGTGACATTAATATTTAGTAGCTCCTCCTTTTGCCTCTAGTCACTTCCTGCAGCTTTTAATCAGTTCCTGGATCCTGGATGAAGGTATTTTGGACCATTCCTCTTTACAAAACAATTCAAGTTCAGTTAAGTTAGATGGTCGCCGAGCATGGACAGCCCGCTTCAAATCATCCCACAGATGTTCAATGATATTCAGGTCTGGGAACTGGGATGGCCATTCCAGAACATTGTAATTGTTCCTCTGCATGAATGCCTGAGTCGATTTGGAGCAGTGTTTTGGATCATTGTCTTGCTGAAATATCCATCCCCGGCGTAACTTCAACTTCGTCACTGATTCTTGAACATTATTCTCAAGAATCTGCTGATACTGAGTGGAATCCATGTGACTCTCGACTTTAACAAGATTCCCGGTGCCGGCATTGGCCACACAGCCCCAAAGCATGATGGATCCTCCACCAAATTCTACAGTGGGTAGCAAGAGTTTTTCTTGGAATGCTGTTTTTTTGGACGCCATGCATAACGCCTTTGTGTATGACCAAACAACTCAATCTTTGTTTCATAAGTCCACAGGACCTTCTTCCAAAATGAAGCTGGCTTGTCCAAATGTGCTTTTGCATACCTCAGACGACTCTGTTTGTGGCGTACGTGCAGAAACGGCTTCTCTCTCATCCCTCTCCCATACAGCTTCTCCTTGTGCAAAGTGCGCTGTATTGTTGACTGATGCACAGTGACACCATCTGCAGCAAGATGATGCTGCAGCTCTTTGGAGGTGGTCTGTGGATTGTCCTTGACTCTTCTCACCATTCTTCTTCTCTGCCTTTCTGATATTTTTCTTGGCCTGCCACTTCTGGGCTTAAGAAGAACTGTCCCTGTGGTCTTCCATTTCCTTACTATGTTCCTCATAGTGGAAACTGACAGGTTAAATCTCTGAGACAACTTTTTGTATCCTTCCCCTGAACAACTATGTTGAACAATCTTTGTTTTCAGATCATTTGAGAGTGGGCTGTCCATGCTCGGCGAGCATCAAACTTAACTGAACTTGAATTGTTTTGTAAAGAGGAATGGTCCAAAATCCCTTCATCCAGGATCCAGGAACTGATTAAAAGCTACAGGAAGCGACTAGAGACTGTTATCTTTGCAAAAGGAGGATCTACTGAATATTAACCCCTTAACGACCGGCCCATAGTAAAATTACGTTGACACTGACAGGTCCTTCCTGACTGCCCTATAGTAAAATTACGTCGGGCAGTCAGGGAAGGATTCCCTGTCAGTGTCGACGTAAATGGAGCGGATCTTAGCTGTATCTGACAGCTAAGACCCTGCTCCATTACCCTCCATCGGAGGGGGCTCCGATCGGGTTTTTTTAACCTCTTCAGTTCCGTGATCAAACATGAACTGAAGCGGTTCCGCTGTGTTGCCAGTCTGATCGGCACCCCCCGCGGCGAGATCGGGGGGTGCCAGTGTCTCCAACATGCAGTCTGGGGTCTGGCCAGTGACCCTAGACTGCTAAAGACCCCCGATACCTGGCTGATCCTGCCCGGGTTTAGAGGAAGTCAGCAGCCGGCAGCCCCTGCGACTGACTTCATCTAGACGCTGCAAGACACTGACAGCTGTGTCCTGCAGCGTCTGATACAGAATTAGTGATGCTTTTATCAAAGCATCACTAATTCAAGTGTCCTAAAGGGACACATGAAAAAGTAAGAGAAAAAAGTGAAAAAATAAATAAATAAAGTTTATAATACAAATGAATAAAGCTATAAAGCCCCAAAAATTCCCTTTTTGTATAGAAACAATCTGTACAATAAAACTGAAACAATATTTAATGTACACGGTGCACGTCGGAGAAAAAAACAAGGGAAAAATCACGCCGAAAGTAGCGATTTTTCGCATCTTACCTTACAAAATATGCTATAAAAAGTGATCAAAACGTCATAGGCACCCCACAACAGTACCAATAAAAAGCTCATGTTGTCCCACAAAAAGTAAGCCCCCAACCAATACTGTCAACCAAAAAATAAAAATGTTACGCCTCTCAAAAGATGGCAATGCAAAAATCACTGGTTTATGTCCCCAAATGTGTTTTTATTCTACAGAATTAGTATTGCATAAAAAATACTGTAAATGAGGTATTGCCGTAATCGTACCGACCCACAGAATAAAGGTCATATGTCGCTTATACTGTACGCTGCATGGCGCAAAATTTAAAAGGTAAAACTCCATGCCAGAATTGATTTTTTCTTTTTTAAATCCAGCAAAAAAGGGTTAATAAAATGTATTCAATAAGCTGTAGACACCCAAAAATGGTGTCATTACAAAATGCATCTCGTCCTGCAAACAACAAGCCCTTATATGGCCACGTCACCATAAAAATAAAGAAAATATAGCATCTAATAATGCGAAGGCAAAAACCACCAAAAATCGCCAAATCATTAGAACACAACTGGCTGCGTCAGGAGGGGAATATATAAGCTGTGCGAGCGAATATCAGGGGACTCCCCAGATTTACAGCTTATGAGGGAAAAGACACCAGAAGTGACCCCCAAAGTGACTCCCCCAACCATAGGAGCTACTGGGACATAGTAGGCAATTTGGTGTCTGCAATGTCCTCCGCACAGCTTACATATTCCCTCTTCACCATCCGCTGTGCAGTCACGTCTGGGATACTAATACTCACTACACCCCCTGAGAAATTCTTTGAGGGGTGCAGTTTTCAAAATTAGGTCACTCCTTTGGAGAATCCACTTTTCTGTTACCTTTACAGGCTCTACAAACATGATATGAATCTGTGCTCCAAAAGCCGCATCGCGCTCCTTCCCTTCTGCGCCCTGCTGTGTGCCCAAACTGCAGTTTATGTCACATGTATGACACATGTATGACACTGGTGTACCCCGGATAACGTATGTAATGCCATTTGTGGGTATAAACTGATATAGGGGCACAGCCGGACACAGAAGGGAAGAAGGGTTATTGGGTTTTTGGAGCGCAGACGGTTTGGTTTTTGGATGCCATGACACTTTTGCAGAGCTGAAACGCCAGTAAAGTGGAATCCCCTGATATGAGACCTTATTTTGGAAACTACACCCCTGAAGGATTTCTCCAGGGGTACAGAGAGCATTTTTAACCCCCAAGTGTTGCTATAACGTATTATCCATAAATGAATATGAAGCGAGGTGAGAGGTGAAAATGACCATTTTTCCAGGAATCCGTCATTTCAGTGCCTAATATGTTGCGCCCGCCTTGTATCAGAGATGAACGCTCTAAAAGCTGTTGTGCCCGGGATACCCGCTTAACAGTTTTTGGAGTGTGTATCTCTGCTGATATAAGTTGGGCACAACATATCGGGCACTGAAATGGCGAATCTCTGGAAAAATTTAATTTTTAACTTCTCATTATCAGCTACGAGTTCATTTCTGGAAACTAAATAAATGCAACCCTCAAGGGTTAAAAACGCTCGCTACGCCACTTGAGAGATGCCATCAGTGGGGCAGTGTCCAAAATGGCGTGACATTGCTGCGGATTCCACTTTATTGGCAATTCAGGGGCTTTGCAGAAGTGGCATGACGTCCAAAAACCAAAATCGCGCTCCTTCCCTTCTGTGCCCGGCTGTACCAAACAGCCATTTCTACCCACATATGGCATTAAGTCTGTTATCCGGGGTACACCAGTGTCATACATGTGGGCATACACTGCTATTTGGGTACCCAGCAGGGTACAGATGTGAAGGAGCGATATGTGCTTTTGGAGTGCAGATTTAGATTCTTCGTTTTTGGACACCATGTCACATTTGCAGAGACCCTAAAATTGCCCCTACAAAATGGGGTCACTTCTTGGGGAATTCCAGTTCACTGGCACCTCCAGGGCTCTGCAAAAACGTTATGGCGCCCAGAAAGTCCCTCTAACTCTGTACCCCAAAAGCTAAAAAGCGCAGGGCTCCTTCCCTTCTGAGCCCTACTGTGTGCCCAAGCAGCAGTTTACACCCACATATATAATTTTTTGCCCCTCGGGACGGCCCCTTAATAGTTTTAGGAGTGCAGGTCTCTGACAACACAAAGTGGGTGCAACGTATTGTGCACCGAAATGGCATATTTCTTTTAAAATTTCAATTTTCATTTTGTACATTAATTTTTGGGAAGAATTTTTAGACTCAAAGTGATAATACACCTTAACCCCTTAGTGACCAGCCTATTTTGGACCTTAATGACCAAGCCAAATTTTGGAAATTTGCCCTGTGTGACTTAATCAGTAAATAATTCTGTAACAGTATAGCGCATCCAAGCGATTTTGATATTGTTTTTTCGTGACATGTTGTACTTTGCTGAGAAGGTAAAATTAGGCTGATATAACTTGTGTAAATTTATTAAAAAAACTCGCAAATGCTGAAAATTTTGAAATTTTTTCAATATTTTCCATTTTCAGCTGCGATATCTCACATATGCACAATAATACAGGCCAAAAAATTTAGTAGTTATATACTTCCAAATGTTCCTTTTGTGTTTCCAGCATATTTGAAATAATTTTAACATATTTGAGTAACTTAGACAATTTAAAAATTTGGAAATTTGGAGTGTGTGATTTTTTCCTGTACCAAGCTTTGTTTGCAGACAGGAATTGGTGGCATAATGACAGAAACTCCCATTAAATGACGCAATTTGTAAAACTCGCCCCCTTCAGGTATTCTTTGAGGGGTTTAGTGAGTATTTTGATCAAACAAATATTATTTTGCAAGAATTATTACAAATGATGAAAAAAATTACATTTTCATTTTCTTCAAATATGTGTCATATTAAAGCTAGTTTTTTTGCACACAACACATCAAAAAGAAGAAACACACCCCAAAATATATCACCCCACTTCTCCCGTGTTAAATAATGTACACTTTGTCCTTAGTCCTATGTACAATCATACAGTAGGGCCCAAGAGGTAGGGAGGGCCAAATGGATTTCAAAACACAAATTTTGCTTGTGGATATTTTAGGCCCATTGCACATTTGAACAAGATTTCAGTTACCAAAACAATTGAAACCCCCCATAAATGACACCATTTTATAAACTAGACCCCTTAAGGTATTCATTGAGGGGTATAGTGAGTACTTTTACCCCATAAGTTTTTAGAAATGTTGCGTCAAACAAAAAAAATTAATATTTTTTTACACAAAAGTGTCATTTTATAGGCAGTTTATTTGGAAATAACACATGAAAATGAAGAAACACACCCCAAAATATATCACCCCACTTCTCCTGTGTTCATAAATTTACACTTTGTGGCCTTAATCCCATGTATGGACGCACAATAGGGCCCAAAAAGAAGGGAGCACCAACTGGATTTCAAGACACAATTTTTGCTTCTAAATGTTTCAGGCCCATTGCACATTCAAACAAGATTTGAGTTACCAAAATAATTGAAAACACCCATAAATGACACCATTTTATAAACTAGACCCCTTGAGGTATTCATTGAGGTGTATAGTCAGTATTTTGACACCATAGGTTTTAAAAGAATTTGTGTCAAACAAAAAATTCTCATATTTTTTACACAAAAGAGTCATTTTAAAGGCAGTTTTTTGCACACAAGGCATGAAAATAAAGAAAAACACCCCAAAATAGATGGCCCCATTTCTCCTTTGTTCAAAAATGTACATTTTGTGGCCTTATTCCTATGTACGGACGCACGGTAGGGCCCAAAGAGATGGGAGCACCAACTGAATTTCAAGACACAAATTTTGCTTGCAGATATTTCAGGCCCATTGCACATTCAAACAAGATTTAAGTTACCAAAACAATTGAAACCCCCCATAAATGACCCCATTTTATAAACTAGACCCCTTGAGGTATTCATTGAGGGGTATAGTGAGTAGTTTGACCCCATAGCCGTCTCACAGATTTTACTAACCTTGGGATGTGTAGGTTAAAAATTACTAAAATGTCCCTTTATCCCCAAAGTTTTCATTTTCACAAGGGGTTAAAAGAGAAAAAGCCCCCCATAGTTTGTTACACAATTTCTCCTGAACACGTAAATACCCCATATGTGGCCATAATCTGCTGTATGGGGACATGGTGGGGCTCAGAATGGAAAGAGCGCTATTTGGGTTTTGGAGAGCAGATTTTGCTGGAATAGTTTTCTGGTGCCATGTCGCATTTGCTGAGCCCCTAAAGTATCAATACAATGGAAACCCCCCAAAAGTGACCCCATTTTAAAAACTACACCCATCAAAGAATGTATCAAGGGGTATTATCATTTTGAGCCTAAAAATTCTTCCCAAAAATTAATGTACAAAATGACAATTGAAATTTTGAAAGAAATCTGCCATTTCGGTGCCCAATACGTTGCCCCCACTTTGTGTTGTCAGAGACCTGCACTCCTGAAACTATTAAGTGGGCCATCCCGAGGGGGCAAAAATTATATATGTGGGTGTAAACTGCTGCTTGGGCACACAGCAGGGCTCAGAAGGGAAGGAGCACTGCACTTTTTAGCTTTTGGGGTACAGATGTTGAGGGACCCTCTGGGCACCATGATGTTTTTGCAGAGCCCTGGAGGTTCCAGTAAACTGGAATTCCCTAAGAAGTGACCCCATTTTGTAGGGGCAATTTTAGGGTCTCTGCAAATGTGACATGGTGTCCAAAAACGAAGAATCTAAATCTGCACTCCAAAAGCACATATCACTCCTTCACATCTGCACCCTGCTGGGTACCCAAATAGCAGTGTATGCCCACATGTATGACACTGGTGTACCCCGGATAACGGACTTAATGCCATATGTGGGTAGAAATGGGTGTTTGGGCACAGCCGCGCACAGAAGGGAAGGTGCGCTATTTTGGTTTTTGGCGCACAGTTTGGTTTTTGGACGTCACTTTTGCAAAGACCCTGAATTGCCAATAAAGTGGAATCCGCAGCAATGTCACGCCATTTTGGACACTACCCCAATGATGGGATTTATCAAGTGGCGTAGCGAGCGTTTTTAACCCTTGAGTGTTGCATTTATTTAGTTTCCAGAAATGAAATCGCAACTGATAATGAGAAGTTAAAAATGAAATTTTACCAGAGATTTGCCATTTTAGTCCCCGATATGTTGTGCCCAACTTATGTCAGCAGAGACACTCCAAAAACTGGTAAGCGGGTATCCCGGGCACAACAGCTTTTAGAGCGTTCATCTCTGATACAAGGCGGGCGCAACATATTAGGCACTGAAATGACGGGTTCCTGGAAAAATTGTCATTTTCACTTCTCACAATCAGCTTCGTATTCATTTATGGATAATAAGTTATAGCAACACTTGGGGGTTAAAAATGCTCTCTGTACCCCTGGAGAAATCCTTCAGGGGTGTAGTTTCCAAAATAAGGTCACATATCAGGGGATTCCACTTTACTGGCGTTTCAGCTCTACAAAAGTGTCATGGCATCCAAAAACCAAACCGTCTGTGCTCCAAAAACCCAATAACCCTTCTTCCCTTCTGTGTCCGGCTGTGCCCTAATATCAGTTTATACTCACATATGACATTACGTCCATTATCCCGGGTACACCAGTGTCATACATGTGTCATACCTGTGGCATAAACTGCAGTTTGGGCACACAGCAGGGCGCAGAAGGGAAGGAGCGCGATTCGGCTTTTGGAGCACAGATTCAGATGTTTTCTGGTGATGCTGCCATATAAGGGCTTGTTGTTTGCAGGACGAGATGCATTTTGTAATGACACCATTTTTGGGTGTCTACAGCTTATTGAATACATTTTATTAACCCTTTTTTGCTGAATTAAAAAAAGAAAAAAATCAATTCTGGCATGGAGTTTTACCTTTTAAATTTTGCGTCATGCAGCGTACAGTATAAGCGACATGTGACCTTTATTCTGCGGGTCGGTACGATTACGGCAATACCTCATTTATAGTATTTTTTATGCAATACTAATTCTGTAGAATAAAAACACATTTGGGGACATAAATCAATGTTTTTTGCATTGCCATCTTCTGAGAGGCGTAACATTTTTATTTTTCGGTTGACAGTGTTGGTTGAGGGCTTATTTTTTGCGGGACAATGTGCGCTTTTTATTGGCACTGTTGTGCGGTGCATATGACTTTTTGATCACTTTTTATAGCATATTTTGTAGGATGAGATGGCAAAAAATCATTACTTCCAGCGAGTTTTTTCCATTTTTTTTTCCTAACGTTCATTGTGTACATTAAATATTATTTCAGTTTTATTGTACAGGTTGTTTTGGACGCGACGATACCAAATATGCATTGCTATTTTTTATTTTTAGTGCTTTTTTTTATATAATTCATTTTGTATAGAAAAAAAGAGATTTTTGGTATTTATAACTTTATTACTTTTTTCATACACTTTATTTTTTTTTAAAAACTTTTTTTTTACTTTTTCATGTGTCCCTTTAGGACACTTGAATCAGTTGATGCTTTGACGAAAGCTTCAGCTGATTCTACACAATAGCAGACAGGACACGAGCAGGACATGAGCCTGCTCGTGTCCTGTAAGCTACAGAGGAAGTGAGACACATCGCTCACTTCCTCCATCGCCGGGCAGGATCACCAGGTATGTGGGGGCTCCGGTAGTCTGGGGTCACTGGCAACCTACCTTTTACTGACATCGGCACCCCCCCATCTCGCCGCGGGGGAGCCCATCACCTTCAATTGTCGGCGGATCCCTTTCGATCACGCTGTGATGTTTCACGGCGCGATCGAAAGGGTTAACACGTCCAGTCGGACTCAGTTTCGACTGGACATTATGGAGGAAGGGGTTATGTGTTAGTAACACCTAACCACTGCCCCCCCCCCGCACCCCTCCCCCCGCCAGGAAGGTACCTATAGGCCGGACGTATTTAGGCAATAGTCCGGTCTTTAGGTACCAGCACATGAGGCCGTAAATTTACGTACGGCGGTCCTCATGTGGTTAATGAGAGAAACCGAATCAATCCCTTTGTATGATAGGAACTGCTTCCACAAAAAATACTGGGAAAATTTGCTAATTGAGCCTAGTTTTGAAGACACAGAATTTGATTTATATTGTGCTGTGGAAGAACAAGAGACTATTGACGAAGAACCACTCAGTAGTACTGCTAAGTACAATCTGGCGTTCCAATCCCTAACTCAGTTGGCGGATATTTTATCTAATGACGGAACTTCAACCTTTCTAAACTACTTGGAAGAAATCAAGGTTATCCAAAACAATGCCAGATGAGGTTCTTCGTTATTACAACCCAGCTTGTCATATAACCAGTCTGTACATCAAGATGTTGCAGGTGCTGAGACTTCAAATGTTCCGGATATAGTTGATGGAAATACGCCACCTTCTACAAGCTGCAAATCTTCATCTGCACGTCCGCAGGTAGTTGTGCCTTTTCAGGTTATAGGCAAAGATATGCATTTCACATCTAAAATTAGAGTAAAAGGTCGTCCTAAGAAAAAGACCAAACAATTAACATTCAACAAGAAGGAAATTGACCATACACCTGAAAATTCTTCAAACAAACGCCCCTTAGAAGGTAACAAAGTGCAGAAGGTATCCACAAAGAGGAGAAAAAGGGAAACAACCAAAACACAAAAAAAATTGCAAGGAAATGGAGAAATGTCTGATTTGCCACTTTGATTTGGGGAAAAAGTCTAAAAAATTGACAACTTGTTTTTCTTGTTGTTCCACACTACATGAAGATTGTTATAGAGTGGATGGATGTCCGCAGTGCGAGGAGGATTAGCCATTGTAACATAAATGTCCTAATAAAGTGAAAATTTACTGGGATAAATATGATACATCTGCAGTTCATTTAAGTTTATAGGCACGGTACACGGATGGTACCTAAAAATAGCCAGGAGTTCATAGGTACGGTACCTAGAAATAGCCACATCCAGATTTTAATTCAAATTATTATTATTATTATTATTATTATTATTTATTTTTTTTTTTTTTCACACACACACACAGTCACATGACCTTACTTCTGTGATGTCATAAAACTAGGCTCTGCTTACCTATTATGTGAGGTTCTGTTCACATTTGCATATGATGATGTCATAATGCACATATTTGCATATGATGATGTCATAACGGAACCCTGAGGGTATATAAACCCTGAGCGCTGTGACATCACAGCCATTTCTTGAGTTGATGCTTTTGCTGACACTTCACTTTGGTTCTGGAAGAGCGAACTAGTTTGTACTACATATCTAGTGATTACTTCCATTCATTCTTACTGATCTTTGATCAGGGCCCAGTAATATCGGAGCCACCTGAGAACTTAGTTCTCTAATATTTCATCAGCTCCGCCTTGGTAACTAAGCCATGAGCGCCCGAGAGCTGCGTCAGCTGATAGCTGACAATGATACATGGCTGCGCCGACCGGAGAATCAAGGTAAGTGAATTGTTCAGGAAGAGAGAGACAATATTCCCCCCACCCTAGAGGAGATTTCCTGGGAGGAGTTATCCCTGGGGTCTGCTGAGCAATGTTTCAGGGTAAACAGCACATTTTCCATTCCTAGTCGTTTGGGGTGGGTTTTACTTTCCTCCGAATTCCACCCCTGCCCATGATAGAAAACAGAAGTTCTTTATTCAGGCAATTTGACAAACTGGGCCCCATAATCACAAAACAATAACCCGTCTAAAACATAACTGTTATTCCCAATAAATCAATAAAAGAAATCCCAACAACGTTAAACCCCCCACTCTAAGGGTATGTTCACACGGAGGAAAAGGTCACGGAACATTCCGCAACAGGAAAAGACAAAAGGATATATCCAGCACTCGGAATCCGGCCTAATAAAAATAAACTTAACTTTTATTAAGAATTGGTCATTCTTCCATTAAAAAATTTTGATCATACGAGGGGTAAGCTAATGTCCCTTGTATGATCATAATTTTTTAATGGAAGAATGACCATTTCTTAATAAAAGTTAAGTTTTATTTTTATTAGGCCGGATTCCGAGTGCTGGATATATCCTTTTGCCTTTTCCTGTTGCTGCATTTTGGCTTAGCCGAGAGAGCCATTATCCGTGCACCGATCTTTTGGAATCCTGCTACAACGCTGACGGCTCTGACACGTGAGTAGTGCACTTCTAAATTATTATCATTTTTTCTATATTAAGAGCTGTGACCTTCATATCTTTTTCACGGAACATTCCATTTGAACATTCCGCGACGAAATGCCGATGCAGCATCAGCTTTCTGTCGCGGCAACCCACTCCTGTGTAGGCCCGAATAAATGGTCAAGCCATGGAATTCACGGCTGATTCTGCTCAGATAGGGCATGTCGCTTCTTTTTTTCCGCTACTAGCTAGCGTTCCGTCCAGTTTCTTCATATCTCCCATCACTACCTTGTTCAGAAAAGAAACTGCCACCCCCCAGACCCTTAAAGAGGACCTTTCACCGATTTGGGCGTAGGCAGTTCTATATACTGCTGGAACGCTGACAATGATCTGAATTCAGCGCACTGTCGGCTTTCCCAATCTGTGCCCCGGGTAAAGAACTATCGGCCCTGGTACCGTAGCTCTTTACAGTCAGAAGGGCGTTCCTGACAGTCACTCAGGTACATCCTTCTCCACAGCAGTGCCTATTGCGCTGTACTGGGTGAGCTGGGAGGAACGCCCCCTCCCACCAGATAATATTTGTCTATGGACAAGCACTGTCAGCTTTCCAGCAGTATATAGAACTGCCTGTGCCCAAATCGGTGAAACGTCCTCTTTAACCACATGAGGACCGCCGTACGTAAATTTACGGCCTCATGTGCTGGTACCTAAAGACCGGACTATTGTCAAAATACGTCCGGCCTTTAGGTACCTTTCTGGCGGGGGGAGGGGTGCGGGGGGGACAGGGGTTAGGTGTTACTAACACCTAACCCCTTCCTCCATAACGTCCAGTCGGAACTCAGTCCGACTGGACGTGTTAACCCTTTCGATCGCGCCGTGAAACATCACGGCGCGATCGAAAGGGATCCGCCGATAATTTAAAGTGATCGGCACCCCCCGCGGCGAGATCGAGGGGTGCCGATGTCAGTAACAGGTAGTCTGGGGTCTGGCCAGTGACCCCAGACTACCGGAGCCCCCACATACCTGGTGATCCTGCCCGGCGATGGAGGAAGTGAGCGATGTGTCTCACTTCCTCTGCAGCTTACAGGACACGAGCAGGTTCATGTCCTGCTCGTGTCCTGTCTGCTACTGTGTAGAATCAGTTGATGCTTTCATCAAAGCATCAACTGATTCAAGTGTCCTAAAGGGACACATGAAAAAGTAAAAAAAAAGTTAAAAAAAAAATAATAAAGTCTATGAAAAAAGTAATAAAGTTCTAAAGTCCAAAAATCCCTTTTTTTCTATACAAAATGAATTATATAAAAAAAAGCACTAAAAATTAAAAAAAGCAATGCATATTTGGTATCGCCGCGTCCGTAACAACCTGTACAATAAAACTGAAATAATATTTAATGTACACGGTGAACGTCGGAAAAAAAAAACGGAAAAAACTCGCCGGAAATAATGATTTTTTGCCATCTCATCCTACAAAATATGCTATAAAAAGTGATCAAAAAGTCATATTCACCCCACAACAGTGCCAATAAAAAGCGCACATTTTCCCGCAAAAAATAAGCCCTCAACCAACACTGTCAACCGAAAAATAAAAATGTTACGTCTCAGAAGATGGCGATGCAAAAAACATTGATTTATGTCCCCATATGTGTTTTTGTTCTGCAGACTTAGTATCGCATAAAAAAATAACATAAATGAGGTATCGCCGTAACCGTACCGACCCGCAGAATAAAGGACACATGTTACTTATGCTGTACGCTGCATGGCGAAAAATTTAAAATGTAAAACTCAATGCAGGATTGATTTTTTTTTTTTTAATCCAGCAAGAAAGAGTTAATAAAATGTAATCAGTAAGTTGTAGGCACCCAAAGATGGTGTCATTACAAAATGCATCTCATCCTGCAAACAACAAGCCCTTATATGGCCACGTCACCAGAAAAATAAAGAAAATATAGCATCTAGCAATGTCAAGGCAAAACCCCCCAAAAATCGCCAAATTATTAGAACACAACTGGCTGCGGCAGATAGGGAATATATAAGCTGTGCGAGCGAATATAAGGGGACACCCCAGATTTACAGCTTATGAGCGAAAAAACACCAGAAGTGACCCCCAAAGTGACCCCCAGAGTGACTCCCCCAATCATAGGAGCTACTGGGACATAGTAGGGAATTTGGTGTCTGCAATGTTCTCCACACAGCTTATACATTCCCTCTTCGCCATCCGCTGTGCAGTCACGTCTGGGATACTAATACTCACTACACCCCCTGATAAATTCTTTGAGGGGTGCAGTTTTCAAAATGGGGTCACTCCTTTGGGGAATCCACTTTTCTGGTACCTTACAGGCTCTACAAACATGACATGGCGTCCAGATACCAAACATCAAAATCTGTACTCCAAAAGCCGCATCGCGCTCCATCGCTTCTGCGCCCTGCTGTGCGCCCAAACTGCAGTTTATGACACATGTATGACACTGGTGTACCCAGGATAACGGACGTAATGTCATATGTGGGTATAAACTGATATTAGGGCACAGCTGGACGCAAAAGGGAAGAAGGGTTATTGGGTTTTTGGAGCACAGACGGTTTGGTTTTTGGATGCCATGACACTTTTGTAGATCTGAAACGCCAGTAAAGTGGAATCCCCTGATATGTGACCTTATTTTGGAAACTACACCCCTGAAGGATTTCTCCAGGGGTACAGAGAGCATTTTTAACCCCCAAGTGTTGCTATAACTTATTATCCATAAATGAATACGAAGCTGATTGTGAGAGGTGAAAATGACAATTTTTCCAGGAATACGTCATTTCAGTGCGTAATATGTTGTGCCCGCCTTGTATCAGAGATGAACGCTCTAAAAGCTGTTGTGCCCGGGATACCCGCTTACCAGTTTTTGGAGTGTCTCTGCTGACATAAGTTGGGCACAACATATCGGGCACTAAAATGGCGAATCTCTGGAAATTTTTCATTTTTAACTTCTCATTATCAGCTGTGATTTCATTTCTGGAAACTAAATAAATGCAACACTCAGGGGTTAAAAACGCTCATTACAACACTTCATAAATCCCATCAGTGGGCTAGTGTCCAAAATGGGGTGACATGTCTGCGGATTCCACTTTATTGGCAATTCAGGGGCTTTGCAAAAGTGGCATGGTGTCCTAAAACCAAACTGTGCTCCAAAAACCAAAATAGCGCTCCTTCCCTTCTGTGCCCGGCTGTGCCCAAACAGCCATTTATACCCACATATGGCATTAAGTCCGTTATCCGGGGTACACCAGTGTCATACATGTGGGCATACACCGCTATTTGGGTACCCAGCAGGGCGCAGATGTGAAGGAGCGATATGTGCTTTTGGAGTGCAGATTTAGATTCTTTGTTTTTGGACACCACGTCACATTTGCAGAGGCCCTAAAATTGTCCCTACAAAATGGGGTCACTTCTTGGTGAATTCCAGTTTACTGTCACCTGTGTAGTTTCTAAAATGGGGTCACAATGGGGGGTTTCCATTGTATTGATACTTTAGGGGCTCAGCTAATGCGACATGACACCTGAGAACTATTCCAGCCACTTCTGCTTTCTAAAAGCCAAATAGCGCTCTTTCCATTCTGAGCCCCACCGTATACCCATACAGCAGATTATGGCCACATATGGGGTATTGCCGTGTTAAGAAGAAATTGTGTAACAAACTCTGGGGGGCTTTTAATTCTTCAGCTACTTGCAAAATTAAAAATATGGCGCTAAATGGACGATTAATTGGAAAAAAAAAGTAATTTTTCATTTTTACGTCCCATTGTTAATAAAATCTGTGAATCAGCTGTGAGGCCAAAATGCTCACCAAACCCCTAGATAAATTCTATGAGGGGTGTAGTTTCCAAAATGGGGTCACTTTTAGGGGGTTTCCACTTTATTGGTACACTAGGGGCTCTGCAAATTCGACATGGCACCTGAAAAATATTCCAGCAAAATCTGCCCTTCAAAAGCCAAATAGCGCTCTTTCCATTCTGAGCCCCACCATGTTCCCATACAGTAGATTATGACCACATATGGGGCATTTCTGTGTTCAGGAGAAATTGTGTAACGAACTTTAGGGAGCTTTTTTTCCTTTATCCTCTTGTGAAAATGAAAAATTTGGGGCTAAATTGACAGTTTGTTGGAAAAAAAGTAAATTTTCATTTTCATGTCCCAATGTTAATAAAATCTGTGAAACAGCTGTAGGGTCAAAATGCTCACTCTACCCTTTGATATGTTTTGTGGGGGGTGTAGTTTCCAAAATGGGGTCACTTTTAGGGGGTTTCCACTGTATTGGTTCTCTAGGGGCTCTGCAAATCAGACATGGCACCTAAAATTATTCCAGCAAAATCTGCCATCCAAAAGCCAAATAGCGCTCCTTCCATTCTGAGCCCCGCCATGTTCCCATACAGCAGAATATGGCCACATATGGGGTATTGCCGTGTTCAGGATAAATTGTTTAACAAACTTTGGGGGGCTTTTACTCCTTTAACCCCTTGTGAAAATGAAAACTTTGGGGATAAAGTGACATTTTAGTAATTTTTCTTTTACACATTCCAATGTTAGTAAAATCTGTGGAACAACTGTAGGGTCAAAATGCTGACTATACCCCTTGATGAATTCTGTGAGGGGTGTAGATTCTAAAATGGGGTCACTTTTGGGGGGTTTCCATTGTTTTGGTACGCTAAGGGCTCTGCAAATGTGACATGGTGCCTGAAAATTATTCCAGCAAAATATGCTGTTCAAACACCCAGTGTCACTCCTTCCCTTTCGTGCACTGCCGTGTGCCCAAAAATCAGTTTACACCCACATGTGGGGTATTTCTGTGCACGGGAGAAATTGTATAACAAAATGTGAGATGCATTTTCTCCTTTAACCCTTTGTGAATGTGTTAATTTTAGGTCTAAATGAATGTATTAGTGAAAAAAAATGAAATGTCTAAATTTGACCTCCATATTATTTTTATTCTTATGAAATGCTTAAAGGGTTAACAAACATCCCAAATGCTGTTTTGAATAATTTGAGGGGTGTAGTTTTGAAAATGGGGTGATTTATGGGGGTTTCTATTATATAGGCCTTTATAATTCCTTTCAGAACTGAAGTGTTCCCTAAAAAATTAGTTTGAGGAATTTTCTTGTAAATCTGGAAAATCGCTGTTACACTTGTAAGCCTTGTAACATCCAAAATGAATTAAAAGACGATCAAAAGATGATGCCGATATAAAGCAGAGATATGGGAGATAATATTTATTCATGTATTTGGATGGTATGACTATCTGCCTGAAAAGCAGAGAATTTCACATTTTGAAAATTGCAATTTTTTCCAAATTTCCATCAAATTTGCTAGTTTTTTTATAAATAAATACAAAAATATTGATTAGTGTTTACCACTAACGTGAAGTATAATGTGTTACGAAAAAACAATTTCAAAATCACTTGTGTAAGTTAAAGCGTCTCAAAGTTATTGCCATTTAAAGTGACACATGTCAGTTTTGAAAAAAGAGGCCCGGTCCTTAATGTACTTCTGGGCCTGGTCCTTAACCGGTTAAAAGGGGCATCCTGAAGGGGGGCAGTTCCTCTGTATACAGAGTAACTGTTCAAGCATACATCAATATGATCAGCCAAGTGCGTTTTTGCTGAATAGATTTCTGGCGAGTGGTTACCCTCTTTGAACGGGCACCGGAACAAACAAGGCTAACCCCGAGAGAAACTGCCGCTATTATTATACCCTGGGGTCTTTTCAGACCCCGGAGTATAATAATCAGAGACTCAGGGGAGGTGAAGAAGCATAATAAACAGTGTAACTCACCTCTCCGGGATCCATTGTTACTCCTAGCACAGGCTTCAGGAATTTATGGCAATGTCCCAGACGTGACGTCCCCACGTGACATCTGGGACATTACTGCTCAGATCTGTTTTCAGGGCATCTTGTCTTGGGCTGGTTAAGAGAAAAAATAAGGAAAAAAATTAACTGGTAAAATTGCCGCCCCTTTGAAAGTGCTGCCTGAGGCGGCTGCGTGACTTCGCCTCAGAGGTGCGGCCCTGGTTGGGGGAAAGCTAGCGCTCACCTGTGTGGAGAGGGAACTTATGGGCTTTAATCCTTGGTGGCCAGCGCACATACAAGTCTATGACAGGGAGAGGCTGTTGCTTGTGTTTCCAGTTAATTTAGGGAACTAACAGCCCATTGGGGTTAGTGTTTACTGGGGAGAGTGCCTTCTATGCCTCCCTGTTGTTCTTAATGGCATATGCTATGGACATGCATTAATTCCCGCAATTATCAGGTTGGGCAATTATATCTCCCAAAGATCTTTGTTTGGCATTAGATTAGGCTTCTAATAATCTCTATAAATCCCCATTAGATTATTATTGTTTTGGTCCTTGTATGATTACTATACACTATGAGCAGCGGAACTATTAGGGCTAGTTCACACGGGGGGCAATGAGGCAGATTTTGACAGCAGATTTCGCCTCAAAACCTGCCTCCATACAATGGTGGTCTATGGAGACTGCTAGCTTTCGTTTTTCTGCTAGCAGTTTTTTGCTGCATGACCTTTCTTCAGGCGGATTCCACCTGAGGAAAGCAATAAAAGTGAATGGGAGGCGAAAAACAACTAGCATTTTTTTTGCAAAACAAAATCCAGATCGAAAACGCCTAGCTTTTTTTCTTTTTTTTTTACTCTATTCACTTTAGGAAGCGTTTTTTTTCAGGACCAAAATAATCCAGGCGGTTTTTACGTGTGAACTAGCCCTTAGCATTGGGGATTTAACATTGCTGGGAGTTCTTTTATTTATTTATTGGGAATAAAAAAAAAAATTTCAGACGACTTATTGTTTTGTGATTATGGGGCCCAGTTTGTCCAATATTAGTTGATGGCGTCCCTTCATCCAGTGAATGATATATATCTTTATTCAGGTTACTGTTAAACTTAACTATACTGGGGTCTCTTCTCCTCAAAACCCTTAGCAATAACAGGATCCATTCCTATGGGCTAAATGTGTTACCTTTATATATTTACAGGTCAGGCAGCAATTGTCCATAGACTGAGGTCATCCCTAGGACATCGTGGAGAACCTTCTACTGGACATCAAAGAAGCAGGAATCCTATCACTGCGAGGACAGGGAGACGCGACAGAGCTCCTCCACAGCACAGAGGACTAGAAGAGAGCAGGGAAAGAAGCCGCTCTCCATTAAGACCCGCCCCTGCAGAGCCCTCCAGAATAATAGGAGAGAGTAGCAGTGATAGCAGCCGTCCAGCAAGTGGATCCACAGCTGACACCACTGATTTTCAACGGCCAAATCCGGTTCCACCCCCTGAGGATCCAATTCCAAGCAGATCTCCTGTATACTCCTACCCTGCAACCCGTGCATTCAGTAGATTCATTCAGCTGCTGGACATGGGTGGGATGACCCCAACGTCACCGGCAATGCCACAGGGGCAATCACTTGAACCACATGCACAATATCTACTTTGGCACGAGAGACGGCGGGAGAGACGGCAGCGTCCGCCCAGCAGGAGAACTCTGCAAATTCAGAACTTACCCACTAGAGAGGTAATACCTCAGGAGGAGGCCCAGTCATGTGTAATCTGCATGACTGAATATGACATCGGAGAGCAAGTCACAGAGCTTCCCTGTACTCATAACTTTCATCAGGGTTGCATCTCGACCTGGCTCCGCTCTCACTCTCAGTGCCCCCTGTGCCGTACCCACTGCTTCCAATGAAGCCCCATGAAGGGCTATGAACAGAGACATCCCAAAATAATGGAAGGTAAGCCATCTATATTTCATCTTTTCCCTCCGCCCTATCAGATGTATGTGACATGTAACATAGAAATAATAACATTTTATCTTTTTCTATCCAGAAAGAATATCCAAGCCTGGAAAAAGAACAGCCTGAACTACAATCCGTTACAGGACACGGCAGCTCCAGACCCGGATGGTGCCATATACTTTATTCCATGGCAAATTCTTCCTAAAAAAAAAAATGTAAATAAAAAAAAAAAAAAAAGATTGTGTAAATTGTTTTTACTTTTTTTACTGCATATAATAATATTTTGTGATCTAGGAGCCTATAATGATAAGTAAGACAGAGGTAGCAGTTACACCAAATACACGACCGCACCAACAGATATACATGGGCCTAAGTGCACAAGGAGGCTCAAGGCCCCTCTGTTATTCTCCAACTCTCTCAAAACACCTGGAAGGGGCCCTCAGAAAAGTTGACTGCCTGGACTCCCAGGGTGGACAAGTGTCCTCAGCCCAGCAGAATAACATAACATGAGCACTCTATGTGCCAGTCATATCAGAAAAGCAGTGTGAATGACACATTTAGCATTAATATCACAACAATGGGGAGTGATCTGCAAAAAGGGGGTGTTCTCTCAAAAGGGTTTGGGCCGCCGGACAATTTTTACAAAACGCTTTGTGCACCAGGTCTCCCAGAGGCCAATATGTCAAATTTAGCAAGTGTTTCTGTATGTAGACACAAGTATAATAAATGTCACATGGTAGGTGGGGCCCTGTTTCAGATTTTGAAACTGGTCCCAAAAACTGCCTGTATGATGGTGAAGAGGGGACTAGAACACATTCACATTCAGACACTACAGACCTACACAATTCTGGACTCCTAAAAATCTCAATAGGATCTCAATTTTTGACTATTCGAACGAATATCGAACCCCATTATAGTCTATGGGAGAAAATGCTTCGTTTCAGGGGATCCCACCATTCGATGCCAACACGTCTGCAATGCAACTGGGACAGCAGGGGAAGCATGTCTGGGGACATCTAACACACCAAAGGCCCTCTATTACCCCACTATCACAGCCTAACAACTACACACTTTGCACATTCAAAAAAACCTCTATCAAAGTGGGAAAATACAGTCCTATGAAAAAGTTTGGGCACCCCTATTAATCTTAATCATTTTTTGTTCTAAATATTTTGGTGTTTGCAACAGCTATTTCAGTTTATTATATCTAATAACTGATGGACACAGTAATATTTCAGGATTGAAATGAGGTTTATTGTACTAACAGAAAATGTGCAATATGCATTAAACCAAAATTTGACCGGTGTGAAAGTATGGGCACCCTTATCATTTTATTGATTTGAATTCCCCTAACTACTTTTTACTGACTTACTGAAGCACAAAATTGGTTTTGTAACCTCAGTGAGCTTTGACCTTCATAACCAGATGTATCCAATCATTAGAAAAGGTATTTAAGGTGGCCAATTGCAAGTTGTTCTACTATTTGAATCTCCTCTGAAGAGTGGCATCATGGGCTACTCAAAACAACTCTCAAATGATCTGAAAACAAAGATTGTTCAACATAGTTGTTCAGGGGAAGGATACAAAAAGTTGTCTCAGAGATTTAACCTGTCAGTTTCCACTGTGAGGAACATAGTAAGGAAATGGAAGACCACAGGGACAGTTCTTGTTAAGCCCAGAAGTGGCAGGCCAAGAAAAATATCAGAAAGGCAGAGAAGATGAATGGTGAGAACAGTCAAGGACAATCCACAGACCACCTCCAAAGAGCTGCAGCATCATCTTGCTGCAGATGGTGTCACTGTGCATCGGTCAACAATACAGCGCACTTTGCACAAGGAGAAGCTGTATGGGAGAGTGATGAGAAAGAAGCCGTTTCTGCAAGCACGCCACAAACAGAGTCGCCTGAGGTATGCAAAAGCACATTTGGACAAGCCAGCTTCATTTTGGATGAAGGTCCTGTGGACTGATGAAACAAAGATTGAGTTGTTTGGTCATACAAAAAGGCGTTATGCATGGCGTCCAAAAAAACAGCATTCCAAGAAAAACACATGCTACCCACTGTAAAATATGGTGGAGTTTCCATCATGCTTTGGGGCTGTGTGGCCAATGCCGGCACCAGTAATCTTGTTAAAGTTGAGGGTCGCATGGATTCCACTCAGTATCAGCAGATTCTTGAGAATAATGTTCAAGAATCAGTGACGAAGTTGAAGTTATGCCGGGGATGGATATGTTAGCAAGACAATGATCCAAAACACCGCTCCAAATCGACTCAGGCATTCATGCAGAGGAACAATTACAATGTTCTGGAATGGCCGTCCCAGTCCCCAGACCTGAATATCATTGAACATCTGTGATGTCTCCCCTCCCAGTACCTGCCCACACTCTCCTAACCCGCCCACACTCTCCTAACCTGGCAGGGAGGGGGCAGCGAAGGGAGAAGAGCAGTGTGGAGCGGCAGCGAGGCAAGGAACAAGGAAGGCACCGGACCAGCCATCTCTGGAGGTAAGTGGACACCAGGGGGGACTAAGTAGCCAGAGGATTAAAAAAAAATCCTCTGGCTACTTTAGTGATTCACTAAAAAACACTACTAGCGGTAATGGTCCTCTAATATGGGACTCTACATTACCTCTACAGGGTTCTGATCAGGTGTTAATAGTCCAAACAACATGCTCCAGTACTTTAGGTGTAGATCAGAAACCCCTTTCCTTTCCAACACCAGATTTAACAAAACTTCACCATCATCATCCTGCTGAGATGCAGCCACTAAACGAACCCTTGACTTCAAAGGCATGTCCTGGAGCTGCGACTGAGCCAAATCTAAACACAGAGTCTTTTGGAACTGAGCAAAATTCAAAGTGTCCAAAGACTTTAGAGACTGTTGAAAGTAATGGGATCCAGAATAAGGAGTTCATCACAAGGCTGACAGACACAACTCCACATGCTGCAGCACAAGCAACCAGCAGTCAGACTAAGATGGTCTCTTCTTCGAGCAAAACACAAGATTCTTTGGCAGCCTGCTTTGTCTCTCCACCCAATATTCCTGGCAGGAGTGCTGAAACACCACTCTCCTCCTCCTCCGCCATTGAATCGACCTCAGCTACTGGCATGGGGAGATGTCAGCAAGCCGCGCTGAAGCTCATCAGCTTGGGGGACAGACAGCACACTGCCTCCAAGGTCAGGGATGCCATCCTGGCTGAGATGGAAATGTGTTTTTCCCTGCTGCACCTGGGGCTAGGCACGTTTGTCATGTGTGATAACGGCAGGAACCTGGTAGCGGCTCTGGAGTTTGCCAGCCTCCAACATGTTCCATGCCTGGCCCACGTCTAACTTAGTGGTGCAACGTTTTTTGAAAACATACCCAAATGTACACGAGCTACTGGTGAAAGTGCAGTGCTTGTGCGCCCACTTTCACAAGTGTACAGGAGCCGCTGCTAGCCTCTGTAGCCTCCAGCAATGCCTCCATCTGCCAGAATAGAGTGTGTGAGCAGCAGAGACCTTTGATGGAGTACCATGTCCAAAACCCAAAGGTTCCTCAGAGTCAGCTCCCCCAGTTTCTGCACCATGAGTTTCCATGGGTGGCAGACTTATGTGAAACCCTTTCCCATCCTTTCCACTGGACAAAAAACATTAGCATGCGCTCATCACAACTCCGGATATGGCAGCTGTGTTAAGCAGGGTGTAGGGTACAACGCAGACCAGGCTCGAGCTGTGGTTATGTGCAGTTTGCAGTAAGGGGACAGGGAGCAATTGGAAGAGGAGTTGGTGGACAACGAGGCCACTGACCGACAATGGACAGGGGTGATGTCTAGCGGGTAAAGCAGTGTAGATGTCGAGGCAAGCTAATCAACAAAAAAGGTGGCTAGAAGCAGAGGCATAGACTGGGGTGATGTCTAGGGGCGAATGCAGTGTAGATGTAGAGGCAAGCTAAGCAGCAAAAACGGTGGCTACAGGCAAAGGCATACAAAACTCTTCCCTGTTGCAAGACTTATTCCTAGGTCTGGGATGCGTTAATGGCCCCCCTGGCCAAATTACCGCCACTGAGGGGCCTAGTGTCACCAGGAGGGACAAGTATAGGTGCATGTTATGGAAATACCTGGCCGGCCCCAGCTCTGTTCTCTCTGATCCCTCTGTGCTCTACAGCCTACACTTACAGTCCTATGAAAACGTATGGCCACTCCTATTAACCCCTTAGCGACCCTTGACGTAACTGTACGTCATGGGTTGCATGGGGATGTATGGAGCGAGCTCACACGCTGAGCTCGCTCCATACACGGCAGATGCCGGCTGTATAATACAGCCAGGACCTGCCACTAACAGCAGCGGTCGGTGCCCGAGCCGATCGCTGCTGTTAACCCTTTACACACTGCGGTCAAACGTGACCGCAGTGTGTAAACGGCGCCGGCGGCATGGGCGCCGCCATGTTTCGCCGATCGCCGCCCTCCTGAACGTCACAAGAGGGCGGTGATCGGTTGCTATGAGAGCCGGAAGCCTATTGAAGGCTTCCAGGCTTGTCTCTGCACTAGATCTATTAGACAATGCCAGAGGCAGCCTCTAATAGAAGTGCTGGGATTCTGCTATTCACTGCAGTACTGTAGTATTGCAGTGAATAGTATGAGCGATCAGACCCCCTAGGTTTCAAGGTACCTAAGGGGTCTGATCATAAATGTAACAGAAGAAAAGAAAAAGTTTTTAAAAGTATTAAAAAAATAAAAAAAAATATAAAAGTTCAAATCACCCCCCTTTCCCTAGATTAGCTATAAAAGTAATTAAAGAACATTAAACATAAACATATTAGGTATCCCCGCGCTCCAAAATGCCCGAACTATTAGAATATTAAAACATTTATCCCGTACTGCGAACGTCGTAGCGGCAAAAAAAATAAAAACAGCCAAAAAGCGTTTTTTTCAACACTTTGCCTCCTATAAAAAATTGAATAAAAAGTGATCAAACCATCAGATCTTTCCCCAAATGGTATCAATAGAAACGTCATCCTGTCCCGCATAAAAAGACACCACAACCAGCTCCATACATGGAAATATGAAAAAGTTACAGGTGTTAGAACATGATGACTCAAATTTTTTTTTCTATTTTGCAAAGTTTATCATTTTTTTAAAAGTATCAAAACATTTCAAATACTATATAAATTTGGTATCACCGCGTTCGTACTGACGCGTAGAACACAGGTAACATGTCATTTGTACCAAACAGTGAACGCTGTAAAAATTAAACCCATAAGAAAATGGCGCAAATGCATTTTTTCTCCAATTGCACCTCATTCTGAATTTTTTTCCAGCTTCACAGTACATTGCACAGCATATTGAATGGTGCCATTACAAAGTACAATTTGTCCCGCAAACAATAAGCCATCATGTGACTCTGTGAACTGAAAAATGAAAAAGTTATGGCTCTTGAAATGTGAGGAGGGAAAAACGAAAATGCGAAACCAAAAAATGGCCTGGTCCTTAAGGGGTTAATCTTAATGATTTTTAGTTCTAAATATTTTGGTGTTTGCAGCAGCCATTTCAGTTTGATATATCTAATAACTGATGGACACAGTAATATTTCAGGATTGAAATTAGGTTTATTTTACTAACAGAAAATGTGCAATATGCATTAAACCAAAATTTGACTGGTGCAAAAGTATGGGCACCTCAACAGAAAAGTGCCATTAATATTTAGTAGCTCCTCCTTTTGCCTCAAGTCGCTTCCTGCAGCTTTTAATCAGTTCCTGGATTTTGGATGAAGGTATTTTGGACCATTCCTCTCTACAAAACAATTCAAGTTCAGTTAAGTTAGATGGTCGCCGAGCATGGACAGCCCGCTTCAAATCATCCCACAGATGTTCAATGATATTCAGGTCTGGGGACTGGGATGGCCATTCCAGAATATTGTAATTGTTCCTCTGCATGAATGCCTGAGTCGATTTGGAGCGGTGTTTTGGATCATTGTCTTGCTGAAATATCCATCCCCGGCGTAAATTTAACTTCGTCACTGATTCTTGAACATTATTCTCAAGAATCTGCTGATACTGAGTGGAATCCATGCAACTCTCAACTTTAACAAGATTCCCGGTGCCGGCATTGGCCACACAGCCCCAAAGAATGATGGAACCTCCACCAAATTCTACAGTGGGTAGCAAGAGTTTTTCTTGGAATGCTGTTTTTTTTGGACGCCATGCATAACGCCTTTTTGTATGACCAAAAAACTCAATCATTGTTTCATAAGTCCACAGGACCTTCTTCCAAAATGAAGCTGGCTTGTCCAAATGTGCTTTTGCATACCTCAGACGACTCTGTTTGTGGCGTGCTTGCAGAAACGGCTTCTCTCTCATCACTCTCCCATACAGCTTCTCCTTGTGCAAAGTGTGCTGTATTGTTGACTGATGCACAGTGACACCATCTGCAGCAAGATGATGCTGCAGCTCTTTGGAGGTGGTCTGTGGATTGTCCTTGACTCTTCTCACCATTCTTCTTCTCTGCCTTTCTGATATTTTTCTTGGCCTGCCACTTCTGGGCTTAACAAGAACTGTCCCTGTGGTCTTCCATTTCCTTACTATGTTCCTCATAGTGGAAGCTGACAGGTTAAATCTCTGAGACAACTTTTTGTATCCTTCCCCTGAACAACTATGTTGAACAATCTTTGTTTTCAGATCATTTGAGAGCGGGCTGTCCATGCTCGGCGACCATCAAACTTAACTGAACTTGAATTGTTTTCTAAAGAGGAATGGTCCAAAATCCCTTCATCCAGGATCCAGGAACTGATTAAAAGCTACAGGAAGCGACTAGAGACTGTTATCTTTGCAAAAGGACGATCTACTAAATATTAATGGAACTTTTCTGTTGAGGTGCCCTTACCTTTGCATCAGTCAAATTTTGGTTTAATGCATATTGCACATTTTCTGTTAGTAAAATAAAGCTCATTTCAATCCAGAAATATTACTGTGTCCATCAATTATTAGATATATCAAACTGAAATGGCTGTTGCAAACACTAAAATATTTAGAACTAAAAATGATTTAGATTAATAGGGGTGCCCAAACTTTTTAATAGGACTGTATTTTCTCATCTTTTTTTCTGTACTACACATCTCTTGTCAACTTCCTTTGGGATCTCAGAGGTGGTGGCCTCAGTGCCGAGAAACACATCTGAGTCCCCTTAGCAATATGCATTAAGAGAACCGTGAAGCAACCAAGTGTAGTCAGCTAGCATAGCATCGAGCATGGCTAAATGCAGAGAAAGACGTTGTACCACTTTCAGTGATGGTAACTTCAGTGCTGCAGTTGGCAATGGACGGTGTAACGGGATTAGCTGAAGGATCGCTGTCTTGACCACTTTTTGGCACAAAATGAAAGTCCAATCAAGCCAAGTATGGTGCAAGGATATGATGCAAGGACACCTACACATCTGTCTCTGACACATTGGGGAGTTGACGCTGATTCGCCCTTTTGGCCTGCACCATCATGCGCTTCTTCCCAGCCACTCCCCATCTCCCAGGCGTTTCATTGCAGGCAGAAGTACAGTGCAAGCCACCCACATGCCCAAGCCTTTAATGGCGTCATCAAAAAACTGCAGGCCCTGGAGATGTTGACGTTTATGCTTCTGGATACCCAGGCCTTCCGTCACCAGATGGCAGCTGGGGCACCTCCCTATGCTGGGCCTAGCCATTACTACTTCTCTTGGTTTGCTATCCCTGCTTTGCGCCTGCACGTGTCCCATAACATTAGTCGGGCCCAGAGCTCCGCGCTTTGCTGCAAGGTCCACTTGACCACCGATGCATGGACAAGCGCCTGTGGTCAGGGATGCTGCTTATCTTTAATGACAGGAAGGGTGAATGTAGGGGAGTCTGGGTGTGCAAACTGGGATGGCCTATCTCCTCTCCCAGCCCAAAATTCATGCCACAGGTTATCTGAAAGCCTACTGCGCTGCAACCTCCACCCCAGCTACAAGCTGGAAACGCTGTAACACTGGCGTGGGGAGATGTCAGCAGGACATGCTGAAGCTCATCAGCTTGGGGGACAGACAGCACACTGCCTCCAAGGTCAGGGATGCCATCCTGGCTGAGATGGCAATGTGTTTTTCCCTGCTGCACCTAGGGCCAGGCATTTTTGCGTACAGTGGGGCAAAAAAGTATTTAGTCAGTCACCAATAGTGCAAGTTCCACCACTTAAAAAGATGAGAGGCGTCTGTAATTTACATCATAGGTAGACCTCAACTATGAGAGACAAAATGAGAAAACAAATCCAGAAAATCACATTGTCTGATTTTGTAAGAATTTATTTGCAAATTATGGTGGAAAATAAGTATTTGGTCACCTACAAACAATCAAGATTTCTGGCTCTCACAGACCTGTAACTTCTTCTTTAAGAGTCTCCTCTTTCCTCCACTCATTACCTGTAGTAATGGCACCTGTTTAAACTTGTTATCAGTATAAAAAGACACCTGTGCACACCCTCAAACAGTCAGACTCCAAACTCCACTATGTTGAAGACCAAAGAGCTGTTAAAGGACACCAGAAACAAAATTGTAGCCCTGCACCAGGCTGGGAACACTGAATCTGCAATAGGCAACCAGCTTGGATTGAAGAAATCAACTGTGGGAGCAATAATTAGAAAATGGAAGACATACAAGACCACTGATAATCTCCCTCGATCTGGGGCTCCACGCAAAATCTCACCCCGTGGGGTCAAAATGATCACAAGAACGGTGTGCAAAAATCCCAGAACCACGCGGGGGGACCTAGTGAATGAACTGCAGAGAGCTGGAACCAATGTAACAAAGCCTACCATCAGTAACACACTCCGCCGCCAGGGACTCAGATCCTGCAGTGCCAGACGTGTCCCACTGCTTAAGCCAGTACATGTCCGGGCCCGTCTGAAGTTTGCTAGAGAGGATTTGGATGATCCAAAAGAGTATTGGGAGAATGTCCTATGGTCTGATGAAACCAAACTGGAACTGTTTGGTAGAAACACCACTTTACGTGTTTGGAGGAAAAAGAATACTGAGTTGCATCCATCAAACACCATACCTACTGTAAAGCATGGGGGTGGAAACATCATGCTTTGGGGCTGTTCTCTGCAAAGGGGCCAGGACGACTGATCCGGGTACATGAAAGAATGAATGGGGCCATGTACCGTGAGATTTTGAGTGCAAACCTCCTTCCATCAGCAAGGGCATTGAAGATGAAATGTGGCTGGGTCTTTCAACATGACAATGATCCAAAGCACACTGCCAGGGCAACGAAGGAGTGGCTTTTTAAGAAGTATTTCAAGGTCCTGGAGTGGCCTAGCCAGTCTCCAGATCTCAACCCTATAGAAAACCTTTGGAGGGAGTTGAAAATCCGTGTTGCCAAGTGACAGCCCCAAAACATCACTGCTCTAGAGGAGATCTGCATGGAGGAATGGGCCAACATACCAACAACAGTGTGTGCCAACCTTGTGAAGACTTACAGAAAACGTTTGACCTCTCTCATTGCCAACAAAGGATATATAACAAAGTATTAAGATGAAATTTTGTTACTGACCAAATACGTACTTATTTTCCACCATAAGTTGAAAATAAATTATTACAAAATCAGACGTGATTTTCTGGATTTGTATTCTCATTTTGTCTCTCATAGTTGAGGTCTACCTATGATGTAAATTACAGACGCCTCTCATCTTTTTAAGTGATGGAACTTGCACTATTGGTGACTGACTAAATACTTTTTTGCCCCACTGTATGTGATAATGGCCGGAACCTTGTAGCAGATCTGGAGCTTGCCAGACTCAAACACGGTCCACACATGGCCCACGTTTTCAACTTGTTGGTGCAAAGGTTCTTTGAAACCTACACCATTGTGCCTGATATACTGGTCAAAGTGCGACCATTTTCGTAAGTGAGAAGTAGCCTCTACTAGGCAGAAAACATTCATAGCGCACTCCTGTCATCTTCGCACCGTTGGCTGGTGGAGGAAGATGAGGGGGATGAAGTGGCATTTCATGTCACTGTCCCACACAAGGCTTGAGGGTGCACTTTAGTGCATCCCATTGCTTCAGCACGGATGGTGTGAAGGGGAGTGAAAAAGGGAGGAAATAGAGAGTGACCCTTACAGTTGGGGGTAGCAAAGTCATGCCAAGTAACACACTGGCACACATGGCTGATTTCATGTTGGGTTGCATTTCAAGAGACAAAGGCATAGTTCACATCATGGAGAGCAAACAATACTGGATTGAAAAAAAAAATTGGATTGAGCTGATATAGCGTGACTGAATTTCTGGGTCTCCCACCTAGGTTTTGGGGTACACACCCTGAATATCTGAATTGAGCGTACATAGCCTGAACTAATTGCTCTGTATCCTTGTTTTGGGGTTACACAGCCTGAAAAGCTGCTTAGCACGTATGTAGCAAGAAGTAACTGCTGTGGATTGCTGCTATGTTTCAGGCCCCCCCAAAATTCAAGGCTTTTTCCAGCTATATGAACTTGTAATTGCTGTGGAATGATGCAATGTTTCAGGCCCCCAAAAAAAATTCAAGGCTTTTTCCAGCTTTATGAACTTGTAATTGCTGTGGATTGCTGCTATGATTCAGGCCCCCCCCCCCAAAAAAAAAAAAAAATCAGGGCTTTTTTCATCTCTATATCAATTAGTCACTGCTATGGATTCCGGCTATTCTGTGTGCGGACAACTAAAAATGAAAGCTGTTTCTCCGCTATATATGAAGTTGTATCTGTTGTGTATCCCTGTTTTCCACCGTCCAGGGAAAGCTGGACTGATGTCCCTACAGTGTATAGCTCTGAGAAGAGCTGTTGGCTTTCTTCATTACTTCTTCCCTGCCTATCTGAAGCTAATTGCTATCTAGCCCTCATCAGATATGTTTCTCTCCATATATCTGACGGCAAAAATGTCGAATAGGGCGGCGGCCGTTCTTATGAATGGGAGGGCACATGTTTTCGGCAGACAATGGGTGTTTTCTATTTTTTTCACTGCCTCCATTGTCGTAGTTTCTGTCCCACCTCCCCTGCACAGTTATCGGTGCAAAAAACACGCCAGGGAAAGTGGGAGGGGATACAAATTTTTACTACGTATGCGGCCTGGTATTCGATTGTTAAAGAATACATCGAACGCCATGATATTCGATCGAAGAATTATTCGATCGAACGGCATTTGCTCATCTTTAATCTTCAGGAAAAGTTTTGAAGCTTACCAACAGTGACTATTTGCATGAAAGAACTCATAACGTTCATAGATAACTGATTACAGCATAAACAGATTCAACAGTCGCTTAAAACATTTGAATAATCGATCCGCCATTGCAAACTCACCTTGATTCAGCATCGCAGGAAATTACAGAAGTTGGTGTACGGTTCTTTTGCAAAGTTCTAAAGAGTTTTCAAACGATGAAGCCAAATTTGCAAATTTTGTAGAATTCCGTAATCGAAACATGCAATGGCGATCACTCAAAAGCTTACGACAGTTCTGTTAACTTGTGTAACTGCAGTTTCCGGCTACAATATTGTGTTCCATGCAGACACATGCTTTTAATGAGAGAAACCGAATCAATCCCTTTGTATGATAGGAACTGCTTCCACAAAAAATACTGGGAAAATTTGCAAATTGAGCCTAGTTTTGAAGACACAGAATTTGATTTATATTGTGCTGTGGAAGAACAAGAGACTATTGACGAAGAACCACTCAGTAGTACTGCTAAGTACAATCTGGCGTTCCAATCCCTAACTCAGTTGGCGGATATTTTATCTAATCATGGAACTTCAACCTTTCTAAACTACTTGGAAGAAATCAAGGTTATCCAAAACAATGCCAGACGAGGTTCTTCGTTATTACAACCCAGCTTGTCATATAACCAGTCTGTACATCAAGATGTTGCAGGTGCTGGGACTTCAAATGTTCCGGATATAGTTGATGGAAATACGCCACCTTCTACAAGCTGCAAATCTTCATCTGCACGTCCGCAGGTAGTTGTGCCTTTTCAGGTTATAGGCAAAGATATGCATTTCACATCTAAAATTAGAGTAAAAGGTCGTCCTAAGAAAAAGACCAAACAATTAACATTCAACAAGAAGGAAATTGACCATACACCTAAAAATTCTTCAAACAAACCCTTAGAAGGTAACAAAGTGCAGAAGGTATCCACAAAGAGGAGAAAAAGGGAAACAACCAAAACACAAAAAAAATTGCAAGAAAATGGAGAAATGTCTGATTTGCCACTTTCATTTGGGGAATAAGTCTAAAAAATTGACAACTTGTTTTTCTTGTTGTTCCACACTACATGAAGATTGTTATAGAGTGGGAGTGCGAGGAAGATTAGCCATTGTAACATAAATGTCCTAATAAAGTGAAAATTTACTGGGATAAATATGATACATCTGCAGTTCATTTAAGTTTATAGGCACGGTACACGGATGGTACCTAAAAATAGCCAGGAGTTCATAGGTACGGTACCTAGAAATAGCCACATCCAGATTTTAATTCAAATTATTATTATTATTATTATTTTTTTTTTTTTTTTTGCACACACACACACACACACACAGTCACATGACCTTACTTCTGTGATGTCATAAAACTAGGATCTGCTTACCTATTATGTGAGGTTCTGTTCACATTTGCATATGATGATGTCATAATGCACATATTTGCATATGATGATGTCATAATGCACATATTTGCATATGATGATGTCATAACGGAACCCTGAGGGTATATAAACCCTGAGCGCTGTGACATCACAGCCATTTCTTGAGTTGATGCTTTTGCTGACACTTCACTTTGGTTCTGGAAGAGCGAACTAGTTTGTACTACATATCTAGTGATTACTTCCATTCATTCTTACTGATCTTTGATCAGGGCCCAGTAATATCGGAGCCACCTGAGAACTTAGTTCTCTAATATTTCATCAGATCCGCCTTGGTAACTAAGCCATGAGCGCCCGAGAGCTGCGTCAGCTGATAGCTGACAATGATACATGGCTGCGCCGACCGGAGAATCAAGGTAAGTGAATTGTTCAGGAAGAGAGAGACAATATTCCCCCCACCCTAGAGGAGATTTCCTGGGAGGAGTTATCCCTGGGCTCTGCTGAGCAATGTTTCAGGGTAAACAGCACATTTTCCATTCCTAGTCGTTTGGGGTGGGTTTTACTTTCCTCCCAATTCCACCCCTGCCCATGATAGAAAACAGAAGTTCTTTATTCAGGCAATTTGACAAACTGGGCCCCATAATCACAAAACAATAACCCGTCTAAAACATAACTGTTATTCCCAATAAATCAATAAAAGAAATCCCAACAACGTTAAACCCCCCACTCTAATGGTATGTTCACACGGAGGAAAAGGTCACGGAACATTCCGCAACAGGAAAAGACAAAAGGATATATCCAGCACTCGGAATCCGGCCTAATAAAAATAAACTTAACTTTTATTAAGAATTGGTCATTCTTCCATTAAAATTTTTTGATCATACGAGGGGTAAGCTAATGTCCCTTGTATGATCATAATTTTTTAATGGAAGAATGACCATTTCCTAATAAAAGTTAAGTTTTATCTTTATTAGGCCGGATTCCGAGTGCTGGATATATCCTTTTGCCTTTTCCTGTTGCTGCATTTTGGCTTAGCCGAGAGAGCCATTATCCGTGCACCGATCTTTTGGAATCCTGCTACAACGCTGACGGCTCTGACACGTGAGTAGTGCACTTCTAAATTATTATCATTTTTTCTGTATTAAGAGCTGTGACCTTCATATCTTTTTCACGGAACATTCCATTTGAACATTCCGCGACGAAATGCCGATGCAGCATCAGCTTTCTGTCGCGGCAACCCACTCCTGTGTAGGCCCGAATAAATGGTCAAACCATGGAATTCACGGCTGATTCTGCTCAGATAGGGCATGTCGCTTCTTTTTTCCGCTACTAGCTAGCGTTCGGTCCAGTTTCTTCATATCTCCCATCACTACCTTGTTCAGAAAAGAAACTGCCACCCCCCAGACCCTTAAAGAGGACCTTTCACTGATTTGGGCGTAGGCAGTTCTATATACTGCTGGAACGCTGACAATGATCTGAATTCAGTGCACTGTCGGCTTTCCCAATCTGTGCCCCGGGTAAAGAACTATCGGCCCTGGTACCGTAGCTCTTTACAGTCAGAAGGGCGTTCCTGACAGTCACTCAGGTACATCCTTCTCCACAGCAGTGCCTATTGCGCTGTACTGGGTGAGCTGGGAGGAACGCCCCCTCCCACCAGATAATATTTGTCTATGGACAAGCACTGTCAGCTTTCCAGCAGTATATAGAACTGCCTGTGCCCAAATCGGTGAAACGTCCTCTTTAAAAGGGGCATCCTGAAGGGGGGCAGTTCCTCTGTATACAGAGTAACTGTTCAAGCATACATCAATATGATCAGCAAAGTGAGTTTTTGCTGAATAGATTTCTGGCGAGAGGTTACCCTCTTTGAACGGGCACCGGAACAAACAAGGCTAACCCCGAGAGAAACTGCCGCTATTATTATACCCTGGGGTCTTTTCAGACCCCGGAGTATAATAATCAGAGACTCAGGGGAGGTGAAGAAGCATAATAAATAGTGTAACTCACCTCTCCGGGATCCATTGTTACTCCTAGCACAGGCTTCAGGAATTTATGGCAATGTCCCAAACGTGACGTCCCCACGTGACATCTGGGACATTACTGCTCAGATCTGTTTTCAGGGCATCCTGTCTTGGGCTGGTTAAGAGAAAAAATAAGGAAAAAAATAAACTGGTAAAATTGCCGCCCCTTTGAAAGTGCTGCCTGAGGCGGCTGCGTGACCTCGCCTCAGAGGCGCGGCCCTGGTTGGGGGAAAGCTAGCGCTCACCTGTGTGGAGAGGGAACTTATGGGCTTTAATCCTTGGTGGCCAGCGCACATACAAGTCTATGACAGGGAGAGGCTGTTGCTTGTGTTTCCAGTTAATTTAGGGAACTAACAGCCCATTGGGGTTAGTGTTTACTGGGGAGAGTGCCTTCTATGCCTCCCTGTTGTTCTTAATGCCATATGCTATGGACATGCATTAATCCCCGCAATTATCAGGTTGGGCAATTATATCTCCCAAAGATCTTTGTTTGGCATTAGATTAGGCTTCTAATAATCTCTATAAATCCCCATTAGATTATTATTGTTTTGGTCCCTGTATGATTACTATACACTATGAGCAGCGGGACCGTTAGGGCTAGTTCACACGGGGGGCAATGAGGCAGATTTTGACAGCAGATTTCGCCTCAAAACCTGCCTCCATACAATGGTGGTCTATGGAGACTGCTAGCTTTCATTTTTCTGCTAGCAGTTTTTTGCTGCTAGCGGAAAAAAGAAGTGGCATGACCTTTCTTCAGGCAGATTCCACCTGAGGAAAGCAATAGAAGTGAATGGGGGGCGAAAAACGTCTAGCATTTTTTTTTCAAAAAGAAATCCAGACCGAAAACGTCTAGCGTTTTTTTTTTTTTTTTTTTACATTCTAATTATTTTAGGGGAGGGGAAAACCGTCTGTCATGTTCTGAAAAAACTGCTCCAAAAAACGCCTCAAGGTAAAAAAGAACCGCTTCCTAATTAGGAAGCGTTATTTTTCGGGACCAAAATAAGCCAGGCGGTTTTTACATGTGAACTAGCCCTTAGCATTGGGGATTTAACATTGCTGGGAGTTCTTTTATTTATTTATTGGGAATAAAAAAAAAAAAATTCAGACGACTTATTGTTTTGTGATTATGGGGCCCAGTTTGTCCAATATTAGTTAATGGCGTCCCTTCATCCAGTGAATGATATATATCTTTATTCAGGTTACTGTTAAACTTAACTATACTGGGGTCTCTTCTCCTCAAAACCCTTAGCAATAACAGGATCCATTCCTATGGGCTAAATGTGTTACCTTTATATATTTACAGGTCAGGCAGCAATTGTCCATAGACTGAGGTCATCCCAAGGACACCGTGGAGAACCTTCTACTGGACATCAAAGAAGCAGGAATCCTATCACTGCGAGGACAGGGAGACGCGACAGAGCTCCTCCACAGCACAGAGGACTAGAAGAGAGCAGGGAAAGAAGCCGCTCTCCATTAAGACCCGCCCCTGCAGAGCCCTCCAGAATAATAGGAGAGAGTAGCAGTGATAACAGTCGTCCAGCAAGTGGACCCACAGCTGACACCACTGAATTTCAACGGCCAAATCCGGTTCCTGCAGAGCCCTTCAGAATAATAGGAGAGAGTAGCAGTGATAGCAGCCGACCAGCAAGTGGATCCACAGCTGACACCACTGAATTTCAACTGCCAAATCCGGTTCCACCGCCTGAGGATCCAATTCCAAGCAGATCTCCTGTATACTCCTACCCTGCAACCCGTGCATTCAGTAGATTCATTCAGCTGCTGGACATGGGTGGGATGACCCCAACGTCACCGGCAATGCCACAGGGGCAACCACTTGAACCACATGCACAATATCTACTTTGGCACGAGAGACGGCAGGAGAGACGGCAGCGTCCGCCCAGCAGGAGAACTCTGCAAATTCAGAACTTACCCACTAGAGAGGTAATACCTCAGGAGGAGGCCCAGTCATGTGTAATCTGCATGACTGAATATGAGATTGGAGAGCAAGTCACAGAGCTTCCCTGTACTCATAACTTTCATCAGGGTTGCATCTCGACCTGGCTCCGCTCTCACTCTCAGTGCCCCCTGTGCCGTACCCACTGCTTCCAATGAAGCCCCATGAAGGGCTATGAACAGAGACATCCCAAAATATTGGAAGGTAAGCCATCTATATTTCATCTTTTCCCTCCGCCCTATCAGATGTATGTGACATGTAACATAGAAATAATAACATTTTATCTTTTGCTATCTAGAAAGAATATCCAAGCCTGGAAAAAGAACAGCCTGAACTACAATCCGTTACAGGACACGGCAGCTCCAGACCCGGATGGTGCCATATACTTTATTCCATGGCAAATTCTTCCTAAAAAAAGAAAAAAAAAATTAAAAAAAAAAAAAAAAAAGATTGTGTAAATTGTTTTTACTTTTTTTTACTGTATATAATAATATTTTGTGATCTAGGAGCCTATAATGATAAGTAAGACAGAGGTAGCAGTTACACCAAATACACGACCGCACCAACAGATATACATAGGCCTAAGTGCACAAGGAGGCTCAAGGCCCCTCTGTTATTCTCCAACTCTCTCAAAACACCTGGAAGGGGCCCTCAGAAAGGTTGACTGCCTGGACTCCCAGGGTGGACAAGTGTCCTCAGCCCAGCAGAATAACATAACATGAGCACTCTATGTGCCAGTCATATCAGAAAAGCAATGTGACTGACACATTTAGCATTAATGTCACAAAAATGGGGAGTGATCTGCAAAAAGGGGGTGTTCTCCCAAAAGGGTTTGGGCCGCCGGACAATTTTTACAAAACGCTTTGTGCACCAGGTCTCCCAGAGGCCAATATGTCAAATTTAGCAAGTGTTTGTATATGTAGACACAAGTATAATAAATGGCACATGGTAGGTGGGGCCCTGTTTCAGATTTTGAAACTGGTCCCAAAAACTGCCTGTATGATGGTGAAGAGGGGACTAGAACACATTCACATTCAGACACTACAGACTTACACAATTCTGGACACCTAAAAATTAGAGATGCGCGAACAGTGTTCTATGGAACACATGTTCGATCGGATATCAAGCTGTTCGAGATGTTCAATTCCATACGGACACCACGTGGCAAACTCCAAAAAAATTTGATTCCCCTCCCACCTTCCCTGGCGCTTTTTTTGCACCAATAACAGCGCAGGGGAGGTGGGACAGGAACTACGACAACGGGGGCATTGAAAAAAATCGGAAAAAGTCATTGGCTGCCGAAATCAGGTGACCTCCATTTTAGACGAATAATGGATTTCAAATCCGGGTCATATGAGACTGTGAACTTTGTGACTATGAGACAGGGATAGCTGTACTGGCAGGGATAGCTAGGGATAACCTTTATTTATGTGGGAATGTTATTAAAAATAACTTTTTGGGGCTCTATCGGGTGTGTAATTGTGTTTTTTGTGAGATAAACTTTTTCCCATTGGATTGCATTGAGCAGCGTTGATTGGCCGAATGAGATACAGAAGACGAGCAGAGACTCAGCAGTGTTGAGCCAGTTCTGCTCAGCTACACCGTGTGCCGGTCAGCACTGCTGTGCGAGCTCGGCACACACTCAGCTCTGCATCACCGCTGGCATTGGCCAGTATACAGAATCAGTATACAGAATCAGCAAAGCTGAGTGTGTGCTGAGCTCGCACAGCAGAGCCGACCAGCACACCGTGTAGTTGAGCAGAACTGGCTCAATACAGCAGAGGTGAGTGTGTGCACTCGCTCGGCTGCATCACCGCATACCCATAGGAAAGCAATGGCCAGTCTCCAGCCAATCAGCGCTGGCTCTGCCGGAGGAGGCGGAGTCTAAGGGCGGACCTGAATGGAGACTGGTGTGGAGCGATCTTAGACTCCGCCTCCTCCGGCAGAGCCAGCGCTGATTGGCCGAAGGCTGGCCAATCAACGCTGGCCAATGCATTCCTATGGGTATGCGGTGATGCAGCAGAGCTGAGCGAGTACACACATTCACCTCTGCTGTGCAGAGACTCAGCAGTGTTGAGCCAGTTCTGCTCAACTACACCGTGTGCCGGTCAGCACTGCTGTGCGAGCTCGGCACACACTCAGCTCTGCATCCCCGCTGGCATTGGCTACCGTTAATTGGCCAGTATACAGAATCAGTATACAGAATCAGCAGAGCTGGGTGTGTGCCGAGCTCGCACAGCAGAGCCGACCGGCACACAATGTAGTTGAGCAGAACTGGCTCAACACAGCAGAGGTGAGTGTGTGCACTCGCTCAGCTCGACTGCATCACTGCATACCCATAGGAATGCATTGGCCAGTCTCCAGCCAATCAGCGCTGGCTCTGCCGGAGGAGGCGGAGTCTAAGGTCGGACCTGAATGGAGACTGGTGTGGAGCGATCTTAGACTCCGCCTCCTCCGTCAGAGCCAGCGCTGATTGGCCGAATTCTGAAGACTGGCCAATCAACGCTGGCCAATGCATTCCTATGGGAAAAAGTTAGCTTGCGAAAATTGCAAGCTGACAGGGATTTCCATGTAATAAAGTGACTTATATGCCCCCAGACATGCTTCCCCTGCCGTCCCAGTGTCATTCCAGGGTGTTGGTATCATTTCCTGTGGTGTCATAGTGGACTTGGTGACCCTCCTGAGATGGATTTGGGTTTCCCCCTTAACGAGTATATGTTCCCCATAGATTATAATGGGGTTCGAAACCCGTTCAAACAGTCGAACAGTGAGCGGCTGTTCGAATCGGATTTCGAACTTCGAACATTTGGGTGTTCGCTCATCTCTACTAAAAATCTGTTACAATCGTTCACCCCCTTCTGCTGCTCATACAGATGCTCCAGCATGTTTAAGGGGGAGTTTCATTAAATTGGAAGATGGCAGATAAGCCAGTCCAAGAGCAGACCATTTGACACTGCAAATCGAGAAGTGTGTTGTTTGCAACGTAAGAACGGCTGGAATGCACAGAGATATTTCAGACCATGAGGAGCAGCTCTTTTAAGCCACTATACAGGTCAATAAAATGCCGAACCACCTGCTTAACCACTTCCGGACCGCCCATACACTATATATGTCCGGGAAGTGGTTGTCTAGTTCTGCCAGGACGTACCTGTACGTCCACCAGAACACAGCAGCTGCACGGACATCGTGTAGCTGCTTTCAATAGGAGCCGGCTGTAACTTCAGCCGGAGCTCCTAGAGAGAAGACAGGGCAGATTTATTACCTCCCCTGCCTTCTCCATCGCTGTGTATACAGCGCTCAATGAGCGCTGTATACACAGCTATGGACGCAGCCATAAATCAGCTGCCCTCTGACCAGGCAGACACGTGATCCGCTGGGAGCAGTGTCCTGCCAGAGCTGCTGGGTCCTACAGGACTCAGATCAGCTCTGCATACTGTTTATACAGTGTGCAGGAGTCTGTATTCCTCCTGTAACTGAGGTTAAATGTAGCAGCCCCAGTTATAGGAGAAATCAGCCTCACTAACAAAAAAAAAAGTGATCAGATGTCCCCAAAGGTCTCTTAGCACCTTATGGGGACACAATCTGAAAAAATAAAATAAAAATATAATAAAAAAGTTTTAAAAAATGTAAATAAAATAATAATAAAAAATAAATAAATAATACGCTAATAAAACGCCATTATTAAAGGTTATAGCCCCGCCCCCGACGATACCATACAAAATAAAAATTACCGTAACAGAGAGGAAAAACTATTTTGTAAAGTTTTTCAGTGGCACTTTGTGTTATTAAATTAAAAAAAAAATATATAAATTGAAAACCAGACACAATTTCCCTCCTATTTTGTTTATATTTTCCTGGATATAAAAAAAATTAAAACACATTTGAAAATAAAGATAACATAAAAATAAAGCCCTATGTGTCCCCGAAAAAAGACGCAAAAATTAGTTGACTGAGACATACGAGAAAAATTTTACAGACCTCAAAACCGCACATACAAAATAAACCTAAAATGTGTCTGGTCCTGGACCACAAATTGGCCCGATACTGAAGTGGTTAAGGACATACACCATACAAGACATACATATTTGGTTTATTGCAGCATAGCAACAATATTGGCGCCATTATCACTGGCAAAACTGTCCAGTTGGAGTTGGCGGAGAGCCATCCAGTAGGATACTTGCTGCAGGATACAGTCAAGCAGCTCCTCTGTGCGGCTCCTCTGACCCAGGTTTATTACTTACAGAACTGTATGGCAGAACGAAACGGTCCAGAGAGAAGGATGGGCCCTGCATAGTGTGGGAACTGGGCCTGAACAATCAGGGTAGAACTATCACTTGGCCTTGCTGCGTTTTTCCATTGTGGCCGCTGAGAACATATGGCTCTTGTCCATAATTACTGCTCCACATGGCCAGTGAGGTTGAACGCATGCCATCAGATACAAGCACAGTCAGTTGTAGAAAAGTGGAAGATACATGAAATAGTCTACAAAGCCCTATACAAAGGACTCTTGTACACAGCAGCTATCCAGCACAGGTCGTCCTCAGGGTCAGGGGTTAGCAGATTTGGCCAGGCCTGACCTTTGGATACAACTTCTTTATAAAACACCTCAGCCGGGACTACTGGAGAAGACTTTACAGCTGAACAATGCAGTGGAGGTGCAGGGTAGTAGTCTGAGGGGCTCATCTCCTGAGGGGAGACATGAGGAGGTGATGTTCCCCTGTTTTAGGACAGGCCCCAACTCACTAGTGCAGGAGCCGCACACTCTCCTAGGAGGGGGGAGGGCTAATCTAGCAGATTCTAGAACCCTCAGCGTCATCAGCAGATGCCATTGGCTGGCAGGATCATGTGACGGACTTATGGCACGTCCCATTACAAGCAAGTAATAAACCAATATTTATGCGGACAGAGCAATATGTCATTTTGAGCATTAGGTGGCAGCAACGCAATAAACCTAATGTGAGCTAATGTAGTCTAATGTAATGCCAATAGGAAGCCATGACTTTTGGATATGGGATGTCCCTCACTCCTTCCTAAAACCACCCAAACTACGGTAAATAATGACTTTGCAATAAATGCACAAAACACTTTATTTTGGGTGTCAAAATGGCCACAGCTTTATTAAACTCACAGAAGTGTTGGAGCTTGCGAGTGTGGTTTGTTCCTAAGTGTGGTTTGTTCCTAAGTGTGACTTAATATTAAGTGACTTTAGATTCAGGGACTTTCCAAGGAAAACCCTTTCACTCTTTATTTGAATTTGTCTGTTTTGCTGTAATATTCCCTATCAGGTAAGATGAACTCCATACTTATCAATGCTGTCCAGTGTGCATCTTGCAACATGTATGTTCTGCTTGAGCAGCCGCTTGAGGGGGCATACTGTTTTGAAAGTTGCAAGCACATTGCACATTTGGAAGCCCAGATCTCGGATCTAAATGGGCAAATTGAAACACTGAGATCCATTGATAACATGGAAAGGAGTTTGTTGCTCACAGAGCAAGCTGCTCCTTGGGGATAGTGCAGAGGAGGATGGTAGCATGGAGGTGCAGGAACTTGAGGCAGCTAGCTGGGTGACAGTTAGAGAGCAGCAGGGTAGAGGGAAGAGTGCCAGGGAGGTTAGTCCTGAACTGGCACATCCCAACAAGTTTGCTAAATTGGCAGATGAGGGGGATGTTAGTACAGGGGTAACATTGCTGCAGCACGATACTTCCTCTGAAAGCTAGGGGAATGTCTGCTCCAGTACGAAGGGGGATAGGAGCCCAGAGAAGACTAGACAGGTGCTGGAAGTGGGAGATTCAATTATTAGGGGAACAGATAGGGCAATCTGTTACAAAGACCGGGATCGTCGTACGGTGTGTTGCCTTCCTGGCGCTTGAGTTCGACACATCGCGGATCAGGTTGACAGATTACTGGGTGGGGCTGGTGTGGATCCAGCGGTCATGGTGCACGTTGGCACAAATGACAAAGTTAGCGGTAGGTGGAAGGTCCTTAAAAATGATTTCAGGGATTTAGGGAGCAAGTTGAAGGCAAGGACCTCCAGGGTAGTATTCTCAGAAATACTGCCTGTTCCACAAGCCACACAGGAAAGGCAGCGGGAGATTAGGGCGGTAAACAAGTGGCTCAAGAGTTGGTGTAGGAAGGAGGGGTTTGGGTTCCTGGAGAACTGGGCCGACTTTGCTGTGGGCTATAGGTTCTATGCTAGGGATGGGCTGCATCTCAATGGGGAAGGTGCAGCTGTGCTGGGGGAGAAGATGGCTAGACGGTTGGAGGAGTGTTTAAACTAGGTACTGGGGGAGGAGGGTAACAGATGTAGAGGGCAAGATAGGGTAGAAATGGAAAGAGGGCTAGATACTGTAACTGGGGGTGGAGCGGGGGATGGGGTTAGAGCAGTCAGTAAGCAGTGGAAGAGTAGGGAAGATAAATCTATGAAATGTATGTATACAAATGTCCGAAGCCTCGCTAACAAGATGGAGGAACTAGAAGTGATGAAGTTGGAAGAAAATGATGACATGGTGGGGGTAAGTGAGACATGGCTGGACTCTAGCTATGACTGGGCTGTAAATATACAAGGGTATAGTATGTTTAGAAAGGAGCGTACAAATAAGAAAGGGGGAGGGGTTTGCTTATACGTAAAAACCGGCCTTAAGCCAGTCCTGCGTGAGGACATCTGAGAGGAAAACGAATATGTGGAGTCCTTATTGGTGGAAATTATGGGAGGAACAAAAAATAATAAAATACTGATAGGGGTTTGTTATAACTCTCCAAATATAATGGAAGAAGCTGAAAATATCCTAATAAAACAAATAGATGAGGCCGCAAAGCAGAATAAAGTCATTATTATGGCGGATTTCACTGACCCAATAAATCAACTGGGAGGCAGAAACCTGCAGATCCAACAAAGGGAACAGGTTCTAGTCAGTAATAAAAGACAATTACCTATCACAACTAGTGCAGGACCCAGCAAGAGGCGAGGCACGACTAGACCTGTAACTAGACCTGTAACAAATGAACCTGACACACTGTCAAAAGTGGAGGTTGGGGGACATCTGAGTAATAGTGACCATAACATAATAAGTTTTCTTGTACACATTAAGATGATGTTCATTAGAGGGGGTACAAAAACACTAAACTTCAGGAAGGCCAATGGTCACCAGGTGAGAGAGGAGCTTAGCAGCATAAACTGGGACAATGTCCTCAACGTGACGGGAACTCAAACTAAATGAGACATCTTCAAAAATATACTAAATAAGACCACTAGAAAACACATACCCTATGGGAATAAGTGGGCCAGAAATCATAGAAAACCAATATGGCTAATTAAAACGGACCAGAATACAATGAGGGATAAAAAGGAAGCATTTAAAGTGCTAAAACAAGAAAGTAGTGACACAGCATTAAAAAACTATAAGGAGAAAAATAAATTGTGCAAAAAACAAGTAAAGGAGGCGAAGATTGAGGCTGAGAGAAAAATTGCCAAGGAAAGTAAAAGTAATCCAAAATTATTCTTCAATTACATAAATAATAAGAGAATAAAAACTGACAATGTGGGCACTCTCAAAAATAATCTGGGTGTAATGGTGGAGGAGGATGAGGAAAAAGCACAAGTATTAAATGCCTTCTTCTCTACAGTGTTTACACAAGAAAATCCATTGGCCAACAACATGATTAGGGGGAATGTAAACTCTCAATTAAATGTCACCTGCTTAACCCAGGAAGAAGTGCAGCGCCGCCTGCAAAACACTAAAATAGAGAAATCGCCCGGTCCAGATGGTATACACCCCCGAGTTCTGAGGGAATTAAGCATGGTCATAGATAGACCCTTGTATCTAATATTTAAGGATTCAGTAATGACTGGGTCTGTTCCACAGGATTGGCAAATAGCAAATGTGGTGCCAATTTTTAAAAAGGGGTATAAAAGTGAACCTGGAAACTATAGGCCAGTAAGTTTAACTTCTGTGGTGGGAAAGATATTTGAGGGCTTTCAAAGAGATGCTATCCTGGAATATCTCAATGTAAATAATCTTATAACGCCAAATCAGCATGGGTTTATGAGGAATCGGTCCTGTCAGACTAATCTGATCAGCTTCTATGAGGAGGTCAGTTCAAGACTGGACATGGGTAATGCAATGGATGTGGTGTATCTGGACATGTGTAATGCAGTAGACGTGGTGTATCTGGACATGGGTGATGCAGTAAATGTGGTGTATCTGGACATGGGTGATGCAGTGGACGTGGTGTATCTGGACATGGGTAATGCAGTAGACGTGGTGTATCTGGACATGAGTAATGCAGTAGACGTGGTGTATCTGGACATGAGTAATGCAGTGGACGTGGTGTATCTGGACATGGGTAATGCAGTGGATGTGGTGTATCTGGACATGGGTGATGCAGTGGACGTGGTGTATCTGGATATGGGTGATGCAGCGGACGTGGTGTATCTGGACATGGGTAATGCAGTGGATGTGGGGTATCTGAACATGGGTGATGCAGTGGACGTGGTGTATCTGGATATGAGTGATGCAGTGGACGTGGTGTATCTGGACATGGGTGATGCAGTGGACGTGGTGTATCTGGACATAGGTAATGCAGTAGACGTGGTGTATCCGGACATGGGTAATGCAGTGGATGTGGGGTATCTGGACATGGGTGATGCAGTAGACATGGTGTATCTGGACATGGGTAATGCAATAGACTTGGTGTACCTGGACTTTTCAAAGGCTTTTGATACTGTTCCACATAAATGGTTGGTATGCGAAATGAGAATGTTGGGACTGGAGGAAAACATATGCATTTGGGTAAGCAACTGACTCACTGATAGGAAACAGAGGGGACTTGGTAATGGTAAATATTCAGACTGGGTCACAGTCACCAGTGGGGTGCCGCAAGGGTCAGTATTAGATCCTCTCGTTTAATATCTTTATTAATTACCTGGTAGAGGGTTTACCAAGCAGGGTGTCCATATTTGCATTTGATACTAAAGTTTGTAGGGTAATTAATAATGAGAAGGACAGTAGAATATTACAGGGGAATCTAAGGAAACTGGAAGCATGGGCGGAGACTTGGCAAATGAAGTTTAATGTTGACAAATGTAAGGTAATGCACTTTGGTCGACGTAATAAAATGTATGACTATGTACTTAATAGTAAATTACTGGGAAAGACTGCCAATGAAAAAGACTTAGGGATTTTGGTGGACAGTTGTTACAGTTCTGTATATATACATATAAATAATTATTTAGACAGAACCTCTTGACTGCGGTATTGGCAGCAGTCGAGGTCCACAAGCGCCAGAAGGGTGGCCGTCTACCTGAGCGAAGAAGCAGTATGTTCGTGCGGCTCAAGTGTGAAGACGGACCAACGCACGTTCACCAGTTAGCTTCACTGGGTGAAGGCGTGCATGCAGCTCCACGGTGAACCGGCTGCAAGGAGGAGTGCCCCAGTTGACTTCACTGGGCAGGTGTTTGTGTTAGAGATGAGCGAACAGTGTTCTATCGAACTCATGTTCGATCGGATATTAGGCTGTTCGGCATGTTCGAATCGAACACCGCGTGGTAAAGTGCGCCATTACTCGATTCCCCTCCCACCTTCCCTGGCGCCTTTTTTGCTCCAATAACAGCGCAGGGTAGGTGGGACAGGAACTACGACACCGGTGACGTTGAGAAAAGTAGGCAAAACCCATTGGCTGCCGAAAACATGTGACCTCTAATTTAAAAGAACAGCGCCGCCCAGGTTCGCGTCATTCTGAGCTTGCAATTCACCGAGGACGGAGGTTTCCGTCCAGCTAGCTAGGGCTTAGATTCTGGGTAGGCAGGGACAGGCTAGGATAGGAAGGAGAAGACAACCAACAGCTCTTATAAGAGCTAAATTCCAGGGAGAAGCTTGTCAGTGTAACGTGGCACTGACGGGCTCAATCGCCGCAACCCAGCTTTCCCAGGATCCTGAATGGAATACACTGTCAGTGTATTCCCGTATACCCGATATATACCCCCGATACCCGTTCCAACGGTGTGCCCCCCCACCTTCACCCCAGAAATACCCTGCAAGTCCCCTAGCAATAGAATTGGGGCTATATACACCCACTATTTTTGCTACTGCCATATAGTGCCAGTTTCTGACTGGTAATTCAAAGAATATATTGTGGTTACGTGCACCCACAATTTTTACTACTGGTATACAGTGCCATTGTCTGACTGGGAATTCAAAGAATATATTGGGGTTACGTGCACCCACAATTTTTACTACTGGTATACAGTGCCATTGTCTGACTGGGAATTCAAAGAATATATTGGGAATACAAATACCCTCATTTCTTGCTACTGCCATATAGTGCCAGTGTCTGACTGGGAATTCAAAGAATATATTGGGGTTACGTGCACCCACAATTTTTACTACTGGTATACAGTGCCATTGTCTGACTGGGAATTCAAAGAATATATTGGGAATACAAATACCCTCATTTCTTGCTACTGCCATATAGTGCCAGTGTCTGACTGGGAATTCAAAGAATATATTGGGGTTACGTGCACCCACAATTTTTACTACTGGTATACAGTGCCATTGTCTGACTGGGAATTCAAAGAATATATTGGGAATACAAATACCCTCATTTCTTGCTACTGCCATATAGTGCCAGTGTCTGACTGGGAATTCAAAGAATATATTGGGGTTACGTGTACCCACAATTTTTACTACTGGTATACAGTGCCATTGTCTGACTGGGAATTCAAAGAATATATTGGGAATACAAATACCCTCATTTCTTGCTACTGCCATATAGTGCCAGTGTCTGACTGGGAATTCAAAGAATATATTGGGGTTACATGCACCCACAATTTTTACTACTGGTATACAGTGCCATTGTCTGACTGGGAATTCAAAGAATATATTGGGAATACAAATACCCTCATTTCTTGCTACTGCCATATAGTGCCAGTGTCTGACTGGGAATTCAAAGAATATATTGGGGTTACGTGCACCCACAATTTTTACTACTGGTATACAGTGCCATTGTCTGACTGGGAATTCAAAGAATATATTGGGAATACAAATACCCTCATTTCTTGCTACTGCCATATAGTGCCAGTGTCTGACTGGGAATTCAAAGAATATATTGGGAATACAAATACCCTCATTTCTTGCTACTGCCATATAGTGCCAGTTTCTGACTGGTAATTCAAAGAATATATTGGGGTTACGTGCACCCACAATTTTTACTACTGGTATACAGTGCCATTGTCTGACTGGGAATTCAAAGAATATATTGGGGTTATAAATACCCTCATTTCTTGCTACTGCCATATAGTGCCAGTGTCTGACTGGGAATTCAAAGAATATATTGGGGTTACGTGCACCCACAATTTTTACTACTGGTATACAGTGCCATTGTCTGACTGGGAATTCAAAGAATATATTGGGGTTATAAATACCCTCATTTCTTGCTACTGCCATATAGTGCCAGTGTCTGACTGGGAATTCAAAGAATATATTGGGGTTACGTGCACCCACAATTTTTACTACTGGTATACAGTGCCATTGTCTGACTGGGAATTCAAAGAATATATTGGGGTTATAAATACCCTCATTTCTTGCTACTGCCATATAGTGCCAGTGTCTGACTGGGAATTCAAAGAATATATTGGGGTTACGTGCACCCACAATTTTTACTACTGGTATACAGTGCCAATTTCTAACTAGGAATTCAAAATGCGCAAGGCTCCCGGAAAGGGACGTGGACGAGGCCGTGGGTGAGGTCGGGGGAATGGTTCTGGGAGCAAGGTAGCAGTGAAGCCACAGGGCGTCCCGTGCCTACTCCTGTGGGGCAGCAAGCATTGCGCCACTCCACAGTGCCAGGGTTGCTTGCCACATTAACTAAACTGCAGGGTACAAACCTTAGTAGGCCCGAGAACCAGGAACAGGTCTTGCAATGGCTGTCAGAGAACGCTTACAGCACATTGTCCAGCAGCCAGTCAGACTCTGCCTCCTCTCCTCCTATTACCCAACAGTCTTGTCTTCCTTCCTCCCAAAATTCCGAAGCTTTACAGAACAATAACCCAAACTGTCCCTGCTCCCCAGAGCTGTTCTCCGCTCCTTTCATTGTCCCTCAACCTGCCTCTCCACGTCACGATTCCACGAACCTAACAGAGGAGCATCTGTGTCCAGATGCTCAAACACTAGAGTCTCCTCCATCTCCGTTCGATTTGGTGGTGGATGACCAGCAACCCACCCTCATCGACGATGATGTGACGCAGTTGCCGTCAGGGCATCCAGTTGACCGGCGCATTGTGCGGGAGGAGGAGATGAGACAGGAGTTGGAAGAGGAAGTGGTGGATGATGAGGACACTGACCCGACCTGGACAGGGGGGATGTCAAGCGGGGAAAGTAGTGTGGATGTTGAGGCAGGTGCAGCACCAAAAAGGGTAGCTAGAGGCAGAGGCAGAGGTCAGCAGCTTAGGCGAAGCCAGGCCACACCCGGAATCTCCCAAGATGTTCCAGTTCGTACCCAGCCCCGAAAAACTCCCACCTCGAGGGCACGTTTCTCGAAGGTGTGGAGTTTTTTCAAGGAATGCGCCGAGGACAGATATAGTGTTGTCTGCACAATTTGCCTCTCGAAATTGATTAGGGGCTCTGAGAAGAGCAACCTGTCCACCACTTCAATGCGCCGTCATTTGGAATCCAAGCACTGGAATCAGTGGCAGGCAGCAACGGCAGGACAAAGGCCGCCTGCCGTTCACGCCACTGCCACTGCCTCTGCCACTGCCTCTGCCTCTGCCACTGCCACTGCTGACTGTGCTGGCGATGCACTCCAGAGGACGAGCCAGGACACCACTTCATCTGCCTCCGCCACTTTGTTGACTTCTACCTCATCCTCCCCTGGTCCTGTCTTATCTCCTTCTCCTGCACCATCAAAGGCACCATCAGGCGTTTCTTTACAACAACCCACCATCTCTCAGACATTGGAGCGGCGGCAGAAATACACTGCTAACCACCCACACGCGCAAGCCTTGAACGCCAACATCGCTAAACTGCTGGCCCAGGAGATGTTGGCGTTCCGGCTTGTTGAAACTCCCGCCTTCCTGGACCTGATGGCAACTGCGGCACCTCGCTATGCCGTCCCTAGCCGTCACTACTTCTCCCGGTGTGCCGTCCCCGCCTTGCACCAGCACGTGTCACTCAACATCAGGCGGGCCCTTAGTTCCGCGCTTTGCACAAAGGTCCACTTGACCACCGACGCGTGGACAAGTGCATGCGGACAGGGACGCTACATTTCACTGACGGCACACTGGGTGAATGTAGTTGAGGCTGGGACTGCTTCCCAAACTGGCCCGGTGTACCTCGTCTCCCCGCCTAACATTCCTGGCAGGGACACGAGAAGAACACCCCCCTCCTCCTCCTCCTCTACCGCCTCCTCCTCCGCCACCGCCTCCTCCTCCGCCACCGCCTCCTCCTCCGCTGTTAGATTGACCCCAGCTACGAGTTGGAAACGTTGCAGCACTGGCGTTGGTAGACGTCAGCAGGCTGTGCTGAAGCTGATCAGCTTGGGGGACAGACAGCACACTGCCTCCGAGGTGAGGGATGCCCTCCTCGATGAGACGGCAATATGGTTTGAGCCGCTGCACCTGGGCCCAGGCATGGTCGTTTGTGATAACGGCCGGAACCTGGTAGCAGCTCTGGAGCTTGCCGGACTCCAACATGTTCCATGCCTGGCCCACGTCTTCAACCTAGTGGTGCAACGTTTCCTAAAGAGCTACCCCAATGTTCCAGAGCTACTGGTGAAAGTGCGGCGCATGTGCGCCCACTTTCGCAAGTCGACAGTAGCCGCTGCTAGCTTAAAATCTCTCCAGCAACGCCTGCATGTGCCACAACACCGGCTTTTGTGCGACGTCCCCACACGCTGGAACTCAACGTTTCAGATGTTGAATAGAGTGGTTGAGCAGCAGAGACCTTTGATGGAATACCAGCTACAAAACCCTAGGGTGCCACAAAGTCAGCTGCCTCAGTTTCACATCCATGAGTGGCCATGGATGAGAGACCTTTGTGACATCCTACGGGTCTTTGAGGAGTCCACAAGGAGGGTGAGCTCTGAGGATGCGATGGTGAGCCTTACAATCCCGCTCTTGTGTGTTCTGAGAGAATCCCTGATTGACATCAGGGATAACTCAGATCACACAGAGGAGTTAGGGATAGCATCCGATCCGTCACAGCTGGAGAGTAGGTCCACACATCTGTCCGCTTCACTGCGTTTAATGGAGGAGGAGGAGGAGGAGGAAGAAGAGTTGTCCGATGATGTGATGGTGATACAGGAGGCTTCCGGGCAACTTCGAATCGTCCCATTGTTGCAGCGCGGATGGGTAGACATGGAGGATGAGGAGGAAATGGAGATTGAACTTTCCGGTGGGGCCAGAGGAGTCATGCCAACTAACACTGTGGCAGACATGGCTGAGTTCATGTTGGGGTGCTTTACAACCGACAAGCGTATTGTCAAAATCATGGAGGACAACCAGTACTGGATCTTTGCTATCCTTGACCCCCGGTATAAAAACAACATCTCGTCTTTTATTCCGGTAGAGGGGAGGGCCAATCGCATCAATGCTTGCCACAGGCAATTGGTGCAGAATATGATGGAGATGTTTCCAGCATGTGACGTTGGCGGCAGGGAGGGCAGTTCCTCCAGTAGGCAACCAAGTTCTCACCGGTCCACACAAACGAGGGGCACACTGTCTAAGGTCTGGGACACCTTGATGGCACCCCCTCGCCAAAGTGCCGCCACGGAGGGTCCTAGTGTCACCAGGCGTGAGAAGTATAGGCGCATGTTGCGGGAATACCTTTCCGACCACAGCCCTGTCCTCTCCGACCCCTCTGCGCCCTACACGTATTGGGTGTCGAAGTTGGACCTGTGGCTTGAACTTGCCCTATATGCCTTGGAGGTGCTGTCCTGTCCTGCCGCCAGCGTCCTATCTGAGAGGGTGTTCAGTGCAGCCGGTGGCATCATCACTGACAAGCGCACCCGTCTGTCAGCTGAGAGTGCCGACCGGCTCACTTTGATAAAAATGAACCACCACTGGATAGAGCCTTCATTTTTGTGCCCACCTGTGTAAAGCACCCCAACATGAAACTCCATGTCTGTACTCAACCTCTCCAATTCCTCCGCATCCTCATACTCATCCACCATAAGCGTTGCACAATTCTGCTAATACTAGGCTCCCTCCAACATGATTTCCCCCAACTCTGCTGGTTAGAGGCTCCCTCCACCCTGATTTCCACCAACTCTGCTGGTTAGAGGCTCCCTCCACCCTGCTTTCCCACAACTCTGCTGGTTAGAGGCTCCCTCCACCATGAATTTGCCCAAACTGGGCTGTTTAGAGGCTCCCTCCACCATGAATTGGTCCAAACTGGGTTTTTTAGAGGCTCCCTCCACCATGAATTGGTCCAAACTGGGCTGTTTAGAGGCTCCCTCCACCATGAATTTGCCCAAACTGGGCTGTTTAGCGGCTCCCTCCACCATTAATTGGTCCAAACTGGGCTGGTTAGAGGCTCCCTCCACCATGAATTTGCCCAAACTGGGCTGTTTAGAGGCTCCCTCCACCATGAATTTGCCCAAACTGGGCTGGTTAGAGGCTCCCTCCACCATGAATTGGTCCAAACTGGGTTTTTTAGAGGCTCCCTCCACCATGAATTTGCCCAAACTGGGCTGTTTAGAGGCTCCCTCCACCATTAATTGGTCCAAACTGGGCTGGTTAGAGGCTCCCTCCACCATGAATTTCCCAAAACTTGGCTGTTTAGAGGCTCCCTCCACCATTAATTGGTCCAAACTGGGCTGGTTAGAGGCTCCCTCCACCATGAATTTGCCCAAACTGGGCTGTTTAGAGGCTCCCTCCACCATGAATTGGTCCAAACTGGGCTGTTTAGAGGCTCCCTCCACCATGAATTTGCCCAAACTGGGCTGTTTAGCGGCTCCCTCCACCATTAATTGGTCCAAACTGGGCTGGTTAGAGGCTCCCTCCACCATGAATTTGCCCAAACTGGGCTGTTTAGAGGCTCCCTCCACCATGAATTTGCCCAAACTGGGCTGGTTAGAGGCTCCCTCCACCATGAATTGGTCCAAACTGGGTTTTTTAGAGGCTCCCTCCACCATGAATTTGCCCAAACTGGGCTGTTTAGAGGCTCCCTCCACCATGAATTGGTCCAAACTGGGCTGGTTAGAGGCTCCCTCCACCATGAATTTCCCAAAACTTGGCTGTTTAGAGGCTCCCTCCACCATTAATTGGTCCAAACTGGGCTGGTTAGAGGCTCCCTCCACCATGAATTTGCCCAAACTGGGCTGTTTAGAGGCTCCCTCCACCATGAATTTGCCCAAACTGGGCTGTTTAGAGGCTCCCTCCACCATGAATTGGTCCAAACTGGGTTTTTTAGAGGCTCCCTCCACCATTAATTGGTCCAAACTGGGCTGGTTAGAGGCTCCCTCCACCATGAATTGGTCCAAACTGGGTTTTTTAGAGGCTCCCTCCACCATGAATTGGTCCAAACTTGGCTGTTTAGAGGCTCCCTCCACCATTAATTGGTCCAAACTGGGCTGGTTAGAGGCTCCCTCCACCATGAATTGGTCCAAACTGGGTTTTTTAGAGGCTCCCTCCACCATGAATTTGCCCAAACTGGGCTGTTTAGAGGCTCCCTCCACCATGAATTGGTCCAAACTGGGCTGGTTAGAGGCTCCCTCCACCATGAATTTCCCAAAACTTGGCTGTTTAGAGGCTCCCTCCACCATTAATTGGTCCAAACTGGGCTGGTTAGAGGCTCCCTCCACCATTAATTGGTCCAAACTGGGCTGGTTAGAGGCTCCCTCCACCATGAATTTGCCCAAACTGGGCTGTTTAGAGGCTCCCTCCACCATGAATTTGCCCAAACTGGGCTGGTTAGAGGCTCCCTCCACCATGAATTGGTCCAAACTGGGGTTTTTAGAGGCTCCCTCCACCATGAATTGGTCCAAACTTGGCTGTTTAGAGGCTCCCTCCACCATGAATTGGTCCAAACTGGGGTGGTTAGAGGCTCCCTCCACCATTAATTGGTCCAAACTGGGCTGGTTAGAGGCTCCCTCCACCATTAATTGGTCCAAACTGGGCTGGTTAGAGGCTCCCTCCACCATGAATTGGTCCAAACTGGGGTTTTTAGAGGCTCCCTCCACCATGAATTGGTCCAAACTTGGCTGTTTAGAGGCTCCCTCCACCATTAATTGGTCCAAACTGGGCTGGTTAGAGGCTCCCTCCACCATTAATTGGTCCAAACTGGGCTGGTTAGAGGCTCCCTCCACCATTAATTGGTCCAAACTGGGCTGGTTAGAGGCTCCCTCCACCATTAATTGGTCCAAACTGGGCTGGTTAGAGGCTCCCTCCACCATGAATTTGCCCAAACTGGGCTGGTTAGAGGCTCCCTCCACCATGAATTGGTCCAAACTGGGGTTTTTAGAGGCTCCCTCCACCATGAATTTGCCCAAACTGGGGTGTTTAGAGGCTCCCTCCACCATGAATTTGCCCAAACTCTGCTGGTTAGAGGCTCAATCCACCCTGATTTTCAAAACAAATGTTGGTGCCAACCTCAACTTACTACAAGGGACAAATTCACTGCTGGTGACAAGCTCTCCTCACTGCAAGTTTACATGTTTCAAGGTGTTTTCCTACTGTCAGAGAGGTGGTATTGAGTGTGTAAAGTGTGTAGTTGTTAGGCTGTGATGTTGGGGTAATAGAGGGTCTTTGGTGTGTTAGATGCCCCCAGACATGCTTCCCCTGCTGTCCCAGTGTCATTCCAGAGGTGTTGGCATCATTTCCTGGGGTGTCATAGTGGACTTGGTGACCCTCCAGACACGGATTTGGGTTTCCCCCTTAACGAGTATCTGTTCCCCATAGACTATAATGGGGTTCGAAACCCGTTCGAACACACGAACATTGAGCGGCTGTTCGAATCGAATTTCGAACCTCGAACATTTTAGTGTTCGCTCATCTCTAGTTTGTGTAGCTTTAATGGGAATAGACTGCAAAGAGGCTTACACCAGTTGGCTTCACTGGGCAAGTGTTTTTTGTGTAGCTTGAATGTGAACAGGTGGCAACACTGGTTCACCAGAAACTTCCTGGGGAACTGCACCTGCGTATAGACTGCAATCAAGGCTGCCAAGGGTTAATGTCACCCCTGGTCAGAATCACAATGGGCTCCACAACACCTTTGGAGCTACAATAATACTGGACAGACCAAACAGGCTATCATAGTTCCCTACCGTCAGTACCAAGGAATCCTACACTAGAATACCTGCACTGGTAACCTGGCATTGACAGGAACCTAGCCCTAAACCTCTCTGTCTCAACATATTAGTCAAAGTGTGAGCACCCGGCGGGCGTCGGCTCACACCATATAAAGGCAAGTCCCCGCCCACAGGGCAGTGGCCATAAGCTCACTGGGCATGCCCAGTATGGGTGGAATGGGACTTAGCCTCAGAACGTCTCCAAAAAGTCTGAGCATGCTCAGTAGGGTGAGAATAAGACAGCCTCAGAGCATCTCCAAAAAGTCTGAGCATGCTCAGTAGGCCAAATGCTGGACTTAGGCTCCACAAACCTCACCGTCCGACGCTGAGGGCAAGAACTGGATTGACCCGCAGGTGGCGCTGTGCGCCAGAAGGAAGACCTGCGGGACCCCATCCTAACAACAGCAAGCTTACCTTTAGTGACCAGTGCCAGGCAGCTGCTGCCAAGGCAAATGAAATTATCGAAAGAGGTCTAGATTCTCATGACAAGGACATAGTTATGCCTCTATACAAATCACTGGTACGGCCACACTTAGAATATTGTGTGCAATTTTGGGCCCCGATAAATTTTTAACTTTTAAATCCTACTAATATTATAAATGTGAAAGTTTGTGTGTTTGGATGTTTGGATGTTTGTGAGTTTGGATGTTTGTTCCTCAATCACGCTAAAACGCCTGAACGGATTTGCGTGCAATTTTCCACAAACATAGTTTTCCCTCAGGATTGAGTCACAGGCTACTTTTGGTGCCACTAAACAACATGGCTTCCTAGCAGGAGACTCACAAAAGCAGGACTCCTAGCCCCAGCTATAGACTCACACACACTTAGAATATTGTGTGCAATTTTGGGCCCCGATATACAAGAAAGACATTAGTGAACTTGAAAAAGTGCAAAGACGGGCAACCAAAATGATTAGGGCAATGAGTGGACTGGAGGACAACGAGAGGTTAACAAACTTGGGGTTATTCAGTTTAGAGAAAAGACGTCTACGGGGAGATCTAATAACAATGTACAAATACATGAAGGGACAATACAGAGAGCTTTCTAAGGATATTTTTACTCCTAGGCCAGTGACAAGAGGACATCCTCTACACCTAGACCGGTGACAGTGACAAGAGGACATCCACTACGTATGGAGGAGAGAAGGTTTCACCAGAAACATAGAAGGGGATTCTTCACAGTAAGAACAGTGAGGCTCTGGAAGTCTCTGCCCCAGGAAGTGGTGATGGCGGATTCACTGAACAAGTTCAAAGTGGGCCTGGATGCCTTTCTTGAAGAGAAAAATATAACAGGTTATGGACTCTAGATTTTAAGGACACATTGATCCAGGGTTTTATACTGACTGCCAGATTTGGAGTCGGGAAGGAATTTCTTTTTCCCTGAAAAAGGGCAATTGGCATGAGCCTCATGGGGTTTTTTTGCCTTCCCCTGGATCAACCCTGTAGGGATTGTAGGGTTATAGGTTGGACTTGATGGACTCATGTCTTTATCCATCCTCATCTACTATGTAACTATGTGTAACTATATTCCTCAGCAGTTTACAAATTGCAGGGTTCAAGTAGGGACAAAATAAGATATTACAGAGTAATAAGTCATTCACACAATGGGACTAAGGGCCCTGCTCACAAGAGCTTACAATCTATGAGGTAGAGGGGGTGACACAAGGGTTCAACTTATTAGGGTGCATTCACACTGAGTAAACGCTAGCTTATTCTGAACGTAAAACACGTTCAGAATAAGCGGCGTCTAAAGCAGCTCCATTCATTTCTATGGGAGCGGGGATACGAGCGCTCCCCATAGAAATGAATGGGCTGCTTCTTTCACTCCGTGCAGTCCCATTGAAGTGAATGGGGAGTGCCGGCGTGTACGCTCCGGCATGAGCAGAGCTTGCCGTATACGCCGGCACTCCCCATTCACTTCAATGGGACTGCACGGAGTGAAAGAAGCAGCCCATTCATTTCTATGGGGAGCGCTCGTATCCCCGCTCCCATAGAAATGAATGGAGCTGCTTTAGACGCCGCTTATTCTGAACGTGTTTTATGTTCAGAATAAGCTAGCGTTTACTCAGTGTGAATTCACCCTTAGGGTCCATTTCAGCATATAAAGTGCATGTTACAATAATTACTCATGTAATACCAGAGCAATGCGAGGTTCACTCTAGCATTCGGGTCTCCGTTCGTTGAGTCCAGTGGGGACCTAAAAAATGGAAACCCTATCTGCTTAAAAAGCAATTTTTCTGGGGAAATCTTTGAACCCCATAAAATATAAAGGATCCAATGCGTTTCCACCAGGAATCAGGGATGGACTGAATGGTCCCTGAACCCAACCTTAGGAAGATAGCTTACAATTAAAGCTTACTTCCAGTTATACAATACATGAATAATATGGGGGAATATAAGAAACTTTGTAATACATTTTATTTAACCCCTTCCCGACATCCGCCGTAATAGTATGGCACTGCCGGGAAGGACTTCCCGCAAACCACCGTACTAGTACGGCGGCTGCATAGTGCGCACCATGCACTGCGGGTGTCAGCTGTAACATACGACTGACAATGCCCCGTAACACCCGCGGTCGGAACCGGGTCCGATCGTGGGTGTTAACCCCTGAGATGCTGGCAGTCAGCATGACCACCGGCATCTCCGGGGTTCCAATACAATATGGTTTTGGGGGGTGCCGGTGTTCATAGGGGGCAGCCTGGGGTCTGATCAGTGACCCCGGGTCTGCCCCATCACTTTCCTCGTCCTCGTACCTGGTTGATCCTGCCCAAAGGAAGCTGTCAGCCTGTGCGTCTACACAGGCCGATAGCTTCCTATACTCTGCAATACACGTGTAACACGTGTATTGCAGCGTATGTGTAGTGAAGCGGCGATCAGCCGATCACTGCTTCAATCCCCCATGGGGACAGAAAAAAAAAGTTAGAAAAAAGTAAAAATAAAAAAGTTTAAATAAGTTTAAAATAAATTAGAAATAAATAAAGCCCCAAAAATCCCTTTTCCCCCATATAAAATATTTTATTATGTAAAATAAAGAAAAGTAGAAAAAACATTACATATTTGGTATCACCGTGTCTGTAATAACCTGAACAATAAAATTAAAACATTATTTAACCCGAATGTCAAACGTAGTAAAAAAAAAAACTTAGAAAACCTCACAAAATAATGATTATTCACCACCTTTCCCTTACAAAATGTTCAATAAAAAGTAATCAAATGGTCAGATGAAAACCAAAATGGTACCAATAAAAAGCAGAGGTCATACCGCAAAAAATAAGCCCTCAACCAGCTCTGTCTAGCGAAAAATAAAAACGTTATGCCTTTCAGAAGATGGTGATGCAAAAAGTAATAGATTTTTTTTCCCCAAAAATGAATTTTATTCTGCACAAATAGCAACGCATTAAAAAATCATATAAATGAGGTAACGCCATAACCGTACCGACCCGCAGAATAAAGGTAACATGTTACTTATGCTGTACGCTGCACGGGAAAAAAATAAATGCTAAAAAGCAATGCCAGCATTGATGTTTCCTTTTACATCCCACCCAGAAAGTTAATAAAATGTAGTCAATAAGTTACAGGCCCCAAAATGGTGGCATTGAAAAGTACATCTAATACGGCAAACACCAAGCCCTCATATGGCCACATTGCCAGAAGATAAAAATAAAAATCTAGCTTGTACAATGTGAAGACAAAAACCCCAAAAGTTGCCAAATCATTAGGACATAAGTGGCTGCGACTAGAAGGAAATGTGTAATCAGTGCGAGCGTTTTCAGAGGACACCCCATATTTAGAGCTTATGAGAGATAATACACCAGTGCTGATCCCCCAGAATGCCCCTCTTCCCCATCCGTGTCATAGGAGCTAGTGGGAAAATAGAATGGGATTTGGTGTACCCAATTTACTCCGCACAGCTTACACATTCACTACTAATGCTCACTACATCACTTGATAAATTCTTTGAGGGGTGCGGTTTTCAAAATGGGGTCACTTTCTAGAGGTTTCCACTGTTTGACTCCTCAATGGCTTTGTAAATGCGACATGTCTCCTGAAACTGATCACAGCCAGATCTGCCCTCTAAAAGCTCCTTGGCGCGCCTTCCATCCTGCGTCTCGCTGTGCGTCCATATATTAGTTTACACCCACAAGTGGGGTACTGTGGTAGTTGGGAGAAGTTGCATAACATATTGTGGTATGCGATTTCTCCTTTAACCCCTTGTGAATGTGCAAATTCTAGGGCTAAACAAAAATATTAGTAAAATAAAATCAAATATTGTATTAATTCCTGTTAAGCACTTATAGGGTTAAAATACTAGGTATATGTTGCTTTGGCTTATTTAAGAGGTGCAGTTTTGAAAATGGGGTGATTTATGGGGGTTTTAATACAAAGGTCTTTCAGAACCCCTTCATAACTGGATTAGTCCCGTAAAAAATGGGTTTTAGAAATTTCTTGAAAATTTTGAATATTGTTGTTTCACTTGTAAACCTTCTAATGTCCGTAAAAAAATAAAAGGGTGACTAAAGTTTGATGGCGACATAAAGCAGAGGACTGGGACATGAGATTTATGATATAATTTTGGCGGTCTGACTATCTGTATGCAATGCACATCATTTCAAACTTTATAAAATGCATATTTTTCTAAATTTCCACCAAATTTCCTATTTTTTCATAATTATACACAAAACATATTAACCAAAATTTACCACTAACATGAAGTACAATGTGTTACGAAAAAACAATCTCAAAATCACTTTGGTAAGTTAAAGCGTTCCAAAGTTATTGCCACATAAAGTGACACATGTCAGTTTTGAAAAATCGAGCTTGGTCAGGAAATCAAAAAGCGCCATCGGCGGGAAGGGGTTAAATATTTTTCCCTTCAAGTTCCGCTTCACATACAGATGTAGCCAAATGTAACTTGACTCTTGATATGTTAAATAAGAATAAAGAAACAGTTTTCTTCTTCTCAAGGAACTTATTGGCATATTGTTTCCCAGAATTCCCAGTAAAGAATATATGACCTGTCCGACTCTGCACACCTGAAATGTGGCCGACAAAGGAATTCTCCTTACAGAGACTTAGTATTCCCCCTGACCCAGGTAACGGGAATCGGAATATTGTCTATTGTGACTGCAGGTTTATAGGATTTTAACAGCGAGGCAAAGCACAAATCATCTGGGGTTTCGGTGCATTTGTTATTCCAATGTCAGGTGTCATGTCCACCTCAGTGACCCCTGGGGGGAAGGAGAAGGTGAATTTCTGCAGAAGGCTTGTGATAAAGATGAGAAGCTCCATTCTTGCAAGTGTCTCTCCGGCACAGGCTCTACGACCTAAAGCACAAACATGACAGATGTAGCATAGACAAAGAAAATTGTACAAATGATGTGAAAATCTACAAACCACATTAGATGTGTGTACATATTACATATACATACAAGGGGTTGGCCAAATAAGAAAACAAGATTTACTAAAAGCCCCAAAACTCTTTGTTCAGTCCCAAACAGCCATCATATGTTTCCTCCATCACCCAGATGAAGACTCCTGATCCCCCATCTTTGGGCTGTATAAGCACAACAAGCCGCGCTATCAATATTAATACTGTGAATGGCCGCCATGTGATTCACCCATGTGCTCACTTTTCTAATGTGTCACCAGTAACAACTTGGCCAATCCCACTATAGTCTATAGGTCCGTGGGTGTCTGTGGGTAACCGTTTTTTTAAGCAGACAGGCTCCTCCATCTTTCAGACATAGGAATACATAATGTCTATGTGTTACACTATATTTATGTATTTTATATATAGTCTAGGCAAAGGGGGAGGGGGATTTATATTTGTAATTATTTTGCTTTTTATTTATTTGTCATTGTTAGACGCTCTTGGGGTCTTGAATCCCAGGGAGTCTTCTGATCATTAATACAAATCCTGTATACTGTATGTGTATATTCCATATTCAGTATATGTTTGCATATCTTCCATAACTGTGTATATTCTATAGATGTGTGTGTATATTTACAAATTTAAGTAAATTCAAAGTGAGTGAACCCTTAATATTTACCCAAAATTGGCAGATGGCATGAAAGAAAGAATAGATTCTGAAGGAGCAAAGCATTATAATATAAGGAATAATATACCGCCAGCTATACATTATACGGAATATGAGAGTCACCTGCAGATCTATATGGTCACATAACTCTACTGTGAGCTCTATTAGATTCTAGTTCACAGGAGGGAATATATTGTCCCATATACTGAAATATTTTTATTTAATTTTTTTTGCACACACACACAGTCACATGACCTTACTTCTGTGGTGTCATAAAACTAGGCTCTGCTTACCTATTATGTGAGGTTCTGTTCACATTTGCATATGATGATGTCATAATGCACATATTTGCATATGATGATGTCATAACGGAACCCTGAGGGTATATAAACCCTGAGCGCTGTGACATCACAGCCATTTCTTGAGTTGATGCTTTTGCTGACACTTCACTTTGGTTCTGGAAGAGCGAACTAGTTTGTACTACATATCTAGTGATTACTTCCATTCATTCTTACTGATCTTTGATCAGGGCCCAGTAATATCGGAGCCACCTGAGAACTTAGTTCTCTAATATTTCATCAGATCCGCCTTGGTAACTAAGCCATGAGCGCCCGAGAGCTGCGTCAGCTGATAGCTGACAATGATACATGGCTGCGCCGACCGGAGAATCAAGGTAAGTGAATTGTTCAGGAAGAGAGAGACAATATTCCCCCCACCCTAGAGGAGATTTCCTGGGAGGAGTTATCCCTGGGCTCTGCTGAGCAATGTTTCAGGGTAAACAGCACATTTTCCATTCCTAGTCGTTTGGGGTGGGTTTTACTTTCCTCCCAATTCCACCCCTGCCCATGATAGAAAACAGAAGTTCTTTATTCAGGCAATTTGACAAACTGGGCCCCATAATCACAAAACAATAACCCGTCTAAAACATAACTGTTATTCCCAATAAATCAATAAAAGAAATCCCAACAACGTTAAACCCCCCACTCTAAGGGTATGTTCACACGGAGGAAAAGGTCACAGAACATTCCGCAACAGGAAAAGACAAAAGGATATATCCAGCACTCGGAATCCGGCCTAATAAAAATAAACTTAACTTTTATTAAGAATTGGTCATTCTTCCATTAACATTTTTTGATCATACGAGGGGTAAGCTAATGTCCCTTGTATGATCATAATTTTTTAATGGAAGAATGACCATTTCTTAATAAAAGTTAAGTTTTATCTTTATCAGGCCGGATTCCGAGTGCTGGATATATCCTTTTGTCTTTTCCTGTTGCTGCATTTTGGCTTAGCCGAGAGAGCCATTATCCGTGCACCGATCTTTTGGAATCCTGCTACAACGCTGACGGCTCTGACACGTGAGTAGTGCACTTCTAAATTATTATCATTTTTTCTATATTAAGAGCTGTGACCTTCATATCTTTTTCACGGAACATTCCATTTGAACATTCCGTGACGAAATGCCGATGCAGCATCAGCTTTCTATCGCGGCAACTCACTCCTGTGTAGGCCCGAATAAATGGTCAAGCCATGGAATTCACGGCTGATTCTGCGCAGATAGGGCATGTCGCTTCTTTTTTTCCGCTACTAGCTACCGTTCGGTCCAATTTCTTCATATCTCCCATCACTACCTTGTTCAGAAAAGAAACTGTCACCCCCCAGACCCTTAAAGAGGACCTTTCACTGATTTGGGCGTAGGCAGTTCTATATACTGCTGGAACGCTGACAATGATCTGAATTCAGCGCACTGTCGGCTTTCCCAATCTGTGCCCCGGGTAAAGAACTATCGGCCCTGGTACCGTAGCTCTTTACAGTCAGAAGGGCGTTCCTGACAGTCACTCAGGTACATCCTTCTCCGCAGCAGTGCCTATTGCGGTGTACTGGGTGAGCTGGGAGGAACGCCCCCTCCCTCCAGATAATATTTGTCTATGGACAAGCACTGTCAGCTTTCCAGCAGTATATAGAACTGCCTGTGCCCAAATCGGTGAAACGCCACACGATGAATCCAGCAAAGCAAACTTAAATAAAACGTAGCATTTATTTCATAAATCCAGAATAAAATATGCGTCAATATCAAGGTTCAAAAAACGTCCATGAGTATGGCTATGAGTAAGGAGCCCCTATAGAGCTCCGAAACGCGTCAGCCAGACGTCGTCTTTTTCCTCTTGCCATCATGGACGTTTTTTGAACCTTGATATTGACGCATATTTTATTCTGGATTTATGAAATAAATGCTACGTTTTATTTAAGTTTGCTTTGCTGGATTCATCGTGTGGCTATTCAACTTTACCTCGAGCTGGGAGGCTTTTTTCCGTGCATGCATACTTAGTCTGGAGGACTACAACACGGGACAAACAGAGTGTTTTTTACAATCAATCCTCGATTGAAGACACGTAAGTGAGCTGACACGTCTTTTTTGTTTTTTCAAATCGGTGAAACGTCCTCTTTAAAAGGGGCATCCTGAAGGGGGGCAGTTCCTCTGTATACAGAGTAACTGTTCAAGCATACATCAATATGATCAGCAAAGTGAGTTTTTGCTGAATAGATTTCTGGCGAGAGGTTACCCTCTTTGAACGGGCACCGGAACAAACAAGGCTAACCCCGAGAGAAACTGCCGCTATTATTATACCCTGGGGTCTTTTCAGACCCCGGAGTATAATAATCAGAGACTCAGGGGAGGTGAAGAAGCATAATAAACAGTGTAACTCACCTCTCCGGGATCCATTGTTACTCCTAGCACAGGCTTCAGGAATTTAGGGCAATGTCCCAGACGTGACGTCCCCACGTGACATTTTGGACATTACTGCTCAGATCTGTTTTCAGGGCATCCTGTCTTGGGCTGGTTAAGAGAAAAAATAAGGAAAAAAATAAACTGGTAAAATTGCCGCCCCTTTGAAAGTGCTGCCTGAGGCGGCTGCGTGACCTCGCCTCAGAGGTGCGGCCCTGGTTGGGGGAAAGCTAGCGCTCACCTGTGTGGAGAGAGAACTTATGGGCTTTAATCCTTGGTGGCCAGCGCACATACAAGTCTATGACAGGGAGAGGCTGTTGCTTGTGTTTCCAGTTAATTTAGGGAACTAACAGCCCATTGGGGTTAGTGTTTACTGGGGAGAGTGCCTTTTATGCCTCCCTGTTGTTCTTAATGCCATATGCTATGGACATGCATTAATCCCCGCAATTATCAGGTTGGGCAATTATATCTCCCAAAGATCTTTGTTTGGCATTAGATTAGGCTTCTAATAATCTCTATAAATCCCCATTAGATTATTATTGTTTTGGTCCCTGTATGATTACTATACACTATGAGCAGCGGGACCGTTAGGGCTGGTTCACACGGGGGGCAATGAGGCAGATTTTGACAGCAGATTTCGCCTCAAAACCTGCCTCCATACAATGGTGGTCTATGGAGACTGCTAGCTTTCGTTTTTCTGCTAGCAGTTTTTTGCTGCTAGCGGAAAAAAGAAGCGGCATGACCTTTCTTCAGGCGGATTCCACCTGAGGAAAGCAATAGAAGTGAATGGGAGGCGAAAAACGTCTAGCATTTTTTTTTTGCAAAACAAAATCCAGACCGAAAACGCCTAGCGTTTTTTTGTTTTTTTTTTACAGTCTATTCACTTTAGGAAGCGTTTTTTTTCGGGACCAAAATAAGCCAGGCGGTTTTTACGTGTGAACTAGCCCTTGGCATTGGGGATTTAACATTGCTGGGAGTTCTTTTATTTATTTATTGGGAATAAAAAAAAAAATTTCAGACGACTTATTGTTTTGTGATTATGGGGCCCAGTTTGTCCAATATTAGTTGATGGCGTCCCTTCATCCAGTGAATGATATATATCTTTATTCAGGTTACTGTTAAACTTAACTATACTGGGGTCTCTTCTCCTCAAAACCCTTAGCAATAACAGGATCCATTCCTATGGGCTAAATGTGTTACCTTTATATATTTACAGGTCAGGCAGCAATTGTCCATAGACTGAGGTCATCCCTAGGACATCGTGGAGAACCTTCTACTGGACATCAAAGAAGCAGGAATCCTATCACTGCGAGGACAGGGAGACGCGACAGAGCTCCTCCACAGCACAGAGGACTAGAAGAGAGCAGGGAAAGAAGCCGCTCTCCATTAAGACCCGCCCCTGCAGAGCCCCCCAGAATAATAGGAGAGAATAGCAGTGATAACAACCATCCAGCAAGTGGATCCACAGCTGACACCACTGAATTTCAACGGCCAAATCCGGTTCCTGCAGAGCCCTCCAGAATAATAGGAGAGAGTAGCAGTGATAGCAGCCGACCAGCAAGTGGATCCACAGCTGATACCACTGAATTTCAACGGCCAAATCCGGTTCCACCCCCTGAGGATCCAATTCCAAGCAGATCTCCTGTATACTCCTACCCTGCAACCCGTGCATTCAGTAGATTCATTCAGCTGCTGGACATGGGTGGGATGACCCCAACGTCACCGGCAATGCCACAGGGGCAATCACTTGAACCACATGCACAATATCTACTTTGGCACGAGAGACGGCGGGAGAGACGGCAGCGTCCGCCCAGCAGGAGAACTCTGCAAATTCAGAACTTACCCACTAGAGAGGTAATACCTCAGGAGGAGGCCCAGTCATGTGTAATCTGCATGACTGAATATGAGATTGGAGAGCAAGTCACAGAGCTTCCCTGTACTCATAACTTTCATCAGGGTTGCATCTCGACCTGGCTCCGCTCTCACTCTCAGTGCCCCCTGTGCCGTACCCACTGCTTCCAATGAAGCCCCATGAAGGGCTATGAACAGAGACATCCCAAAATAATGGAAGGTAAGCCATCTATATTTCATCTTTTCCCTCCGCCCTATCAGATGTATGTGACATGTAACATAGAAATAATAACATTTTATCTTTTTCTATCCAGAAAGAATATCCAAGCCTGGAAAAAGAACAGCCTGAACTACAATCCGTTACAGGACACGGCAGCTCCAGACCCGGATGGTGCCATATACTTTATTCCATGGCAAATTCTTCCTAAAAAAAAAAATGTAAATAAAAAAAAAAAAAAAAAAAAAGATTGTGTAAATTGTTTTTACTTTTTTTACTGCATATAATAATATTTTGTGATCTAGGAGCCTATAATGATAAGTAAGACAGAGGTAGCAGTTACACCAAATACACGACCGCACCAACAGATATACATGGGCCTAAGTGCACAAGGAGGCTCAAGGCCCCTCTGTTATTCTCCAACTCTCTCAAAACACCTGGAAGGGGCCCTCAGAAAGGTTGACTGCCTGGACTCCCAGGGTGGACAAGTGTCCTCAGCCCAGCAGAATAACATAACATGAGCACTCTATGTGCCAGTCATATCAGAAAAGCAATGTGACTGACACATTTAGCATTAATATCACAACAATGGGGAGTGATCTGCAAAAAGGGGGTGTTCTCTCAAAAGGGTTTGGGCCGCCGGACAATTTTTACAAAACGCTTTGTGCACCAGGTCTCCCAGAGGCCAATATGTCAAATTTAGCAAGTGTTTCTGTATGTAGACACAAGTATAATAAATGTCACATGGTAGGTGGGGCCCTGTTTCAGATTTTGAAACTGGTCCCAAAAACTGCCTGTATGATGGTGAAGAGGGGACTAGAACACATTCACATTCAGACACTACAGACCTACACAATTCTGGACTCCTAAAAATCTCAATAGGATCTCAATTTTTGACTATTCGAACGAATATCGAACCCCATTATAGTCTATGGGAGAAAATGCTTCGTTTCAGGGGATCCCACCATTCGATGCCAACACGTCTGCAATGCAACTGGGACAGCAGGGGAAGCATGTCTGGGGACATCTAACACACCAAAGGCCCTCTATTACCCCACTATCACAGCCTAACAACTACACACTTTGCACATTCAAAAAAACCTCTATCAAAGTGGGAAAATACAGTCCTATGAAAAAGTTTGGGCACCCCTATTAATCTTAATCATTTTTTGTTCTAAATATTTTGGTGTTTGCAACAGCCATTTCAGTTTATTATATCTAATAACTGATGGACACAGTAATATTTCAGGATTGAAATGAGGTTTATTGTACTAACAGAAAATGTGCAATATGCATTAAACCAAAATTTGACCGGTGTGAAAGTATGGGCACCCTTATCATTTTATTGATTTGAATTCCCCTAACTACTTTTTACTGACTTACTGAAGCACAAAATTGGTTTTGTAACCTCAGTGAGCTTTGACCTTCATAACCAGATGTATCCAATCATTAGAAAAGGTATTTAAGGTGGCCAATTGCAAGTTGTTCTACTATTTGAATCTCCTCTGAAGAGTGGCATCATGGGCTACTCAAAACAACTCTCAAATGATCTGAAAACAAAGATTGTTCAACATAGTTGTTCAGGGGAAGGATACAAAAAGTTGTCTCAGAGATTTAACCTGTCAGTTTCCACTGTGAGGAACATAGTAAGGAAATGGAAGACCACAGGGACAGTTCTTGTTAAGCCCAGAAGTGGCAGGCCAAGAAAAATATCAGAAAGGCAGAGAAGATGAATGGTGAGAACAGTCAAGGACAATCCACAGACCACCTCCAAAGAGCTGCAGCATCATCTTGCTGCAGATGGTGTCACTGTGCATCGGTCAACAATACAGCGCACTTTGCACAAGGAGAAGCTGTATGGGAGAGTGATGAGAAAGAAGCCGTTTCTGCAAGCACGCCACAAACAGAGTCGCCTGAGGTATGCAAAAGCACATTTGGACAAGCCAGCTTCATTTTGGATGAAGGTCCTGTGGACTGATGAAACAAAGATTGAGTTGTTTGGTCATACAAAAAGGCGTTATGCATGGCGTCCAAAAAAACAGCATTCCAAGAAAAACACATGCTACCCACTGTAAAATATGGTGGAGTTTCCATCATGCTTTGGGGCTGTGTGGCCAATGCCGGCACCAGTAATCTTGTTAAAGTTGAGGGTCGCATGGATTCCACTCAGTATCAGCAGATTCTTGAGAATAATGTTCAAGAATCAGTGACGAAGTTGAAGTTACGCCGGGGATGGATATGTTAGCAAGACAATGATCCAAAACACCGCTCCAAATCGACTCAGGCATTCATGCAGAGGAACAATTACAATGTTCTGGAATGGCCGTCCCAGTCCCCAGACCTGAATATCATTGAACATCTGTGATGTCTCCCCTCCCAGTACCTGCCCACACTCTCCTAACCCGCCCACACTCTCCTAACCTGGCAGGGAGGGGGCAGCGAAGGGAGAAGAGCAGTGTGGAGCGGCAGCGAGGCAAGGAACAAGGAAGGCACCGGACCAGCCATCTCTGGAGGTAAGTGGACACCAGGGGGGACTAAGTAGCCAGAGGATTAAAAAAAAATCCTCTGGCTACTTTAGTGATTCACTAAAAAACACTACTAGCGGTAATGGTCCTCTAATATGGGACTCTACATTACCTCTACAGGGTTCTGATCAGGTGTTAATAGTCCAAACAACATGCTCCAGTACTTTAGGTGTAGATCAGAAACCCCTTTCCTTTCCAACACCAGATTTAACAAAACTTCACCATCATCATCCTGCTGAGATGCAGCCACTAAACGAACCCTTGACTTCAAAGGCATGTCCTGGAGCTGCGACTGAGCCAAATCTAAACACAGAGTCTTTTGGAACTGAGCAAAATTCAAAGTGTCCAAAGACTTTAGAGACTGTTGAAAGTAATGGGATCCAGAATAAGGAGTTCATCACAAGGCTGACAGACACAACTCCACATGCTGCAGCACAAGCAACCAGCAGTCAGACTAAGATGGTCTCTTCTTCGAGCAAAACACAAGATTCTTTGGCAGCCTGCTTTGTCTCTCCACCCAATATTCCTGGCAGGAGTGCTGAAACACCACTCTCCTCCTCCTCCGCCATTGAATCGACCTCAGCTACTGGCATGGGGAGATGTCAGCAAGCCGCGCTGAAGCTCATCAGCTTGGGGGACAGACAGCACACTGCCTCCAAGGTCAGGGATGCCATCCTGGCTGAGATGGAAATGTGTTTTTCCCTGCTGCACCTGGGGCTAGGCACGTTTGTCATGTGTGATAACGGCAGGAACCTGGTAGCGGCTCTGGAGTTTGCCAGCCTCCAACATGTTCCATGCCTGGCCCACGTCTAACTTAGTGGTGCAACGTTTTTTGAAAACATACCCAAATGTACACGAGCTACTGGTGAAAGTGCAGTGCTTGTGCGCCCACTTTCACAAGTGTACAGGAGCCGCTGCTAGCCTCTGTAGCCTCCAGCAATGCCTCCATCTGCCAGAATAGAGTGTGTGAGCAGCAGAGACCTTTGATGGAGTACCATGTCCAAAACCCAAAGGTTCCTCAGAGTCAGCTCCCCCAGTTTCTGCACCATGAGTTTCCATGGGTGGCAGACTTATGTGAAACCCTTTCCCATCCTTTCCACTGGACAAAAAACATTAGCATGCGCTCATCACAACTCCGGATATGGCAGCTGTGTTAAGCAGGGTGTAGGGTACAACGCAGACCAGGCTCGAGCTGTGGTTATGTGCAGTTTGCAGTAAGGGGACAGGGAGCAATTGGAAGAGGAGTTGGTGGACAACGAGGCCACTGACCGACAATGGACAGGGGTGATGTCTAGCGGGTAAAGCAGTGTAGATGTCGAGGCAAGCTAATCAACAAAAAAGGTGGCTAGAAGCAGAGGCATAGACTGGGGTGATGTCTAGGGGCGAATGCAGTGTAGATGTAGAGGCAAGCTAAGCAGCAAAAACGGTGGCTACAGGCAAAGGCATACAAAACTCTTCCCTGTTGCAAGACTTATTCCTAGGTCTGGGATGCGTTAATGGCCCCCCTGGCCAAATTACCGCCACTGAGGGGCCTAGTGTCACCAGGAGGGACAAGTATAGGTGCATGTTATGGAAATACCTGGCCGGCCCCAGCTCTGTTCTCTCTGATCCCTCTGTGCTCTACAGCCTACACTTACAGTCCTATGAAAACGTATGGCCACTCCTATTAACCCCTTAGCGACCCTTGACGTAACTGTACGTCATGGGTCGCATGGGGATGTATGGAGCGAGCTCACACGCTGAGCTCGCTCCATACACGGCAGATGCCGGCTGTATAATACAGCCAGGACCTGCCACTAACAGCAGCGGTCGGTGCCCGAGCCGATCGCTGCTGTTAACCCTTTACACACTGCGGTCAAACGTGACCGCAGTGTGTAAACGGCGCCGGCGGCATGGGCGCCGCCATGTTTCGCCGATCGCCGCCCTCCTGAACGTCACAAGAGGGCGGTGATCGGTTGCTATGAGAGCCGGAAGCCTATTGAAGGCTTCCAGGCTTGTCTCTGCACTAGATCTATTAGACAATGCCAGAGGCAGCCTCTAATAGAAGTGCTGGGATTCTGCTATTCACTGCAGTACTGTAGTATTGCAGTGAATAGTATGAGCGATCAGACCCCCTAGGTTTCAAGGTACCTAAGGGGTCTGATCATAAATGTAACAGAAGAAAAGAAAAAGTCTTTAAAAGTATTAAAAAAATAAAAAAAAATATAAAAGTTCAAATCACCCCCCTTTCCCTAGATTAGCTATAAAAGTAATTAAAGAACATTAAACATAAACATATTAGGTATCCCCGCGCTCCAAAATGCCCGAACTATTAGAATATTAAAACATTTATCCCGTACTGCGAACGGCGTAGCGGCAAAAAAAATAAAAACAGCCAAAAAGCGTTTTTTTCAACACTTTGCCTCCTATAAAAAATTGAATAAAAAGTGATCAAACCATCAGATCTTTCCCCAAATGGTATCAATAGAAACGTCATCCTGTCCCGCATAAAAAGACACCACAACCATCTCCATACATGGAAATATGAAAAAGTTACAGGTGTTAGAACATGATGACACAAATTTTTTTTTCTATTTTGCAAAGTTTATCATTTTTTTAAAAGTATCAAAACATTTCAAATACTATATAAATTTGGTATCACCGCGTTCGTACTGACGCGTAGAACACAGGTAACATGTCATTTGTACCAAACAGTGAACGCTGTAAAAATTAAACCCATAAGAAAATGGCGCAAATGCATTTTTTCTCCAATTGCACCTCATTCTGAATTTTTTTCCAGCTTCACAGTACATTGCACAGCATATTGAATGGTGCCATTACAAAGTACAATTTGTCCCGCAAACAATAAGCCATCATGTGACTCTGTGAACTGAAAAATGAAAAAGTTATGGCTCTTGAAATGTGAGGAGGGAAAAACGAAAATGCGAAACCAAAAAATGGCCTGGTCCTTAAGGGGTTAATCTTAATGATTTTTAGTTCTAAATATTTTGGTGTTTGCAGCAGCCATTTCAGTTTGATATATCTAATAACTGATGGACACAGTAATATTTCAGGATTGAAATTAGGTTTATTTTACTAACAGAAAATGTGCAATATGCATTAAACCAAAATTTGACCGGTGCAAAAGTATGGGCACCTCAACAGAAAAGTGCCATTAATATTTAGTAGCTCCTCCTTTTGCCTCAAGTCGCTTCCTGCAGCTTTTAATCAGTTCCTGGATTTTGGATGAAGGTATTTTGGACCATTCCTCTCTACAAAACAATTCAAGTTCAGTTAAGTTAGATGGTCGCCGAGCATGGACAGCCCGCTTCAAATCATCCCACAGATGTTCAATGATATTCAGGTCTGGGGACTGGGATGGCCATTCCAGAATATTGTAATTGTTCCTCTGCATGAATGCCTGAGTCGATTTGGAGCGGTGTTTTGGATCATTGTCTTGCTGAAATATCCATCCCCGGCGTAAATTTAACTTCGTCACTGATTCTTGAACATTATTCTCAAGAATCTGCTGATACTGAGTGGAATCCATGCAACTCTCAACTTTAACAAGATTCCCGGTGCCGGCATTGGCCACACAGCCCCAAAGAATGATGGAACCTCCACCAAATTCTACAGTGGGTAGCAAGAGTTTTTCTTGGAATGCTGTTTTTTTTGGACGCCATGCATAACGCCTTTTTGTATGACCAAAAAACTCAATCATTGTTTCATAAGTCCACAGGACCTTCTTCCAAAATGAAGCTGGCTTGTCCAAATGTGCTTTTGCATACCTCAGACGACTCTGTTTGTGGCGTGCTTGCAGAAACGGCTTCTCTCTCATCACTCTCCCATACAGCTTCTCCTTGTGCAAAGTGTGCTGTATTGTTGACTGATGCACAGTGACACCATCTGCAGCAAGATGATGCTGCAGCTCTTTGGAGGTGGTCTGTGGATTGTCCTTGACTCTTCTCACCATTCTTCTTCTCTGCCTTTCTGATATTTTTCTTGGCCTGCCACTTCTGGGCTTAACAAGAACTGTCCCTGTGGTCTTCCATTTCCTTACTATGTTCCTCATAGTGGAAGCTGACAGGTTAAATCTCTGAGACAACTTTTTGTATCCTTCCCCTGAACAACTATGTTGAACAATCTTTGTTTTCAGATCATTTGAGAGCGGGCTGTCCATGCTCGGCGACCATCAAACTTAACTGAACTTGAATTGTTTTGTAAAGAGGAATGGTCCAAAATCCCTTCATCCAGGATCCAGGAACTGATTAAAAGCTACAGGAAGCGACTAGAGACTGTTATCTTTGCAAAAGGACGATCTACTAAATATTAATGGAACTTTTCTGTTGAGGTGCCCTTACCTTTGCATCAGTCAAATTTTGGTTTAATGCATATTGCACATTTTCTGTTAGTAAAATAAAGCTCATTTCAATCCAGAAATATTACTGTGTCCATCAATTATTAGATATATCAAACTGAAATGGCTGTTGCAAACACTAAAATATTTAGAACTAAAAATGATTTAGATTAATAGGGGTGCCCAAACTTTTTAATAGGACTGTATTTTCTCATCTTTTTTTCTGTACTACACATCTCTTGTCAACTTCCTTTGGGATCTCAGAGGTGGTGGCCTCAGTGCCAAGAAACACATCTGAGTCCCCTTAGCAATATGCATTAAGAGAACCGTGAAGCAACCAAGTGTAGTCAGCTAGCATAGCATCGAGCATGGCTAAATGCAGAGAAAGACGTTGTACCACTTTCAGTGATGGTAACTTCAGTGCTGCAGTTGGCAATGGACGGTGTAACGGGATTAGCTGAAGGATCGCTGTCTTGACCACTTTTTGGCACAAAATGAAAGTCCAATCAAGCCAAGTATGGTGCAAGGATATGATGCAAGGACACCTACACATCTGTCTCTGACACATTGGGGAGTTGACGCTGATCCGCCCTTTTGGCCTGCACCATCATGCGCTTCTTCCCAGCCACTCCCCATCTCCCAGGCGTTTCATTGCAGGCAGAAGTACAGTGCAAGCCACCCACATGCCCAAGCCTTTAATGGCGTCATCAAAAAACTGCAGGCCCTGGAGATGTTGACGTTTATGCTTCTGGATACCCAGGCCTTCCGTCACCAGATGGCAGCTGGGGCACCTCCCTATGCTGGGCCTAGCCATTACTACTTCTCTTGGTTTGCTATCCCTGCTTTGCGCCTGCACGTGTCCCATAACATCAGTCGGGCCCAGAGCTCCGCGCTTTGCTGCAAGGTCCACTTGACCACCGATGCATGGACAAGCGCCTGTGGTCAGGGATGCTGCTTATCTTTAATGACAGGAAGGGTGAATGTAGGGGAGTCTGGGTGTGCAAACTGGGATGGCCTATCTCCTCTCCCAGCCCAAAATTCATGCCACAGGTTATCTGAAAGCCTACTGCGCTGCAACCTCCACCCCAGCTACAAGCTGGAAACGCTGTAACACTGGCGTGGGGAGATGTCAGCAGGACATGCTGAAGCTCATCAGCTTGGGGGACAGACAGCACACTGCCTCCAAGGTCAGGGATGCCATCCTGGCTGAGATGGCAATGTGTTTTTCCCTGCTGCACCTAGGGCCAGGCATTTTTGCGTACAGTGGGGCAAAAAAGTATTTAGTCAGTCACCAATAGTGCAAGTTCCACCACTTAAAAAGATGAGAGGCGTCTGTAATTTACATCATAGGTAGACCTCAACTATGAGAGACAAAATGAGAAAACAAATCCAGAAAATCACATTGTCTGATTTTGTAAGAATTTATTTGCAAATTATGGTGGAAAATAAGTATTTGGTCACCTACAAACAATCAAGATTTCTGGCTCTCACAGACCTGTAACTTCTTCTTTAAGAGTCTCCTCTTTCCTCCACTCATTACCTGTAGTAATGGCACCTGTTTAAACTTGTTATCAGTATAAAAAGACACCTGTGCACACCCTCAAACAGTCAGACTCCAAACTCCACTATGTTGAAGACCAAAGAGCTGTTAAAGGACACCAGAAACAAAATTGTAGCCCTGCACCAGGCTGGGAACACTGAATCTGCAATAGGCAACCAGCTTGGATTGAAGAAATCAACTGTGGGAGCAATAATTAGAAAATGGAAGACATACAAGACCACTGATAATCTCCCTCGATCTGGGGCTCCACGCAAAATCTCACCCCGTGGGGTCAAAATGATCACAAGAACGGTGTGCAAAAATCCCAGAACCACGCGGGGGGACCTAGTGAATGAACTGCAGAGAGCTGGGACCAATGTAACAAAGCCTACCATCAGTAACACACTCCGCCGCCAGGGACTCAGATCCTGCAGTGCCAGACGTGTCCCACTGCTTAAGCCAGTACATGTCCGGGCCCGTCTGAAGTTTGCTAGAGAGCATTTGGATGATCCAAAAGAGTATTGGGAGAATGTCCTATGGTCTGATGAAACCAAACTGGAACTGTTTGGTAGAAACACCACTTTACGTGTTTGGAGGAAAAAGAATACTGAGTTGCATCCATCAAACACCATACCTACTGTAAAGCATGGGGGTGGAAACATCATGCTTTGGGGCTGTTCTCTGCAAAGGGGCCAGGACGACTGATCCGGGTACATGAAAGAATGAATGGGGCCATGTACCGTGAGATTTTGAGTGCAAACCTCCTTCCATCAGCAAGGGCATTGAAGATGAAATGTGGCTGGGTCTTTCAACATGACAATGATCCAAAGCACACTGCCAGGGCAACGAAGGAGTGGCTTTTTAAGAAGTATTTCAAGGTCCTGGAGTGGCCTAGCCAGTCTCCAGATCTCAACCCTATAGAAAACCTTTGGAGGGAGTTGAAAATCCGTGTTGCCAAGTGACAGCCCCAAAACATCACTGCTCTAGAGGAGATCTGCATGGAGGAATGGGCCAACATACCAACAACAGTGTGTGCCAACCTTGTGAAGACTTACAGAAAACGTTTGACCTCTCTCATTGCCAACAAAGGATATATAACAAAGTATTAAGATGAAATTTTGTTACTGACCAAATACGTACTTATTTTCCACCATAAGTTGAAAATAAATTATTACAAAATCAGACGTGATTTTCTGGATTTGTAGTCTCATTTTGTCTCTCATAGTTGAGGTCTACCTATGATGTAAATTACAGACGCCTCTCATCTTTTTAAGTGATGGAACTTGCACTATTGGTGACTGACTAAATACTTTTTTGCCCCACTGTATGTGATAATGGCCGGAACCTTGTAGCAGATCTGGAGCTTGCCAGACTCAAACACGGTCCACACATGGCCCACGTTTTCAACTTGTTGGTGCAAAGGTTCTTTGAAACCTACACCATTGTGCCTGATATACTGGTCAAAGTGCGACCATTTTCGTAAGTGAGAAGTAGCCTCTACTAGGCAGAAAACATTCATAGCGCACTCCTGTCATCTTCGCACCGTTGGCTGGTGGAGGAAGATGAGGGGGATGAAGTGGCATTTCATGTCACTGTCCCACACAAGGCTTGAGGGTGCACTTTAGTGCATCCCATTGCTTCAGCACGGATGGTGTGAAGGGGAGTGAAAAAGGGAGGAAATAGAGAGTGACCCTTACAGTTGGGGGTAGCAAAGTCATGCCAAGTAACACACTGGCACACATGGCTGATTTCATGTTGGGTTGCATTTCAAGAGACAAAGGCATAGTTCACATCATGGAGAGCAAACAATACTGGATTGAAAAAAAAAATTGGATTGAGCTGATATAGCGTGACTGAATTTCTGGGTCTCCCACCTAGGTTTTGGGGTACACACCCTGAATATCTGAATTGAGCGTACATAGCCTGAACTAATTGCTCTGTATCCTTGTTTTGGGGTTACACAGCCTGAAAAGCTGCTTAGCACGTATGTAGCAAGAAGTAACTGCTGTGGATTGCTGCTATGTTTCAGGCCCCCCCAAAATTCAAGGCTTTTTCCAGCTATATGAACTTGTAATTGCTGTGGAATGATGCAATGTTTCAGGCCCCCCAAAAAAATTCAAGGCTTTTTCCAGCTTTATGAACTTGTAATTGCTGTGGATTGCTGCTATGATTCAGGCCCCCCCCCAAAAAAAAAAAAAAAAAATTCAGGGCTTTTTTCATCTCTATATCAATTAGTCACTGCTATGGATTCCGGCTATTCTGTGTGCGGACAACTAAAAATGAAAGCTGTTTCTCCGCTATATATGAAGTTGTATCTGTTGTGTATCCCTGTTTTCCACCGTCCAGGGAAAGCTGGACTGATGTCCCTACAGTGTATAGCTCTGAGAAGAGCTGTTGGCTTTCTTCATTACTTCTTCCCTGCCTATCTGAAGCTAATTGCTATCTAGCCCTCATCAGATATGTTTCTCTCCATATATCTGACGGCAAAAATGTCGAATAGGGCGGCGGCCGTTCTTATGAATGGGAGGGCACATGTTTTCGGCAGACAATGGGTGTTTTCTATTTTTTTCACTGCCTCCATTGTCGTAGTTTCTGTCCCACCTCCCCTGCACAGTTATCGGTGCAAAACACACGCCAGGGAAAGTGGGAGGGGATACGAATTTTTACTGCGTATGCGGCCTGGTATTCGATTGTTAAAGAATACATCGAACGCCATGATATTCGATCGAAGAATTATTCGATCGAACGGCATTTGCTCATCTTTAATCTTCAGGAAAAGTTTTGAAGCTTACCAACAGTGACTATTTGCATGAAAGAACTCATAACGTTCATAGATAACTGATTACAGCATAAACAGATTCAACAGTCGCTTAAAACATTTGAATAATCGATCCGCCATTGCAAACTCACCTTGATTCAGCATCGCAGGAAATTACAGAAGTTGGTGTACGGTTCTTTTGCAAAGTTCTAAAGAGTTTTCAAACGATGAAGCCAAATTTGCAAATTTTGTAGAATTCCGTAATCGAAACATGCAATGGCGATCACTCAAAAGCTTACGACAGTTCTGTTAACTTGTGTAACTGCAGTTTCCGGCTACAATATTGTGTTCCATGCAGACACATGCTTTTAATGAGAGAAACCGAATCAATCCCTTTGTATGATAGGAACTGCTTCCACAAAAAATACTGGGAAAATTTGCAAATTGAGCCTAGTTTTGAAGACACAGAATTTGATTTATATTGTGCTGTGGAAGAACAAGAGACTATTGACGAAGAACCACTCAGTAGTACTGCTAAGTACAATCTGGCGTTCCAATCCCTAACTCAGTTGGCGGATATTTTATCTAATCATGGAACTTCAACCTTTCTAAACTACTTGGAAGAAATCAAGGTTATCCAAAACAATGCCAGACGAGGTTCTTCGTTATTACAACCCAGCTTGTCATATAACCAGTCTGTACATCAAGATGTTGCAGGTGCTGGGACTTCAAATGTTCCGGATATAGTTGATGGAAATACGCCACCTTCTACAAGCTGCAAATCTTCATCTGCGCGTCCGCAGGTAGTTGTGCCTTTTCAGGTTATAGGCAAAGATATGCATTTCACATCTAAAATTAGAGTAAAAGGTCGTCCTAAGAAAAAGACCAAACAATTAACATTCAACAAGAAGGAAATTGACCATACACCTAAAAATTCTTCAAACAAACGCCCCTAGGAAGGTAACAAAGTGCAGAAGGTATCCACAAAGAGGAGAAAAAGGGAAACAACCAAAACACAAAAAAAATTGCAAGAAAATGGAGAAATGTCTGATTTGCCACTTTCATTTGGGGAATAAGTCTAAAAAATTGACAACTTGTTTTTCTTGTTGTTCCACACTACATGAAGATTGTTATAGAGTGGATGGATGTCCGCAGTGCGAGGAAGATTAGCCATTGTAACATAAATGTCCTAATAAAGTGAAAATTTACTGGGATAAATATGATACATCTGCAGTTCATTTAAGTTTATAGGCACGGTACACGGATGGTACCTAAAAATAGCCAGGAGTTCATAGGTACGGTACCTAGAAATAGCCACATCCAGATTTTAATTCAAATTATTATTATTATTTTTTTTATTTTTTTTTTTTTTGCACACACACACACACACACACACACAGTCACATGACCTTACTTCTGTGATGTCATAAAACTAGGATCTGCTTACCTATTATGTGAGGTTCTGTTCACATTTGCATATGATGATGTCATAATGCACATATTTGCATATGATGATGTCATAATGCACATATTTGCATATGATGATGTCATAACGGAACCCTGAGGGTATATAAACCCTGAGCGCTGTGACATCACAGCCATTTCTTGAGTTGATGCTTTTGCTGACACTTCACTTTGGTTCTGGAAGAGCGAACTAGTTTGTACTACATATCTAGTGATTACTTCCATTCATTCTTACTGATCTTTGATCAGGGCCCAGTAATATCGGAGCCACCTGAGAACTTAGTTCTCTAATATTTCATCAGATCCGCCTTGGTAACTAAGCCATGAGCGCCCGAGAGCTGCGTCAGCTGATAGCTGACAATGATACATGGCTGCGCCGACCGGAGAATCAAGGTAAGTGAATTGTTCAGGAAGAGAGAGACAATATTCCCCCCACCCTAGAGGAGATTTCCTGGGAGGAGTTATCCCTGGGGTCTGCTGAGCAATGTTTCAGGGTAAACAGCACATTTTCCATTCCTAGTCGTTTGGGGTGGGTTTTACTTTCCTCCGAATTCCACCCCTGCCCATGATAGAAAACAGAAGTTCTTTATTCAGGCAATTTGACAAACTGGGCCCCATAATCACAAAACAATAACCCGTCTAAAACATAACTGTTATTCCCAATAAATCAATAAAAGAAATCCCAACAACGTTAAACCCCCCACTCTAAGGGTATGTTCACACGGAGGAAAAGGTCACGGAACATTCCGCAACAGGAAAAGACAAAAGGATATATCCAGCACTCGGAATCCGGCCTAATAAAAATAAACTTAACTTTTATTAAGAATTGGTCATTCTTCCATTAAAATTTTTTGATCATACGAGGGGTAAGCTAATGTCCCTTGTATGATCATAATTTTTTAATGGAAGAATGACCATTTCCTAATAAAAGTTAAGTTTTATCTTTATTAGGCCGGATTCCGAGTGCTGGATATATCCTTTTGCCTTTTCCTGTTGCTGCATTTTGGCTTAGCCGAGAGAGCCATTATCCGTGCACCGATCTTTTGGAATCCTGCTACAACGCTGACGGCTCTGACACGTGAGTAGTGCACTTCTAAATTATTATCATTTTTTCTGTATTAAGAGCTGTGACCTTCATATCTTTTTCACGGAACATTCCATTTGAACATTCCGCGACGAAATGCCGATGCAGCATCAGCTTTCTGTCGCGGCAACCCACTCCTGTGTAGGCCCGAATAAATGGTCAAACCATGTAATTCACGGCTGATTCTGCTCAGATAGGGCATGTCGCTTCTTTTTTCCGCTACTAGCTAGCGTTCGGTCCAGTTTCTTCATATCTCCCATCACTACCTTGTTCAGAAAAGAAACTGCCACCCCCCAGACCCTTAAAGAGGACCTTTCACTGATTTGGGCGTAGGCAGTTCTATATACTGCTGGAACGCTGACAATGATCTGAATTCAGTGCACTGTCGGCTTTCCCAATCTGTGCCCCGGGTAAAGAACTATCGGCCCTGGTACCATAGCTCTTTACAGTCAGAAGGGCGTTCCTGACAGTCACTCAGGTACATCCTTCTCCACAGCAGTGCCTATTGCGCTGTACTGGGTGAGCTGGGAGGAACGCCCCCTCCCACCAGATAATATTTGTCTATGGACAAGCACTGTCAGCTTTCCAGCAGTATATAGAACTGCCTGTGCCCAAATCGGTGAAACGTCCTCTTTAAAAGGGGCATCCTGAAGGGGGGCAGTTCCTCTGTATACAGAGTAACTGTTCAAGCATACATCAATATGATCAGCAAAGTGAGTTTTTGCTGAATAGATTTCTGGCGAGAGGTTACCCTCTTTGAACGGGCACCGGAACAAACAAGGCTAACCCCGAGAGAAACTGCCGCTATTATTATACCCTGGGGTCTTTTCAGACCCCGGAGTATAATAATCAGAGACTCAGGGGAGGTGAAGAAGCATAATAAATAGTGTAACTCACCTCTCCGGGATCCATTGTTACTCCTAGCACAGGCTTCAGGAATTTATGGCAATGTCCCAAACGTGACGTCCCCACGTGACATCTGGGACATTACTGCTCAGATCTGTTTTCAGGGCATCCTGTCTTGGGCTGGTTAAGAGAAAAAATAAGGAAAAAAATAAACTGGTAAAATTGCCGCCCCTTTGAAAGTGCTGCCTGAGGCGGCTGCGTGACCTCGCCTCAGAGGCGCGGCCCTGGTTGGGGGAAAGCTAGCGCTCACCTGTGTGGAGAGGGAACTTATGGGCTTTAATCCTTGGTGGCCAGCGCACATACAAGTCTATGACAGGGAGAGGCTGTTGCTTGTGTTTCCAGTTAATTTAGGGAACTAACAGCCCATTGGGGTTAGTGTTTACTGGGGAGAGTGCCTTCTATGCCTCCCTGTTGTTCTTAATAGCATATGCTATGGACATGCATTAATCCCCGCAATTATCAGGTTTGGCAATTATATCTCCCAAAGATCTTTGTTTGGCATTAGATTAGGCTTAGAGCAGCGGGACCGTTAGGGCTAGTTCACACGGGGGGCAATGAGGCAGATTTTGACAGCAGATTTCGCCTCAAAACCTGCCTCCATACAATGGTGGTCTATGGAGACTGCTAGCTTTCATTTTTCTGCTAGCAGTTTTTTGCTGCTAGCGGAAAAAAGAAGTGGCATGACCTTTCTTCAGGCAGATTCCACCTGAGGAAAGCAATAGAAGTGAATGGGGGGCGAAAAACGTCTAGCATTTTTTTTTCAAAAAGAAATCCAGACCGAAAAAGTCTAGCGTTTTTTTTTTTTTTACATTCTAATTACTTTAGGGGAGGGGAAAACCGCCTGTCATATTCTGAAAAAACTGCTCCAAAAAACGCCTCAAGGTAAAAAAAAAACGCTTCCTAATTAGGAAGCGTTATTTTTCGGGACCAAAATAAGCCAGGCGGTTTTTACGTGTGAACTAGCCCTTAGCATTGGGGATTTAACATTGCTGGGAGTTCTTTTATTTATTTATTGGGAATAAAAAAAAAAAAAATTCAGACGACTTATTGTTTTGTGATTATGGGGCCCAGTTTGTCCAATATTAGTTAATGGCGTCCCTTCATCCAGTGAATGATATATATCTTTATTCAGGTTACTGTTAAACTTAACTATACTGGGGTCTCTTCTCCTCAAAACCCTTAGCAATAACAGGATCCATTCCTATGGGCTAAATGTGTTACTTTTATATATTTACAGGTCAGGCAGCAATTGTCCATAGACTGAGGTCATCCCAAGGACATCGTGGAGAACCTTCTACTGGACATCAAAGAAGCAGGAATCCTATCACTGCGAGGACAGGGAGACGCGACAGAGCTCCTCCACAGCACAGAGGACTAGAAGAGAGCAGGGAAAGAAGCCGCTCTCCATTAAGACCCGCCCCTGCAGAGCCCTCCAGAATAATAGGAGAGAGTAGCAGTGATAACAGTCGTCCAGCAAGTGGACCCACAGCTGACACCACTGAATTTCAACGGCCAAATCCGGTTCCTGCAGAGCCCTTCAGAATAATAGGAGAGAGTAGCAGTGATAGCAGCCGACCAGCAAGTGGATCCACAGCTGACACCACTGAATTTCAACGGCCAAATCCGGTTCCACCGCCTGAGGATCCAATTCCAAGCAGATCTCCTGTATACTCCTACCCTGCAACCCGTGCATTCAGTAGATTCATTCAGCTGCTGGACATGGGTGGGATGACCCCAACGTCACCGGCAATGCCACAGGGGCAACCACTTGAACCACATGCCCAATATCTACTTTGGCACGAGAGACGGCAGGAGAGACGGCAGCGTCCGCCCAGCAGGAGAACTCTGCAAATTCAGAACTTACCCACTAGAGAGGTAATACCTCAGGAGGAGGCCCAGTCATGTGTAATCTGCATGACTGAATATGAGATTGGAGAGCAAGTCACAGAGCTTCCCTGTACTCATAACTTTCATCAGGGTTGCATCTCGACCTGGCTCCGCTCTCACTCTCAGTGCCCCCTGTGCCGTACCCACTGCTTCCAATGAAGCGCCATGAAGGGCTATGAACAGAGACATCCCAAAATAATGGAAGGTAAGCCATCTATATTTCATCTTTTCCCTCCGCCCTATCAGATGTATGTGACATGTAACATAGAAATAATAACATTTTATCTTTTGCTATCCAGAAAGAATATCCAAGCCTGGAAAAAGAACAGCCTGAACTACAATCCGTTACAGGACACGGCAGCTCCAGCCCCGGATGGTGCCATATACTTTATTCCATGGCAAATTCTTCCTAAAAAAAATAAAAAAAAAAAAAAAAAAAAAAGATTGTGTAAATTGTTTTTACTTTTTTTTACTGTATATAATAATATTTTGTGATCTAGCAGCGTATCATGATAAGTAAGACAGAGGTATCAGTTACACCAAATACACGACCGCACCAACAGATATACATGGGCCTAAGTGCACAAGGAGGCTCAAGGCCCCTCTGTTATTCTCCAACTCTCTCAAAACACCTGGAAGGGGCCCTCAGAAAGGTTGACTGCCTGGACTCCCAGGGTGGACAAGTGTCCTCAGCCCAGCAGAATAACATAACATGAGCACTCTATGTGCCAGTCATATCAGAAAAGCAATGTGACTGACACATTTAGCATTAATGTCACAAAAATGGGGAGTGATCTGCAAAAAGGGGGTGTTCTCCCAAAAGGGTTTGGGCCGCCGGACAATTTTTACAAAACGCTTTGTGCACCAGGTCTCCCAGAGGCCAATATGTCAAATTTAGCAAGTGTTTGTATATGTAGACACAAGTATAATAAATGGCACATGGTAGGTGGGGCCCTGTTTCAGATTTTGAAACTGGTCCCAAAAACTGCCTGTATGATGGTGAAGAGGGGACTAGAACACATTCACATTCAGACACTACAGACTTACACAATTCTGGACACCTAAAAATTAGAGATGCGCAAACAGTGTTCTATGGAACACATGTTCGATCGGATATCAAGCTGTTCGAGATGTTCAATTCCATAAGGACACCACGTGGCAAACTCCCAAAAAATTTGATTCCCCTCCCACCTTCCCTGGCGCTTTTTTTGCACCAATAACAGCGCAGGGGAGGTGGGACAGGAACTACGACAACGGGGGCATTGAAAAAAATCAGAAAAAGTCATTGGCTGCCGAAATCAGGTGACCTCCATTTTAGACGAATAGTGGATTTCAAATCCGGGTCATATGAGACTGTGAACTTTGTGACTATGAGACAGGGATAGCTGTACTGGCAGGGATAGCTAGGGATAACCTTTATTTATGTGGGAATGTTATTAAAAATAACTTTTTGGGGCTCTATCGGGTGTGTAATTGTGTTTTTTGTGAGATAAACTTTTTCCCATTGGATTGCATTGAGCAGCGTTGATTGGCCGAATGAGATACAGAAGACGTGCAGAGAATCAGCAGTGTTGAGCCAGTTCTGCTCAACTACACCGTGTGCCGGTCAGCACTGCTGTGCGAGCTCGGCACACACTCAGCTCTGCATCACCGCTGGCATTGGCCAGTATACAGAATCAGTATACAGAATCAGCAAAGCTGAGTGTGTGCTGAGCTCGCACAGCAGAGCCGACCAGCACACCGTGTAGTTGAGCAGAACTGGCTCAATACAGCAGAGGTGAGTGTGTGCACTCGCTCGGCTGCATCACCGCATACCCATAGGAAAGCAATGGCCAGTCTCCAGCCAATCAGCGCTGGCTCTGCCGGAGGAGCCGGAGTCTAAGGGCGGACCTGAATGGAGACTGGTGTGGAGCGATCTTAGACTCCGCCTCCTCCGGCAGAGCCAGCGCTGATTGGCCGAAGGCTGGCCAATCAACGCTGGCCAATGCATTCCTATGGGTATGCGGTGATGCAGCAGAGCTGAGCGAGTACACACATTCACCTCTGCTGTGCAGAGACTCAGCAGTGTTGAGCCAGTTCTGCTCAACTACACCGTGTGCCGGTCAGCACTGCTGTGCGAGCTCGGCACACACTCAGCTCTGCATCCCCGCTGGCATTGGCTACCGTTAATTGGCCAGTATACAGAATCAGTATACAGAATCAGCAGAGCTGGGTGTGTGCCGAGCTCGCACAGCAGAGCCGACCGGCACACAGTGTAGTTGAGCAGAACTGGCTCAACACAGCAGAGGTGAGTGTGTGCACTCGCTCAGCTCGACTGCATCACTGCATACCCATAGGAATGCATTGGCCAGTCTCCAGCCAATCAGCGCTGGCTCTGCCGGAGGAGGCAGAGTCTAAGGTCGGACCTGAATGGAGACTGGTGTGGAGCGATCTTAGACTCCGCCTCCTCCGGCAGAGCCAGCGCTGATTGGCCGAATTCTGAAGACTGGCCAATCAACGCTGGCCAATGCATTCCTATGGGAAAAAGTTAGCTTGCGAAAATTGCAAGCTGACAGGGATTTCCATGTAATAAAGTGACTTATATGCCCCCAGACATGCTTCCCCTGCCGTCCCAGTGTCATTCCAGGGTGTTGGTATCATTTCCTGTGGTGTCATAGTGGACTTGGTGACCCTCCTGAGATGGATTTGGGTTTCCCCCTTAACGAGTATATGTTCCCCATAGATTATAATGGGGTTCGAAACCCGTTCGAACAGTCGAACAGTGAGCGGCTGTTCGAATCGGATTTCAAACTTCGAACATTTGGGTGTTCGCTCATCTCTACTAAAAATCTGTTACAATCGTTCACCCCCTTCTGCTGCTCATACAGATGCTCCAGCATGTTTAAGGGGGAGTTTCATTAAATTGGAAGATGGCAGATAAGCCAGTCCAAGAGCAGACCATTTGACACTGCAAATCGAGAAGTGTGTTGTTTGCAACGTAAGAACGGCTGGAATGCACAGAGATATTTCAGACCATGAGGAGCAGCTCTTTTAAGCCACTATACAGGTCAATAAAATGCCGAACCACCTGCTTAACCACTTCCGGACCGCCCATACACTACATATGTCCGGGAAGTGGTTGTCTAGTTCTGCCAGGACGTACCTGTACGTCCACCAGAACACAGCAGCTGCACGAACATCGTGTAGCTGCTTTCAATAGGAGCCGGCTGTAACTTCAGCCGGAGCTCCTAGAGAGAAGACAGGGCAGATTTATTACCTCCCCTGCCTTCTCCATCGCTGTGTATACAGCGCTCAATGAGCGCTGTATACACAGCTATGGACGCAGCCATAAATCAGCTGCCCTCTGACCAGGCAGACACGTGATCCGCTGGGAGCAGTGTCCTGCCAGAGCTGCTGGGTCCTACAGGACTCAGATCAGCTCTGCATACTGTTTATACAGTGTGCAGGAGTCTGTATTCCTCCTGTAACTGAGGTTAAATGTAGCAGCCCCAGTTATAGGAGAAATCAGCCTCACTAACAAAAAAAAAAGTGATCAGATGTCCCCAAAGGTCTCTTAGCACCTTATGGGGACACAATCTGAAAAAATAAAATAAAATAAAAATATAATAAAAAAGTTTTAAAAAATGTAAATAAAATAATAATAAAAAATAAATAAATAATACGCTAATAAAACGCCATTATTAAAGGTTATAGCCCCGCCCCCGACGGTACCATACAAAATAAAAATTACCGTAACGGAGAGGAAAAACTATTTTGTAAAGTTTTTCAGTGGCACTTTGTGTTATTAAATTAAAAAAAATATATAAATTGAAAACCAGACACAATTTCCCTCCTATTTTGTTTATATTTTCCTGGATATAAAAAAAATTAAAACACATTTGAAAATAAAGATAACATAAAAATAAAGCCCTATGTGTCCCCGAAAAAAGACGCAAAAATTAGTTGACTGAGACATACGAGAAAATTTTTACAGACCTCAAAACCGCACATACAAAATAAACCTAAAATGTGTCTGGTCCTGGACCACAAATTGGCCCGGTACTGAAGTGGTTAAGAACATACACCATACAAGACATACATATTTGGTTTATTGCAGCATAGCAACAATATTGGCGCCATTATCACTGGCAAAACTGTCCAGTTGGAGTTGGCGGAGAGCCATCCAGTAGGATACTTGCTGCAGGATACAGTGAAGCAGCTCCTCTGTGCGGCTCCTCTGACCCAGGTTTATTACTTACAGAACTGTATGGCAGAACGAAACGGTCCAGAGAGAAGGATGGGCCCTGCATAGTGTGGGAACTGGGCCTGAACAATCAGGGTAGAACTATCACTTGGCCTTGCTGCGTTTTTCCATTGTGGCCGCTGAGAACATATGGCTCTTGTCCATAATTACTGCTCCACATGGCCAGTGAGATTGAACGCATGCCATCAGATACAAGCACAGTCAGTTGTAGAAAAGTGGAAGATACATGAAATAGTCTACAAAGCCCTATACAAAGGACTCTTGTACACAGCAGCTATCCAGCACAGGTCGTCCTCAGGGTCAGGGGTTAGCAGATTTGGCCAGGCCTGACCTTTGGATACAACTTCTTTATAAAACACCTTAGCCGGGACTACTGGAGAAGACTTTACAGCTGAACAATGCAGTGGAGGTGCAGGGTAGTAGTCTGAGGGGCTCATCTCCTGAGGGGAGACATGAGGAGGTGATGTTCCCCTGTTTTAGGACAGGCTCCAACTCACTAGTGCAGGAGCCGCACACTCTCCTAGGAGGGGGGAGGGCTAATCTAGCAGATTCTAGAACCCTCAGAGTCATCAGCAGATGCCATTGGCTGGCAGGATCATGTGACGGACTTATGGCACGTCCCATTACAAGCAAGTAATAAACCAATATTTATGCGGACAGAGCAATATGTCATTTTGAGCATTAGGTGGCAGCAAGACAATAAACCTAATGTGAGCTAATGTAGTCTAATGTAATGCCAATAGGAATGCTATGCTGGGACTATGGATGAAAATCCTACATATATATATATATATATATATATATATATATATATATATATATATATATACACACACAACAGCATGAAATTAAAAGTTCTCTAAAAGAAACAATAACTTACACGGCTCACCCTAAATACTGTACAAGCAATAATACTAAGTCGTACCATCTCCAGAATAATCCAGAGTCATGTAGGTAATAAGGAAAGACCTAGCAGCTGTCAGTGAGTACATTACACTGTTATAGGACCCCACTGAGAGATATCCCATCACATAGTATATGCCATAGTAATGGGGCCGGCTGCATTATATGATGTAACATAATGGTGATCCATTTACTTATCTGGATACAGACTGTAAATGCTCTTAAGACACCGGCTACATGAAGACTAAGGGCTCGTTCACATCTGCGTTCATCGGTCCTTATTGCAGGTTTCCGTTTCCTGCATAAAACAGATGCAGGAGACGGAAGCCTGCAGGAGACTTTCTCACCCATTCATTTGAATGGGTGAGAAAGCTGTCCGGCCGTTCGCGGCAGTGAGCGTTTTGCGCTCTCCGCCGCGAAACCAGGTTTTATAATCCGGACACAGAGTCGGACATGCACTACTCTGTGTCCGGATAAAAAAATCCGGTTTCACACGGCCGGACCCGGTCTATGGTTTCCGTCTTCTGCCATGCAGAAGACGGAAACCATAGTACGGAGACATGAACGCAGGTGTGAACCCAGCATAAGAAATAGAATAATCCGGTGCAGTATTTGTCTGATATCCATTGTCTAAGTGTGTTGGGCCCTAATACAGAGATCATAAATAGATCGGTAGACGCCAAATAAAGGAATAATAACACAAGCTCTTAATTTTTCCGGATACAAACCCCTTCCTCTTGAAGGGCAGGTCCTTGGAGCTACAAAAATCTGTTCCACCACACCAAATTACCCCCAGCCACAAGCACTGGCTCAGGGGCCCCAAACACCCAGAATGGCAGTTTTCCATATATAATAAGCCACTCCCCGGGACACCCCCAGCAAGAGCCCAAAGACCAGCCAGACCAAGAGAAATAATCCTAGGGGAAACTAACCACCATGTTTACAATTTCAACCAGCTCCAAGAACCCCTTACCAATTAAAAATAACCTGTATACAGTATAGCTAGTATATACAGTATGACCTGTATACAGTATAGCCAGTATATACAGTATGACCTGTATACAGTATAGCTAGTATATACAGTATGACCTGTATACAGTATAGCCAGTATATACAGTATGACCTGTATACAGTATAGCCAATATATACAGTATGACCTGTATACAGTATAGCCAGTATATACAGTATGACCTGTATACAGTATAGCCAGTATATACAGTATGACCTGTATACAGTATAGCCAGTATATACAGGATGACCTGTATACAGTATAGCCAGTATATACAGTATGACCTGTATACAGTATAGCCAGTATATACAGTATGACCTGTATACAGCCCTGAGAAATTACATAGAAATTATTAACTTTAACTTATCCCCAGCATGGTCAGTATTATCAGAGCTGGAGGCCTATACAGGGAGTATCAGTGCGGCCGCCATTACCCTCACCACACTGTACCAGGCTGTCCCTCTCTCACCACAGGACCTCCATTACATGTGTCCTCTCAGCTCCACCATAGAGACACCCTCAGTCCCCAGGAACAGTCTGTATTATATAGTAGTATTTATGAGATATCAACTATGTCTGCTGTGTGAGGTAAATACATAAGGGCACTCTGTGCCTGTATATACCCTGAGGTAATATTGTAGTATATATGATATGTCAGCCATGTGTGAAGTAAATACATGAGGGGACTCAGCCATGTCTGCAGTGTCTATGGCAAATACATGAGAGGACTCTGTAGCTGTATATATCCTGAGGTAATATTGTAGTATATATGATATATCAGCCATGTGTGAGGTAAATACATGTGGGGACACTGTGCCTGTATATATCCTGAGGTAATATTGTAGTATATACGATATATCAGCAGTGTGTGAAGTAAATACATGAGGGGACTCAGCCATGTCTGCAGGGTCTATGTCAAATACATGAGGGGACACTGTGCCTGTATATACCCTGAGGTAATATTGCAGTATATATGATATATCAGCCATGTGTGAGGTAAATACATGAGAGGACTCTGTGACTGTATCCTGAGGTAATATTGTAGTATATATGATATATCAGCCATGTCTCCAGTGTGTGGTAAATACATGAGGGGACACTGTGCCTGTATATACCCTGAGGTAATATTGCAGTATGACGAAGGCTAGCGTCGAAACGCGCGTCGGGTTGCCGGGTTGGCGCCTTCCCCACTTGTCTCTCCTACACTCTCATACAGCATGGGTGAGTAACTTTGGATGTGCAGCTTTTTTCAGTGCATATATTGCCAATACAAACTATGTGAGTCTATCCATTTAATCTCCCTGGTGTGTTATAGCAATTTAATATATGGGATACAATTCTTAGGTGTGTATATAGCCACATTACTATATGGCTGGTTTCTGAAATTCCAGTGATGTGAGTGTATACAATAGTAGCACTTTCTTTGCCTTTATAATAATCCCTATATGTCCCTATTCACACCATACTCTTGCCATCACAGTTTTTGCACGTTGGGTCCAATTCTTGGAGATTTAAATTACCACCTGGTTCACATATAGATCTACATTGCCACCTTGTGGCGCTTTGTATGTAGTACATTCCCATTACATTGTGTTTTGGTGAGTTACATGTGGGTTTATTTTGTATACTCTGTTTTTCCATTTGTAAAATAGTTTTTGTACATTTAATATACTCCAATCCTGGCCCATCGGGATAGTGTGTTTTTGTACTTTTTGAATGGTTTTGCTTATCTCAAAAGCTGGTTTCCACTTTTTTTGTGCATTCACGTTTTCCAAGTACTAGTCTTTTTGTTTTTATTGTTTGTGTGTTAAAGGGGCTCTGTCAGCAAAATCATGCTGCTAGAGCCCCACATATGCGTGCATAGCCTTTAAAAAGGCTATTCAGGCACCGTAAATGTTATATTAAACTACCCCCCTGTTTTAAAATAATAACCTAAAAAAGAATGTGCTCTACTTACCGAACGTGCACCCTGGGCGGGCATTCAGGGTGTGTCTTCATCTTCATCCCCGCCTCTTCTTCCTCCGATGTCCTCCGGTCCCGTCTTCCACCAGCGCTCGCGAACGGGCAGTGATAGCCGGGGCGCATGCGCAGTAGCCGTACTAGAAGCCGCATGCTACTGCCCATGCGCCCAGGCCGTTTTTTCATATCAGTGTCCGCGAGCGAGACACTGGTCTATGCAGCCTGCAAAAGAAAGGCAGATTTTTTGCAATGCATTAGCATTGTAATGCATTGCATTAGTGATCAGACCCCTTGGGGTTCAACACCCCTAGGGGGTCTAATAAATGCAAAAAAAAAAAAAAAAAAAAAACACATATAAAAGTAGTTCAAAACTGTGAAACCCATACATGTTAGGTATCCCAGTGTCCGAAATCGCCCGCTCTACAAATCTATGAAAATATTTTTCCTGTTCGGTAAACGCCGTAGCGGGAAAAATAGCCAAAAGTGCCAAACCGCCGTTTTTTTACTGTTTTGATTTGGATAAAAATTTGAATAAAAAGTGATCAAAGCAAGAACATTTCCCGAAAATGGTAGAACTAAAAAGTAGACCTGGCCCCGCAAAAAAGACGCCCTATGCATCCCCGTACACTTATGTATAAAAAAGTTACGGCCGTCGGAATATGGCGACTTTTAGAAAAAAAAATTTTTTAACACAGTTTTGGATTTTTTTTAAGGGGTCAAAATGTAAATAAAACCATAAAAATTTGGTATCCCTGGAACCGTACCGAAACACAGAATATAGGGGACATGTCATTTTGGCTGCACAGTGAACGCCGTAAAACCGAAGCCCGTAAGAAAGTCGCAGAAATGCATTTTTTCTTCAAATTAACCCCATTCTGAATTTTTTTTCCTGCTTCCCAGTACATTATATAGAATAATTAATGGTGGCATCATGAAGAAAAATTTGTCCCTCAAAAATTAAGACCTCATATGGCTCTGGGAGCAGAGAAATAAAAATGTTATGGGGTTTAGAAGGAGGGGAGTCAAAAACGAAAAACGAAAATCAAAAAATGCCATCGGCAGGAAGGGGTTAAAAAACATATTTAATGTCAATATTACGAATTATAATGCACAACAATAGCTATAGTTTAGGATTATATTTAAGCTAAAGTATTAAGAAAACACATTAGTAAATAACTATATTACATTCTGTTATACATGTTTGAAGAAGAAGTGGCAAAGAAAAAAAAAAAAACTTGTTAGTATATCGCAAACCACCTGTTACATAGTGGCTTGGAAGCACTTGTATCCGTCCCACTCCTAAGCAATCATATCATTTAGAGTTACATAATAAGGCAAGGCCAGTGACAGTAACAAAGTAAAACACTGGCCTAAAAATTGGAGCCCCAGACACACAAGGTCCTCTCTTCTACTCGTACTAGATCACTCAGCTAGTTAGACATGTATGTACAGTATTGTACTTATGCTGGGACTATGCATGAAAATCCCTATATATATATATACTGTATATATATATATATATATATATATATATATATATATATATATATATATGTATATATCAGCATGAAATTAAAGGTGCTCTAAAAGAAACAATAACTTACATGGCTCACCCTAAATACTGTACAAGCAATAATACTAAGTCGTACCAGCTCCAGAATAATCCAGAGTTATGTAGGTAATAAGGAAAGCCCTAGCAGCTGTCAGTGAGTACATTACACTGTTATAGGACCCCACTGAGAAATATCCCATCACATAGTATATGCCATAGTAATGGGGCCGGCTGCATTATATGATGTAACATAATGGTGATCCATATACTTATCTGGATACAGACTGTACATGCTCTTAAGACACCGGCTACATGCAGACTAAGAAATACAATAATCCGGTGCAGTATTTGTCTGATATCCATTGTGTAAGTGTGTTGGGCCCTAATACAGAGGTCATCAATAGATCAGTAGACGCCAAATAAAGGAATAATAACACAAGCTCTTAATTTTTCCGGATACAAACCCCTTCCTCTTGAAGGGCAGGTCCTTGGAGCTACAAAAATCTGTTCCACCACACCAAATTACCCCCAGCCACAAGCACTGGCTCAGGGGCCCCAAACACCCAGAATGGCAGTTTTCCATATATAATAAGCCACTCCCCGGGACACCCCCAGCAAGAGCCCAAAGACCAGGCAGACCAAGAGAAATAATCCTAGGGGAAACTAACCACCATGTTTACAATTTCAACCAGCTCCAAGAACCCCTTACCAATTAAAAATAACCTGTATACAGTATAGCTAGTATATACAGTATGACCTGTATACAGTATAGCCAGTATATACAGTATGACCTGTATACAGTATAGCCAGTATATACAGTATGACCTGTATACAGTATAGCTAGTATATACAGTATGACCTGTATACAGTATAGCTAGTATATACAGTATGACCTGTATACAGTATAGCCAGTATATACAGTATGACCTGTATACAGTATAGCCAGTATATACAGTATGACCTGTATACAGTATAGCCAGTATATACAGTATGACCTGTATACAGTATAGCTAGTATATACAGTATGACCTGTATACAGTATAGCTAGTATATACAGTATGACCTGTATACAGTATAGCTAGTATATACAGTATGACCTGTATACAGTATAGCCAGTATATACAGTATGACCTGTATACAGTATAGCCAGTATATACAGTATGACCTGTATACAGACCTGAGAAATTACATAGAAATGATTAACTTTAACTTATTCCCAGCATGGTCAGTATTATCAGAGCTGGAGGCCTATACAGGGAGTATCAGTGCGGCCGCCATTACCCTCACCACACTGTACCAGGCTGTCCCTCTCTCACCACAGGACCTCCATTACATGTGTCCTCTCAGCTCCACCATAGAGACACCCTCAGTCCCCAGGAACAGTCTGTATTATATAGTAGTATTTATGAGATATCAACTATGTCTGCTGTGTGAGGTAAATACATGAGGGCACTCTGTGACTGTATATATCCTGAGGTAATACTGCAGTATATATGATATATCAGCCAGTTGTGTGAGGTAAATACATGAGGGGATTCTGTGACTGTATATACCCTGAGGTAATATTGTAGTATATATGATATATCAGCAGTGTGTGAAGTAAATACATTATTATACATTAGTATAAGTAAATACATTATGTATTTACTTCACACACTGCTGATATATGATATATACTACAATATTACCTCAGGATATATACAGTCACAAAGTCCCCACATGTATTTACCTCACACATGGCTGATATATCATATATACTACAATATTACCTCAGGATATATACAGCTACAGAGTCCTCTCATGTATTTGCCATAGACACTGCAGACATGGCTGAGTCCCCTCATGTATTTACTTCACACACTGCTGACAGTTTATCAGTCTTTTATCTCAAACCGTCGATAAACTCTTGTCACAGCTGTCTCATTCACATGGGTTTATGAACAGAGATTGTTGTTAGAGATGAGCGAACGCTGTTCGTTCGAATAGGTATTCGATCGAATATCATGGCGTTCGATGTATTCTTTCACAATCGAATACCAGGCCGCATATGCAGTAAAAATTTGTATCCCCTCCCACCTTCCCTGACACGTTTTTTGCACCAATAACTGTGCAGGGGAGGTGGGACAGGAACTACGACAACGGAGGCAGTGAAAAAAATAGAAAACACCCATTGTCTGCCGAAAACATGTGCCCTCCCATTCATAAGAATGGCCGCCGCCCTATTCATGTCATTTCAGTTTTAGAGTGATAGAGAGAGTGTGGTGTCAGACTGTCAGTGCAATACAGGGCTTTGGTTAGGCAGCAATTGACAATAATAACAGCTCTTTTCAGAGCTCAATAATAGCTAGCTAGAAAATCATGCAACGTGGGCGAGGATGTGGACGTGCATACCCAGCTGGGTGTGTAATCCACAGTCCAGGTACTGGAGAGGGGCTGCCAGCAGTGTCCTTCGTCATTATGAGCAGGGGACGTGGGCTAGGATGTGAATACCCAGCTGTATATCCACTCCACAGTCCAGGTACTGGAGAGGGGCTGCCAGCAGCAGCAGGAGACATGGGTGCGGACGTGCATACCCAGCTGGGTGTCTAGTCCACAGTCCAGGTACTGGAGAGTACAACACTGCTGCTGCATGGCTCTAGTCACCCCAAGGGCATAAAACACTGCTTTATAAAGGCTCTACTCACCCAAAGGGCCAACAAATCTCTGCTGGTGCAAGGCTGAACTAAGTTAAAGGGCCTAAAACTCTGCAGGTAGAGGCTGAAGTCACCTAAAGGGCCTCAATCTCTGCTGGTAGCTCAGCTTAAGGGCCTGTAACTTAATTTGGAAGGGCTCATGCTAAGGGCTAGAAAAGTGAATTTTGGAAGGTCTTACCACATCACTCACACACACACACACACACACACACACACAATGACAGTTGAGGGTGGGTACTGTTGGATTTCCCATTGCCTATTCCATCTGTGGTTGTCATGGGCAAAGTGATTTAAAGGGGTGCTTGTTAATGTTTATTTAGCTTAAATTGGGGTTTGTGTCCATCCATTTTGGGAGTAAAGAAGGTTTCCAGATATTTTCCCACTTTGGTAGAGGTTTTTTGAGTGTGGAAAGTGTGTAGTTGTTAGGCTGTGATAGTGGGGTAATACAGGGACTTTGGTGTGTTAGATGTCCCCAGACATGCTTCCCCTGCTGTCCCAGTTACATTTTAGAGGTGTAGGCATAATTTGCTGAGGTTTCATAGTGGACTTGGTGACTCTCCTGAGTCGAATGGTGGGATCCCCTGAAACGAAGCATTTTCTCCCATAGACTATAATGGGGTTCGATATTCGTTCAAATAGTAGAATATTGAGATGCTATTTTACTGTTCGCTCATCTCTAATTGTTGTAACAAGTGGTCGTCATGCCGGAAGTAGTATGGTAACATTGTAACATGCCGGAAGTAATATGGTAACATTGTAATGGTAAAGCAGGGTTTGCACAGAGTCCACAGGTGTTGAAATAGGGTGCCCACCTGAACAAAAATGTAGTATCAATGAATATTAATGCGTCCTAGGAGGGTTATGACTTATCTTCATTCTCAAGTAGTAAGTAGAGGTGAGGTAATCAAAAAAGATTAATTTAAGGTTTGGGTCCAACAAGTTCAGTATGATGCGCACCTACTAAGAACTATCTATATAAAACATAGTGTAGAACACTCTTACAGCTTGTTAGGACAGTGCGGCAGCTGCGGCCGAGGGGTCAGGTCACAATCCGCTCCTCAGTTGTTGCGTTTTGCCAGCTGTCACATTCCCTTGCATCAGCTGGGCGTGGTTGGTTGTCTGACTGACCAGGGTGTTAGCCAATGTGCGCCCGGCGTGGGCAGCTGGGCTGGATGGTAGGGACCGCCCTTTCCCTATTTAAGGAGCCACGTCGCTCAGCCTGCTGCCCTAGTCTCATTCCAGATCCTCATTTCTGTGTGTGTGAATGGGTTCCAGGCTCCTCAGTTGACCTTAGCTAGAATTGCCCCTGAGATAGAATCACACGGTTAGTTGGGCAGTAAGCTGCCTTATTCTGAATGCTCTGGTAGCAAACACTGTGTACTAGTCTCTGTCTAGCTCAGAGGTTCTGACTAGAAAGTCTTGTTTGCTGTAGCGGCTGCTCTGAGCTGCACAGGCCGCATCTGTGATTTAACATAGCACACCTGGTTGGTGTAGTGATCTGGCAGTGACACTTACTGCCAGACCTTGTTCACACCAGGCTGTTCCTGAAGTTCAGAGCCCCATTGGGCTCCTCAGGGATTTTGTTTATTAGGATTTTTTTAATAACCCTGCTGACCATAACACAGCTCCTAGGAACCTATCTATAAAACATAGTGTAGAATACTGTCAGGACTCCTAGGAACCTATCTATAAAACAGTGTAGAATACTGTCAGGACTCCTAGGAACCTATCTATAAAACATAGTGTAGAATACTGTCAGGGCTCCTAGGAACCTATCTATAAAACAGTGTAGAATACTGTCAGGACTCCTAGGAACCTATCTATAAAACATAGTGTAGAATACTGTCAGGGCTCCTAGGAACCTATCTATAAAACATAGTGTAGAATACTGTCAGGGCTCCTAGGAACCTATCTATAAAACATAGTGTAGAATACTGTCAGGGCTCCTAGGAGCCTATCTATAAAACATAGTGTAGAATACTGTCAGGACTCCTAGGAACCTATCTATAAAACATAGTGTAGAATACTGTCAGGACTCCTAGGAGCCTATCTATAAAACATAGTGTAGAATACTGTCAGGGCTCCTAGGAACCTATCTATAAAACATAGTGTAGAATACTGTCAGGGCTCCTAGGAACCTATCTATAAAACATAGTGTAGAATACTGTCAGGACTCCTAGGAACCTATCTATAAAACATAGTGTAGAATACTGTCAGGGCTCCTAGGAACCTATCTATAAAACAGTGTAGAATACTGTCAGGACTCCTAGGAACCTATCTATAAAACATAGTGTAGAATACTGTCAGGGCTCCTAGGAGCCTATCTATAAAGCATAGTGTAGAACAGTGTCAGGGCTCCTAGGAACCTATCTATAAAACATAGTGTAGAATACTGTCAGGGCTCCTAGGAACCTATCTATAAAACATAGTGTAGAATACTGTCAGGGCTCCTAGGAACCTATCTATAAAACATAGTGTAGAATACTGTCAGGGCTCCTAGGAGCCTATCTATAAAACATAGTGTAGAATACTGTCAGGACTCCTAGGAACCTATCTATAAAACATAGTGTAGAATACTGTCAGGACTCCTAGGAGCCTATCTATAAAACATAGTGTAGAATACTGTCAGGGCTCCTAGGAACCTATCTATAAAACATAGTGTAGAATACTGTCAGGACTCCTAGGAGCCTATCTATAAAACATAGTGTAGAACACTGTCAGGGCTCCTAGGAACCTATATATAAAACAGTGTAGAATAATGTCAGAGCTCCTAAGAACCTATCTATAAAACATAGTGTAGAATACTGTTATACATCCGCCCGGAATGAGGGATGGACTGAATGTTCCCTGAACCCAACCTTAGGAAGATAGCTTACAATTAAAGCTTACTTCCAGTTATACAATACATGAATAATATGGGGGAATATAAGAAACTTTGTAATACATTTTAAGAAATATTTTTCCCTTCAAGTTCCGCTTCACATACAGATGTAGCCAAATGTAACTTGACTCTTGATATGTTAAATAAATAAGAATAAAGAAACAGTTTTCTTCTTCTCATCAAGGAACTTATTGGCATATTGTTTCCCAGAATTCCCAGTAAAGAATATATGACCTGTCCGACTCTGCAGACCTGAAATGTGGCCGACAAAGGAATTCTCCTTACAGAGACTTAGTATTCCCCCTGACCCAGGTAACGGGAATCGGAATATTGTCTATTGTGACTGCAGGTTTATAGGATTTTAACAGCAAGGTAAAGCACAAATCATCTGGGATTTCGGTGCATTTGTTATTCCAATGTCAGGTGTCATGTCCACCTCAGTGACCCCTGGGGGGAAGGAGAAGGTGAATTTCTGCAGAAGGATTGTGAAAAAGATGAGAAGCTCCATTCTTGCAAGTGTCTCTCCGGCACAGGCTCTACGACCTAAAGCACAAACATGACAGATGTAGCATAGACAAAAAAAATGTACAAATGATGTAAAAACCTACAAACCACATTAGATGTGTGTACATATTACATATACATACAAGGGGTTGGCCAAATAAGAAAACAAGATTTACTAAAAGCCCCAAAACTCTTTGTTCAGTCCCAAACAGCCATCATATGTTTCCTCCATCACCCAGATGAAGACTCCTGATCCCCCATCTTTGGGCTGTATAAGCACAACAAGCCGCGCTATCAATATTAATACTGTGAATGGCCGCCATGTGATTCACACATGTGCTCACTTTTCTAATGTGTCACCAGTAACAACTTGGCCAATCCCACTATAGTCTATAGGTCCGTGGGTGTCTGTGGGTAACCGTTTTTTTAAGCAGACAGGCCCCTCCATCTTTCAGACATAGGGATACATAATGTCTATGTGTTACACTATATTTATGTATTTTATATGTAGTCTAGGCAAAGGGGGAGGGGGGATTTATATTTGTAATTATTTTGCTTTTTATTTATTTGTCATTGTTAGACGCTCTTGGGGTCTTGAATCCCAGGGAGTCTTCTGATCATTAATACAAATCCTGTATACTGTATGTGTATATTCCATATTCAGTATATGTTTGCATATCTTCCATAAGTGTGTATATTCTATAGATGTGTGTGTATATTTACAAATTTAAGTAAATGCAAAGTAAGTGAACCCTTAATATTTACCCAAAATTGGCAGATGGCATGAAAGAAAGAATGGATTCTGAAGGAGCAAAGCATTATAATATAAGGAATAATATACTGCCAGCTATACATTATACGGAATATGAGAGTCACCTGCAGTCTATATGGTCACATAACTCCACTGAGCTCTATTAGATTCTAGTTCACAGGAGGGAATATATTGTCCCATATACTGAAATATTTTTATTAAATTTTTTTTGCACACACACACACACAGTCAACATGACCTTACTTCTGTGATGTCATAAAACTAGGCTCTGCTTACCTATTATGTGAGGTTCTGTTCACATTTGCATATGATGATGTCATAATGCACATATTTGCATATGATGATGTCATAATGCACATATTTGCATATGATGATGTCATAACGGAACCCTGAGGGTATATAAACCCTGAGCGCTGTGACATCACAGCCATTTCTTGAGTTGATGCTTTTGCTGACACTTCACTTTGGTTCTGGAAGAGCGAACTAGTTTGTACTACATATCTAGTGATTACTTCCATTCATTCTTACTGATCTTTGATCAGGGCCCAGTAATATCGGAGCCACCTGAGAACTTAGTTCTCTAATATTTCATCAGCTCCGCCTTGGTAACTAAGCCATGAGCGCCCGAGAGCTGCGTCAGCTGATAGCTGACAATGATACATGGCTGCGCCGACCGGAGAATCAAGGTAAGTGAATTGTTCAGGAAGAGAGAGACAATATTCCCCCCACCCTAGAGGAGATTTCCTGGGAGGAGTTATCCCTGGGGTCTGCTGAGCAATGTTTCAGGGTAAACAGCACATTTTCCATTCCTAGTCGTTTGGGGTGGGTTTTACTTTCCTCCGAATTCCACCCCTGCCCATGATAGAAAACAGAAGTTCTTTATTCAGGCAATTTGACAAACTGGGCCCCATAATCACAAAACAATAACCCGTCTAAAACATAACTGTTATTCCCAATAAATCAATAAAAGAAATCCCAACAACGTTAAACCCCCCACTCTAACGGTATGTTCACACGGAGGAAAAGGTCACGGAACATTCCGCAACAGGAAAAGACAAAAGGATATATCCAGCACTCGGAATCCGGCCTAATAAAAATAAACTTAACTTTTATTAAGAATTGGTCAGTCTTCCATTAAAAAATTTTTGATCATTAGGGGGGGGTAAGCTAATGCCCCTTGTATGATCATAATTTGTTAATGGAAGAATGACCATTTCTAAATAAAAGTTAAGTTTTATTTTTATTAGGCCGGATTCCGAGTGCTGGATATATCCTTTTGTCTTTTCCTGTCGCTGCATTTTGGCTTAGCCGAGAGAGCCATTATCCGTGCACCGATCTTTTGGAATCCTGCTACAACGCTGACGGCTCTGACACGTGAGTAGTGCACTTCTAAATTATTATCATTTTTTCTATATTAAGAGCTGTGACCTTCATATCTTTTTCACGGAACATTCCATTTGAACATTCCGCGACGAAATGCCGATGCAGCATCAGCTTTCTATCGCGGCAACCCACTCCTGTGTAGGCCCGAATAAATGGTCAAACCATGGAATTCACGGCTGATTCTGCGCAGATAGGGCATGTCGCTTATTTTTTCCGCTACTAGCTAGCGTTCGGTCCAGTTTCTTCATATCTCCCATCACTACCTTGTTCAGAAAAGAAACTGCCACCCCCCAGACCCTTAAAGAGGACCTTTCACCGATTTGGGCGTAGGCAGTTCTATATACTGCTGGAACGCTGACAATGATCTGAATTCAGCGCACTGTCGGCTTTCCCAATCTGTGCCCCGGGTAAAGAACTATCGGCCCTGGTACCGTAGCTCTTTACAGTCAGAAGGGCGTTCCTGACAGTCACTCAGGTACATCCTTCTCCGCAGCAGTGCCTATTGCGCTGTACTGGGTGAGCTGGGAGGAACGCCCCCTCCCACCAGATAATATTTGTCTATGGACAAGCACTGTCAGCTTTCCAGCAGTATATAGAACTGCCTGTGCCCAAATCGGTGAAACGTCCTCTTTAAAAGGGGCATCCCGAAGGGGGGCAGTTCCTCCGTATACAGAGTAACTGTTCAAGCATACATCAATATGATCAGCAAAGTGAGTTTTTGCTGAATAGATTTCTGGCGAGAGGTTACCCTCTTTGAACGGGCACCGGAACAAACAAGGCTAACCCCGAGAGAAACTGCTGCTATTATTATACCCTGGGGTCTTTTCAGACCCCGGAGTATAATAATCAGAGACTCAGGGGAGGTGAAGAAGCATAATAAACAGTGTAACTCACCTCTCCGGGATCCATTGTTACTCCTAGCACAGCCTTCAGGAATTTAGGGCAATGTCCCAGACGTGACGTTCCCACGTGACATCTGGGACATTACTGCTCAGATCTGTTTTCAGGGCATCCTGTCTTGGGCTGGTTAAGAGAAAAAATAAGGAAAAAAATAAACTGGTAAAATTGCCGCCCCTTTGAAAGTGCTGCCTGAGGCGGCTGCGTGTCCTCGCCTCAGAGGTGCGGCCCTGGTTGGGGGAAAGCTAGCGCTCACCTGTGTGGAGAGGGAACTTATGGGCTTTAATCCTTGGTGGCCAGCGCACATACAAGTCTATGACAGGGAGAGGCTGTTGCTTGTGTTTCCAGTTAATTTAGGGAACTAACAGCCCATTGGGGTTAGTGTTTACTGGGGAGAGTGCCTTCTATGCCTCCCTGTTGTTCTTAATGTCATATGCTATGGACATGCATTAATCCCCGCAATTATCAGGTTGGGCAATTATATCTCCCAAAGATCTTTGTTTGGCATTAGATTAGGCTTCTAATAATCTCTATAAATCCCCATTAGATTATTATTGTTTTGGTCCCTGTATGATTACTATACACTATGAGCAGCGGGACCGTTAGGGCTGGTTCACACGGGGGGCAATGAGGCAGATTTTGACAGCAGATTTCGCCTCAAAACCTGCCTCCATACAATGGTGGTCTATGGAGACTGCTAGCTTTCGTTTTTCTGCTAGCAGTTTTTTGCTGCTAGCGGAAAAAAGAAGCGGCATGACCTTTCTTCAGGCGGATTCCACCTGAGGAAAGCAATAGAAGTGAATGGGAGGCGAAAAACGTCTAGCATTTTTTTTTGCAAAACAAAATCCAGACCGAAAACGCCTAGCGTTTTTTTTTTTTTTACAGTCTATTCACTTTAGGAAGCGTTTTTTTTCGGGACCAAAATAAGCCAGGCGGTTTTTACGTGTGAACTAGCCCTTAGCATTGGGGATTTAACATTGCTGGGAGTTCTTTTATTTATTTATTGGGAATAAAAAAAAAAATTCAGACGACTTATTGTTTTGTGATTATGGGGCCCAGTTTGTCCAATATTAGTTGATGGCGTCCCTTCATCCAGTGAATGATATATATCTTTATTCAGGTTACTGTTAAACTTAACTATACTGGGGTCTCTTCTCCTCAAAACCCTTAGCAATAACAGGATCCATTCCTATGGGCTAAATGTGTTACCTTTATATATTTACAGGTCAGGCAGCAATTGTCCATAGACTGAGGTCATCCCAAGGACATCGTGGAGAACCTTCTACTGGACATCAAAGAAGCAGGAATCCTATCACTGCGAGGACAGGGAGACGCGACAGAGCTCCTCCACAGCACAGAGGACTAGAAGAGAGCAGGGAAAGAAGCCGCTCTCCATTAAGACCCGCCCCTGCAGAGCCCTCCAGAATAATAGGAGAGAGTAGCAGTGATAACAACCGTCCAGCAAGTGGATCCACAGCTGACACCACTGAATTTCAAGGGCCAAATCCGGTTCCACCCCCTGAAGATCCAATTCCAAGCAGATCTCCTGTATACTCCTACCCTGCAACCCGTGCATTCAGTAGATTCATTCAGCTGCTGGACATGGGTGGGATGACCCCAACGTCACCGGCAATGCCACAGGGGCAACCACTTGAACCACATGCCCAATATCTACTTTGGCACGAGAGACGGCAGGAGAGACGGCAGCGTCCGCCCAGCAGGAGAACTCTGCAAATTCAGAACTTACCCACTAGAGAGGTAATACCTCAGGAGGAGGCCCAGTCATGTGTAATCTGCATGACTGAATATGACATCGGAGAGCAAGTCACAGAGCTTCCCTGTACTCATAACTTTCATCAGGGTTGCATCTCGACCTGGCTCCGCTCTCACTCTCAGTGCCCCCTGTGCCGTAACCACTGCTTCCAATGAAGCCCCATGAAGGGCTATGAACAGAGAAATCCCAAAATAATGGAAGGTAAGCCATCTATATTTCATCTTTTCCCTCCGCCCTATCAGATGTATGTGACATGTAACATAGAAATAATAACATTTTATCTTTTTCTATCCAGAAAGAATATCCAAGCCTGGAAAAAGAACAGCCTGAACTACAATCCGTTACAGGACACGGCAGCTCCAGACCCGGATGGTGCCATATATTTTATTCCATGGCAAATTCTTCCTAAAAAAAAAAAATGTAAATAAAAAAAAAAAAAAAAAAAAAGATTGTGTAAATTGTTTTTCCTTTTTTTACTGTATATAATAATATTTTGTGATCTAGGAGCCTATAATGATAAGTAAGACAGAGGTAGCAGTTACACCAAATACACGACCGCACCAACAGATATACATGGGCCTAAGTGCACAAGGAGGCTCAAGGCCCCTCTGTTATTCTCCAACTCTCTCAAAACACCTGGAAGGGGCCCTCAGAAAGGTTGACTGCCTGGACTCCCAGGGTGGACAAGTGTCCTCAGCCCAGCAGAATAACATAACATGAGCACTCTATGTGACAGTCATATCAGAAAAGCAATGTGACTGACACATTTAGCATTAATGTCACAAAAATGGGGAGTGATCTGCAAAAAGGGGGTCTTCTCCCAAAAGGGTTTGGGCCGCCGGACAATTTTTACAAAACGCTTTGTGCACCAGGTCTCCCAGAGGCCAATATGTCAAATTTAGCAAGTGTTTGTATATGTAGACACAAGTGTCATAAATGGCACATGGTAGGTGGGGCCCTGTTTCAGATTTTGAAACTGGTCCCAAAAACTGCCTGTATGATGGTGAAGAGGGGACTAGAACACATTCACATTCAGACACTACAGACCTACACAATTCTGGACTCCTAAAAATCTGTTACAATCGTTCACCCCCTTCTGCTGCTCATACAGATGCTCCAGCATGTTTAAGGGGGAGTTTCATAAAATCAGAAGATGGCAGATAAGCCAGTCCAAGAGCAGATTATTTGTCACTGCTAGAGATGAGCAAACAGTAAAATATTCCATGTTCGTTATTCGTTACGAATAGCATCTCAATATTTGACTATTCGAACGAATATCGAACCCCATTATAGTCTATGGGAGAAAATGCTTCGTTTCAGGGGATCCCACCATTCGATGCCAACACGTCTGCAATGCAACTGGGACAGCAGGGGAAGCATGTCTGGGGACATCTAACACACCAAAGTCCCTGTATTACCCCACTATCACAGCCTAACAACTACACACTTTGCACATTCAAAAAAACCTCTATCAAAGTGGGAAAATATCTGGAAACCTTCTTTACTCCCCAAATGAATGGACAAAAACCCAAATTTAAGCTAAATAAACATTAACAAGCACCCCTTTAAATCACGTTGCCCATGACAATCACAGATGGAATAGGCAATGGGAAATCCAACAGTACCCACCCTCAACTGTCATTGTGGATGTGTGTGTGTGTGTGTGTGTGTGTGTGTGATGTGGTAAGACCTTTTAAAATTCACTTTTCTAGCCCTTAACATGAGCCCTTCCAAATTAGCTTACAGGTAGGGTTGAGCGATCGTGTTCGGAAAGATCTGATTCCGATCAGCAATAGAGAAAATTTCACGATCACCATCGGAATTCCGAACACGATCTATTTATGTGGGATCGAGATCGATGAACTTTTCCCACAATGCTTTGCTTTGCCTTCACACTGAGTATACGCTGTATACTCAGTGTGAAGGCTCCGCTACAGTTCCATAGGATTGAATGGAAGCAGCCGGCACACAGCCTTAACCCCCTGCGCGCCGGCTGCCTCCATTCGTTCGAATGGGAGGCTAAACTAAACATTTCTAGCAGCTACTTACCTCTAGAGATGGCTGCTCCGGTGCCCTCCTTCTTCTTGCCTCGCTGCCCCGCCTCCCAGGTTAGTGTTTAAAGTGCTAGGTAGGCAGGGCTTGCGACTTAGGAGAGTGTGGGCGGGTACAGGGCGGGGAGACTTGATGTCTTCCTTCCCAGTACCCGCCCACACTCTCCTAACCTGGCAGGGAGGGGGCAGTGAAGGGAGAAGAGCAGCGTGGAGCGGCAGCGAGGCAAGGAACAAGGAAGGCACCGGACCAGCCATCTCTGGAGGTAAGTGGACACCAGGGGGGAGTAAGTTCACCATCATCATCCTGCTGAGATGGAGCCACTAAACGAACCCTTGCCTTCAAAGGCATGTCCTGGAGCTGCGACTGAGCCAAATCTAAACACAGAGTCTTTTGGAACTGAACAAAATTCAAAGTGTCCAAAGACTTTAGAGACTGTTGAAAGTAATGGGATCCAGAATGAGGAGTTCATCACAAGGCTGACAGACACAACTCCACATGCTGCAGCACAAGCAACCAGCAGTCAGACTAAGATGGTCTCTTCTTCGAGCAAAACACAAGATTCTTTGGCAGCCTGCTTTGTCTCCCCGCCCAATATTCCTGGCAGGAGTGCTGAAACACCACTCTCTTCCTCCTCCGCCGTTGAATCGACCTCAGCTACTGGCGTGGGGAGACGTCAGCAGGCCGCGCTGAAGCTCATCAGCTTGGGGGACAGACAGCACACTGCCTTCAAGGTCAGGGATGCCATCCTGGCTGAGATGGAAATGTGTTTTTCCCTGCTGCACCTGGGGCCAGGCATGTTTGTCATGTGTGATAACGGCAGGAACCTGGTAGCGGCTCTGGAGTTTGCCAGCCTCCAACATGTTCCATGCCTGGCCCACGTCTAACTTAGTGGTGCAACGTTTTTTGAAAACATATCCAAATGTACACGAGCTACTGGTCAAAGTGCAGCGGTTGTGCGCCCACTTTCGCAAGTGTACAGGAGCTTCTGCTAGCCTCCGAAGCCTCCAGCAATGCCTCCATCTGCCAGAATAGAGTGTGTGAGCAGCAGAGACCTTTGATGGAGTACCATGTCCAAAACCCAAAGGTTCCTCAGAGTCAGCTCTCCCAGTTTCTGCACCATGAGTTTCCATGGGTGGCAGACTTATGTGAAATCCTTTCCCATCCTTTCCACTGGACGCAAAACATTAGCATGCGCTCATCACAACTCCGGATATGGCAGCTGCGTTAAGCAGGGTGTAGGGTACAACGCAGACCAGGCCTGAGCTGTGGTTATGTTAGGGAACCCTGGAACGAGGACACAAGAGACAGTGAGCCCTAAGCTTATGCCCCCATCTGTCCCTTCCTATTGCCAGGCCCTATTCTAAGTAATAGGCGACAACCACGAAGACAGACCCTCCCTGAGTATGTGACACACAAAACGCAGTCAAGACAAACAACAACAATGGGAAGTCAACTTAGCCAAGGGTCAGTAACGAACGAGCGATGCAGTACCAAATCAGAGTCCAAAAAGAGAAGTCAGTGAGGAAAGCCAAAGGTCAAGTATAATAGAGTAATCAAAACAGAGACAGTAAGAGCAGGTATGCGCACGGCAATAGCAAGCACTGGTGTGAATAGGAACCAAGGTTAAATAGGGAGGAAGAACCCACCCCTGGAGTTGACAGGAAGGCAGCTGTCAATCACAGGGCAAGGCCAGATTAACCTCTAGAGGATCAGAGCAAACTGAAGGTGAAGGAGATGGGTGCGGTGGAAAATCAATTACCAAGGTGAAAGAATAGGGCAGTGTTCAGACAGTGCAAGGAGAACCAAACGGAACAAATCACAACCAAACACATCTCCTGCGCTGCAGCATGCGGCCGGATGTTACAGTACCCCCCCCTTTTACGAGGGGCCTCCGGACCCTCGCCAGATGGACCAGGTTTCGAGGGATTTTGGCGATGAAAAAGTTTGACCAAACGTGGCGCATGGAGATCCACACCAGAAACTCAAGTCCGCTCCTCTGGACCATACCCCTTCCAATGTACGAGGTATTGGACTGAATTCTGCACTCGACGGGGGTCTAGAATTTTTTCTACTTCATATTCTAGTTCCCCTTGAATCACCACAGGCACAGGTGGACTGGACAAAGGAAGGACGGGCGAAACATATTTTTTCAAGAGTGACTTATGAAAGACATTGTAGATACAGAAAGTATTAGGAAGTTGTAATTTAAAAGAAACTGGATTAATACGTTCTGTGATGACATAAGGCCCAATATAACTCGGCGCAAATTTCCCTGAGGGAACTCTAAGATGCAAATTCTTGGAGGATAACCAAACTCGATCTCCCACCCTGTATTCTGGACCAGGTAAGCGTCTTTTATTAGCCTGACGTTTTTGGTATTCTTGGGCTTTTACCAGGCTCAGGCGAGCCTGGGCCCAGACTGTGCACAGTCGTTGATAAATCTGCTCAGCATTGGGATTAACAGACTCAGTACTATAGAGAGAGGAGTACCTGGGGTTAAAACCATAATTACAATAGAACGGCGACATTTTAGTGGTGGCATTAACCCTGTTGTTTATTGCAAACTCTGCTAGAGGAAGAAAGGCTCTCCATTTTTCCTGAGCATCAGACACAAAACACCTTAGATATTGCTCCAAGGTTTGGTTGAATCTCTCCGTCTGACCATTTGTCTCAGGATGGAATGCTGATGAAAAAGACAGAGAGATTCCCAAACGACCACAAAATTCTCTCCAAAACTTAGATACAAATTGCACACCACGATCAGATACAATATTTTCAGGGAAGCCGTGTAGGCGGAATATGTGATCAATGAAGTGCGAGGCTAGACGTGGAGCACTTGGGATTTTCTTGAGCGGTACAAAGTGACACTTTTTTGAGAATCTATCCACAACCACCCAAATCGCAGTTTTCCCTTGGGAACAGAGCAAATCAGTAATAAAATCCATTGACAGATGGGACCACGGTCTGCTAGGTACAGGAAGAGGATGAAGAAGGCCCTCTGGTAACCTTCTAGGTACCTTCATCCTAGCGCATATCTCACAGGCTGTTACAAACTCCTGTACATCCCGGGACCAACTAGGCCACCAGTATGAGCGAGAGAGCAAATACTTGGTACCAGAGATGCCAGGATGTCCTGCTAAAGGGGAGCAGTGAATCTCTTCCAACACACGGAGACGAAGGTTGGGGGGTACAAATAGTTTCCCAGTCGGCGTATTTCTGGGAGCCAGATCTTGCAAATTAACCACAGACGTAGCAAGATCAGGGTTTATAGTGGCCATTACCACACCAGGGGACAGGATTTTTTCTGGCACAATCTCTTGGTCCCCACTGGGACAAAAACTACGGGAGAGAGCATCGGCTCGCACATTTTTAGTACCAGGACGATAAGTTACAACAAAATTAAAACGCATGAAGAACAAGGCCCATCGAGCCTGTCTAGGGGAAAGTCGTTTAGCCCCATCCAAATACAACAGATTCTTGTGATCAGTAATTACTGTAATTTTATGTTTAGCCCCTTCAAGGAAGTGTCTCCATTCTTCGAACGCCCATTTGATGGCTAAAAGTTCGCGATTTCCTACATCATAATTGCACTCTGCAGGGGAGAACTTCCTGGAGAAAAATGCCACAGGTTGCAAACATGTGAGAGTCTCTGGACCCTGGGACAAAACCGCACCAACCCCCACTTCTGATGCATCAACCTCCACCATAAAGGGTTGCTCCAGGTCTGGTGGCACTAAGACCGGAGCTTCCGCAAAACATGACTTTAATCGTTCAAATGCCTGTTCTGCCCCCAAAGACCAGTTGGTCAAGTCTGCACCCTTTTTTGTTAAATCCGTTAATGGCTTGGCAATTATAGAAAAGTTTTTTATAAATTTTCGGTAGTAGTTGGAAAAGCCCAGGAAACGTTGCAGTGCCTTCAGACTAGAAGGGCGTTCCTACTTTTTTATTGCCATGACCTTAAGTGGGTCCATACAGAATGAATCAGGGGTAATGACATAACCCAGGAAGGTGACTTTTTGGACTCCGAACAGACATTTGGATAATTTAGCAAACAGATTGTTTTGGCATAATAGCAACATAACATTCCTGACGTGTTCCACATGTGTAGCCCAATCTGGAGAAAAGACCAAGATGTCATCCAGCTAGACCACCACATAACGACCTAAGAGATCTCTGAAAACATCATTCATAAAATGCTGGAACACTGCTGGGGCATTACACAGACCGAAGGGCATAACCAGATACTCAAAATGCCCCTCCGGAGTGTTGAATGCAGTTTTCCACTCATCTCCCTCCTTGATCCTGATCAGATTATATGCCCCCCCCGGAGATCTACCTTAGAAAACCAGCGGGCACCCACAATCTGATTAAATAGGTCTGGAATCAGTGGAAGTGGATACTGGTTTCTAACAGTAATTTTGTTTAGTTCGCGATAATCTATGCATGGTCGTAAACCCCCATCTTTTTTATCCACAAAAAAGAAACCAGCTCCCATGGGAGAATTAGATGGACGAATGTGACCTTTCAGAAGGCTTTCCTGGATGTATTCCCGCATAGCCTTACGTTCAGGGGCAGAGAGATTGAAAATCCTTCCCTTTGGGTATTTAGAATTCGGAAGGAGCTCAATCGCACAGTCATACGGTCTATGCGGGGGTAACACCTCAGCAGATTTAGCATCAAATACATCACAGAAGTCAGACAGGAATTCAGGAATAACCGTCTCCTCACTGAGACAATTGGAGGTACACAAAGCTATGCAATGAGAAGAGCATTGATTTCCCCACTTTACCAATTCTTTAGTGGCCCAATCGAAGGTAGGGTTATGGAGACTTAACCAGGGAAGCCCTAAGATAATGTCAGATGACAAATTCTCCATAACAAAGAAGCTTATGATCTCAGTGTGTATTGAGCCCACTTGTAATGAGATCAGTGGTGTTTTAAAACGAATTTTACCCCTGGCCAGGGGAGTAAAATCCGCTCCAGTCACCACTAGGGGAGTGTCTAATGGCACAAGATCAAGACACACAGCAGAAATAAATGAAAGTTTAACAAAGTTAGTGGCCGCCCCAGAGTCTACCAGGGCCTGCCCAGACACAGATCTGTCACCACAGGACAGAGAAACAGGTAATGTCAATTTATGAGAGTATTCAGAAGATACCTGGTTGCCTGAGTGGTTCTCCCGATTACCACTCAGGCCCTGAAGTTTTTCCGCCGGCGTGCGTGGTTTGACGGAACTGTCTCGGACGAAATGACCTGGTTTACCACAATACAGACAGAGGTTATTCTGGACACGATATTCCCGTCTAGCCTTGGTATTCAGCGCTCCCAGCTGCATAGGCTCGTCCCCAGGGGTGACAGGAGAAGAATTAGAATTTTTAACAGGAAGAGAGTGGTAGACAGAAGGCTTAACAGAATCAGACCCTACCCTCTCTTTACGTCTGTCCTGGAGTCTCCGGTCAATGCGAACAGCTAGGGTCATGGCCTGTTCTAAGGTGGGGGGATCCGGGTGACCTACCCAAACATCTTTAACTGAGTCATTGAGACCTTGTTTAAAGAGAGCCCTCAATGCTGCATCACACCAACCTGTGGTTATACTAAGTTTCCAAAACTCAGAGCAATACAGTTCAGCGGAGTGTTTACCCTGCCGGAGGGTAAGAAGTTGTCCAATTTGGTTCGGCTCTGCGTAAAGATTTGAAAAATTTTTCCATGTCTGTCCACTCCTCTGCCTCGGGGGGAAGTTTAAGGGCCCAAGTCTGTGGATCCCCCTGTAAGAGAGAGATGACCACCCCCACCATCTGAGACTGAGATGCATGAGGATTGACACGAAAGTATAACATGCATGACTCCCGAAATGTCTCAAACTTCCCTCGGTCCCCAGAAAACCGATCCGGGAGTAACATTTTAACCCTGGGAAGGGAAATTACGTTAGTAGGTGTAGCAGCAGCCTCTGCTTGTTTTTGGGAGAGGTTGTGCACCTGATTAGCCAGTTCAGACACCAAACCTGCTAAACCCTCCATCCGAGATACCAGGTTTTGCACAAAAGCCATAGTAGGAGGGGAACCCCCCCCCCTTTTTTTTTTTTTTTTTTTTATGGGCTTGCTATTATGTTAGGCAGTGTTAGGGAACCCTGGAACGGGGACACAAGAGACAGTGAGCCTTAAGCTTATGCCCCCTACTGTCCCTTCCTATTGCCAGGCCCTATCCTACGTAATAGGCGGCAACCACGAAGACAGTCCCTCCCTGAGTATGTGACACACAAAACGCAGACAAGACGAACAACAACAATGGGAAGTCAACTTAGCCAAGGGTCAGTAACAGTCGGGCAATACAGTACCAAATCAGAGTCCAAAAAGAGAAGTCAGTGAGGAAAGCCAAAGGTCAAGTATAATAGAGTAATCAAAACAGAGACAGTAAGAGCAGGTATGCGCACGGCAATAGCAAGCACTGGTCTGAATGGGAACCAAGGCTATATAGGGAGGAAGAACCCACCCATGGAGTTGAAAGGAAGGCGGCTGTCAATCACAGGACACGGCCAGATTAACCCTTAGAGGAGCAGAGCAAACTGAAGGTGAAGGAGGTGGGTGTGGTGGAAAATCAATTACCACGGTAAAGAATAGGGCAGTGTTCAGACACAGTGTTCAGTGCAAGGAGAAACCAACGGAATAAATTACAACCGAACACGACTCCTGCGCTGCAGCGTGCGGCCGGATGATGGCACCAACACCCGGATGGGCAAAGATGTTACAGTATCACACTTAGCTTTTGGGGGTAGACCCTTAAAAATTGGATTGAGCTGATATAGCGTGACTGAATTTCTGGGTCTCCCACCTAGGTTTTTGGGGTACACACCCTGAATATCTGGATTGAGCGTACATAGCCTGAACTAATTGCTCTGTATCCTTGTTTTGGGGTTACACAGCCTGAAAAGCTGCTTAGCACGTATGTAGCAAGAAGTAACTGCTGTGGATTGCTGCTATGTTTCAGGCCCCCCAAAAAAATTCAAGGCTTTTTCCAGCTTTATGAACTTGTAATTGCTGTGGATTGCTGCTATGTTTCAGGCCACCCCCCCCAAAAAAAATAAAAAAATGCAGGGCTTTTTTCATCTCTATATGAATTAGTCACTGCTATGGATTCCGGCTATTCTGTGTGCGGACAGCTAAAAATGAAAGCTGTTTCTCCGCTATATATGAAGTTGTATCTGTTGTGTATCCCTGTTTTCCACCGTCCAGGGAAAGCTGGACTGATGTCCCTACAGTGTATAGCTCTGAGAAGAGCTGTTGGCTTTCTTCATTACTTCTTCCCTGCCTATCTGAAGCTAATTGCTATCTAGCCCTCATCAGATATGTTTCTCTCCATATATCTGACGGCAAAAATGTCGAATAGGGCGGCGGCCGTTCTTATGAATGGGAGGGCACATGTTTTCGGCAGACAATGGGTGTTTTCTATTTTTTTTCACTGCCTCCATTGTCGTAGTTTCTGCCCCACCTCCCCTGCACAGTTATTGGTGCAAAAAACATGCATGGGAAAGTGGGAGGGGATACAAATTTTTACTGCGTATGCGGCCTGGTATTCGATTGTTAAAGAATACATCGAACGCCATGATATTCGATCGAACGGCATTTGCTCATCTCTAATCTTCAGGAAAAGTTTCGAAGCTTACCAACAGTGACTATTTGCATGAAAGAACTCATAACGTTCATAGATAACTGATTACAGCATAAACAGATTCAACAGTCGCTTAAAACATTTAGAATAATCGATCTGCCATTGCAAACTCACCTTGATTCAGCATCGCAGGAAATGACAGAAGTTGGTGTACGGTTCTTTTGCAAAGTTCTAAAGAGTTTTCAAACGATGAAGCCAAATTTGCAAATTTTGTAGAATTCCGTAATCGACACATGCAATGGCGATCACTCAAAAGCTTACGACAGTTCTGTTAACTTGTGTAACTGCAGTTTCCGGCTACAATATTGTGTTCCATGCAGACACATGCTTTTAATGAGAGAAACCGAATCAATCCCTTTGTATGATAGGAACTGCTTCCACAAAAATACTGGGAAAATTTGCAAATTGAGCCTAGTTTTGAAGACACAGAATTTGATTTATATTGTGCTGTGGAAGAACAAGAGACTATTGACGAAGAACCACTCAGTAGTACTGCTAAGTACAATCTGGCGTTCCAATCCCTAACTCAGTTGGCGGATATTTTATCTAATCACGGAACTTCAACCTTTCTAAACTACTTGGAAGAAATCAAGGTTATCCAAAACAATGCCAGACGAGGTTCTTCGTTATTACAACCCAGCTTGTCATATAATCAGTCTGTACATCAAGATGTTGCAGGTGCTGGGACTTCAAATGTTCCGGATATAGTTGATGGAAATACGCCACCTTCTACAAGCTGCAAATCTTCATCTGCGCGTCCGCAGGTAGTTGTGCCTTTTCAGGCTATAGGCAAAGATATGCATTTCACATCTAAAATTAGAGTAAAAGGTCGTCCTAAGAAAAAGACCAAACAATTAACATTCAACAAGAAGGAAATTGACCATACACCTAAAAATTCTTCAAACAAACGCCCCTTACAAGGTAACAAAGTGCAGAAGGTATCCACAAAGAGGAGAAAAAGGGAAACAACCAAAACACAAAAAAAATTGCAAGGAAATGGAGAAATGTCTGATTTGCCACTTTGATTTGGGGAAAAAGTCTAAAAAATTGACAACTTGTTTTTCTTGTTGTTCCACACTACATGAAGATTGTTATAGAGTGGATGGATGTCCGCAGTGCGAGGAAGATTAGCCATTGTAACATAAATGTCCTAATAAAGTGAAAATTTACTGGGATAAATATGATAGATCTGCAGTTCATTTAAGTTTATAGGCACGGTACACGGATGGTACCTAAAAATAGCCAGGAGTTCATAGGTACGGTACCTAGAAATAGCCACATCCAGATTTTAATTCAAATTATTATTATTATTATTTATTTATTTATTTTTTGCACACACACACACACACACAGTCACATGACCTTACTTCTGTGATGTCATAAAACTAGGATCTGCTTACCTATTATGTGAGGTTCTGTTCACATTTGCATATGATGATGTCATAATGCACATATTTGCATATGATGATGTCATAATGCACATATTTGCATATGATGATGTCATAACGGAACCCTGAGGGTATATAAACCCTGAGCGCTGTGACATCACAGCCATTTCTTGAGTTGATGCTTTTGCTGACACTTCACTTTGGTTCTGGAAGAGCGAACTAGTTTGTACTACATATCTAGTGATTACTTCCATTCATTCTTACTGATCTTTGATCAGGGCCCAGTAATATCGGAGCCACCTGAGAACTTAGTTCTCTAATATTTCATCAGATCCGCCTTGGTAACTAAGCCATGAGCGCCCGAGAGCTGCGTCAGCTGATAGCTGACAATGATACATGGCTGCGCCGACCGGAGAATCAAGGTAAGTGAATTGTTCAGGAAGAGAGAGACAATATTCCCCCCACCCTAGAGGAGATTTCCTGGGAGGAGTTATCCCTGGGCTCTGCTGAGCAATGTTTCAGGGTAAACAGCACATTTTCCATTCCTAGTCGTTTGGGGTGGGTTTTACTTTCCTCCGAATTCCACCCCTGCCCATGATAGAAAACAGAAGTTCTTTATTCAGGCAATTTGACAAACTGGGCCCCATAATCACAAAACAATAACCTGTCTAAAACATAACTGTTATTCCCAATAAATCAATAAAAGAAATCCCAACAAACCCCCCACTCTAAGGGTATGTTCACACGGAGGAAAAGGTCACGGAACATTCCGCAACAGGAAAAGACAAAAGGATATATCCAGCACTCGGAATCCGGCCTAATAAAAATAAACTTAACTTTTATTAAGAATTGGTCATTCTTCCATTAAAATTTTTTGATCATACGAGGGGTAAGCTAATGTCCCTTGTATGATCATAATTTTTTAATGGAAGAATGACCATTTCTTAATAAAAGTTAAGTTTTATTTTTATTAGGCCGGATTCCGAGTGCTGGATATATCCTTTTGTCTTTTCCTGTTGCTGCATTTTGGCTTAGCCGAGAGAGCCATTATCCGTGCACCGATCTTTTGGAATCCTGCTACAACGCTGACGGCTCTGACACGTGAGTAGTGCACTTCTAAATTATTATCATTTTTTCTATATTAAGAGCTGTGACCTTCATATCTTTTTCACGGAACATTCCATATGAACATTCCGCGACGAAATGCCGATGCAGCATCAGCTTTCTATCGCGGCAACCCACTCCTGTGTAGGCCCGAATAAATGGTCAAACCATGGAATTCACGGCTGATTCTGCTCAGATAGGGCATGTCGCTTCTTTTTCCGCTACTAGCTACCGTTCGGTCCAGTTTCTTCATATCTCCCATCACTACCTTGTTCAGAAAAGAAACTGCCACCCCCCAGACCCATAAAGAGGACCTTTCACTGATTTGGGCGTAGGCAGTTCTATATACTGCTGGAACGCTGACAATGATCTGAATTCAGTGCACTGTCGGCTTTCCCAATCTGTGCCCCGGGTAAAGAACTATCGGCCCTGGTACCGTAGCTCTTTACAGTCAGAAGGGCGTTCCTGACAGTCACTCAGGTACATCCTTCTCCGCAGCAGTGCCTATTGTGCTGTACTGGGTGAGCTGGGAGGAACGCCCCCTCCCACCAGATAATATTTGTCTATGGACAAGCACTGTCAGCTTTCCAGCAGTATATAGAACTGCCTGTGCCCAAATCGGTGAAACGTCCTCTTTAAAAGGGGCATCCCGAAGGGGGGCAGTTCCTCTGTATACAGAGTAACTGTTCAAGCATACATGAATATGATCAGCAAAGTGAGTTTTTGCTGAATAGATTTCTGGCGAGAGGTTACCCTCTTTGAACGGGCACCGGAACAAACAAGGCTAACCCCGAGAGAAACTGCCGCTATTATTATACCCTGGGGTCTTTTCTGGGACATTACTGTTCAGATCTGTTTTCAGGGCATCCTGTCTTGGGCTGGTTAAGAGAAAAAATAAGGAAAAAAATAAACTGGTAAAATTGCCGCCCCTTTGAAAGTGCTGCCTGAGGCGGCTGCGTGACCTCGCCTCAGAGGCGCGGCCCTGGTTGGGGGAAAGCTAGCGCTCACCTGTGTGGAGAGGGAACTTATGGGCTTTAATCCTTGGTGGCCAGCGCACATTCAAGTCTATGACAGGGAGAGGCTGTTGCTTGTGTTTCCAGTTAATTTAGGGAACTACCAGCCCATTGGGGTTAGTGTTTACTGGGGAGAGTGCCTTCTATGCCTCCCTGTTGTTCTTAATGGCATATGCTATGGACATGCATTAATCCCCGCAATTATCAGGTTGGACAATTATATCTCCCAAAGATCTTTGTTTGGCATTAGATTAGGCTTCTAATAATCTCTATAAATCCCCATTAGATTATTATTCTTTTGGTCCCTGTATGATTACTATACACTATGAGCAGCGGGACCGTTAGGGCTAGTTCACACGGGGGGCAATGAGGCAGATTTTGACAGCAGATTTCGCCTCAAATTTCGCCTGCTAGCGGAAAAAAGAAGCGGCATGACCTTTCTTAAGGCGGATTCCACCTGAGGAAAGCAATAGAAGTGAATGGGAGGCGAAAAACGTCTAGCATTTTTTTTGCAAAACAAAATCTAGACCGAAAACGCCTAGCGTTTTTTTTTTTTTTTTTTTTACAGTCTATTCACTTTAGGAAGCGTTTTTTTTTTCGGGACCAAAATAAGCCAGGCGGTTTTTACGTGTGAACTAGCCCTTAGCATTGGGGATTTAACATTGCTGGGAGTTCTTTTATTTATTTATTTATTGGGAATAAAAAAAAAAAAATTTCAGACGACTTACTGTTTTGTGATTATGGGGCCCAGTTTGTCCAATATTAGTTGATGGCGTCCCTTCATCCAGTGAATGATATATATCTTTATTCAGGTTACTGTTAAACTTAACTATACTGGGGTCTCTTCTCCTCAAAACCCTTAGCAATAACAGGATTCATTCCTATGGGCTAAATGTGTTACCTTTATATATTTACAGGTCAGGCAGCAATTGTCCATAGACTGAGGTCATCCCAAGGACATCGTGGAGAACCTTCTACTGGACATCAAAGAAGCAGGAATCCTATCACTGCGAGGACAGGGAGACGCGACAGAGCTCCTCCACAGCACAGAGGACTAGAAGAGAGCAGGGAAAGAAGCCGCTCTCCATTAAGACCCGCCCCTGCAGAGCCCTCCAGAATAATAGGAGAGAGTAGCAGTGATAACAACCGTCCAGCAAGTGGATCCACAGCTGATACAACTGAATTTCAACGGCCAAATCCGATTCCACCCCCTGAGGATCCAATTCCAAGCAGATCTCCTGTATACTCCTACCCTGCAACCCGTGCATTCAGTAGATTCATTCAGCTGCTGGACATGGGTGGGATGACCCCAACGTCACCGGCAATGCCACAGGGGCAACCACTTGAACCACATGCACAATATCTACTTTGGCACGAGAGACGGCGGCGTCCGCCCAGCAGGAGAACTCTGCAAATTCAGAACTTACCCACTAGAGAGGTAATACCTCAGGAGGAGGCCCAGTCATGTGTAATCTGCATGACTGAATATGAGATCGGAGAGCAAGTCACAGAGCTTCCCTGTACTCATAACTTTCATCAGGGTTGCATCTCGACCTGGCTCCGCTCTCACTCTCAGTGCCCCCTGTGCCGTAACCACTGCTTCCAATGAAGCCCCATGAAGGGCTATGAACAGAGACATCCCAAAATAATGGAAGGTAAGCCATCTATATTTCATCTTTTCCCTCCGCCCTATCAGATGTATGTGACATGTAACATAGAAATAATAACATTTTATCTTTTTCTATCCAGAAAGAATATCCAAGCCTGGAAAAAGAACAGCCTGAACTACAATCCGTTACAGGACACGGCAGCTCCAGACCCGGATGGTGCCATATACTTTATTCCATGGCAAATTCTTCCTAAAAAAAAAAAAGTAAATAAAAAAAAAAAAAAAAAAAAAAAAGATTGTGTAAATTGTTTTTCTTTTTTTACTGTATATAATAATATTTTGTGATCTAGGAGCCTATAATGATAAGTAAGACAGAGGTAGCAGTTACACCAAATACACGACCGCACCAACAAATGCTCCAATATATGGCAGATATATGTAAATGTGTATATTGTGTAATGAGGAGATCATAGCTCCAGGGGCTGCGGGGACGGCAGATATACATGGGCCTAAGTGCACAAGGAGGCTCAAGGCCCCTCTGTTATTCTCCAACTCTCTCAAAACATCTGGAAGGGGCCCCTGGATATGATACGGTGGTATAGGTGAACTGTCTGGCGGTATTATATGAGCAGGGAATACAGGGCCGCATTAAATATAGGGCATATGGTGCACTCCTATCTTTTTTGATTGATTATTATGTAACACAAAACATCGAGATGCCGGGGATTGAACCGAGGGCCTCATACATGCAAAGCATGCGCTCTACCAGTGAGCTACATCCCCTCATACACAGTGTGAAAACGCTCATATTTCTGAGACTACATACCACCTATATGGCAGTATTACATTGGTATTATTATTATTATGGGCAGGTATATGGCACTTATATATGCTGGTACTATTCTGTCTACATTTCAGGTCTGTTATCAGGGGTTGTAACTAGCAAAGACTGGGCCCCATAGTAACCACTGACTGGGCCCCCACAGCACCTACGGGGTATAGTGCACATAGAACATATAGGGGGTTAAAAAGGGTCTCAGACCCCACAACATTGTATATTCATGATCTTTTCTTAGGACAGAACATCAATATTTTAGTCTCTGAAAAATGACATGAAAGTGTTTTTTTACGTGTACTGCGTGGTAGCACTACTAATGTGTATAGTATGGGAGTATTATCCGTGTGCACTATATGGTGGTATTATTGTTTTGCACAGTGTGGCAGTATCATTTATATGCACTCTATGTTTTTACTATTTATTAGTATGACAGTGTTATTTCGGTGTGCTGTATGTGGGCGCTGTATGGCTACATTATATCTATATGGCGGTATTATTATTATTGGAGTATTTTCAGAAGTTTCCCATAGGGGATGTAGCTCAGTGGTAGAGCGCATGCTTCGCATGTATGAGGCCCCGGGTTCAATCCCCGGCATCTCCATGTTTTGTGATAAACAACTACAAAAACATCAAAGATCCATAAAACTGATAAATGTGCCGGAATTCAGAAAACATCTGCCTGTCTGTATTATAAAGGCTGAATATTATCTGTCCACCATTTTAGAATCCTATGTCGATAGTGACCACTAGGGGCGGTGTAGCTGACACAATACATGTATAGAAATACATGGCCAGTGATGTAATAAATAGTCCTCCTTATCTCTATAGCGCCATCCTATGCCATTGTGGTTTCCAGCTCAACTCTAGGAGCCTATATATAGAAAGAAAGCTAATAAACTGTTACACTGGAGCCTTCACACCCCACTGTCAGTATGAGTGCCCTGGATATGATACGGTGGTATAGGTGAACTGTCTGGCGGTATTATATGAGCAGGGAATACAGGGCTGCATTAAATATAGGGCATATGGTGCACTCCTACTGGGCCCTATGGTAGCGGGGGCCTCTTGGGACACCAGGACAGTCCCAGTTTACATCTGCTGTGAGGCATTAGGAGGCAGATTGCTGAATCCAGGAGGGGGCAGCACTGAGAGCATTTGTTGGGGGAACCTTGCGAGATTTGTCTCATGAGATCTCCCGGTGGTTTCGTCCAGACCGGAAATGTGCAAAATGGAACTGCTGTACATGTCACTGAGCTGTTAGTGTCCTTGTGAACATGATATAGACTGGTGCCCCCTCTATAGGGGATGTAGCTCAGTGGTAGAGTGCATGCTTTGCATGTATGAGGCCCTGGGTTCAATCCCCAGCATCTCCATGTTTTGTACAGATTATCTACATACAATACAGATGCTACATTTCAGAGCTCAGGTGTCTGGATGATCCTCAAACAACTGGATTCTGTCAAAAAATAAGCTTCAAAATAAAAAAACATTGTATCGTTCACCATCATATAATGTGGAAACATAAGCGCATGGTGGACAGTAGGGGGCAGTCAACTCAAACACAAAAACATCCATGTACGCACTTCAACTTGTAGGGACATATTGGATACGGATCCTTGTAGACCAGGGCTCGGCTCCACAGTGACAGGAGGCGCAAGATGTCGGGCACATGACAATTTATACTGGATTTCTGGCATATCACGTTCGTGGTAGGATGTGAAGTCACCAGGTGCTGCAGGGTCACCGGCAATGTATTACTGTACATGTATTGTGTGGACTAGACTGCCCCCTAGTGTCCATCATTTTCTCTACAGACAAAAGGTTATGCTCTTTTACATTAAATTCCGTCTTCGTATTATCCCCGAACATATTTCGTGAGACTTCATGCCTGTATATCAGTTTTACTGTCCTTGTTTTGTAGTTGTTTGTCTCAAAGGGTGGAGATGCCGGGGATTGAACCCGGGGCCTCATACATGCAAAGCATGCGCTCTACCACTGAGCTACATCCCCTATAGAATATTCTTACCAATGCTCCCAATACATCTGGGAAAAATAGTCTTGGTATCCATCATTCGCTTACACTTCAGCCCTCCAGGGGGCCCTGTACGTTGCATACCACGTTGCTGCCAACCACATCCTGACACTGTTCAGCCTCAGCTACATGATATGAGACGTATGGGGCCCCCTAGAGGACTGAAATGTAAGGAAAGGTGGCTGTGGGCAGCGGCAGGGATCGGTAACTAAACAGGGCCTAATACCTGCTGGGGTTATTTCCCCTCAGTACAGGAGGTCAATGGAACGTGTTGTTTCATCTCAGAATTGGGAACATTAATAGAACAATTATATAGGGGATGTAGCTCAGTGGTAGAGCGCATGCTTTGCATGTATGAGGCCCCGGGTTCAATCCCCAGCATCTCCATGTCATGTGATTAACACGTACAAAAACATCAAAGATCCAAAAAACTGATAAACATTCAGGAAACATCTTCCCGTATCCTATTAATATTATAAAGGTGAAAATTTGTGAGTTTGGATGTTTGTGGGTTTGTGTATTTGGATGTTCCTCAATCACAGCCAAACGGCTGAATGGATTTTGGGGAAATTAAACACACACACACATATTTGCCAGGAAAAGGTAGTAGGCTACTTAAAATGTGGCATATATGAAGCAGAGCACGGCCCGGCGTCATAGCACCCTGACGCCGGGGCCTCGCTCTGCCTCATATAGGACACACACAGGCAGAAGCCCGAGAACTATATGCACTGAGCGAGCAGAGAGAGCGGCGGGGGAGCGTGGCCAAGGTGAGTGCTACTACACTGGGGCCGATGTAGGAGGGGGACATGAAGCTGGGGGCAGAGATGGAGGGGGGACATGAAGCTGGGGGCAGAGATGGAGGGACAAGAAACTGGGGGCAGAGATGGGGGGACAAGAAACTGGGGCAGAGATGGGGGGCAAGAAACTGGGGGCAGAGATGGGGGGACAAGAAACTGGGGGCAGAGATGGGGGGACAAGAAACTGGGGCAGATATGGAGGGACAAGAAACTGGGGGCACAGATGGGGGGACATGAAGCTGGGGGCAGAGATAGAGGGACAAGAAACTGAGGGCAGAGATGGGGGTACAAGAAACTGGGGGCAGTTATGGGGGGACAAGAAACTGGGGGCAGAGATGGGGAGGGACAATAAACTGGGGGCAGAGATGGAGGGACAAGAAACTGGGGGCAGAGATGGGGGGACAAGAAACTGCGGGCAGAGATGGTGGGACAAGAAACTGGGGGCATTTATGGGGGGACAAGAAACTGAGGACAGAGATGGAGGGACAAGAAACTGGGGGTACAGATGGGGGGACATGAAGCTGGGGGCATTTATGGGGGGACAAGAAACTGGGGGCAGAGATGGGGGGACAAGAAACTGGGGCCAGAGATGGGGGTACAAGAAACTGGAGGAACAAGAAACTGGGGGCAGAGATGGGGGAACAAGAAACTGGGGGCAGAGATGGGGGGACAAGAAACTGGGGCCATAGATGGGGGTACAAGAAACTGGAGGAACAAGAAACTGGGGGCAGAGATGGGGGAACAAGAAACTGGGGGCAGAGATGGGGGGACAAGAAACTGGGGGCACATAATGATATCCAGTAGTATCAACACAATAGGGCTACACGTAGTATATTGTCTCAGGAATTGGAGTATTTGTAAAGGTTTCCTATAGGGGATGTAGCTCAGTGGTAGAGCGCATGCTTTGCATGTATGAGGCCCCGGGTTCAATCCCCGGCATCTCCTTGTTTTGTGATAAACAACGACAAAAACATCAAAGATCCATAAAACTGATAAATGTGCAGGAATTCAGGAAACATCTGCCCGTCTGTATTATAAAGGCTGAATATTATCTGTTCACCATTTTAGAATCCTATGTCGATAGTGACCACTAGGGGGCGGTGTAGCTAACACAATACATGTACACTCACCGGCCACTTTATTAGGTACACCATGCTAGTAACGGGTTGGACCCCCTTTTGCCTTCAGAACTGACTCAATTCTTCGTGGCATAGATACAACAAGGTGCTGGAAGCATTCCTCAGAGATTTTGGTCCATATTGACATGATGGCATCACACAGTTGCCGCAGATTTGTCGGCTGCACATCCATGATGTGAATCTCCCGTTCCACCACATCCCAAAGATGCTCTATTGGATTGAGATCTGGTGACTGTGGAGGCCATTGGAGTACAGTGAACTCATTGTCATGTTCAAGAAACCAGTCTGGGATGATTCCAGCTTTATGACATGGCGCATTATCCTGCTGAAAGTAGCCATCAGATGTTGGGTACATTGTGGTCATAAAGGGATGGACATGGTCAGCAACAATACTCAGGTAGGCTTTGGCGTTGCAACGATGCTCAATTGGTACCAAGGGGCCCAAAGAGTGCCAAGAAAATATTCCCCACACCATGACATCACCACCACCAGCCTGAACCGTTGATACAAGGCAGGATGGATCCATGCTTTCATGTTGTTGACGCCAAATTCTGACCCTACCATCCGAATGTCGCAGCAGAAATCGAGACTCATCAGACCAGGCAACGTTTTTCCAATCTTCAATTGTCCAATTTCAATGAGCTTGTGCAAATTGTAGCCTCAGTTTCCTGTTCTTAGCTGAAAGGAGTGGCACCCGGTGTGGTCTTCTGCTGCTGTAGCCCATCTGCCTCAAAGTTCGACATACTGTGCGTTCAGAAATGCTCTTCTGGCTACCTTGGTTGTAACGGGTGGCTATTTGAGTCACTGTTGCCTTTCTATCAGCTCGAACCAGTCTGGCCATTCTCCTCTGACCTCTGGCATCAACAACGCATTTCCGCCCACAGAACTGCCACTCACTGGATGTTTTTTCTTTTTCGGACCATTCTCTGTAAACCCTAGAGATGGTTGTGCGTGAAAATCCCAGTAGATCAGCAGTTTCTGAAATACTCAGACCAGCCCTTCTGGCACCAACAACCATGCCACGTTCAAAGGCACTCAAATCACCTTTCTTCCCCATACTGATGCTCGGTTTGAACTGCAGGAGATTGTCTTGACCATGTCTACATGCCTAAATGCACTGAGTTGCCGCCATGTGACTGGCTGATTAGAAATTAAGTGTTAATGAGCAGTTGGACAGGTGTACCTAATAAAGTGGCCGGTGAGTGTATAGAAATACATGGCCAGTGATGTAATAAATAGTCCTCCTTATCTCTATAGCGCCATCCTATATCATTGTATCACCGGCAATGTAATCCTTTACATGTATTGTGCAGACTAGACTGCCCCCTAGCGTCCATCATTTTCTCTACAGACAAAAGGTTAAGCTCGTTTACATTAAATTCCGTCTTCGTATTATCCCCAAACATATTTTGTGTGCCTTCCTGCCTGTACATCAGTTTTACTGACCTTTGATGTTTTGTAGCTGTTTGTCTCAAAAGGTGGAGATGCTGGGGATTGAACCCGGGGCCTCATCCATGCAAAGCATGCGCTCTACCACTGAGCTACATCCCCTATACCATGTCTCTATTAATGCTCCCAATGCATCTGAGAAAAATAGTCGTGGTACCTATCATTCGCTTACACTTCAGCCCTCCAGGGGGCCCTGTGCATTGCATACCACATTGCTGTCAACAACGTCCTGACACTGTTCAGCCTCAGCTACATGATATGAGACGTATGGGGCCCCCTAGAGGACTGAAACGTAAGCAAAGGTGGCTGTGGGCAGTGGCAGGGACCGGTAACTAAATAGGGCCTAATACCTGCTGGGGTTATTTCCCCTCAGTACAGGAGGTCAATGGAACGTATTGTTTCATCTCAGAATTGGGAACATTAATAGAATTGCTATATAGGGGATGTAGCTCAGTGGTAGAGCGCATGCTTTGCATGTATGAGGCCCCGGGTTCAATCCCCGGCATCTCCATGTTTTGTACAGGTTTATCTAAATACAATAAAAATGCTAAAATTTAGAGCTCAGGTGTCTGGATGATCCTCAAACTACTGGATTTTGTCAAAAAATAAGCTTCAAAATAAAAAGATTGTATCGTTCACCATCATATAATGTGGAAACATAAGCGCATGGTGGACAGTAGGGGGCAGTCAACTGAAACACAAAAACATCCATGTACGCACTTCAACTTGTTGAAACACAAAAGTGTTTTTTTACGTGTACTGCGTGGTAGCACTACTAATGTGTATAGTATGGGAGTATTATCCGTGTGCACTATATGGTGGTATTATTGTTTTGCACAGTGTGACAGTATCATTTATATGCACTCTATGTTTTTAGTATTTATTTGTACGACAGTGTTATTTCGGTGTACTGTATGTGGGCGCTGTATGGCTACATTATATCTATATGGCGGTATTATTATTATTATATATTTCCACTTTACTAATCACATAATGATATCCAGTAGTATCAGCACAATAGGGCTACACGTAGTATATTGTCTCAGGAATTGGAGTATTTGAAGAGGTTTCCTGTAGGGGATGTAGCTCAGTGGTAGAGCGCATGCTTCGCATGTTTGAGGCCCCGGGTTCAATCCCCAGCATCTCCATGTTTTGTCTTACATAATAATTTGTTCAACTTTAAGCAGAAATATCTGGATGTGATCCAAGAAACTGTAATATCTGATAAAGCAAGTATCAAAATATCCTTCACTGTCATGTGCAGTATTCCTAAAGATGTATACATAATGTGGCCAGTAGGTGGCAGTGCGCTCATACACAGAAACATCCAGGTATCTCCATGTTATGTGATAAACAACTACAAAAACATCAAAGATCCATAAAACTGATAAATGTGCAGGAATCCACAAGATGTCTGTCTGGACGTAACACAAAGGACGGATTCAACTATCAAAATGTCATCCTGCATTTACGAATCCCCAGTACAGTCAGTGATGGACACTAGGGGGCATTATAGTCAGCACAATACACTGCCTGTGGTATAATGAACAGGCATTTTTTATTTATATAGGGCCCATCATATTCCTCCATATAACATTGACAGCCCTGCTGCCTCCACTTCTGCTTCAGCCCTCCAGGGGACCCCGTCTGCCCCACATGATGTCAATGTTTCCTATTGGGCCCAGTCTTTACCAGTTCTGTCCATGGTTACAGACCTAAAATGTAGACAGAATTTTTTTCTGCCCTTTTGTATTTGGAGATGCTGGATCTGTGTATGTAGATATAGATATATCTGAAGACGGATACTGAGTGCGACATCTATAAAATAATACCGCCAATATAATAGAATAAATTAATCGAAAGTTACAGAAGGAGACGTAACAAGGAAATCCAGTATAAAATAACACGTGTCAGACATCTTGCACCGAGCCCCGGTCTACAAGGATCTGTGCCCAATATGTCCATATAGAAGCTGATCTCATCCTTGTGTGTTTCTGTTTATGAGCAGACCTACTGGACACTTTATGCCTATATCTCTACAATCTAGTGTATGGTGTGAAGGATATTTTGATACTTGGTTTATCAGTTAATACAGTTTCTTGGATCACATCCGGATATTTCTGCTCTGAAGTTGAGCAAATTTATCTTTTTTTACTGCCTATGTAGGCACACACTCTCCTTGATGTGGACGAGTGTCCCCAAACCCTGGTCTATAGTCTCTCACTCTGCCAATTAGTATCCCTACGCTATGCTGAGGATGGCCCAATAGGCCGAAACAGCGCTGTCCATAGCTGGGAATCTGTTCCTTTTGGGACAGAAATACTGATTTGGCAATTAAATCCACATGATGATTAAAAGACTTTATAACTGAGTCATTCATGATGTTAAGGATGCTGCCCTCTATAGGGTGGTGTACAGAGTGCACTCTGTTCTCCTAATTCCATCCAGGAGAATAGATTTGCATATTTTTTACCCAACTTCCTTTGGGATCTCAGAGGAGGTGGCCTCAGTGCCGAGAAACACATCTGAGTCCCCTTAGCAATATGCATTAAGAGAACCGTGAAGCAACCAAGTGTAGTCAGCTAGCATAGCATCGAGCATGGCTAAATGCAGAGAAAGACGTTGTACCACTTTCAGTGATGGTAACTTCGGTGCTGCAGTTGGCAATGGACGGTGTAACGGGATTAGCTGAAGGATCGCTGTCTTGACCACTTTTTGGCACAAAATGAAAGTCCAATCAAGCCAAGTATGGTGCAAGGATATGATGCAAGGACACCTACACATCTGTCTCTGACACATTGGGGAGTTGACGCTGATTCGCCCTTTTGGCCTGCACCATCATGCGCTTCTTCCCAGCCACTCCCCATCTCCCAGGCGTTTCATTGCAGGCAGAAGTACAGTGCAAGCCACCCACATGCCCAAGCCTTTAATGGCGTCATCAAAAAACTGCAGGCCCTGGAGATGTTGACGTTTATGCTTCTGGATACCCAGGCCTTCCGTCACCAGATGGCAGCTGGGGCACCTCCCTATGCTGGGCCTAGCCATTACTACTTCTCTTGGTTTGCTATCCCTGCTTTGCGCCTGCACGTGTCCCATAACATCAGTCGGGCCCAGAGCTCCGCGCTTTGCTGCAAGGTCCACTTGACCACCAATGCATGGACAAGCGCCTGTGGTCAGGGATGCTGCTTATCTTTAATGACAGGAAGGGTGAATGTAGGGGAGTCTGGGTGTGCAAACTGGGGTGGCCTATCTCCTCTCCCAGCCCAAAATTCATGCCACAGGTTATCTGAAAGCCTACTGCGCTGCAACCTCCACCCCAGCTACAAGCTGGAAACGCTGTAACACTGGCGTGGGGAGATGTCAGCAGGACATGCTGAAGCTCATCAGCTTGGGGGACAGACAGCACACTGCCTCCAAGGTCAGGGATGCCATCCTGGCTGAGATGGCAATGTGTTTTTCCCTGCTGCACCTAGGGCCAGGCATTTTTGCGTACAGTGGGGCAAAAAAGTATTTAGTCAGTCACCAATAGTGCAAGTTCCACCACTTAAAAAGATGAGAGGCGTCTGTAATTTACATCATAGGTAGACCTCAACTATGAGAGACAAAATGAGAAAACAAATCCAGAAAATCACATTGTCTGATTTTGTAAGAATTTATTTGCAAATTATGGTGGAAAATAAGTATTTGGTCACCTACAAACAATCAAGATTTCTGGCTCTCACAGACCTGTAACTTCTTCTTTAAGAGTCTCCTCTTTCCTCCACTCATTACCTGTAGTAATGGCACCTGTTTAAACTTGTTATCAGTATAAAAAGACACCTGTGCACACCCTCAAACAGTCAGACTCCAAACTCCACTATGTTGAAGACCAAAGAGCTGTTAAAGGACACCAGAAACAAAATTGTAGCCCTGCACCAGGCTGGGAACACTGAATCTGCAATAGGCAACCAGCTTGGATTGAAGAAATCAACTGTGGGAGCAATAATTAGAAAATGGAAGACATACAAGACCACTGATAATCTCCCTCGATCTGGGGCTCCACGCAAAATCTCACCCCGTGGGGTCAAAATGATCACAAGAACGGTGTGCAAAAATCCCAGAACCACGCGGGGGGACCTAGTGAATGAACTGCAGAGAGCTGGGACCAATGTAACAAAGCCTACCATCAGTAACACACTACGCCGCCAGGGACTCAGATCCTGCAGTGCCAGACGTGTCCCACTGCTTAAGCCAGTACATGTCCGGGCCCGTCTGAAGTTTGCTAGAGAGCATTTGGATGATCCAAAAGAGTATTGGGAGAATGTCCTATGGTCTGATGAAACCAAACTGGAACTGTTTGGTAGAAACACAACTTTTCGTGTTTGGAGGAAAAATAATACTGAGTTGCATCCATCAAACACCATATCTACTGTAAAGCATGGGGGTGGAAACATCATGCTTTGGGGCTGTTCTCTGCAAAGGGGCCAGGACGACTGATCCGGGTACATGAAAGAATGAATGGGGCCATGTACCGTGAGATTTTGAGTGCAAACCTCCTTCCATCAGCAAGGGCATTGAAGATGAAATGTGGCTGGGTCTTTCAACATGACAATGATCCAAAGCACACTGCCAGGGCAACGAAGGAGTGGCTTTTTAAGAAGTATTTCAAGGTCCTGGAGTGGCCTAGCCAGTCTCCAGATCTCAACCCTATAGAAAACCTTTGGAGGGAGTTGAAAATCCGTGTTGCCAAGTGACAGCCCCAAAACATCACTGCTCTAGAGGAGATCTGCATGGAGGAATGGGCCAACATACCAACAACAGTGTGTGCCAACCTTGTGAAGACTTACAGAAAACGTTTGACCTCTCTCATTGCCAACAAAGGATATATAACAAAGTATTAAGATGAAATTTTGTTAGTGACCAAATACGTACTTATTTTCCACCATAAGTTGAAAATAAATTATTACAAAATCAGACAATGTGATTTTCTGGATTTGTATTCTCATTTTGTCTCTCATAGTTGAGGTCTACCTATGATGTAAATTACAGACGCCTCTCATCTTTTTAAGTGATGGAACTTGCACTATTGGTGACTGACTAAATACTTTTTTGCCCCACTGTATGTGATAATGGCCGGAACCTTGTAGCAGATCTGGAGCTTGCCAGACTCAAACACGGTCCACACATGGCCCACGTTTTCAACTTGTTGGTGCAAAGGTTCTTTGAAACCTACACCATTGTGCCTGATATACTGGTCAAAGTGCGGCCATTTTCGTAAGTGAGAAGTAGCCTCTACTAGGCAGAAAACATTCATAGCACACTCCTGTCATCTTCGCACCGTTGGCTGGTGGAGGAAGACGAGGGGGATGAAGTGCCATTTCATGTCACTGTCCCACACAAGGCTTGAGGGTGCACTTTAGTGCATCCCATTGCTTCAGCACGGATGGTGTGAAGGGGAGTGAAAAAGGGAGGAAATAGAGAGTGACCCTTACAGTTGGGGGTAGCAAAGTCATGCCAAGTAACACACTGGCACACATGGCTGATTTCATGTTGGGTTGCATTTCAAGAGACAAAGGCATAGTTCACATCATGGAGAGCAAACAATACTGGATTGAAAAAAAAAATTGGATTGAGCTGATATAGCGTGACTGAATTTCTGGGTCTCCCACCTAGGTTTTGGGGTACACACCCTGAATATCTGAATTGAGCGTACATAGCCTGAACTAATTGCTCTGTATCCTTGTTTTGGGGTTACACAGCCTGAAAAGCTGCTTAGCACGTATGTAGCAAGAAGTAACTGCTGTGGATTGCTGCTATGTTTCAGGCCCCCCCAAAATTCAAGGCTTTTTCCAGCTATATGAACTTGTAATTGCTGTGGAATGATGCAATGTTTCAGGCCCCCCAAAAAAATTCAAGGCTTTTTCCAGCTTTATGAACTTGTAATTGCTGTGGATTGCTGCTATGATTCAGGCCCCCCCCCAAAAAAAATAAAAAATTCAGGGCTTTTTTCATCTCTATATGAATTAGTCACTGCTATGGATTCCGGCTATTCTGTGTGCGGACAACTAAAAATGAAAGCTGATTCTCCGCTATATATGAAGTTGTATCTGTTGTGTATCCCTGTTTTCCACCATCCAGGGAAAGCTGGACTGATGTCCCTACAGTGTATAGCTCTGAGAAGAGCTGTTGGCTTTCTTCATTACTTCTTCCCTGCCTATCTGAAGCTAATTGCTATCTAGCCCTCATCAGATATGTTTCTCTCCATATATCTGACGGCAAAAATGTCGAATAGGGCGGCGGCCATTCTTATGAATGGGAGGGCACATGTTTTCGGCAGACAATGGGTGTTTTCTATTTTTTTCACTGCCTCCATTGTCGTAGTTTCTGTCCCACCTCCCCTGCACAGTTATCGGTGCAAAAAACACGCCAGGGAAAGTGGGAGGGGATACAAATTTTTACTGCGTATGCGGCCTGGTATTCGATTGTTAAAGAATACATCGAACGCCATGATATTCGATCGAAGAATTATTCGATCGAACGGCGTTTGCTCATCTCTAATCTTCAGGAAAAGTTTCGAAGCTTACCAACAGTGACTATTTGCATGAAAGAACTCATAACGTTCATAGATAACTGATTACAGCATAAACAGATTCAACAGTCGCTTAAAACATTTGAATAATCGATCCGCCATTGCAAACTCACCTTGATTCAGCATCGCAGGAAATTACAGAAGTTGGTGTACGGTTCTTTTGCAAAGTTCTAAAGAGTTTTCAAACGATGAAGCCAAATTTGCAAATTTTGTAGAATTCCGTAATCGAAACATGCAATGGCGATCACTCAAAAGCTTACGACAGTTCTGTTAACTTGTGTAACTGCAGTTTCCGGCTACAATATTGTGTTCCATGCAGACACATGCTTTTAATGAGAGAAACCGAATCAATCCCTTTGTATGATAGGAACTGCTTCCACAAAAAATACTGGGAAAATTTGCAAATTGAGCCTAGTTTTGAAAACACAGAATTTGATTTATATTGTGCTGTGGAAGAACAAGAGACTATTGACGAAGAACCACTCAGTAGTACTGCTAAGTACAATCTGGCGTTCCAATCCCTAACTCAGTTGGCGGATATTTTATCTAATCACGGAACTTCAACCTTTCTAAACTACTTAGAAGAAATCAAGGTTATCCAAAACAATGCCAGATGAGGTTCTTCGTTATTACAACCCAGCTTGTCATATAACCAGTCTGTACATCAAGATGTTGCAGGTGCTGGGACTTCAAATGTTCCGGATATAGTTGATGGAAATACACCACCTTCTACAAGCTGCAAATCTTCATCTGCGCGTCCGCAGGTAGTTGTGCCTTTTCAGGTTATAGGCAAAGATATGCATTTCACATCTAAAATTAGAGTAAAAGGTCGTCCTAAGAAAAAGACCAAACAATTAACACTCAACAAGAAGGAAATTGACCATACACCTAAAAATTCTTCAAACAAACGCCCCTAGGAAGGTAACAAAGTGCAGAAGGTATCCACAAAGAGGAGAAAAAGGGAAACAACCAAAACACAAAAAAAATTGCAAGGAAATGGAGAAATGTCTGATTTGCCACTTTGATTTGGGGAAAAAGTCTAAAAAATCGACAACTTGTTTTTCTTGTTGTTCCACACTACATGAAGATTGTTATAGAGTGGATGGATGTCCGCAGTGCGAGGAAGATTAGCCATTGTAACATAAATGTCCTAATAAAGTGAAAATTTACTGGGATAAATATGATACATCTGCAGTTCATTTAAGTTTATAGGCACGGTACACGGATGGTACCTAAAAATAGCCAGGAGTTCATAGGTACGGTACCTAGAAATAGCCACATCCAGATTTTAATTCAAATTATTATTCGTTCCAGTTTCTTCATATCTCCCATCACTACCTTGTTCAGAAAAGAAACTGCCACCCCCCAGACCCTTAAAGAGGACCTTTCACTGATTTGGGCGTAGGCAGTTCTATATACTGCTGGAACGCTGACAATGATCTGAATTCAGCGCACTGTCGGCTTTCCCAATCTGTGCCCCGGGCAAAGAACTATCGGCCCTGGTACCGTAGCTCTTTACAGTCAGAAGGGCGTTCCTGACAGTCACTCAGGTACATCCTTCTCCACAGCAGTGCCTATTGCGCTGTACTGGGTGAGCTGGGAGGAACGCCCCCTCCCACCAGATAATATTTGTCTATGGACAAGCACTGTCAGCTTTCCAGCAGTATATAGAACTGCCTGTGCCCAAATCGGTGAAACGTCCTCTTTAAAAGGGGCATCCCAAAGGGGGGCAGTTCCTCTGTATACAGAGTAACTGTTCAAGCATACATCAATATGATCAGCAAAGTGAGTTTTTGCTGAATAGATTTCTGGCGAGAGGTTACCCTCTTTGAACGGGCACCGGAACAAACAAGGCTAACCCCGAGAGAAACTGCCGCTATTATTATACCCTGGGGTCTTTTCAGACCCCGGAGTATAATAATCAGAGACTCAGGGGAGGTGAAGAAGCATAATAAATAGTGTAACTCACCTCTCCGGGATCCATTGTTACTCCTAGCACAGGCTTCAGGACTTTATGGCAATGTCCCAGACGTGACGTCCCCACGTGACATCTGGGACATTACTGCTCAGATCTGTTTTCAGGGCATCCTGTCTTGGGCTGGTTAAGAGAAAAAATAAGGAAAAAAATAAACTGGTAAAATTGCCGCCCCTTTGAAAGTGCTGCCTGAGGTGGCTGCGTGACCTCGCCTCAGAGGCGCGGCCCTGGTTGGGGGAAAGCTAGCGCTCACCTGTGTGGAGAGGGAACTTATGGGCTTTAATCCTTGGTGGCCAGCGCACATACAAGTCTATGACAGGGAGAGGCTGTTGCTTGTGTTTCCAGTTAATTTAGGGAACTAACAGCCCATTGGGGTTAGTGTTTACTGGGGAGAGTGCCTTCTATGCCTCCCTGTTGTTCTTAATGGCATATGCTATGGACATGCATTAATCCCCGCAATTATCAGGTTGGGCAATTATATCTCCCAAAGATCTTTGTTTGGCATTAGATTAGGCTTCTAATAATCTCTATAAATCCCCATTAGATTATTATTGTTTTGGTCCCTGTATGATTACTATACACTATGAGCAGCGGAACTGTTAGGGCTAGTTCACACGGGGGGCAATGAGGCAGATTTTGACAGCAGATTTCGCCTCAAAACCTGCCTCCATACAATGGTGGTCTATGGAGACTGCTAGCTTTCATTTTTCTGCTAGCAGTTTTTTGCTGCTAGCGGAAAAAAGAAGTGGCATGACCTTTCTTCAGGCAGATTCCACCTGAGGAAAGCAATAGAAGTGAATGGGGGGCGAAAAACGTCTAGCATTTTTTTTTCAAAAAGAAATCCAGACCGAAAACGTCTAGCGTTTTTTTTTTTTTTTTTTTACATTCTAATTACTATAGGGGAGGGGAAAACCGCCTGTCATTTTCTGAAAAAACTGCTCCAAAAAACGCCTCAAGGTAAAAAAAAAACCGCTTCCTAATTAGGAAGCGTTATTTTTCGGGACCAAAATAAGCCAGGCGGTTTTACATGTGAACTAGCCCTTAGCATTGGGGATTTAACATTGCTGGGAGTTCTTTTATTTATTTATTGGGAATAAAAAAAAATGTCAGACGACTTATTGTTTTGTGATTATGGGGCCCAGTTTGTCCAATATTAGTTGATGGCGTCCCTTCATCCAGTGAATGATATATATCTTTATTCAGGTTACTGTTAAACTTAACTATACTGGGGTCTCTTCTCCTCAAAACCCTTAGCAATAACAGGATCCATTCCTATGGGCTAAATGTGTTACCTTTATATATTTACAGGTCAGGCAGCAATTGTCCATAGACTGAGGTCATCCCTAGGACATCGTGGAGAACCTTCTACTGGACATCAAAGAAGCAGGAATCCTATCACTGCGAGGACAGGGAGACGCGACAGAGCTCTTCCACAGCACAGAGGACTAGAAGAGAGCAGGGAAAGAAGCCGCTCTCCATTAAGACCCGCCCCTGCAGAGCCCTCCAGAATAATAGGAGAGAGTAGCAGTGATAACAACCATCCAGCAAGTGGATCCACAGCTGACACCACTGAATTTCAACGGCCAAATCCGGTTCCTGCAGAGCCCTTCAGAATAATAGGAGAGAGTAGCAGTGATAGCAGCCGACCAGCAAGTGGATCCACAGCTGACACCACTGAATTTCAACGGCCAAATCCTGTTCAACCCCCTGAGGATCCAATTCCAAGCAGATCTCCTGTATACTCCTACCCTGCAACCCGTGCATTCAGTAGATTCATTCAGCTGCTGGACATGGGTGGGATGACCCCAACGTCACCGGCAATGCCACAGGGGCAACCACTTGAACCACATGCACAATATCTACTTTGGCACGAGAGACGGCAGGAGAGACGGCAGCGTCCGCCCAGCAGGAGAACTCTGCAAATTCAGAACTTACCCACTAGAGAGGTAATACCTCAGGAGGAGGCCCAGTCATGTGTAATCTGCATGACTGAATATGAGATTGGAGAGCAAGTCACAGAGCTTCCCTGTACTCATAACTTTCATCAGGGTTGCATCTCGACCTGGCTCCGCTCTCACTCTCAGTGCCCCCTGTGCCGTACCCACTGCTTCCAATGAAGCCCCATGAAGGGCTATGAACAGAGAAATCCCAAAATAATGGAAGGTAAGCCATCTATATTTCATCTTTTCCCTCCGCCCTATCAGATGTATGTGACATGTAACATAGAAATAATAACATTTTATCTTTTTCTATCCAGAAAGAATATCCAAGCCTGGAAAAAGAACAGCCTGAACTACAATCCGTTACAGGACACGGCAGCTCCAGACCCGGATGGTGCCATATACTTTATTCCATGGCAAATTCTTCCTAAAAAAAAATGTAAATTTAAAAAAAAAAAAAAAAAAAGATTGTGTAAATTGTTTTTAGTTTTTTTTACTGTATATAATAATATTTTGTGATCTAGGAGCCTATAATGATAAGTAAGACAGAGGTAGCAGTTACACCAAATACACGACCGCACCAACAGATATACATAGGCCTAAGTGCACAAGGAGGCTCAAGGCCCCTCTGTTATTCTCCAACTCTCTCAAAAGATCTGGGAGGGGCCCTCAAAAAGGTTGACTGCCTGGACTCCCAGGGTGGACAAGTGTCCTCAGCCCAGCAGAATAACATAACATGAGCACTCTATGTGCCAGTCATATCAGAAAAGCAATGTGACTGACACATTTAGCATTAATGTCACAATACACAATTCTGGACTCCTAAAAATCTGTTACAATCGTTCACCCCCTTCTGCTGCTCATACAGATGCTCCAGCATGTTTAAGGGGGAGTTTCATCAAATCAGAAGATGGCAGATAAGCCAGTCCAAGAGCAGATTATTTGTCACTGCTAGAGATGAGCAAACAGTAAAATATTCCATGTTCGTTATTCGTTACGAATAGCATCTCAATATTTGACTATTCGAACGAATATCGAACCCCATTATAGTCTATGGGAGAAAATGCTTTGTTTCAGGGGATCCCACCATTCGATGCCAACACGTCTGCAATGCAACTGGGACAGCAGGGGAAGCATGTCTGGGGACATCTAACACACCAAAGTCCCTCTATTACCCCACTATCACAGCCTAACAACTACACACTTTGCACATTCAAAAAAACCTCTATCAAAGTGGGAAAATATCTGGAAACCTTCTTTACTCCCCAAATGGATGGACACAAACCCCAATTTAAGCTCAACAAACAGTAACAACCACCCCTTTAAATCACGTTGCCCATGACAATCACAGATGGAATAGGCAATGGGAAATCCAACAGTACCCACCCTCAACTGTCATTGTGGATGTGTGTGTGTGTGTGTGTGTGTGTGTGTGTGTGTGTGTGTGTGTGTGTGTGTGTGTGTGTGTGTGTGATGTGGTAAGACCTTTCAAAATTCACTTTTCTAGCCCTTAACATGAGCCCTTCCAAATTAGCTTACAGGTAGGGTTGAGCGATCGTGTTCGGAAAAGATCTAATTCCGATTGGCGATCGAGAAAATTTCACGATCGCCATCGGAATTCTGAACACGATCTATTTATGTGGGATCGAGATTGGTGATCTTTTCCCACAATGCTTTGCTTAGCCTTCACATTGAGTATATGCTGTATACTCAGTGTGAAGGCTCCGCTGCAGTTCCATAGGAATGAATGGAATCAGCCAGCACACAGCCTTAACCCCCTGCGCGCCGGCTGCCTCCATTCATTCGAATGTGAGGCTAAACTAAACATTTCTAGCAGCTACTTACCTCTAGAGATGGCTGCTCCGGTGCCCTCCTTCTTCTTGCCTCCCAGGTTAGTGTTTAAAGCACTAGGTAGGCGGGGCTTGTGGCTTAGGAGAGTGTGGACGGGTACAGGGCGGGGAGACGTGACGTCTCCCCTCCCAGTACACGCCCACACTCTCCTAACCCGCCCACACTCTCCTAACCTGGCAGGGAGGGGGCAGCGAAGGGAGAAGAGCAGCGTGGAGCGGCAGCGAGGCAAGTAACAAGGAAGGCACCGGACCAGCCATCTCTGGAGGTAAGTGGACACCAGGGTGGGCTAAGTAGCCAGAGGATTAAAAAAAAATCCTCTGGCTACTTTAGTGATTCACTAAAAAACACTTCTAGCGGTAATGGTCCTCTAATATGGGACTCTACATTACCTCTACAGGGTTCTGATCAGGTGTTAATAGTCCAAACAACATGCTCCAGTACTTTAGCTGTAGATCAGAAACCCCTTTCCTTTCCAACACCAGATTTAACAAAACTTCACCATCATCATCCTGCTGAGATGGAGCCACTAAACGAACCCTTGACTTCAAAGGCATGTCCTGGAGCTGCGACTGAGCCAAATCTAAACACAGAGTCCTTTGGAACTGAACAAAATTCAAAGTGTCCAAAGACTTTAGAGACTGTTGAAAGTAATGGGATCCAGAATGAGGAGTTCATCACAAGGCTGACAGACACAACTGCACATGCTGCAGCACAAGCAACCAGCAGTCAGACTAAGATGGTCTCTTCTTCGAGCAAAACACAAGATTCTTTGGCAGCCTGCTTTGTCTCCCCGCCCAATATTCCTGGCAGGAGTGCTGAAACACCACTCTCTTCCTCCTCCGCCGTTGAATCAACCTCAGCTACTGGCATGGGTAGACGTCAGCAGGCCGCGCTGAAGCTCATCAGCTTGGGGGACAGACAGCACACTGCCTCCAAGGTCAGGGATGCCATCCTGGCTGAGATGGAAATGTGTTTTTCCCTGCTGCACCTGGGGCCAGGCATGTTTGTCATGTGTGATAATGGCAGGAACCTGGTAGCGGCTCTGGAGCTTGCCAGCCTCCAACACGTTCCATGCCTGGCCCACGTCTAACTTAGTGGTGCAATGTTTTTTGAAAACATACCCAAATGTACATGAGCTACTGGTGAAAGTGCAGCGCTTGTGTGCGCACTTTCGCAAGTGTACAGGAGCCGCTGCTAGCCTCCGAAGCCTCCAGCAACGCCTCCATCTGCCAGAATAGAGTGTTTGAGCAGTAGAGACCTTTGATGGAGTACCATGTCCAAAACCCAAAGGTTCCTCAGAGTCAGCTCCCCCAGTTTCTGCACCATGAGTTTCCATGGGTGGCAGACTTATGTGAAATCCTTTCCCATCCTTTCCACTGGACGCAAAACATTAGCATGCGCTCATCACAACTCCGGATATGGCAGCTGCGTTAAGCAGGGTGTAGGGTACAATGCAGACCAGGCCCGAGCTGTGGTTATGTGCGGTTTGCAGTAAGGGGACAGTGAGCAATTGGAAGAGGAGTTGGTGGACAACGAGGCCACCGACCCGACATGGACAGGGGTGATGTCTAGCGGGTAAAACAGTGTAGATGTCGAGGCAAGCTAATCAACAAAAAAGGCTCCTAGAAGCAGAGGCATAGACTGGGGTGATGTATGTCTAAGGGCGAAAGCAGTGTAGATGTGGAGACAAGCTAATCAACAAAAAAGGTGGCTAGAAGCAGAGGCATAGACTGGGGTGATGTTTAGGGGCAAAAGCAGTGTAGATGTGGAGGCTAGCTAATCAACAAAAAGGTGGCTAGAAGCAGAGGCATAGACTGGGGTGATGTCTAGGGGCGAAAGCAGTGTAGATGTGGAGGCAAGCTAAGCAGCAAAAACGGTGGCTACAGGCAAAGGCATACAAACTCCACAGAGGGGCCTAGTGTCACCAGAAGGGACAAGTATAGGCGCATGTTATGGGAATACCTGGCCGGCCCCAGCTCTGTTCTCTCCGATCCCTCTGTGCTCTACAGCCTACACTTACAGTCCTATGAATTAGTTTGGGCACTCCTATTAATCTTAAACATTTTTAGTTCTAAATATTTTGGTGTTAGCAGCAGCCATTTCAGTTTGATATATCTAAAAACTGATGGACACAGTAATATTTCAGGATTAAAATGAGGTTTATTGTACTAACAGAAAATGTGCAATATGCATTAAACCAAAATTTGACCAGTGCAAAAGTATGGGCACCTCAACAGAAAAGTGACATTAATATTTAGTAGCTCCTCCTTTTGCCTCTAGTCACTTCCTGCAGCTTTTAATCAGTTCCTGGATCCTGGATGAAGGTATTTTGGACCATTCCTCTTTACAAAACAATTCAAGTTCAGTTAAGTTTGATGGTCGCCGAGCATGGATAGCCCGCTTCAAATCATCCCACAGATGTTGAATGATATTCAGGTCTGGGGACTGGGATGGCCATTCCAGAACATTGTAATTGTTCCTCTGCATGAATGCCTGAGTCGATTTGGAGCAGTGTTTTGGATCATTGTCTTGCTGAAATATCCATCCCCGGCGTAACTTCAACTTCGTCACTGATTCTTGAACATTATTCTCAAGAATCTGCTGATACTGAGTGGAATCCATGCGACTCTCGACTTTAACAAGATTCCCGGTGCCGGCATTGGCCACACAGCCCCAAAGCATGATGGATCCTCCACCAAATTCTACAGTGGGTAGCAAGAGTTTTTCTTGGAATGCTGTTTTTTTGGACGCCATGCATAACGCCTTTGTGTATGACCAAACAACTCAATCTTTGTTTCATAAGTCCACAGGACCTTCTTCCAAAATGAAGCTGGCTTGTCCAAATGTGCTTTTGCATACCTCAGACGACTCTGTTTGTGGCGTACATGCAGAAACGGCTTCTCTCTCATCCCTCTCCCATACAGCTTCTCCTTGTGCAAAGTGCGCTGTATTGTTGACTGATGCACAGTGACACCATCTGCAGCAAGATGATGCTGCAGCTCTTTGGAGGTGGTCTGTGGATTGTCCTTGACTCTTCTCACCATTCTTCTTCTCTGCCTTTCTGATATTTTTCTTGGCCTGCCACTTCTGGGCTTAAGAAGAACTGTCCCTGTGGTCTTCCATTTCCTTACTATGTTCCTCATAGTGGAAACTGACAGGTTAAATCTCTGAGACAACTTTTTGTATCCTTCCCCTGAACAACTATGTTGAACAATCTTTGTTTTCAGATCATTTGAGAGTGGGCTGTCCATGCTCGGCGACCATCAAACTTAACTGAACTTGAATTGTTTTGTAAAGAGGAATGGTCCAAAATCCCTTCATCCAGGATCCAGGAACTGATTAAAAGCTACAGGAAGCGACTAGAGACTGTTATCTTTGCAAAAGGAGGATCTACTGAATATTAACCCCTTAACGACCGGCCCATAGTAAAATTACGTTGACACTGACAGGTCCTTCCTGACTGCCCTATAGTAAAATTACGTCGGGCAGTCAGGGAAGGATTCCCTGTCAGTGTCGACGTAAATGGAGCGGATCTTAGCTGTATCTGACAGCTAAGACCCTGCTCCATTACCCTCCATCGGAGGGGGCTCCGATCGGGTTTTTTTAACCTCTTCAGTTCCGTGATCAAACATGAACTGAAGCGGTTCCGCTGTGTTGCCAGTCTGATCGGCACCCCCCGCGGCGAGATCGGGGGGTGCCAGTGTCTCCAACATGCAGTCTGGGGTCTGGCCAGTGACCCTAGACTGCTAAAGACCCCCGATACCTGGTTGATCCTGCCCGGGTTTAGAGGAAGTCAGCAGCCGGCAGCCCCTGCGACTGACTTCATCTAGACGCTGCAAGACACTGACAGCTGTGTCCTGCAGCGTCTGATACAGAATTAGTGATGCTTTTATCAAAGCATCACTAATTCAAGTGTCCTAAAGGGACACATGAAAAAGTAAGAGAAAAAAGTGAAAAAATAAATAAATAAAGTTTATAATACAAATGAATAAAGCTATAAAGCCCCAAAAATTCCCTTTTTGTATAGAAACAATCTGTACAATAAAACTGAAACAATATTTAATGTACACGGTGCACGTCGGAGAAAAAAAGGGAAAAATCACGCCGAAAGTAGCGATTTTTCGCATCTTACCTTACAAAATATGCTATAAAAAGTGATCAAAACGTCATAGGCACCCCACAACAGTACCAATAAAAAGCTCATGTTGTCCCACAAAAAGTAAGCCCCCAATCAATACTGTCAACCAAAAAATAAAAATGTTACGCCTCTCAAAAGATGGCAATGCAAAAATCACTGGTTTATGTCCCCAAATGTGTTTTTATTCTACAGAATTAGTATTGCATAAAAATACTGTAAATGAGGTATTGCCGTAATCGTACCGACCCACAGAATAAAGGTCATATGTCGCTTATACTGTACGCTGCATGGCGCAAAATTTAAAAGGTAAAATTCCATGCCAGAATTGATTTTTTCTTTTTTAAATCCAGCAAAAAAGGGTTAATAAAATGTATTCAATAAGCTGTAGACACCCAAAAATGGTGTCATTACAAAATGCATCTCGTCCTGCAAACAACAAGCCCTTATATGGCCACGTCACCATAAAAATAAAGAAAATATAGCATCTAATAATGCGAAGGCAAAAACCACCAAAAATGGCCAAATCATTAGAACACAACTGGCTGCGTCAGGAGGGGAATATATAAGCTGTGCGAGCGAATATCAGGGGACTCCCCAGATTTACAGCTTATGAGGGAAAAGACACCAGAAGTGACCCCCAAAGTGACTCCCCCAACCATAGGAGCTACTGGGACATAGTAGGCAATTTGGTGTCTGCAATGTCCTCCGCACCTCTTATATATTCCCTCTTCACCATCCACTGTGCAGTCACGTCTGGGATACTAATACTCACTACACCCCCTGAGAAATTCTTTGAGGGGTGCAGTTTTCAAAATTAGGTCACTCCTTTGGAGAATCCACTTTTCTGTTACCTTTACAGGCTCTACAAACATGATATGGCATCCAGATACCAAACATCTGAATCTGTGCTCCAAAAGCCGCATCGCGCTCCTTCCCTTCTGCGCCCTGCTGTGTGCCCAAACTGCAGTTTATGTCACATGTATGACACATGTATGACACTGGTGTACCCCGGATAACGTATGTAATGCCATTTGTGGGTATAAACTGATATAGGGGCACAGCCGGACACAGAAGGGAAGAAGGGTTATTGGGTTTTTGGAGCACAGACGGTTTGGTTTTTGGATGCCATGACACTTTTGCAGAGCTGAAACGCCAGTAAAGTGGAATCCCCTGATATGAGACCTTATTTTGGAAACTACACCCCTGAAGGATTTCTCCAGGGGTACAGAGAGCATTTTTAACCCCCAAGTGTTGCTATAACGTATTATCCATAAATGAATATGAAGCGAGGTGAGAGGTGAAAATGACAATTTTTCCAGGAATCCGTCATTTCAGTGCCTAATATGTTGCGCCTGCCTTGTATCAGAGATGAACGCTCTAAAAGCTGTTGTGCCCGGGATACCCGCTTACCAGTTTTTGGAGTGTGTATCTCTGCTGATATAAGTTGGGCACAACATATCGGGCACTGAAATGGCGAATCTCTGGAAAAATTAAATTTTTAACTTCTCATTATCAGCTACGAGTTCATTTCTGGAAACTAAATAAATGCAACCCTCAAGGGTTAAAAACGCTCGCTACACCACTTGAGAGATGCCATCAGTGGGGTAGTGTCCAAAATGGCGTGACATTGCTGCGGATTCCACTTTATTGGCAATTCAGGGGCTTTGCAAAAGTGGCATGACGTCCAAAAACCAAAATCGCGCTCCTTCCCTTCTGTGCCCGGCTGTACCAAACAGCCATTTCTACCCACATATGGCATTAAGTCTGTTATCTGGGGTACACCAGTGTCATACATGTGGGCATACACCGCCATTTGGGTACACATCAGGGTGCAGATGTGACGGAGCGATATGTGATTTTGGAGTGCAGATTTAGATTCTTCGTTTTTGGACACCATGTCACATTTGCGGAGACCCTAAAATTGCCCCTACAAAATGGGGTCACTTCTTGGGGAATTCCAGTTCACTGGCACCTCCAGGGCTCTGCAAAAACGTTATGGTGCCCAGAAAGTCCCTCTAACTCTGTACCCCAAAAGCTAAAAAGCGCAGGGCTCCTTCCCTTCTGAGCCCTACTGTGTGCCCAAGCAGCAGTTTACACCCACATATATAATTTTTTGCCCCTCGGGACGGCCCCTTAATAGTTTTAGGAGTGCAGGTCTCTGACAACACAAAGTGGGTGCAACGTATTGGGCACCGAAATGGCATATTTCTTTTAAAATTTCAATTTTCATTTTGTACATTAATTTTTGGGAAGAATTTTTAGACTCAAAGTGATAATACACCTTAACCCCTTAGTGACCAGCCTATTTTGGACCTTAATGACCAAGCCAAATTTTGGAAATTTGCCCTGTGTGACTTAATCAGTAAATAATTCTGTAACAGTATAGCGCATCCAAGCGATTTTGATATTGTTTTTTCGTGACATGTTGTACTTTGCTGAGAAGGTAAAATTAGGCTGATATAACTTGTGTAAATTTATTAAAAAACTCGCAAATGCTGAAAATTTTGAAATTTTTTCAATATTTTCCATTTTCAACTGCGATATCTCACATATGCACAATAATACAGGCCAAAAAATTTAGTAGTTATATACTTCCAAATGTTCCTTTTGTGTTTCAAGCATATTTGAAATAATTTTAACATATTTGAGTAACTTAGACAATTTAAAAATTTGGAAATTTGGAGTATGTGATTTTTTCCTGTACCAAGCTTTGTTTGCAGACAGGAATTGGTGGCATAATGACAGAAACTCCCATTAAATGACGCAATTTGTAAAACTCGCCCCCTTCAGGTATTCTTTGAGGGGTTTAGTGAGTATTTTGATCAAACAAATATTATTTTGCAAGAATTATTACAAATGATGAAAAAAATTACATTTTCATTTTCTTCAAATATGTGTCATATTAAAGCTAGTTTTTTTGTACACAACACATCAAAAAGAAGAAACACACCCCAAAATATATCATCCCACTTCTCCCGTGTTAAATAATGTACACTTTGTCCTTAGTCCTATGTACAATCATACAGTAGGGCCCAAGAGGTAGGGAGGGCCAAATGGATTTCAAAACACAAATTTTGCTTGTGGATATTTTAGGCCCATTGCACATTTGAACAAGATTTCAGTTACCAAAACAATTGAAACCCCCCATAAATGACACCATTTTATAAACTAGACCCCTTAAGGTATTCATTGAGGGGTATAGTGAGTACTTTTACCCCATAAGTTTTTAGAAATGTTGCGTCAAACAAAAAAAATTTATATTTTTTTACACAAAAGTGTCATTTTATAGGCAGTTTATTTGGAAATAACACATGAAAATGAAGAAACACACCCCAAAATATATCACCCCACTTCTCCTGTGTTCATAAATTTACACTTTGTGGCCTTAATCCCATGTATGGACGCACAATAGGGCCCAAAAAGAAGGGAGCACCAACTGGATTTCAGGACACAATTTTTGCTTCTAAATGTTTCAGGCCCATTGCACATTCAAACAAGATTTGAGTTACCAAAATAATTGAAAACACCCATAAATGACACCATTTTATAAACTAGACCCCTTGAGGTATTCATTGAGGTGTATAGTCAGTATTTTGACACCATAGGTTTTAAAAGAATTTGTGTCAAACAAAAAATTCTCATATTTTTTACACAAAAGAGTCATTTTAAAGGCAGTTTTTTGCACACAAGGCATGAAAATAAAGAAAAACACCCCAAAATAGATGGCCCCATTTCTCCTTTGTTCAAAAATGTACATTTTGTGGCCTTATTCCTATGTACGGACGCACGGTAGGGCCCAAAGAGATGGGAGCACCAACTGAATTTCAAGACACAAATTTTGCTTGCAGATATTTCAGGCCCATTGCACATTCAAACAAGATTTAAGTTACCAAAACAATTGAAACCCCCCATAAATGACCCCATTTTATAAACTAGACCCCTTGAGGTATTCATTGAGGGGTATAGTGAGTAGTTTGACCCCATAGCCGTCTCACAGATTTTACTAACCTTGGGATGTGTAGGTTAAAAATTACTAAAATGTCCCTTTATCCCCAAAGTTTTCATTTTCACAAGGGGTTAAAAGAGAAAAAGCCCCCCATAGTTTGTTACACAATTTCTCCTGAACACGTAAATACCCCATATGTGGCCATAATCTGCTGTATGGGGACATGGTGGGGCTCAGAATGGAAAGAGCGCTATTTGGGTTTTGGAGAGCAGATTTTGCTGGAATAGTTTTCTGGTGCCATGTCGCATTTGCTGAGCCCCTAAAGTATCAATACAATGGAAACCCCCCAAAAGTGACCCCATTTTAAAAACTACACCCATCAAAGAATGTATCAAGGGGTATTATCATTTTGAGCCTAAAAATTCTTCCCAAAAATTAATGTACAAAATGAAAATTGAAATTTTGAAAGAAATCTGCCATTTCGGTGCCCAATACGTTGCCCCCACTTTGTGTTGTCAGAGACCTGCACTCCTGAAACTATTAAGTGGGCCATCCCGAGGGGGCAAAAATTATATATGTGGGTGTAAACTGCTGCTTGGGCACACAGCAGGGCTCAGAAGGGAAGGAGCACTGCACTTTTTAGCTTTTGGGGTACAGATGTTGAGGGACCCTCTGGGCACCATGATGTTTTTGCAGAGCCCTGGAGGTTCCAGTAAACTGGAATTCCCTAAGAAGTGACCCCATTTTGTAGGGGCAATTTTAGGGTCTCTGCAAATGTGACATGGTGTCCAAAAACAAAGAATCTAAATCTGCACTCCAAAAGCACATATCACTCCTTCACATCTGCACCCTGCTGGTTACCCAAATAGCAGTGTATGCCCACATGTATGACACTGGTGTACCCCGGATAACGGACTTAATGCCATATGTGGGTAGAAATGGGTGTTTGGGCACAGCCGCGCACAGAAGGGAAGGTGCGCTATTTTGGTTTTTGGCGCACAGTTTGGTTTTTGGACGTCACTTTTGCAAAGACCCTGAATTGCCAATAAAGTGGAATCCGCAGCAATGTCACGCCATTTTGGACACTACCCCAATGATGGGATTTATCAAGTGGCGTAGCGAGCGTTTTTAACCCTTGAGTGTTGCATTTATTTAGTTTCCAGAAATGAAATCGCAACTGATAATGAGAAGTTAAAAATGAAATTTTACCAGACATTTGCCATTTTAGTCCCCGATATGTTGTGCCCAACTTATGTCAGCAGAGACACTCCAAAAACTGGTAAGCGGGTATCCCGGGCACAACAGCTTTTAGAGCGTTCATCTCTGATACAAGGCGGGCGCAACATATTAGGCACTGAAATGACGGGTTCCTGGAAAAATTGTCATTTTCACTTCTCACAATCAGCTTCGTATTCATTTATGGATAATAAGTTATAGCAACACTTGGGGGTTAAAAATGCTCTCTGTACCCCTGGAGAAATCCTTCAGGGGTGTAGTTTCCAAAATAAGGTCACATATCAGGGGATTCCACTTTACTGGCGTTTCAGCTCTACAAAAGTGTCATGGCATCCAAAAACCAAACCGTCTGTGCTCCAAAAACCCAATAACCCTTCTTCCCTTCTGTGTCCGGCTGTGCCCTAATATCAGTTTATACTCACATATGACATTACGTCCATTATCCCGGGTACACCAGTGTCATACATGTGTCATACCTGTGGCATAAACTGCAGTTTGGGCACACAGCAGGGCGCAGAAGGGAAGGAGCGCGATTCGGCTTTTGGAGCACAGATTCAGATGTTTTCTGGTGATGCTGCCATATAAGGGCTTGTTGTTTGCAGGACGAGATGCATTTTGTAATGACACCATTTTTGGGTGTCTACAGCTTATTGAATACATTTTATTAACCCTTTTTTGCTGAATTAAAAAAAGAAAAAAATCAATTCTGGCATGGAGTTTTACCTTTTAAATTTTGCGTCATGCAGCGTACAGTATAAGCGACATGTGACCTTTATTCTGCGGGTCGGTACGATTACGGCAATACCTCATTTATAGTATTTTTTTATGCAATACTAATTCTGTAGAATAAAAACACATTTGGGGACATAAATCAATGTTTTTTGCATTGCCATCTTCTGAGAGGCGTAACATTTTTATTTTTCGGTTGACAGTGTTGGTTGAGGGCTTATTTTTTGCGGGACAATGTGCGCTTTTTATTGGCACTGTTGTGCGGTGCATATGACTTTTTGATCACTTTTTATAGCATATTTTGTAGGATGAGATGGCAAAAAATCATTACTTCCAGCGAGTTTTTTCCATTTTTTTTTCCCAACGTTCATTGTGTACATTAAATATTATTTCAGTTTTATTGTACAGGTTGTTTTGGACGCGACGATACCAAATATGCATTGCTATTTTTTATTTTTAGTGCTTTTTTTTATATAATTCATTTTGTATAGAAAAAAAGAGATTTTTGGTATTTATAACTTTATTACTTTTTTCATACACTTTATTTTTTTTTTAAACTTTTTTTTTTACTTTTTCATGTGTCCCTTTAGGACACTTGAATCAGTTGATGCTTTGACGAAAGCTTCAGCTGATTCTACACAATAGCAGACAGGACACGAGCAGGACATGAACCTGCTCGTGTCCTGTAAGCTACAGAGGAAGTGAGACACATCGCTCACTTCCTCCATCGCCGGGCAGGATCACCAGGTATGTGGGGGCTCCGGTAGTCTGGGGTCACTGGCAACCTACCTTTTACTGACATCGGCACCCCCCCATCTCGCCGCGGGGGAGCCCATCACCTTCAATTGTCGGCGGATCCCTTTCGATCACGCTGTGATGTTTCACGGCGCGATCGAAAGGGTTAACACGTCCAGTCGGACTCAGTTCCGACTGGACATTATGGAGGAAGGGGTTATGTGTTAGTAACACCTAACCCCTGCCCCCCCCCCCCCCCCGCACCCCTCCCCCCGCCAGGAAGGTACCTATAGGCCGGACGTATTTAGGCAATAGTCCGGTCTTTAGGTACCAGCACATGAGGCCGTAAATTTACGTACGGCGGTCCTCATGTGGTTAATGAGAGAAACCGAATCAATCCCTTTGTATGATAGGAACTGCTTCCACAAAAAATACTGGGAAAATTTGCTAATTGAGCCTAGTTTTGAAGACACAGAATTTGATTTATATTGTGCTGTGGAAGAACAAGAGACTATTGACGAAGAACCACGCAGTAGTACTGCTAAGTACAATCTGGCGTTCCAATCCCTAACTCAGTTGGCGGATATTTTATCTAATGACGGAACTTCAACCTTTCTAAACTACTTGGAAGAAATCAAGGTTATCCAAAACAATGCCAGATGAGGTTCTTCGTTATTACAACCCAGCTTGTCATAGAACCAGTCTGTACATCAAGATGTTGCAGGTGCTGAGACTTCAAATGTTCCGGATATAGTTGATGGAAATACGCCACCTTCTACAAGCTGCAAATCTTCATCTGCACGTCCGCAGGTAGTTGTGCCTTTTCAGGCTATAGGCAAAGATATGCATTTCAAATCTAAAATTAGAGTAAAAGGTCGTCCTAAGAAAAAGACCAAACAATTAACATTCAACAAGAAGGAAATTGACCATACACCTGAAAATTCTTCAAACAAACGCCCCTTAGAAGGTAACAAAGTGCAGAAGGTATCCACAAAGAGGAGAAAAAGGGAAACAACCAAAACACAAAAAAAATTGCAAGGAAATGGAGAAATGTCTGATTTGCCACTTTGATTTGGGGAAAAAGTCTAAAAAATTGACAACTTGTTTTTCTTGTTGTTCCACACTACATGAAGATTGTTATAGAGTGGATGGATGTCCGCAGTGCGAGGAAGATTACCCATTGTAACATAAATGTCCTAATAAAGTGAAAATTTACTGGGATAAATATGATACATCTGCAGTTCATTTAAGTTTATAGGCACGGTACACGGATGGTACCTAAAAATAGCCAGGAGTTCATAGGTACGGTACCTAGAAATAGCCACATCCAGATTTTAATTCAAATTATTATTATTATTATTATTATTATTATTATTTTTTTTTTTATTTTTTTTTGCACACACACACACAGTCACATGACCTTACTTCTGTGATGTCATAAAACTAGGCTCTGCTTACCTATTATGTGAGGTTCTGTTCACATTTGCATATGATGATGTCATAATGCACATATTTGCATATGATGATGTCATAATGCACATATTTGCATATGATGATGTCATAACGGAACCCTGAGGGTATATAAACCCTGAGCGCTGTGACATCACAGCCATTTCTTGAGTTGATGCTTTTGCTGACACTTCACTTTGGTTCTGGAAGAGCGAACTAGTTTGTACTACATATCTAGTGATTACTTCCATTCATTCTTACTGATCTTTGATCAGGGCCCAGTAATATCGGAGCCACCTGAGAACTTAGTTCTCTAATATTTCATCAGCTCCGCCTTGGTAACTAAGCCATGAGCGCCCGAGAGCTGCGTCAGCTGATAGCTGACAATGATACATGGCTGCGCCGACCGGAGAATCAAGGTAAGTGAATTGTTCAGGAAGAGAGAGACAATATTCCCCCCACCCTAGAGGAGATTTCCTGGGAGGAGTTATCCCTGGGGTCTGCTGAGCAATGTTTCAGGGTAAACAGCACATTTTCCATTCCTAGTCGTTTGGGGTGGGTTTTACTTTCCTCCCAATTCCACCCCTGCCCATGATAGAAAACAGAAGTTCTTTATTCAGGCAATTTGACAAACTGGGCCCCATAATCACAAAACAATAACCCGTCTAAAACATAACTGTTATTCCCAATAAATCAATAAAAGAAATCCCAACAACGTTAAACCCCCCCACTCTAAGGGTATGTTCACACGGAGGAAAAGGTCACGGAACATTCCGCAACAGGAAAAGACAAAAGGATATATCCAGCACTCGGAATCCGGCCTAATAAAAATAAACTTAACTTTTATTAAGAATTGGTCATTCTTCCATTAAAAAATTGTGATCATACGAGGGGTAAGCTAATGTCCCTTGTATGATCATAATTTTTTAATGGAAGAATGACCATTTCTTAATAAAAGTTAAGTTTTATTTTTATTAGGCCGGATTCCGAGTGCTGGATATATCCTTTTGCCTTTTCCTGTTGCTGCATTTTGGCTTAGCCGAGAGAGCCATTATCCGTGCACCGATCTTTTGGAATCCTGCTACAACGCTGACGGCTCTGACACGTGAGTAGTGCACTTCTAAATTATTATCATTTTTTCTATATTAAGAGCTGTGACCTTCATATCTTTTTCACGGAACATTCCATTTGAACATTCCGCAACGAAATGCCGATGCAGCATCAGCTTTCTATCGCGGCAACCCACTCCTGTGTAGGCCCGAATAAATGGTCAAGCCATGGAATTCACGGCTGATTCTGCGCAGATAGGGCATGTCGCTTCTTTTTTCCACTACTAGCTAGCGTTCGGCCCAGTTTCTTCATATCTCCCATCCCTGGTACCGTAGCTCTTTACAGTCAGAAGGGCGTTCCTGACAGTCACTCAGGTACATCCTTCTCCACAGCAGTGCCTATTGCGCTGTACTGGGTGAGCTGGGAGGAACGCCCCCTCCCACCAGATAATATTTGTCTATGGACAAGCACTGTCAGCTTTCCAGCAGTATATAGAACTGCCTGTGCCCAAATCGGTGAAACGTCCTCTTTAAAAGGGGCATCCCAAAGGGGGGCAGTTCCTCTGTATACAGAGTAACTGTTCAAGCATACATCAATATGATCAGCAAAGTGAGTTTTTGCTGAATAGATTTCTGGCGAGAGGTTACCCTCTTTGAACGGGCACCAGAACAAACAAGGCTAACCCCGAGAGAAACTGCCGCTATTATTATACCCTGGGGTCTTTTCAGACCCCGGAGTATAATAATCAGAGACTCAGGGGAGGTGAAGAAGCATAATAAATAGTGTAACTCACCTCTCTGGGATCCATTGTTACTCCTAGCACAGCCTTCAGGAATTTAGGGCAATGTCCCAGACGTGACGTCCCCACGTGACATCTGGGACATTACTGTTCAGATCTGTTTTCAGGGCATCCTGTCTTGGGCTGGTTAAGAGAAAAAATAAGGAAAAAAATAAACTGGTAAAATTGCCGCCCCTTTGAAAGTGCTGCCTGAGGCGGCAGCGTGACCTCGCCTCAGAGGCGCGGCTCTGGTTGGGGGAAAGCTAGCGCTCACCTGTGTGGAGAGGGAACTTATGGGCTTTAATCCTTGGTGGCCAGCGCACATACAAGTCTATGACAGGGAGAGGCTGTTGCTTGTGTTTCCAGTTAATTTAGGGAACTAACAGCCCATTGGGGTTAGTGTTTACTGGGGAGAGTGCCTTCTATGCCTCCCTGTTGTTCTTAATGCCATATGCTATGGACATGCATTAATCCCCGCAATTATCAGGTTGGGCAATTATATCTCCCAAAGATCTTTGTTTGGCATTAGATTAGGCTTCTAATAATCTCTATAAATCATTATTGTTTTGGTCCCTGTATGATTACTATACACTATGAGCAACGGGACCGTTAGGGCTAGTTCACACGGGGGGCAATGAGGCAGATTTTGACAGCAGATTTTGCCTCAAAACCTGCCTCCATACAATGGTGGTCTATGGAGACTGCTAGCTTTCGTTTTTCTGCTAGCAGTTTTTGCTGCATGACCTTTCTTCAGGCGGATTCCACCTGAGGAAAGCAATAGAAGTGAATGGGAGGCGAAAAACCTCTAGCATTTTTTTTTGCAAAACAAAATCCAGACCAAAAACGCCTAGCATTTTTTTTTTTTTTTTTTTTACAGTCTATTCACTTGAGGAAGCGTTTTTTTTCGGGACCAAAATAAGCCAGGCGGTTTTTACGTGTGAACTAGCCCTTGGCATTGGGGATTTAACATTGCTGGGAGTTCTTTTATTTATTTATTGGGAATAAAAAAAAAATTTCAGACGACTTATTGTTTTGTGATTATGGGGCCCAGTTTGTCCAATATTAGTTGATGGCGTCCCTTCATCCAGTGAATGATATATATCTTTATTCAGGTTACTGTTAAACTTAACTATACTGGGGTCTCTTCTCCTCAAAACCCTTAGCAATAACAGGATCCATTCCTATGGGCTAAATGTGTTACCTTTATATATTTACAGGTCAGGCAGCAATTGTCCATAGACTGAGGTCATCCCTAGGACATCGTGGAGAACCTTCTACTGGACATCAAAGAAGCAGGAATCCTATCACTGCGAGGACAGGGAGACGCGACAGAGCTCCTCCACAGCACAGAGGACTAGAAGAGAGCAGGGAAAGAAGCCGCTCTCCATTAAGACCCGCCCCTGCAGAGCCCTCCAGAATAATAGGAGAGAGTAGCAGTGATAACAACCATCCAGCAAGTGGATCCACAGCTGACACCACTGAATTTCAATGGCCAAATCCGGTTCCTGCAGAGCCCTCCAGAATAATAGGAGAGAGTAGCAGTGATAGCAGCCGACCAGCAAGTGGATCCACAGCTGATACCACTGAATTTCAACGGCCAAATCCGGTTCCACCCACTGAGGATCCAATTCCAAGCAGATCTCCTGTATACTCCTACCCTGCAACCCGTGCATTCAGTAGATTCATTCATCTGCTGGACATGGGTGGGATTACCCCAACGTCACCGGCAATGCCACAGGGGCAACCACTTGAACCACATGCACAATATCTACTTTGGCACGAGAGACGGCAGGAGAGACGGCAGCGTCCGCCCAGCAGGAGAACTCTGCAAATTCAGAACTTACCCACTAGAGAGGTAATAACTCAGGAGGAGGCCCAGTCATGTGTAATCTGCATGACTGAATATGAGATTGGAGAGCGAGTCACAGAGCTTCCCTGTACTCATAACTTTCATCAGGGTTGCATCTCGACCTGGCTCCGCTCTCACTCTCAGTGCCCCCTGTGCCGTACCCACTGCTTCCAATGAAGCCCCATGAAGGGCTATGAACAGAGAAATCCCAAAATATTGGAAGGTAAGCCATCTATATTTCATCTTTTCCCTCTGCCCTATCAGATGTATGTGACATGTAACATAGAAATAATAACATTTTATCTTTTTCTATCCAGAAAGAATATCCAAGCCTGGAAAAAGAACAGCCTGAACTACAATCCGTTACAGGACACGGCAGCTCCAGACCCGGATGGTGCCATATACTTTATTTCATGGCAAATTCTTCCTAAAAAAAAAAAAATGTAAATAAATAAAAAAAAAAAAAAAAAAAAAGATTGTGTAAATTGTATTTCTTTTTTTACTGTATATAATAATATTTTTGATCTAGGAGCCTATAATGATAAGTAAGACAGAGGTAGCAGTTACACCAAATACACGACCGCACCAACAAATGCTCCAATATATGGCAGATATATGTAAATGTGTATATTGTGTAATGAGGAGATCAGAGCTCCAGGGGCTGCGGGGAGGGCAGATATACATGGGCCTAAGTGCACAAGGAGGCTCAAGGCCCCTCTGTTATTCTCCAACTCTCTCAAAACATCTGGGAGGGGCCCCTGGATATGATAAGGTGGTATAGGTGAACTGTCTGGCGGTATTATATGAGCAGGGAATACAGGGCCGCATTAAATATAGGGCATATGGTGCACTCCTATCTTTTTTTATTGATTATTATGTAACACAAAACATCGAGATGCCGGGGATTGAACCCAGGGCCTCATACATGCAAAGCATGCGCTCTACCAGTGAGCTACATCCCCTCATACACAGTGTGAAAACGCTCATATTTCTGAGACTACATACCACCTATATGGCAGTATTACATTGGTATTATTATTATTATGGGCAGGTATATGGCACTTATATATGTTGGTACTATTCTGTCTACATTTCAGGTCTGTTATCAGGGGTTGTAACTAGCAAAGACTGGGCCCCATAGTAAACACTGACTGGGCCCCCACAGCACCTACGGGGTATAGTGCACATAGAACATATAGGGGGTTAAAAAGGGTCTCAGACCCCACAACATTGTATATTCATGATCTTTTCTTAGGACAGAACATCAATATTTTAGTCTCTGAAAAATGACATGAAAGTGTTTTTTTACGTGTACTGCGTGGTAGCACTACTAATGTGTATAGTATGGGAGTATTATCCGTGTGCACTATATGGTGGTATTATTGTTTTGCACAGTGTGGCAGTATCATTTATATGCACTCTATGTTTTTACTATTTATTAGTATGACAGTGTTATTTCGGTGTGCTGTATGTGGGCGCTGTATGGCTACATTATATCTATATGGCGGTATTATTATTATTGGAGTATTTTCAGAAGTTTCCCATAGGGGATGTAGCTCAGTGGTAGAGCGCATGCTTCGCATGTATGAGGCCCCGGGTTCAATCCCCGGCATCTCCATGTTTTGTACAGGTTTATCTAAATACAATAAAAATGCTAAAATTCAGAGCTCAGGCGTCTGGATGATCCTCAAACTACTGGATTTTGTCAAAAAATAAGCTTCAAAATAAAAAGATTGTATCGTTCACCATCATATAATGTGGAAACATAAGCGCATGGTGGACAGTAGGGGACAGTCAACTGAAACACAAAAACATCCATGTACGCACTTCAACTTGTTGAAACACAAAAGTGTTTTTTTACGTGTACTGCGTGGTAGCACTACTAATGTGTATAGTATGGGAGTATTATCCGTGTGCACTATATGGTGGTATTATTGTTTTGCACAGTGTGACAGTATCATTTATATGCACTCTATGTTTTTAGTATTTATTTGTACGACAGTGTTATTTCGGTGTACTGTATGTGGGCGCTGTATGGCTACATTATATCTATATGGCGGTATTATTATTATTATATATTTCCACTTTACTAATCACATAATGATATCCAGTAGTATCAGCACAATAGGGCTACACGTAGTATATTGTCTCAGGAATGGGAGTATTTGAAGAGGTTTCCTGTAGGGGATGTAGCTCAGTGGTAGAGCGCATGCTTCGCATGTTTGAGGCCCCGGGTTCAATCCCCGGCATCTCCATGTTTTGTCTTACATAATAATTTGTTCAACTTTAAGCAGAAATATCTGGATGTGATCCAAGAAACTGTAATATCTGATAAAGCAAGTATCAAAATATCCTTCACTGTCATGTGCAGTATTCCTAAAGATGTATACATAATGTGGCCAGTAGGTGGCAGTGCGCTCATACACAGAAACATCCAGGTATCTCCATGTTATGTGATAAACAACTACAAAAACATCAAAGATCCATAAAACTGATAAATGTGCAGGAATCCACAAGATGTCTGTCTGGACGTAACACAAAGGACGGATTCAACTATCAAAATGTCATCCTGCATTTACGAATCCCCAGTACAGTCAGTGATGGACACTAGGGGGCATTATAGTCAGCACAATACACTGCCTGTGGTATAATGAACAGGCATTTTTTATTTATATAGGGCCCATCATATTCCTCCATATAACATTGACAGCCCTGCTGCCTCCACTTCTGCTTCAGCCCTCCAGGGGACCCCGTCTGCCCCACATGATGTCAATGTTTCCTATTGGGCCCAGTCTTTACCAGTTCTGTCCATGGTTACAGACCTAAAATGTAGACAGAATTTTTTTCTGCCCTTTTGTATTTGGAGATGCTGGATCTGTGTATGTAGATATAGATATATCTGAAGACGGATACTGAGTGCGACATCTATAAAATAATACCGCCAATATAATAGAATAAATTAATCGAAAGTTACAGAAGGAGACGTAACAAGGAAATCCAGTATAAAATAACACGTGTCAGACATCTTGCACCGAGCCCCGGTCTACAAGGATCTGTGCCCAATATGTCCATATAGAAGCTGATCTCATCCTTGTGTGTTTCTGTTTATGAGCAGACCTACTGGACACTTTATGCCTATATCTCTACAATCTAGTGTATGGTGTGAAGGATATTTTGATACTTGGTTTATCAGTTAATACAGTTTCTTGGATCACATCCGGATATTTCTGCTCTGAAGTTGAGCAAATTTATCTTTTTTTACTGCCTATGTAGGCACACACTCTCCCTGATGTGGACGAGTGTCCCCAAACCCTGGTCTATAGTCTCTCACTCTGCCAATCAGTATCCCTACGCTATGCTGAGGATGGCCCAATAGGCCGAAACAGCGCTGTCCATAGCTGGGAATCTGTTCCTTTTGAGACAGAAATACTGATTTGGCAATTAAATCCACATGATGATTAAAAGACTTTATAACTGAGTCATTCATGATGTTAAGGATGCTGCCCTCTATAGGGTGGTGTACAGAGTGCACTCTGTTCTCCTAATTCCATCCAGGAGAATAGATTTGCATATTTTTTACCCAACTTCCTTTGGGATCTCAGAGGAGGTGGCCTCAGTGCCGAGAAACACATCTGAGTCCCCTTAGCAATATGCATTAAGAGAACCGTGAAGCAACCAAGTGTAGTCAGCTAGCATAGCATCGAGCATGGCTAAATGCAGAGAAAGACGTTGTACCACTTTCAGTGATGGTAACTTCAGTGCTGCAGTTGGCAATGGACGGTGTAACGGGATTAGCTGAAGGATCGCTGTCTTGACCACTTTTTGGCACAAAATGAAAGTCCAATCAAGCCAAGTATGGTGCAAGGATATGATGCAAGGACACCTACACATCTGTCTCTGACACATTGGGGAGTTGACGCTGATTCGCCCTTTTGGCCTGCACCATCATGCGCTTCTTCCCAGCCACTCCCCATCTCCCAGGCGTTTCATTGCAGGCAGAAGTACAGTGCAAGCCACCCACATGCCCAAGCCTTTAATGGCGTCATCAAAAAACTGCAGGCCCTGGAGATGTTGACGTTTATGCTTCTGGATACCCAGGCCTTCCGTCACCAGATGGCAGCTGGGGCACCTCCCTATGCTGGGCCTAGCCATTACTACTTCTCTTGGTTTGCTATCCCTGCTTTGCGCCTGCACGTGTCCCATAACATCAGTCGGGCCCAGAGCTCCGCGCTTTGCTGCAAGGTCCACTTGACCACCGATGCATGGACAAGCGCCTGTGGTCAGGGATGCTGCTTATCTTTAATGACAGGAAGGGTGAATGTAGGGGAGTCTGGGTGTGCAAACTGGGGTGGCCTATCTCCTCTCCCAGCCCAAAATTCATGCCACAGGTTATCTGAAAGCCTACTGCGCTGCAACCTCCACCCCAGCTACAAGCTGGAAACGCTGTAACACTGGCGTGGGGAGATGTCAGCAGGACATGCTGAAGCTCATCAGCTTGGGGGACAGACAGCACACTGCCTCCAAGGTCAGGGATGCCATCCTGGCTGAGATGGCAATGTGTTTTTCCCTGCTGCACCTAGGGCCAGGCATTTTTGCGTACAGTGGGGCAAAAAAGTATTTAGTCAGTCACCAATAGTGCAAGTTCCACCACTTAAAAAGATGAGAGGCGTCTGTAATTTACATCATAGGTAGACCTCAACTATGAGAGACAAAATGAGAAAACAAATCCAGAAAATCACATTGTCTGATTTTGTAAGAATTTATTTGCAAATTATGGTGGAAAATAAGTATTTGGTCACCTACAAACAATCAAGATTTCTGGCTCTCACAGACCTGTAACTTCTTCTTTAAGAGTCTCCTCTTTCCTCCACTCATTACCTGTAGTAATGGCACCTGTTTAAACTTGTTATCAGTATAAAAAGACACCTGTGCACACCCTCAAACAGTCAGACTCCAAACTCCACTATGTTGAAGACCAAAGAGCTGTTAAAGGACACCAGAAACAAAATTGTAGCCCTGCACCAGGCTGGGAACACTGAATCTGCAATAGGCAACCAGCTTGGATTGAAGAAATCAACTGTGGGAGCAATAATTAGAAAATGGAAGACATACAAGACCACTGATAATCTCCCTCGATCTGGGGCTCCACGCAAAATCTCACCCCGTGGGGTCAAAATGATCACAAGAACGGTGTGCAAAAATCCCAGAACCACGCGGGGGGACCTAGTGAATGAACTGCAGAGAGCTGGGACCAATGTAACAAAGCCTACCATCAGTAACACACTACGCCGCCAGGGACTCAGATCCTGCAGTGCCAGACGTGTCCCACTGCTTAAGCCAGTACATGTCCGGGCCCGTCTGAAGTTTGCTAGAGAGCATTTGGATGATCCAAAAGAGTATTGGGAGAATGTCCTATGGTCTGATGAAACCAAACTGGAACTGTTTGGTAGAAACACAACTTTTCGTGTTTGGAGGAAAAATAATACTGAGTTGCATCCATCAAACACCATACCTACTGTAAAGCATGGGGGTGGAAACATCATGCTTTGGGGCTGTTCTCTGCAAAGGGGCCAGGACGACTGATCCGGGTACATGAAAGAATGAATGGGGCCATGTACCGTGAGATTTTGAGTGCAAACCTCCTTCCATCAGCAAGGGCATTGAAGATGAAATGTGGCTGGGTCTTTCAACATGACAATGATCCAAAGCACACTGCCAGGGCAACGAAGGAGTGGCTTTTTAAGAAGTATTTCAAGGTCCTGGAGTGGCCTAGCCAGTCTCCAGATCTCAACCCTATAGAAAACCTTTGGAGGGAGTTGAAAATCCGTGTTGCCAAGTGACAGCCCCAAAACATCACTGCTCTAGAGGAGATCTGCATGGAGGAATGGGCCAACATAGCAACAACAGTGTGTGCCAACCTTGTGAAGACTTACAGAAAACGTTTGACCTCTCTCATTGCCAACAAAGGATATATAACAAAGTATTAAGATGAAATTTTGTTACTGACCAAATACGTACTTATTTTCCACCATAAGTTGAAAATAAATTATTACAAAATCAGACAATGTGATTTTCTGGATTTGTATTCTCATTTTGTCTCTCATAGTTGAGGTCTACCTATGATGTAAATTACAGACGCCTCTCATCTTTTTAAGTGATGGAACTTGCACTATTGGTGACTGACTAAATACTTTTTTGCCCCACTGTATGTGATAATGGCCGGAACCTTGTAGCAGATCTGGAGCTTGCCAGACTCAAACACGGTCCACACATGGCCCACGTTTTCAACTTGTTGGTGCAAAGGTTCTTTGAAACCTACACCATTGTGCCTGATATACTGGTCAAAGTGCGGCCATTTTCGTAAGTGAGAAGTAGCCTCTACTAGGCAGAAAACATTCATAGCGCACTCCTGTCATCTTCGCACGTTGGCTGGTGGAGGAAGACGAGGGGGATGAAGTGGCATTTCATGTCACTGTCCCACACAAGGCTTGAGGGTGCACTTTAGTGCATCCCATTGCTTCAGCACGGATGGTGTGAAGGGGAGTGAAAAAGGGAGGAAATAGAGAGTGACCCTTACAGTTGGGGGTAGCAAAGTCATGCCAAGTAACACACTGGCACACATGGCTGATTTCATGTTGGGTTGCATTTCAAGAGACAAAGGCATAGTTCACATCATGGAGAGCAAACAATACTGGATTGAAAAAAAAAATTGGATTGAGCTGATATAGCGTGACTGAATTTCTGGGTCTCCCACAAAGGTTTTGGGGTACACACCCTGAATATCTGAATTGAGCGTACATAGCCTGAACTAATTGCTCTGTATCCTTGTTTTGGGGTTACACAGCCTGAAAAGCTGCTTAGCACGTATGTAGCAAGAAGTAACTGCTGTGGATTGCTGCTATGTTTCAGGCCCCCCCAAAATTCAAGGCTTTTTCCAGCTATATGAACTTGTAATTGCTGTGGAATGATGCAATGTTTCAGGCCCCCCAAAAAAATTCAAGGCTTTTTCCAGCTTTATGAACTTGTAATTGCTGTGGATTGCTGCTATGATTCAGGCCCCCCCAAAAAAAAAAAAAAAAATTCAGGGCTTTTTTCATCTCTATATGAATTAGTCACTGCTATGGATTCCGGCTATTCTGTGTGCGGACAACTAAAAATGAAAGCTGTTTCTCCGCTATATATGAAGTTGTATCTGTTGTGTATCCCTGTTTTCCACCGTCCAGGCAAGCTGGACTGATGTCCCTACAGTGTATAGCTCTGAGAAGAGCTGTTGGCTTTCTTCATTACTTCTTCCCTGCCTATCTGAAGCTAATTGCTATCTAGCCCTCATCAGATATGTTTCTCTCCATATATCTGACGGCAAAAATGTCGAATAGGGCGGCGGCCATTCTTATGAATGGGAGGGCACATGTTTTCGGCAGACAATGGGTGTTTTCTATTTTTTTCACTGCCTCCATTGTCGTAGTTTCTGTCCCACCTCCCCTGCACAGTTATCGGTGCAAAAAACACGCCAGGGAAAGTGGGAGGGGATACAAATTTTTACTGCGTATGCGGCCTGGTATTCGATTGTTAAAGAATACATCGAACGCCATGATATTCGATCGAAGAATTATTCGATCGAACGGCGTTTGCTCATCTCTAATCTTCAGGAAAAGTTTCGAAGCTTACCAACAGTGACTATTTGCATGAAAGAACTCATAACGTTCATAGATAACTGATTACAGCATAAACAGATTCAACAGTCGCTTAAAACATTTGAATAATCGATCCGCCATTGCAAACTCACCTTGATTCAGCATCGCAGGAAATTACAGAAGTTGGTGTACGGTTCTTTTGCAAAGTTCTAAAGAGTTTTCAAACGATGAAGCCAAATTTGCAAATTTTGTAGAATTCCGTAATCGAAACATGCAATGGCGATCACTCAAAAGCTTACGACAGTTCTGTTAACTTGTGTAACTGCAGTTTCCGGCTACAATATTGTGTTCCATGCAGACACATGCTTTTAATGAGAGAAACCAAATCAATCCCTTTGTATGATAGGAACTGCTTCCACAAAAAATACTGGGAAAATTTGCAAATTGAGCCTAGTTTTGAAAAAACAGAATTTGATTTATATTGTGCTGTGGAAGAACAAGAGACTATTGACGAAGAACCACTCAGTAGTACTGCTAAGTACAATCTGGCGTTCCAATCCCTAACTCAGTTGGCAGATATTTTATCTAATCATGGAACTTCAACCTTTCTAAACTACTTGGAAGAAATCAAGGTTATCCAAAACAATGCCAGATGAGGTTCTTCGTTATTACAACCCAGCTTGTCATATAACCAGTCTGTACATCAAGATGTTGCAGGTGCTGGGACTTCAAATGTTCCGGATATAGTTGATAGAAATACACCATCTTCCACAAGCTGCAAATCTTCATCTGCACGTCCGCAGGTAGTTGTGCCTTTTCAGGCTATAGGCAAATATATGCATTTCAAATCTAAAATTAGAGTAAAAGGTCGTCCTAAGAAAAAGACCAAACAATTAACATTCAACAAGAAGGAAATTGACCATACACCTAAAAATTCTTCAAACAAACGCCCCTAGGAAGGTAACAAAGTGCAGAAGGTATCCACAAAGAGGAGAAAAAGGGAAACAACCAAAACACAAAAAAAATTGCAAGAAAATGGAGAAATGTCTGATTTGCCACTTTGATTTGGGGAAAAAGTCTAAAAAATTGACAACTTGTTTTTCTTGTTGTTCCACACTACATGAAGATTGTTATAGAGTGGGAGTGCGAGGAAGATTACCCATTGTAACATAAATGTCCTAATAAAGTGAAAATTTACTGGGATAAATATGATACATCTGCAGTTCATTTAAGTTTATAGGCACGGTTCACGGATGGTACCTAAAAATAGCCAGGAGTTCATAGGTACGGTACCTAGAAATAGCCACATCCAGATTTTAATTCAAATTATTATTCGTTCCAGTTTCTTCATATCTCCCATCACTACCTTGTTCAGAAAAGAAACTGCCACCCCCCAGACCCTTAAAGAGGACCTTTCACTGATTTGGGCGTAGGCAGTTCTATATACTGCTGGAACGCTGACAATGATCTGAATTCAGCGCACTGTCGGCTTTCCCAATCTGTGCCCCGGGTAAAGAACTATCGGCCCTGGTACCGTAGCTCTTTACAGTCAGAAGGGCGTTCCTGACAGTCACTCAGGTACATCCTTCTCCGCAGCAGTGCCTATTGCGCTGTACTGGGTGAGCTGGGAGGAACGCCCCCTCCCACCAGATAATATTTGTCTATGGACAAGCACTGTCAGCTTTCCAGCAGTATATAGAACTGCCTGTGCCCAAATCGGTGAAACGTCCTCTTTAAAAGGGGCATCCTGAAGGGGGGCAGTTCCTCTGTATACAGAGTAACTGTTCAAGCATACATCAATATGATCAGCCAAGTGAGTTTTTGCTGAATAGATTTCTGGCGAGAGGTTACCCTCTTTGAACGGGCACCGGAACAAACAAGGCTAACCCCGAGAGAAACTGCCGCTATTATTATACCCTGGGGTCTTTTCAGACCCCGGAGTATAATAATCAGAGACTCAGGGGAGGTGAAGAAGCATAATAAATAGTGTAACTCACCTCTCCGGGATCCATTGTTACTCCTAGCACAGCCTTCAGGAATTTATGGCAATGTCCCAGACGTGACGTCCCCACGTGACATCTGGGACATTACTGCTCAGATCTGTTTTCAGGGCATCCTGTCTTGGGCTGGTTAAGAGAAAAAATAAGGAAAAAAATAAACTGGTAAAATTGCCGCCCCTTTGAAAGTGCTGCCTGAGGCGGCTGCGTGACCTCGCCTCAGAGGCGCGGCCCTGGTTGGGGGAAAGCTAGCGCTCACCTGTGTGGAGAGAGAACTTATGGGCTTTAATCCTTGGTGGCCAGCGCACATACAAGTCTATGACAGGGAGAGGCTGTTGCTTGTGTTTCCAGTTAATTTAGGGAACTAACAGCCCATTGGGGTTAGTGTTTACTGGGGAGAGTGCCTTCTATGCCTCCCTGTTGTTCTTAATGGCATATGCTATGGACATGCATTAATCCCCGCAATTATCAGGTTGGGCAATTATATCTCCCAAAGATCTTTGTTTGGCATTAGATTAGGCTTCTAATAATCTCTATAAATCCCCATTAGATTATTATTGTTTTGGTCCCTGTATGATTACTATACACTATGAGCAGCGGAACTGTTAGGGCTAGTTCACACGGGGGGCAATGAGGCAGATTTTGACAGCAGATTTCGCCTCAAAACCTGCCTCCATACAATGGTGGTCTATGGAGACTGCTAGCTTTCATTTTTCTGCTAGCAGTTTTTTGCTGCTAGCGGAAAAAAGAAGTGGCATGACCTTTCTTCAGGCAGATTCCACCTGAGGAAAGCAATAGAAGTGAATGGGGGGCGAAAAACGTCTAGCATTTTTTTTTCAAAAAGAAATCCAGAACGAAAACGTCTAGCGTTTTTTTTTTTTTTTTTTTTTTTACATTCTAATTACTTTAGGGGAGGGGAAAACCGCCTGTCATTTTCAGAAAAAACTGCTCCAAAAAACGCCTCAAGGTAAAAAAAAAACGCTTCCTAATTAGGAAGCGTTATTTTTCGGGACCAAAATAAGCCAGGCGGTTTTTACGTGTGAACTAGCCCTTAGCATTGGGGATTTAACATTGCTGGGAGTTCTTTTATTTATTTATTGGGAATAAAAAAAAATGTTAGACGACTTATTGTTTTGTGATTATGGGGCCCACTTTGTCCAATATTAGTTGATGGCGTCCCTTCATCCAGTGAATGATATATATCTTTATTCAGGTTACTGTTGAACTTAACTATACTGGGGTCTCTTCTCCTCAAAACCCTTAGCAATAACAGGATTCATTCCTATGGGATAAATGTGTTACCTTTATATATTTACAGGTCAGGCAGCAATTGTCCATAGACTGAGGTCATCCCTAGGACATCGTGGAGAACCTTCTACTGGACATCACAGAAGCAGGAATCCTATCACTGCGAGGACAGGGAGACGCGACAGAGCTCCTCCACAGCACAGAGGACTAGAAGAGAGCAGAGAAAGAAGCCGCTCTCCATTAAGACCCGCCCCTGCAGAGCCCTCCAGAATAATAGGAGAGAGTAGCAGTGATAACAACCGTCCAGCAAGTGGATCCACAGCTGACACCACTGAATTTCAACGGCCAAATCCGGTTCCTGCAGAGCCCTCCAGAATAATAGGAGAGAGTAGCAGTGATAGCAGCCGACCAGCAAGTGGATCCACAGCTGACACCACTGAATTTCAACGGCCAAATCCTGTTCAACCCCCTGAGGATCCAATTCCAAGCAGATCTCCTGTATACTCCTACCCTGCAACCCGTGCATTCAGTAGATTCATTCAGCTGCTGGACATGGGTGGGATGACCCCAACGTCACCGGCAATGCCACAGGGGCAACCACTTGAACCACATGCACAATATCTACTTTGGCACGAGAGACGGCAGGAGAGACGGCAGCGTCCGCCCAGCAGGAGAACTCTGCAAATTCAGAACTTACCCACTAGAGAGGTAATACCTCAGGAGGAGGCCCAGTCATGTGTAATCTGCATGACTGAATATGAGATCGGAGAGCAAGTCACAGAGCTTCCCTGTACTCATAACTTTCATCAGGGTTGCATCTCGACCTGGCTCCGCTCTCACTCTCAGTGCCCCCTGTGCCGTAACCACTGCTTCCAATGAAGCCCCATGAAGGGCTATGAACAGAGACATCCCAAAATAATGGAAGGTAAGCCATCTATATTTCATCTTTTCCCTCCGCCCTATCAGATGTATGTGACATGTAACATAGAAATAATAACATTTTATCTTATTCTATCCAGAAAGAATATCCAAGCCTGGAAAAAGAACAGCCTGAACTACAATCCGTTACAGGACACGGCAGCTCCAGACCCGGATGGTGCCATATACCTTATTCCATGGCAAATTCTTCCTAAAAAAAAAATGTAAATTAAAAAAAAAAAAAAAAAAAAAAAAAAAAAGATTGTGTAAATTGTTTTTAGTTTTTTTTACTGTATATAATAATATTTTGTGATCTAGGAGCCTATAATGATAAGTAAGACAGAGGTAGCAGTTACACCAAATACACGACCGCACCAACAGATATACATGGGCCTAAGTGCACAAGGAGGCTCAAGGCCCCTCTGTTATTCTCCAACTCTCTCAAAAGATCTGGGAGGGGCCCTCAGAAAGGTTGACTGCCTGGACTCCCAGGGTGGACAAGTGTCCTCAGCCCAGCAGAATAACATAACATGAGCACTCTATGTGCCAGTCATATCAGAAAAGCAATGTGACTGACACATTTAGCATTAATGTCACAATACACAATTCTGGACTCCTAAAAATCTGTTACAATCGTTCACCCCCTTCTGCTGCTCATACAGATGCTCCAGCATGTTTAAGGGGGAGTTTCATCAAATTGGAAGATGGCAGATAAGCCAGTCCAAGAGCAGATTATTTGTCACTGCTAGAGATGAGCAAACAGTAAAATATTCCATGTTCGTTATTCGTTACGAATAGCATCTCAATATTTGACTATTCGAACGAATATCGAACCCCATTATAGTCTATGGGAGAAAATGCTTCGTTTCAGGGGATCCCACCATTCGATGCCAACACGTCTGCAATGCAACTGGGACAGCAGGGGAAGCATGTCTGGGGACATCTAACACACCAAAGTCCCTCTATTACCGCACTATCACAGCCTAACAACTACACACTTTGCACATTCAAAAAAACCTCTATCAAAGTGGGAAAATATCTGGAAACCTTCTTTACTCCCCAAATGGATGGACACAAACCCCAATTTAAGCTCAACAAACAGTAACAACCACCCCTTTAAATCACGTTGCCCATGACAATCACAGATGGAATAGGCAATGGGAAATCCAACAGTACCCACCCTCAACTGTCATTGTGGATGTGTGTGTGTGTGGATGTGGATGTGTGTGTGTGTGTGTGTGTGTGTGTGATGTGGTAAGACCTTTCAAAATTCACTTTTCTAGCCCTTAACATGAGCCCTTCCAAATTAGCTTACAGGTAGGGTTGAGCGATCGTGTTCGGAAAAGATCTGATTCCGATTGGCGATCGAGAAAATTTCACGATCGCCATCGGAATTCTGAACACGATCTATTTATGTGGGATCGAGATTGGTGATCTTTTCCCACAATGCTTTGCTTAGCCTTCACATTGAGTATATGCTGTATACTCAGTGTGAAGGCTCCGCTGCAGTTCCATAGGAATGAATGGAATCAGCCAGCACACAGCCTTAACCCCCTGCGCGCCGGCTGCCTCCATTCATTCGAATGTGAGGCTAAACTAAACATTTCTAGCAGCTACTTACCTCTAGAGATGGCTGCTCCGGTGCCCTCCTTCTTCTTGCCTCCCAGGTTAGTGTTTAAAGCACTAGGTAGGCGGGGCTTGTGGCTTAGGAGAGTGTGGACGGGTACAGGGCGGGGAGACGTGACGTCTCCCCTCCCAGTACACGCCCACACTCTCCTAACCCGCCCACACTCTCCTAACCTGGCAGGGAGGGGGCAGCGAAGGGAGAAGAGCAGCGTGGAGCGGCAGGGAGGCAAGTAACAAGGAAGGCACCGGACCAGCCATCTCTGGAGGTAAGTGGACACCAGGGTGGGCTAAGTAGCCAGAGGATTAAAAAAAAATCCTCTGGCTACTTTAGTGATTCACTAAAAAACACTTCTAGCGGTAATGGTCCTCTAATATGGGACTCTACATTACCTCTACAGGGTTCTGATCAGGTGTTAATAGTCCAAACAACATGCTCCAGTACTTTAGGTGTAGATCAGAAACCCCTTTCCTTTCCAACACCAGATTTAACAAAACTTCACCATCATCATCCTGCTGAGATGGAGCCACTAAACGAACCCTTGACTTCAAAGGCATGTCCTGGAGCTGCGACTGAGCCAAATCTAAACACAGAGTCCTTTGGAACTGAACAAAATTCAAAGTGTCCAAAGACTTTAGAGACTGTTGAAAGTAATGGGATCCAGAATGAGGAGTTCATCACAAGGCTGACAGACCCAACTCCACATGCTGCAGCACAAGCAACCAGCAGTCAGACTAAGATGGTCTCTTCTTCGAGCAAAACACAAGATTCTTTGGCAGCCTGCTTTGTCTCCCCGCCCAATATTCCTGGCAGGAGTGCTGAAACACCACTCTCTTCCTCCTCCGCCGTTGAATCGACCTCAGCTACTGGCGTGGGTAGATGTCAGCAGGCCGCGCTGAAGCTCATCAGCTTGGGGGACAGACAGCACACTGCCTCCAAGGTCAGGGATGCCATCCTGGCTGAGATGGAAATGTGTTTTTCCCTGCTGCACCTGGGGCCAGGCATGTTTGTCATGTGTGATAATGGCAGGAACCTGGTAGCGGCTCTGGAGCTTGCCAGCCTCCAACACGTTCCATGCCTGGCCCACGTCTAACTTAGTGGTGCAATGTTTTTTGAAAACATACCCAAATGTACATGAGCTACTGGTGAAAGTGCAGCGCTTGTGCGCGCACTTTCGCAAGTGTACAGGAGCCGCTGCTAGCCTCCGAAGCCTCCAGCAACGCCTCCATCTGCCAGAATAGAGTGTTTGAGCAGCAGAGACCTTTGATGGAGTACCATGTCCAAAACCCAAAGGTTCCTCAGAGTCAGCTCCCCCAGTTTCTGCACCATGAGTTTCCATGGGTGGCAGACTTATGTGAAATCCTTTCCCATCCTTTCCACTGGACGCAAAACATTAGCATGCGCTCATCACAACTCCGGATATGGCAGCTGCGTTAAGCAGGGTGTAGGGTACAATGCAGACCAGGCCCGAGCTGTGGTTATGTGCGGTTTGCAGTAAGGGGACAGTGAGCAATTGGAAGAGGAGTTGGTGGACAACGAGGCCACCGACCCGACATGGACAGGGGTGATGTCTAGCGGGTAAAACAGTGTAGATGTCGAGGCAAGCTAATCAACAAAAAAGGTTCCTAGAAGCAGAGGCATAGACTGGGGTGATGTATGTCTAGGGGCGAATGCAGTGTAGATGTGGAGACAAGCTAATCAACAAAAAAGGTGGCTAGAAGCAGAGGCATAGACTGGGGTGATGTTTAGGGGCAAAAGCAGTGTAGATGTGGAGGCTAGCTAATCAACAAAAAGGTGGCTAGAAGCAGAGGCATAGACTGGGGTGATGTCTAGGGGCGAAAGCAGTGTAGATGTGGAGGCAAGCTAAGCAGCAAAAACGGTGGCTACAGGCAAAGGCATACAAACTCCACAGAGGGGCCTAGTGTCACCAGAAGGGACAAGTATAGGCGCATGTTATGGGAATACCTGGCCGGCCCCAGCTCTGTTCTCTCCGATCCCTCTGTGCTCTACAGCCTACACTTACAGTCCTATGAATTAGTTTGGGCACTCCTATTAATCTTAAACATTTTTAGTTCTAAATATTTTGGTGTTAGCAGCAGCCATTTCAGTTTGATATATCTAATAACTGATGGACACAGTAATATTTCAGGATTAAAATGAGGTCTATTGTACTAACAGAAAATGTGCAATATGCATTAAACCAAAATTTGACCGGTGCAAAAGTATGGGCACCTCAACAGAAAAGTGACATTAATATTTAGTAGCTCCTCCTTTTGCCTCTAGTCACTTCCTGCAGCTTTTAATCAGTTCCTGGATCCTGGATGAAGGTATTTTGGACCATTCCTCTTTACAAAACAATTCAAGTTCAGTTAAGTTAGATGGTCGCCGAGCATGGACAGCCCGCTTCAAATCATCCCACAGATGTTCAATGATATTCAGGTCTGGGAACTGGGATGGCCATTCCAGAACATTGTAATTGTTCCTCTGCATGAATGCCTGAGTCGATTTGGAGCAGTGTTTTGGATCATTGTCTTGCTGAAATATCCATCCCCGGCGTAACTTCAACTTCGTCACTGATTCTTGAACATTATTCTCAAGAATCTGCTGATACTGAGTGGAATCCATGTGACTCTCGACTTTAACAAGATTCCCGGTGCCGGCATTGGCCACACAGCCCCAAAGCATGATGGATCCTCCACCAAATTCTACAGTGGGTAGCAAGAGTTTTTCTTGGAATGCTGTTTTTTTTTACGCCATGCATAACGCCTTTGTGTATGACCAAACAACTCAATCTTTGTTTCATAAGTCCACAGGACCTTCTTCCAAAATGAAGCTGGCTTGTCCAAATGTGCTTTTGCATACCTCAGACGACTCTGTTTGTGGCGTACGTGCAGAAACGGCTTCTCTCTCATCCCTCTCCCATACAGCTTCTCCTTGTGCAAAGTGCGCTGTATTGTTGACTGATGCACAGTGACACCATCTGCAGCAAGATGATGCTGCAGCTCTTTGGAGGTGGTCTGTGGATTGTCCTTGACTCTTCTCACCATTCTTCTTCTCTGCCTTTCTGATATTTTTCTTGGCCTGCCACTTCTGGGCTTAACAAGAACTGTCCCTGTGGTCTTCCATTTCCTTACTATGTTCCTCATAGTGGAAACTGACAGGTTAAATCTCTGAGACAACTTTTTGTATCCTTCCCCTGAACAACTATGTTGAACAATCTTTGTTTTCAGATCATTTGAGAGTGGGCTGTCCATGCTCGGCGAGCATCAAACTTAACTGAACTTGAATTGTTTTGTAAAGAGGAATGGTCCAAAATCCCTTCATCCAGGATCCAGGAACTGATTAAAAGCTACAGGAAGCGACTAGAGACTGTTATCTTTGCAAAAGGAGGATCTACTGAATATTAACCCCTTAACGACCGGCCCATAGTAAAATTACGTTGACACTGACAGGTCCTTCCTGACTGCCCTATAGTAAAATTACGTCGGGCAGTCAGGGAAGGATTCCCTGTCAGTGTCGACGTAAATGGAGCGGATCTTAGCTGTATCTGACAGCTAAGACCCTGCTCCATTACCCTCCATCGGAGGGGGCTCCGATCGGGTTTTTTTAACCTCTTCAGTTCCGTGATCAAACATGAACTGAAGCGGTTCCGCTGTGTTGCCAGTCTGATCGGCACCCCCCGCGGCGAGATCGGGGGGTGCCAGTGTCTCCAACATGCAGTCTGGGGTCTGGCCAGTGACCCTAGACTGCTAAAGACCCCCGATACCTGGCTGATCCTGCCCGGGTTTAGAGGAAGTCAGCAGCCGGCAGCCCCTGCGACTGACTTCATCTAGACGCTGCAAGACACTGACAGCTGTGTCCTGCAGCGTCTGATACAGAATTAGTGATGCTTTTATCAAAGCATCACTAATTCAAGTGTCCTAAAGGGACACATGAAAAAGTAAGAGAAAAAAGTGAAAAAATAAATAAATAAAGTTTATAATACAAATGAATAAAGCTATAAAGCCCCAAAAATTCCCTTTTTGTATAGAAACAATCTGTACAATAAAACTGAAACAATATTTAATGTACACGGTGCACGTCGGAGAAAAAAAAAGGGAAAAATCACGCCGAAAGTAGCGATTTTTCGCATCTTACCTTACAAAATATGCTATAAAAAGTGATCAAAACGTCATAGGCACCCCACAACAGTACCAATAAAAAGCTCATGTTGTCCCACAAAAAGTAAGCCCCCAACCAATACTGTCAACCAAAAAATAAAAATGTTACGCCTCTCAAAAGATGGCAATGCAAAAATCACTGGTTTATGTCCCCAAATGTGTTTTTATTCTACAGAATTAGTATTGCATAAAAAATACTGTAAATGAGGTATTGCCGTAATCGTACCGACCCACAGAATAAAGGTCATATGTCGCTTATACTGTACGCTGCATGGCGCAAAATTTAAAAGGTAAAACTCCATGCCAGAATTGATTTTTTTCTTTTTTAAATCCAGCAAAAAAGGGTTAATAAAATGTATTCAATAAGCTGTAGACACCCAAAAATGGTGTCATTACAAAATGCATCTCGTCCTGCAAACAACAAGCCCTTATATGGCCACGTCACCATAAAAATAAAGAAAATATAGCATCTAATAATGCGAAGGCAAAAACCACCAAAAATCGCCAAATCATTAGAACACAACTGGCTGCGTCAGGAGGGGAATATATAAGCTGTGCGAGCGAATATCAGGGGACTCCCCAGATTTACAGCTTATGAGGGAAAAGACACCAGAAGTGACCCCCAAAGTGACCCCCAGAGCAACTCCCCCAACCATAGGAGCTACTGGGACATAGTAGGCAATTTGGTGTCTGCAATGTCCTCCGCACAGCTTACATATTCCCTCTTCACCATCCACTGTGCAGTCACGTCTGGGATACTAATACTCACTACACCCCCTGAGAAATTCTTTGAGGGGTGCAGTTTTCAAAATTAGGTCACTCCTTTGGAGAATCCACTTTTCTGTTACCTTTACAGGCTCTACAAACATGATATGAATCTGTGCTCCAAAAGCCGCATCGCGCTCCTTCCCTTCTGCGCCCTGCTGTGTGCCCAAACTGCAGTTTATGTCACATGTATGACACTGGTGTACCCAGGATAACGTATGTAATGCCATTTGTGGGTATAAACTGATATAGGGGCACAGCCGGACACAGAAGGGAAGAAGGGTTATTGGGTTTTTGGAGCGCAGACGGTTTGGTTTTTGGATGCCATGACACTTTTGCAGAGCTGAAACGCCAGTAAAGTGGAATCCCCTGATATGAGACCTTATTTTGGAAACTACACCCCTGAAGGATTTCTCCAGGGGTACAGAGAGCATTTTTAACCCCCAAGTGTTGCTATAACGTATTATCCATAAATGAATATGAAGCGAGGTGAGAGGTGAAAATGACCATTTTTCCAGGAATCCGTCATTTCAGTGCCTAATATGTTGCGCCCGCCTTGTATCAGAGATGAACGCTCTAAAAGCTGTTGTGCCCTGGATACCCGCTTAACAGTTTTTGGAGTGTGTATCTCTGCTGATATAAGTTGGGCACAACATATCGGGCACTGAAATGGCGAATCTCTGGAAAAATTTAATTTTTAACTTCTCATTATCAGCTACGAGTTCATTTCTGGAAACTAAATAAATGCAACCCTCAAGGGTTAAAAACGCTCGCTACGCCACTTGAGAGATGCCATCAGTGGGGTAGTGTCCAAAATGGCGTGACATTGCTGCGGATTCCACTTTATTGGCAATTCAGGGGCTTTGCAGAAGTGGCATGACATCCAAAAACCAAAATCGCGCTCCTTCCCTTCTGTGCCCGGCTGTACCAAACAGCCATTTCTACCCACATATGGCATTAAGTCTGTTATCCGGGGTACACCAGTGTCATACATGTGGGCATACACTGCTATTTGGGTACCCAGCAGGGTACAGATGTGAAGGAGCGATATGTGCTTTTGGAGTGCAGATTTAGATTCTTCGTTTTTGGACACCATGTCACATTTGCAGAGACCCTAAAATTGCCCCTACAAAATGGGGTCACTTCTTGGGGAATTCCAGTTCACTGGCACCTCCAGGGCTCTGCAAAAACGTTATGGCGCCCAGAAAGTCCCTCTAACTCTGTACCCCAAAAGCTAAAAAGCGCAGGGCTCCTTCCCTTCTGAGCCCTACTGTGTGCCCAAGCAGCAGTTTACACCCACATATATAATTTTTTGCCCCTCGGGACGGCCCCTTAATAGTTTTAGGAGTGCAGGTCTCTGACAACACAAAGTGGGTGCAACGTATTGGGCACCGAAATGGCATATTTCTTTTAAAATTTCAATTTTCATTTTGTACATTAATTTTTGGGAAGAATTTTTAGACTCAAAGTGATAATACACCTTAACCCCTTAGTGACCAGCCTATTTTGGACCTTAATGACCAAGCCAAATTTTGGAAATTTGCCCTGTGTGACTTAATCAGTAAATAATTCTGTAACAGTATAGCGCATCCAAGCGATTTTGATATTGTTTTTTCGTGACATGTTTTACTTTGCTGAGAAGGTAAAATTAGGCTGATATAACTTGTGTAAATTTATTAAAAAACTCGCAAATGCTGAAAATTTTGAAATTTTTTCAATATTTTCCATTTTCAGCTGCGATATCTCACATATGCACAATAATACAGGCCAAAAAATTTAGTAGTTATATACTTCCAAATGTTCCTTTTGTGTTTCCAGCATATTTGAAATAATTTTAACATATTTGAGTAACTTAGACAATTTAAAAATTTGGAAATTTGGAGTGTGTGATTTTTTCCTGTACCAAGCTTTGTTTGCAGACAGGAATTGGTGGCATAATGACAGAAACTCCCATTAAATGACGCAATTTGTAAAACTCGCCCCCTTCAGGTATTCTTTGAGGGGTTTAGTGAGTATTTTGATCAAACAAATATTATTTTGCAAGAATTATTACAAATGATGAAAAAAATTACATTTTCATTTTCTTCAAATATGTGTCATATTAAAGCTAGTTTTTTTGCACACAACACATCAAAAAGAAGAAACACACCCCAAAATATATCACCCCACTTCTCCCGTGTTAAATAATGTACACTTTGTCCTTAGTCCTATGTACAATCATACAGTAGGGCCCAAGAGGTAGGGAGGGCCAAATGGATTTCAAAACACAAATTTTGCTTGTGGATATTTTAGGCCCATTGCACATTTGAACAAGATTTCAGTTACCAAAACAATTGAAACCCCCCATAAATGACACCATTTTATAAACTAGACCCCTTAAGGTATTCATTGAGGGGTATAGTGAGTACTTTTACCCCATAAGTTTTTAGAAATGTTGCGTCAAACAAAAAAAATTAATATTTTTTTACACAAAAGTGTCATTTTATAGGCAGTTTATTTGGAAATAACACATGAAAATGAAGAAACACACCCCAAAATATATCACCCCACTTCTCCTGTGTTCATAAATTTACACTTTGTGGCCTTAATCCCATGTATGGACGCACAATAGGGCCCAAAAAGAAGGGAGCACCAACTGGATTTCAAGACACAATTTTTGCTTCTAAATGTTTCAGGCCCATTGCACATTCAAACAAGATTTGAGTTACCAAAATAATTGAAAACACCCATAAATGACACCATTTTATAAACTAGACCCCTTGAGGTATTCATTGAGGTGTATAGTCAGTATTTTGACACCATAGGTTTTAAAAGAATTTGTGTCAAACAAAAAATTCTCATATTTTTTACACAAAAGAGTCATTTTAAAGGCAGTTTTTTGCACACAAGGCATGAAAATAAAGAAAAACACCCCAAAATAGATGGCCCCATTTCTCCTTTGTTCAAAAATGTACATTTTGTGGCCTTATTCCTATGTACGGACGCACGGTAGGGCCCAAAGAGATGGGAGCACCAACTGAATTTCAAGACACAAATTTTGCTTGCAGATATTTCAGGCCCATTGCACATTCAAACAAGATTTAAGTTACCAAAACAATTGAAACCCCCCATAAATGACCCCATTTTATAAACTAGACCCCTTGAGGTATTCATTGAGGGGTATAGTGAGTAGTTTGACCCCATAGCCGTCTCACAGATTTTACTAACCTTGGGATGTGTAGGTTAAAAATTACTAAAATGTCCCTTTATCCCCAAAGTTTTCATTTTCACAAGGGGTTAAAAGAGAAAAAGCCCCCCATAGTTTGTTACACAATTTCTCCTGAACACGAAAATACCCCATATGTGGCCATAATCTGCTGTATGGGGACATGGTGGGGCTCAGAATGGAAAGAGCGCTATTTGGGTTTTGGAGAGCAGATTTTGCTGGAATAGTTTTCTGGTGCCATGTCGCATTTGCTGAGCCCCTAAAGTATCAATACAATGGAAACCCCCCAAAAGTGACCCCATTTTAAAAACTACACCCATCAAAGAATGTATCAAGGGGTATTATCATTTTGAGCCTAAAAATTCTTCCCAAAAATTAATGTACAAAATGACAATTGAAATTTTGAAAGAAATCTGCCATTTCGGTGCCCAATACGTTGCCCCCACTTTGTGTTGTCAGAGACCTGCACTCCTGAAACTATTAAGTGGGCCATCCCGAGGGGGCAAAAATTATATATGTGGGTGTAAACTGCTGCTTGGGCACACAGCAGGGCTCAGAAGGGAAGGAGCACTGCACTTTTTAGCTTTTGGGGTACAGATGTTGAGGGACCCTCTGGGCACCATGATGTTTTTGCAGAGCCCTGGAGGTTCCAGTAAACTGGAATTCCCTAAGAAGTGACCCCATTTTGTAGGGGCAATTTTAGGGTCTCTGCAAATGTGACATGGTGTCCAAAAACGAAGAATCTAAATCTGCACTCCAAAAGCACATATCACTCCTTCACATCTGCACCCTGCTGGGTACCCAAATAGCAGTGTATGCCCACATGTATGACACTGGTGTACCCCGGATAACGGACTTAATGCCATATGTGGGTAGAAATGGGTGTTTGGGCACAGCCGCGCACAGAAGGGAAGGTGCGCTATTTTGGTTTTTGGCGCACAGTTTGGTTTTTGGACGTCACTTTTGCAAAGACCCTGAATTGCCAATAAAGTGGAATCCGCAGCAATGTCACGCCATTTTGGACACTACCCCAATGATGGGATTTATCAAGTGGCGTAGCGAGCGTTTTTAACCCTTGAGTGTTGCATTTATTTAGTTTCCAGAAATGAAATCGCAACTGATAATGAGAAGTTAAAAATGAAATTTTACCAGACATTTGCCATTTTAGTCCCCGATATGTTGTGCCCAACTTATGTCAGCAGAGACACTCCAAAAACTGGTAAGCGGGTATCCCGGGCACAACAGCTTTTAGAGCGTTCATCTCTGATACAAGGCGGGCGCAACATATTAGGCACTGAAATGACGGGTTCCTGGAAAAATTGTCATTTTCACTTCTCACAATCAGCTTCGTATTCATTTATGGATAATAAGTTATAGCAACACTTGGGGGTTAAAAATGCTCTCTGTACCCCTGGAGAAATCCTTCAGGGGTGTAGTTTCCAAAATAAGGTCACATATCAGGGGATTCCACTTTACTGGCGTTTCAGCTCTACAAAAGTGTCATGGCATCCAAAAACCAAACCGTCTGTGCTCCAAAAACCCAATAACCCTTCTTCCCTTCTGTGTCCGGCTGTGCCCTAATATCAGTTTATACTCACATATGACATTACGTCCATTATCCCGGGTACACCAGTGTCATACATGTGTCATACCTGTGGCATAAACTGCAGTTTGGGCACACAGCAGGGCGCAGAAGGGAAGGAGCGCGATTCGGCTTTTGGAGCACAGATTCAGATGTTTGGTATCTGGACGCCATGTCATGTTTGTAGAGCCTGTAAAGGTACCAGAAAAGTGGATTCTCCAAAGGAGTGACCTAATTTTGAAAACTGCACCCCTCAAAGAATTTCTCAGGGGGTGTAGTGAGTATTAGTATCCCAGACGTGACTGCACAGCGGATGGCGAAGAGGGAATATATAAGAGGTGCGGAGGACATTGCAAACACCAAATTCCCTACTATGTCCCAGTAGCTCCTATGGTTGGGGGAGTCACTTTGGGGGTCACTTCTGGTGTCTTTTCCCTCATAAGCTGTAAATCTGGGGTGTCCCCTGATATTCGCTCACACAGCTTATATATTCCCCTCCTGACGCAGCCAGTTGTGTTCTAATGATTTGGCGATTTTTGCGGGTTTTTGTCTTCGCATTATTAGATGCTATATTTTCTTTATTTTTCTGGTGATGCTGCCATATAAGGGCTTGTTGTTTGCAGGACGAGATGCATTTTGTAATGACACCATTTTTGGGTGTCTACAGCTTATTGAATACATTTTATTAACCCTTTTTTGCTGAATTAAAAAAAGAAAAAAATCAATTCTGGCATGGAGTTTTACCTTTTAAATTTTGCGTCATGCAGCGTACAGTATAAGCGACATGTGACCTTTATTCTGCGGGTCGGTACGATTACGGCAATACCTCATTTATAGTATTTTTTTATGCAATACTAATTCTGTAGAATAAAAACACATTTGGGGACATAAATCAATGTTTTTTGCATTGCCATCTTCTGAGAGGCGTAACATTTTTATTTTTCGGTTGACAGTGTTGGTTGAGGGCTTATTTTTTGCGGGACAATGTGCGCTTTTTATTGGCACTGTTGTGCGGTGCATATGACTTTTTGATCACTTTTTATAGCATATTTTGTAGGATGAGATGGCAAAAAATCATTACTTCCAGCGAGTTTTTTCCATTTTTTTTTCCCAACGTTCATTGTGTACATTAAATATTATTTCAGTTTTATTGTACAGGTTGTTTTGGACGCGACGATACCAAATATGCATTGCTATTTTTTATTTTTAGTGCTTTTTTTTATATAATTCATTTTGTATAGAAAAAAAGAGATTTTTGGTATTTATAACTTTATTACTTTTTTCATACACTTTATTTTTTTTTTTAAACTTTTTTTTTACTTTTTCATGTGTCCCTTTAGGACACTTGAATCAGTTGATGCTTTGACGAAAGCTTCAGCTGATTCTACACAATAGCAGACAGGACACAAGCAGGACATGAGCCTGCTCGTGTCCTGTAAGCTACAGAGGAAGTGAGACACATCGCTCACTTCCTCCATCGCCGGGCAGGATCACCAGGTATGTGGGGGCTCCGGTAGTCTGGGGTCACTGGCAAGACCCCAGACTACCTTTTACTGACATCGGCACCCCCCCCATCTCGCCGCGGGGGAGCCCATCACCTTCAATTGTCGGCGGATCCCTTTCGATCACGCTGTGATGTTTCACGGCGCGATCGAAAGGGTTAACACGTCCAGTCGGACTCAGTTCCGACTGGACATTATGGAGGAAGGGGTTATGTGTTAGTAACACCTAACCCCTGCCCCCCCCCCGCACCCCTCCCCCCGCCAGGAAGGTACCTATAGGCCGGACGTATTTAGGCAATAGTCCGGTCTTTAGGTACCAGCACATGAGGCCGTAAATTTACGTACGGCGGTCCTCATGTGGTTAATGAGAGAAACCGAATCAACGGTTCTTTTGCAAAGTTCTAAAGAGTTTTCAAACGATGAAGCCAAATTTGCAAATTTTGTAGAATTCTGTAATCGAAACATGCAATGGCGATCACTCAAAAGCTTACGACAGTTCTGTTAACTTGTGTAACTGCAGTTTCCGGCTACAATATTGTGTTCCATGCAGACACATGCTTTTAATGAGAGAAACCGAATCAATCCCTTTGTATGATAGGAACTGCTTCCACAAAAAATACTGGGAAAATTTGCAAATTGAGCCTAGTTTTGAAAACACAGAATTTGATTTATATTGTGCTGTGGAAGAACAAGAGACTATTGACGAAGAACCACTCAGTAGTACTGCTAAGTACAATCTGGCGTTCCAATCCCTAACTCAGTTGGCGGATATTTTATCTAATGACGGAACTTCAACCTTTCTAAACTACTTGGAAGAAATCAAGGTTATCCAAAACAATGCCAGATGAGGTTCTTCGTTATTACAACCCAGCTTGTCATATAACCAGTCTGTACATCAAGATGTTGCAGGTGCTGAGACTTCAAATGTTCCGGATATAGTTGATGGAAATACACCACCTTCTACAAGCTGCAAATCTTCATCTGCGCGTCCGCAGGTAGTTGTGCCTTTTCAGGTTATAGGCAAATATATGCATTTCAAATCTAAAATTAGAGTAAAAGGTCGTCCTAAGAAAAAGACCAAACAATTAACATTCAACAAGAAGGAAATTGACCATACACCTGAAAATTCTTCAAACAAACGCCCCTTAGAAGGTAACAAAGTGCAGAAGGTATCCACAAAGAGGAGAAAAAGGGAAACAACCAAAACACAAAAAAAATTGCAAGGAAATGGAGAAATGTCTGATTTGCCACTTTGATTTGGGGAAAAAGTCTAAAAAATTGACAACTTGTTTTTCTTGTTGTTCCACACTACATGAAGATTGTTATAGAGTGGATGGATGTCCGCAGTGCGAGGAAGATTAGCCATTGTAACATAAATGTCCTAATAAAGTGAAAATTTACTGGGATAAATATGATACATCTGCAGTTCATTTAAGTTTATAGGCACGGTACACGGATGGTACCTAAAAATAGCCAGGAGTTCATAGGTACGGTACCTAGAAATAGCCACATCCAGATTTTAATTCAAATTATTATTATTATTTTTTTTTTTTTTTTTTTTTTTTTGCACACACACACACACAGTCACATGACCTTACTTCTGTGATGTCATAAAACTAGGATCTGCTTACCTATTATGTGAGGTTCTGTTCACATTTGCATATGATGATGTCATAATGCACATATTTGCATATGATGATGTCATAACGGAACCCTGAGGGTATATAAACCCTGAGCGCTGTGACATCACAGCCATTTCTTGAGTTGATGCTTTTGCTGACACTTCACTTTGGTTCTGGAAGAGCGAACTAGTTTGTACTACATATCTAGTGATTACTTCCATTCATTCTTACTGATCTTTGATCAGGGCCCAGTAATATCGGAGCCACCTGAGAACTTAGTTCTCTAATATTTCATCAGATCCGCCTTGGTAACTAAGCCATGAGCGCCCGAGAGCTGCGTCAGCTGATAGCTGACAATGATACATGGCTGCGCCGACCGGAGAATCAAGGTAAGTGAATTGTTCAGGAAGAGAGAGACAATATTCCCCCCACCCTAGAGGAGATTTCCTGGGAGGAGTTATCCCTGGGGTCTGCTGAGCAATGTTTCAGGGTAAACAGCACATTTTCCATTCCTAGTCGTTTGGGGTGGGTTTTACTTTCCTCCGAATTCCACCCCTGCCCATGATAGAAAACAGAAGTTCTTTATTCAGGCAATTTGACAAACTGGGCCCCATAATCACAAAACAATAACCCGTCTAAAACATAACTGTTATTCCCAATAAATCAATAAAAGAAATCCCAACAACGTTAAACCCCCCACTCTAAGGGTATGTTCACACGGAGGAAAAGGTCACGGAACATTCCGCAACAGGAAAAGACAAAAGGATATATCCAGCACTCGGAATCCGGCCTAATAAAAATAAACTTAACTTTTATTAAGAATTGGTCATTCTTCCATTAAAAATTTTTGATCATACGAGGGGTAAGCTAATGTCCCTTGTATGATCATAATTTTTTAATGGAAGAATGACCATTTCTTAATAAAAGTTAAGTTTTATTTTTATTAGGCCGGATTCCGAATGCTGGATATATCCTTTTGTCTTTTCCTGTTGCTCCATTTTGGCTTAGCCGAGAGAGCCATTATCCGTGCACCGATCTTTTGGAATCCTGCTACAACGCTGACGGCTCTGACACGTGAGTAGTGCACTTCTAAATTATTATCATTTTTTCTATATTAAGAGCTGTGACCTTCATATCTTTTTCACGGAACATTCCATTTGAACATTCCGCGACGAAATGCCGATGCAGCATCAGCTTTCTGTCGCGGCAACCCACTCCTGTGTAGGCCCGAATAAATGGTCAAGCCATGGAATTCACGGCTGATTCTGCTCAGATAGGGCATGTCGCTTCTTTTTTCCGCTACTAGCTAGCGTTCGGTCCAGTTTCTTCATATCTCCCATCACTACCTTGTTCAGAAAAGAAACTGCCACCCCCCAGACCCTTAAAGAGGACCTTTCACCGATTTGGGCGTAGGCAGTTCTATATACTGCTGGAACGCTGACAATGATCTGAATTCAGCGCACTGTCGGCTTTCCCAATCTGTGCCCCGGGTAAAGAACTATCGGCCCTGGTACCGTAGCTCTTTACAGTCAGAAGGGCGTTCCTGACAGTCACTCAGGTACATCCTTCTCCACAGCAGTGCCTATTGCGCTGTACTGGGTGAGCTGGGAGGAACGCCCCCTCCCACCAGATAATATTTGTCTATGGACAAGCACTGTCAGCTTTCCAGCAGTATATAGAACTGCCTGTGCCCAAATCGGTGAAACGTCCTCTTTAACCACATGAGGACCGCCGTACGTAAATTTACGGCCTCATGTGCTGGTACCTAAAGACCGGACTATTGTCAAAATACGTCCGGCCTTTAGGTACCTTTCTGGCGGGGGGAGGGGTGCGGGGGGGACAGGGGTTAGGTGTTACTAACACCTAACCCCTTCCTCCATAACGTCCAGTCGGAACTCAGTCCGACTGGACGTGTTAACCCTTTCGATCGCGCCGTGAAACATCACGGCGCGATCGAAAGGGATCCGCCGATAATTTAAAGTGATCGGCACCCCCCGCGGCGAGATCGAGGGGTGCCGATGTCAGTAACAGGTAGTCTGGGGTCTGGCCAGTGACCCCAGACTACCGGAGCCCCCACATACCTGGTGATCCTGCCAGGCGGTGGAGGAAGTGAGCGATGCAGCTCACTTCCTCTGCAGCTTACAGGACACGAGCAGGTTCATGTCCTGCTCGTGTCCTGTCTGCTACTGTGTAGAATCAGTTGATGCTTTCATCAAAGCATCAACTGATTCAAGTGTCCTAAAGGGACACATGAAAAAGTAAAAAAAAAGTTAAAAAAAAAATAATAAAGTGTATGAAAAAAGTAATAAAGTTCTAAAGTCCAAAAATCCCTTTTTTTCTATACAAAATGAATTATATAAAAAAAAGCACTAAAAATTAAAAAAAGCAATGCATATTTGGTATCGCCGCGTCCGTAACAACCTGTACAATAAAACTGAAATAATATTTAATGTACACGGTGAACGTCGGAAAAAAAAAACGGAAAAAACTCGCCGGAAATAATGATTTTTTGCCATCTCATCCTACAAAATATGCTATAAAAAGTGATCAAAAAGTCATATTCACCCCACAACAGTGCCAATAAAAAGCGCACATTTTCCCGCAAAAAATAAGCCCTCAACCAACACTGTCAACCGAAAAATAAAAATGTTACGTCTCAGAAGATGGCGATGCAAAAAACATTGATTTATGTCCCCATATGTGTTTTTGTTCTGCAGACTTAGTATCGCATAAAAAAATAACATAAATGAGGTATCGCCGTAACCGTACCGACCCGCAGAATAAAGGACACATGTTACTTATGCTGTACGCTGCATGGCGAAAAATTTAAAATGTAAAACTCAATGCAGGATTGATTTTTTTTTTTTTTAATCCAGCAAGAAAGAGTTAATAAAATGTAATCAGTAAGTTGTAGGCACCCAAAGATGGTGTCATTACAAAATGCATCTCATCCTGCAAACAACAAGCCCTTATATGGCCACGTCACCAGAAAAATAAAGAAAATATAGCATCTAGCAATGTCAAGGCAAAACCCCCCAAAAATCGCCAAATTATTAGAACACAACTGGCTGCGGCAGATAGGGAATATATAAGTTGTGCGAGCGAATATAAGGGGATACCCCAGATTTACAGCTTATGAGCGAAAAAACACCAGAAGTGACCCCCAAAGTGACCCCCAGAGTGACTCCCCCAATCATAGGAGCTACTGGGACATAGTAGGGAATTTGGTGTCTGCAATGTTCTCCGCACAGCTTATACATTCCCTCTTCGCCATCCGCTGTGCAGTCACGTCTGGGATACTAATACTCACTACACCCCCTGATAAATTCTTTGAGGGGTGCAGTTTTCAAAATGGGGTCACTCCTTTGGGGAATCCACTTTTCTGGTACCTTACAGGCTCTACAAACATGACATGGCGTCCAGATACCAAACATCAAAATCTGTACTCCAAAAGCCGCATCGCGCTCCATCGCTTCTGCGCCCTGCTGTGCGCCCAAACTGCAGTTTATGACACATGTATGACACATGTATGACACTGGTGTACCCCGGATAACGGACGTAATGTCATATGTGGGTATAAACTGATATTAGGGCACAGCTGGACGCAAAAGGGAAGAAGGGTTATTGGGTTTTTGGAGCACAGACGGTTTGGTTTTTGGATGCCATGACACTTTTGTAGAGCTGAAACGCCAGTAAAGTGGAATCCCCTGATATGTGACCTTATTTTGGAAACTACACCCCTGAAGGATTTCTCCAGGGGTACAGAGAGCATTTTTAACCCCCAAGTGTTGCTATAACTTATTATCCATAAATGAATACGAAGCTGATTGTGAGAGGTGAAAATGACAATTTTTCCAGGAATACGTCATTTCAGTGCGTAATATGTTGTGCCCGCCTTGTATCAGAGATGAACGCTCTAAAAGCTGTTGTGCCCGGGATACCCGCTTACCAGTTTTTGGAGTGTCTCTGCTGACATAAGTTGGGCACAACATATCGGGCACTAAAATGGCGAATCTCTGGAAATTTTTCATTTTTAACTTCTCATTATCAGCTGTGATTTCATTTCTGGAAACTAAATAAATGCAACACTCAAGGGTTAAAAACACTCGTTACAACACTTCATAAATCCCATCAGTGGGCTAGTGTCCAAAATGGGGTGACATGTCTGCGGATTCCACTTTATTGGCAATTCAGGGGCTTTGCAAAAGTGGCATGGTGTCCTAAAACCAAACTGTGCTCCAAAAACCAAAATAGCGCTCCTTCCCTTCTGTGCCCGGCTGTGCCCAAACAGCCATTTATACCCACATATGGCATTAAGTCCGTTATCCGGGGTACACCAGTGTCATACATGTGGGCATACACCGCTATTTGGGTACCCAGCAGGGCGCAGATGTGAAGGAGCGATATGTGCTTTTGGAGTGCAGATTTAGATTCTTTGTTTTTGGACACCACGTCACATTTGCAGAGGCCCTAAAATTGTCCCTACAAAATGGGGTCACTTCTTGGTGAATTCCAGTTTACTGTCACCTGTGTAGTTTCTAAAATGGGGTCACAATGGGGGGTTTCCATTGTATTGATACTTTAGGGGCTCAGCTAATGCGACATGACACCTGAGAACTATTCCAGCCACTTCTGCTTTCTAAAAGCCAAATAGCGCTCTTTCCATTCTGAGCCCCACCGTATACCCATACAGCAGATTATGGCCACATATGGGGTATTGCCGTGTTAAGAAGAAATTGTGTAACAAACTCTGGGGGGCTTTTAATTCTTCAGCTACTTGCAAAATTAAAAATATGGCGCTAAATGGACGATTAATTGGAAAAAAAAAGTAATTTTTCATTTTTACGTCCCATTGTTAATAAAATCTGTGAATCAGCTGTGAGGCCAAAATGCTCACCAAACCCCTAGATAAATTCTATGAGGGGTGTAGTTTCCAAAATGGGGTCACTTTTAGGGGGTTTCCACTTTATTGGTACACTAGGGGCTCTGCAAATTCGACATGGCACCTGAAAAATATTCCAGCAAAATCTGCCCTTCAAAAGCCAAATAGCGCTCTTTCCATTCTGAGCCCCACCATGTTCCCATACAGTAGATTATGACCACATATGGGGCATTTCTGTGTTCAGGAGAAATTGTGTAACGAACTTTAGGGAGCTTTTTTTCCTTTATCCTCTTGTGAAAATGAAAAATTTGGGGCTAAATTGACAGTTTGTTGGAAAAAAAGTAAATTTTCATTTTCATGTCCCAATGTTAATAAAATCTGTGAAACAGCTGTAGGGTCAAAATGCTCACTCTACCCTTTGATATGTTTTGTGGGGGGTGTAGTTTCCAAAATGGGGTCACTTTTAGGGGGTTTCCACTGTATTGGTTCTCTAGGGGCTCTGCAAATGCGACATGGCACCTAAAATTATTCCAGCAAAATCTGCCATCCAAAAGCCAAATAGCGCTCCTTCCATTCTGAGCCCCGCCATGTTCCCATACAGCAGAATATGGCCACATATGGGGTATTGCCGTGTTCAGGATAAATTGTTTAACAAACTTTGGGGGGCTTTTACTCCTTTAACCCCTTGTGAAAATGAAAACTTTGGGGATAAAGTGACATTTTAGTAATTTTTCTTTTACACATTCCAATGTTAGTAAAATCTGTGGAACAACTGTAGGGTCAAAATGCTGACTATACCCCTTGATGAATTCTGTGAGGGGTGTAGATTCTAAAATGGGGTCACTTTTGGGGGGTTTCCATTGTTTTGGTACGCTAAGGGCTCTGCAAATGTGACATGGTGCCTGAAAATTATTCCAGCAAAATATGCTGTTCAAACACCCAGTGTCACTCCTTCCCTTTCGTGCACTGCCGTGTGCCCAAAAATCAGTTTACACCCACATGTGGGGTATTTCTGTGCACGGGAGAAATTGTATAACAAAATGTGAGATGCATTTTCTCCTTTAACCCTTTGTGAATGTGTTAATTTTAGGTCTAAATGAATGTATTAGTGAAAAAAAATGAAATGTCTAAATTTGACCTCCATATTATTTTTATTCTTATGAAATGCTTAAAGGGTTAACAAACATCCCAAATGCTGTTTTGAATAATTTGAGGGGTGTAGTTTTGAAAATGGGGTGATTTATGGGGGTTTCTATTATATAGGCCTTTATAATTCCTTTCAGAACTGAAGTGTTCCCTAAAAAATTAGTTTGAGGAATTTTCTTGTAAATCTGGAAAATCGCTGTTACACTTGTAAGCCTTGTAACATCCAAAATGAATTAAAAGACGATCAAAAGATGATGCCGATATAAAGCAGAGATATGGGAGATAATATTTATTCATGTATTTGGATGGTATGACTATCTGCCTGAAAAGCAGAGAATTTCACATTTTGAAAATTGCAATTTTTTCCAAATTTCCATCAAATTTGCTAGTTTTTTTATAAATAAATACAAAAATATTGATTAGTGTTTACCACTAACGTGAAGTATAATGTGTTACGAAAAAACAATTTCAAAATCACTTGTGTAAGTTAAAGCGTCTCAAAGTTATTGCCATTTAAAGTGACACATGTCAGTTTTGAAAAAAGAGGCCCGGTCCTTAATGTACTTCTGGGCCTGGTCCTTAACCGGTTAAAAGGGGCATCCTGAAGGGGGGCAGTTCCTCTGTATACAGAGTAACTGTTCAAGCATACATGAATATGATCAGCAAAGTGAGTTTTTGCTGAATAGATTTCTGGCGAGTGGTTACCCTCTTTGAACGGGCACCGGAACAAACAAGGCTAACCCCGAGAGAAACTGCCGCTATTATTATACCCTGGGGTCTTTTCAGACCCCGGAGTATAATAATCAGAGACTCAGGGGAGGTGAAGAAGCATAATAAACAGTGTAACTCACCTCTCCGGGATCCATTGTTACTCCTAGCACAGGCTTCAGGAATTTATGGCAATGTCCCAGACGTGACGTCCCCACGTGACATCTGGTACATTACTGCTCAGATCTGTTTTCAGGGCATCTTGTCTTGGGCTGGTTAAGAGAAAAAATAAGGAAAAAAATAAACTGGTAAAATTGCCGCCCCTTTGAAAGTGCTGCCTGAGGCGGCTGCGTGACCTCGCCTCAGAGGTGCGGCCCTGGTTGGGGGAAAGCTAGCGCTCACCTGTGTGGAGAGGGAACTTATGGGCTTTAATCCTTGGTGGCCAGCGCACATACAAGTCTATGACAGGGAGAGGCTGTTGCTTGTGTTTCCAGTTAATTTAGGGAACTAACAGCCCATTGGGGTTAGTGTTTACTGGGGAGAGTGCCTTCTATGCCTCCCTGTTGTTCTTAATGGCATATGCTATGGACATGCATTAATCCCCGCAATTATCAGGTTGGGCAATTATATCTCCCAAAGATCTTTGTTTGGCATTAGATTAGGCTTCTAATAATCTCTATAAATCCCCATTAGATTATTATTGTTTTGGTCCTTGTATGATTACTATACACTATGAGCAGCGGAACTATTAGGGCTAGTTCACACGGGGGGCAATGAGGCAGATTTTGACAGCAGATTTCGCCTCAAAACCTGCCTCCATACAATGGTGGTCTATGGAGACTGCTAGCTTTCGTTTTTCTGCTAGCAGTTTTTTGCTGCATGACCTTTCTTCAGGCGGATTCCACCTGAGGAAAGCAATAAAAGTGAATGGGAGGCGAAAAACAACTAGCATTTTTTTTGCAAAACAAAATCCAGATCGAAAACGCCTAGCTTTTTTTCTTTTTTTTTTACTCTATTCACTTTAGGAAGCGTTTTTTTTCGGGACCAAAATAATCCAGGCGGTTTTTACGTGTGAACTAGCCCTTAGCATTGGGGATTTAACATTGCTGGGAGTTCTTTTATTTATTTATTGGGAATAAAAAAAAAAATTTCAGACGACTTATTGTTTTGTGATTATGGGGCCCAGTTTGTCCAATATTAGTTGATGGCGTCCCTTCATCCAGTGAATGATATATATCTTTATTCAGGTTACTGTTAAACTTAACTATACTGGGGTCTCTTCTCCTCAAAACCCTTAGCAATAACAGGATCCATTCCTATGGGCTAAATGTGTTACCTTTATATATTTACAGGTCAGGCAGCAATTGTCCATAGACTGAGGTCATCCCTAGGACATCGTGGAGAACCTTCTACTGGACATCAAAGAAGCAGGAATCCTATCACTGTGAGGACAGGGAGACGCGACAGAGCTCCTCCACAGCACAGAGGACTAGAAGAGAGCAGGGAAAGAAGCCGCTCTCCATTAAGACCCGCCCCTGCAGAGCCCTCCAGAATAATAGGAGAGAGTAGCAGTGATAGCAGCCGTCCAGCAAGTGGATCCACAGCTGACACCACTGATTTTCAACGGCCAAATCCGGTTCCACCCCCTGAGGATCCAATTCCAAGCAGATCTCCTGTATACTCCTACCCTGCAACCCGTGCATTCAGTAGATTCATTCAGCTGCTGGACATGGGTGGGATGACCCCAACGTCACCGGCAATGCCACAGGGGCAATCACTTGAACCACATGCACAATATCTACTTTGGCACGAGAGACGGCGGGAGAGACGGCAGCGTCCGCCCAGCAGGAGAACTCTGCAAATTCAGAACTTACCCACTAGAGAGGTAATACCTCAGGAGGAGGCCCAGTCATGTGTAATCTGCATGACTGAATATGACATCGGAGAGCAAGTCACAGAGCTTCCCTGTACTCATAACTTTCATCAGGGTTGCATCTCGACCTGGCTCCGCTCTCACTCTCAGTGCCCCCTGTGCCGTACCCACTGCTTCCAATGAAGCCCCATGAAGGGCTATGAACAGAGACATCCCAAAATAATGGAAGGTAAGCCATCTATATTTCATCTTTTCCCTCCGCCCTATCAGATGTATGTGACATGTAACATAGAAATAATAACATTTTATCTTTTTCTATCCAGAAAGAATATCCAAGCCTGGAAAAAGAACAGCCTGAACTACAATCCGTTACAGGACACGGCAGCTCCAGACCCGGATGGTGCCATATACTTTATTCCATGGCAAATTCTTCCTAAAAAAAAAAATGTAAATAAAAAAAAAAAAAAAAAAAAAAGATTGTGTAAATTGTTTTTACTTTTTTTACTGCATATAATAATATTTTGTGATCTAGGAGCCTATAATGATAAGTAAGACAGAGGTAGCAGTTACACCAAATACACGACCGCACCAACAGATATACATGGGCCTAAGTGCACAAGGAGGCTCAAGGCCCCTCTGTTATTCTCCAACTCTCTCAAAACACCTGGAAGGGGCCCTCAGAAAGGTTGACTGCCTGGACTCCCAGGGTGGACAAGTGTCCTCAGCCCAGCAGAATAACATAACATGAGCACTCTATGTGCCAGTCATATCAGAAAAGCAGTGTGACTGACACATTTAGCATTAATATCACAACAATGGGGAGTGATCTGCAAAAAGGGGGTGTTCTCTCAAAAGGGTTTGGGCCGCCGGACAATTTTTACAAAACGCTTTGTGCACCAGGTCTCCCAGAGGCCAATATGTCAAATTTAGCAAGTGTTTCTGTATGTAGACACAAGTATAATAAATGTCACATGGTAGGTGGGGCCCTGTTTCAGATTTTGAAACTGGTCCCAAAAACTGCCTGTATGATGGTGAAGAGGGGACTAGAACACATTCACATTCAGACACTACAGACTTACACAATTCTGGACTCCTAAAAATCTCAATAGGATCTCAATTTTTGACTATTCGAACGAATATCGAACCCCATTATAGTCTATGGGAGAAAATGCTTCGTTTCAGGGGATCCCACCATTCGATGCCAACACGTCTGCAATGCAACTGGGACAGCAGAGGAAGCATGTCTGGGGACATCTAACACACCAAAGGCCCTCTATTACCCCACTATCACAGCCTAACAACTACACACTTTGCACATTCAAAAAAACCTCTATCAAAGTGGGAAAATACAGTCCTATGAAAAAGTTTGGGCACCCCTATTAATCTTAATCATTTTTTGTTCTAAATATTTTGGTGTTTGCAACAGCCATTTCAGTTTATTATATCTAATAACTGATGGACACAGTAATATTTCAGGATTGAAATGAGGTTTATTGTACTAACAGAAAATGTGCAATATGCATTAAACCAAAATTTGACCGGTGTGAAAGTATGGGCACCCTTATCATTTTATTGATTTGAATTCCCCTAACTACTTTTTACTGACTTACTGAAGCACAAAATTGGTTTTGTAACCTCAGTGAGCTTTGACCTTCATAACCAGATGTATCCAATCATTAGAAAAGGTATTTAAGGTGGCCAATTGCAAGTTGTTCTACTATTTGAATCTCCTCTGAAGAGTGGCATCATGGGCTACTCAAAACAACTCTCAAATGATCTGAAAACAAAGATTGTTCAACATAGTTGTTCAGGGGAAGGATACAAAAAGTTGTCTCAGAGATTTAACCTGTCAGTTTCCACTGTGAGGAACATAGTAAGGAAATGGAAGACCACAGGGACAGTTCTTGTTAAGCCCAGAAGTGGCAGGCCAAGAAAAATATCAGAAAGGCAGAGAAGATGAATGGTGAGAACAGTCAAGGACAATCCACAGACCACCTCCAAAGAGCTGCAGCATCATCTTGCTGCAGATGGTGTCACTGTGCATCGGTCAACAATACAGCGCACTTTGCACAAGGAGAAGCTGTATGGGAGAGTGATGAGAAAGAAGCCGTTTCTGCAAGCACGCCACAAACAGAGTCGCCTGAGGTATGCAAAAGCACATTTGGACAAGCCAGCTTCATTTTGGATGAAGGTCCTGTGGACTGATGAAACAAAGATTGAGTTGTTTGGTCATACAAAAAGGCGTTATGCATGGCGTCCAAAAAAACAGCATTCCAAGAAAAACACATGCTACCCACTGTAAAATATGGTGGAGTTTCCATCATGCTTTGGGGCTGTGTGGCCAATGCCGGCACCAGTAATCTTGTTAAAGTTGAGGGTCGCATGGATTCCACTCAGTATCAGCAGATTCTTGAGAATAATGTTCAAGAATCAGTGACGAAGTTGAAGTTATGCCGGGGATGGATATGTTAGCAAGACAATGATCCAAAACACCGCTCCAAATCGACTCAGGCATTCATGCAGAGGAACAATTACAATGTTCTGGAATGGCCGTCCCAGTCCCCAGACCTGAATATCATTGAACATCTGTGATGTCTCCCCTCCCAGTACCTGCCCACACTCTCCTAACCCGCCCACACTCTCCTAACCTGGCAGGGAGGGGGCAGCGAAGGGAGAAGAGCAGTGTGGAGCGGCAGCGAGGCAAGGAACAAGGAAGGCACCGGACCAGCCATCTCTGGAGGTAAGTGGACACCAGGGGGGACTAAGTAGCCAGAGGATTAAAAAAAAATCCTCTGGCTACTTTAGTGATTCACTAAAAAACACTACTAGCGGTAATGGTCCTCTAATATGGGACTCTACATTACCTCTACAGGGTTCTGATCAGGTGTTAATAGTCCAAACAACATGCTCCAGTACTTTAGGTGTAGATCAGAAACCCCTTTCCTTTCCAACACCAGATTTAACAAAACTTCACCATCATCATCCTGCTGAGATGCAGCCACTAAACGAACCCTTGACTTCAAAGGCATGTCCTGGAGCTGCGACTGAGCCAAATCTAAACACAGAGTCTTTTGGAACTGAGCAAAATTCAAAGTGTCCAAAGACTTTAGAGACTGTTGAAAGTAATGGGATCCAGAATAAGGAGTTCATCACAAGGCTGACAGACACAACTCCACATGCTGCAGCACAAGCAACCAGCAGTCAGACTAAGATGGTCTCTTCTTCGAGCAAAACACAAGATTCTTTGGCAGCCTGCTTTGTCTCTCCACCCAATATTCCTGGCAGGAGTGCTGAAACACCACTCTCCTCCTCCTCCGCCATTGAATCGACCTCAGCTACTGGCATGGGGAGATGTCAGCAAGCCGCGCTGAAGCTCATCAGCTTGGGGGACAGATAGCACACTGCCTCCAAGGTCAGGGATGCCATCCTGGCTGAGATGGAAATGTGTTTTTCCCTGCTGCACCTGGGGCTAGGCACGTTTGTCATGTGTGATAACGGCAGGAACCTGGTAGCGGCTCTGGAGTTTGCCAGCCTCCAACATGTTCCATGCCTGGCCCACGTCTAACTTAGTGGTGCAACGTTTTTTGAAAACATACCCAAATGTACACGAGCTACTGGTGAAAGTGCAGTGCTTGTGCGCCCACTTTCACAAGTGTACAGGAGCCGCTGCTAGCCTCTGTAGCCTCCAGCAATGCCTCCATCTGCCAGAATAGAGTGTGTGAGCAGCAGAGACCTTTGATGGAGTACCATGTCCAAAACCCAAAGGTTCCTCAGAGTCAGCTCCCCCAGTTTCTGCACCATGAGTTTCCATGGGTGGCAGACTTATGTGAAACCCTTTCCCATCCTTTCCACTGGACAAAAAACATTAGCATGCGCTCATCACAACTCCGGATATGGCAGCTGTGTTAAGCAGGGTGTAGGGTACAACGCAGACCAGGCTCGAGCTGTGGTTATGTGCAGTTTGCAGTAAGGGGACAGGGAGCAATTGGAAGAGGAGTTGGTGGACAACGAGGCCACTGACCGACAATGGACAGGGGTGATGTCTAGCGGGTAAAGCAGTGTAGATGTCGAGGCAAGCTAATCAACAAAAAAGGTGGCTAGAAGCAGAGGCATAGACTGGGGTGATGTCTAGGGGCGAATGCAGTGTAGATGTAGAGGCAAGCTAAGCAGCAAAAACGGTGGCTACAGGCAAAGGCATACAAAACTCTTCCCTGTTGCAAGACTTATTCCTAGGTCTGGGATGCGTTAATGGCCCCCCTGGCCAAATTACCGCCACTGAGGGGCCTAGTGTCACCAGGAGGGACAAGTATAGGTGCATGTTATGGAAATACCTGGCCGGCCCCAGCTCTGTTCTCTCTGATCCCTCTGTGCTCTACAGCCTACACTTACAGTCCTATGAAAACGTATGGCCACTCCTATTAACCCCTTAGCGACCCTTGACGTAACTGTACGTCATGGGTCGCATGGGGATGTATGGAGCGAGCTCACACGCTGAGCTCGCTCCATACACGGCAGATGCCGGCTGTATAATACAGCCAGGACCTGCCACTAACAGCAGCGGTCGGTGCCCGAGCCGATCGCTGCTGTTAACCCTTTACACACTGCGGTCAAACGTGACCGCAGTGTGTAAACGGCGCCGGCGGCATGGGCGCCGCCATGTTTCGCCGATCGCCGCCCTCCTGAACGTCACAAGAGGGCGGTGATCGGTTGCTATGAGAGCCGGAAGCCTATTGAAGGCTTCCAGGCTTGTCTCTGCACTAGATCTATTAGACAATGCCAGAGGCAGCCTCTAATAGAAGTGCTGGGATTCTGCTATTCACTGCAGTACTGTAGTATTGCAGTGAATAGTATGAGCGATCAGACCCCCTAGGTTTCAAGGTACCTAAGGGGTCTGATCATAAATGTAACAGAAGAAAAGAAAAAGTTTTTAAAAGTATTAAAAAAATAAAAAAAAATATAAAAGTTCAAATCACCCCCCTTTCCCTAGATTAGCTATAAAAGTAATTAAAGAACATTAAACATAAACATATTAGGTATCCCCGCGCTCCAAAATGCCCGAACTATTAGAATATTAAAACATTTATCCCGTACTGCGAACGGCGTAGCGGCAAAAAAAATAAAAACAGCCAAAAAGCGTTTTTTTCAACACTTTGCCTCCTATAAAAAATTGAATAAAAAGTGATCAAACCATCAGATCTTTCCCCAAATGGTATCAATAGAAACGTCATCCTGTCCCGCATAAAAAGACACCACAACCAGCTCCATACATGGAAATATGAAAAAGTTACAGGTGTTAGAACATGATGACACAAATTTTTTTTTCTATTTTGCAAAGTTTATCATTTTTTTAAAAGTATCAAAACATTTCAAATACTATATAAATTTGGTATCACCGCATTCGTACTGACGCGTAGAACACAGGTAACATGTCATTTGTACCAAACAGTGAACGCTGTAAAAATTAAACCCATAAGAAAATGGCGCAAATGCATTTTTTCTCCAATTGCACCTCATTCTGAATTTTTTTCCAGCTTCACAGTACATTGCACAGCATATTGAATGGTGCCATTACAAAGTACAATTTGTCCCGCAAACAATAAGCCATCATGTGACTCTGTGAACTGAAAAATGAAAAAGTTATGGCTCTTGAAATGTGAGGAGGGAAAAACGAAAATGCGAAACCAAAAAATGGCCTGGTCCTTAAGGGGTTAATCTTAATGATTTTTAGTTCTAAATATTTTGGTGTTTGCAGCAGCCATTTCAGTTTGATATATCTAATAACTGATGGACACAGTAATATTTCAGGATTGAAATTAGGTTTATTTTACTAACAGAAAATGTGCAATATGCATTAAACCAAAATTTGACCGGTGCAAAAGTATGGGCACCTCAACAGAAAAGTGCCATTAATATTTAGTAGCTCCTCCTTTTGCCTCAAGTCGCTTCCTGCAGCTTTTAATCAGTTCCTGGATTTTGGATGAAGGTATTTTGGACCATTCCTCTCTACAAAACAATTCAAGTTCAGTTAAGTTAGATGGTCGCCGAGCATGGACAGCCCGCTTCAAATCATCCCACAGATGTTCAATGATATTCAGGTCTGGGGACTGGGATGGCCATTCCAGAATATTGTAATTGTTCCTCTGCATGAATGCCTGAGTCGATTTTGAGCGGTGTTTTGGATCATTGTCTTGCTGAAATATCCATCCCCGGCGTAAATTTAACTTCGTCACTGATTCTTGAACATTATTCTCAAGAATCTGCTGATACTGAGTGGAATCCATGCAACTCTCAACTTTAACAAGATTCCCGGTGCCGGCATTGGCCACACAGCCCCAAAGAATGATGGAACCTCCACCAAATTCTACAGTGGGTAGCAAGAGTTTTTCTTGGAATGCTGTTTTTTTTGGACGCCATGCATAACGCCTTTTTGTATGACCAAAAAACTCAATCATTGTTTCATAAGTCATGGGTCGCATGGGGATGAATGAAAAATGAAGCTGGCTTGTCCAAATGTGCTTTTGCATACCTCAGACGACTCTGTTTGTGGCGTGCTTGCAGAAACGGCTTCTCTCTCATCACTCTCCCATACAGCTTCTCCTTGTGCAAAGTGTGCTGTATTGTTGACTGATGCACAGTGACACCATCTGCAGCAAGATGATGCTGCAGCTCTTTGGAGGTGGTCTGTGGATTGTCCTTGACTCTTCTCACCATTCTTCTTCTCTGCCTTTCTGATATTTTTCTTGGCCTGCCACTTCTGGGCTTAACAAGAACTGTCCCTGTGGTCTTCCATTTCCTTACTATGTTCCTCATAGTGGAAGCTGACAGGTTAAATCTCTGAGACAACTTTTTGTATCCTTCCCCTGAACAACTATGTTGAACAATCTTTGTTTTCAGATCATTTGAGAGCGGGCTGTCCATGCTCGGCGACCATCAAACTTAACTGAACTTGAATTGTTTTGTAAAGAGGAATGGTCCAAAATCCCTTCATCCAGGATCCAGGAACTGATTAAAAGCTACAGGAAGCGACTAGAGACTGTTATCTTTGCAAAAGGACGATCTACTAAATATTAATGGAACTTTTCTGTTGAGGTGCCCTTACCTTTGCATCAGTCAAATTTTGGTTTAATGCATATTGCACATTTTCTGTTAGTAAAATAAAGCTCATTTCAATCCAGAAATATTACTGTGTCCATCAATTATTAGATATATCAAACTGAAATGGCTGTTGCAAACACTAAAATATTTAGAACTAAAAATGATTTAGATTAATAGGGGTGCCCAAACTTTTTAATAGGACTGTATTTTCTCATCTTTTTTTCTGTACTACACATCTCTTGTCAACTTCCTTTGGGATCTCAGAGGTGGTGGCCTCAGTGCCGAGAAACACATCTGAGTCCCCTTAGCAATATGCATTAAGAGAACCGTGAAGCAACCAAGTGTAGTCAGCTAGCATAGCATCGAGCATGGCTAAATGCAGAGAAAGACGTTGTACCACTTTCAGTGATGGTAACTTCAGTGCTGCAGTTGGCAATGGACGGTGTAACGGGATTAGCTGAAGGATCGCTGTCTTGACCACTTTTTGGCACAAAATGAAAGTCCAATCAAGCCAAGTATGGTGCAAGGATATGATGCAAGGACACCTACACATCTGTCTCTGACACATTGGGGAGTTGACGCTGATCCGCCCTTTTGGCCTGCACCATCATGCGCTTCTTCCCAGCCACTCCCCATCTCCCAGGCGTTTCATTGCAGGCAGAAGTACAGTGCAAGCCACCCACATGCCCAAGCCTTTAATGGCGTCATCAAAAAACTGCAGGCCCTGGAGATGTTGACGTTTATGCTTCTGGATACCCAGGCCTTCCGTCACCAGATGGCAGCTGGGGCACCTCCCTATGCTGGGCCTAGCCATTACTACTTCTCTTGGTTTGCTATCCCTGCTTTGCGCCTGCACGTGTCCCATAACATCAGTCGGGCCCAGAGCTCCGCGCTTTGCTGCAAGGTCCACTTGACCACCGATGCATGGACAAGCGCCTGTGGTCAGGGATGCTGCTTATCTTTAATGACAGGAAGGGTGAATGTAGGGGAGTCTGGGTGTGCAAACTGGGATGGCCTATCTCCTCTCCCAGCCCAAAATTCATGCCACAGGTTATCTGAAAGCCTACTGCGCTGCAACCTCCACCCCAGCTACAAGCTGGAAACGCTGTAACACTGGCGTGGGGAGATGTCAGCAGGACATGCTGAAGCTCATCAGCTTGGGGGACAGACAGCACACTGCCTCCAAGGTCAGGGATGCCATCCTGGCTGAGATGGCAATGTGTTTTTCCCTGCTGCACCTAGGGCCAGGCATTTTTGCGTACAGTGGGGCAAAAAAGTATTTAGTCAGTCACCAATAGTGCAAGTTCCACCACTTAAAAAGATGAGAGGCGTCTGTAATTTACATCATAGGTAGACCTCAACTATGAGAGACAAAATGAGAAAACAAATCCAGAAAATCACATTGTCTGATTTTGTAAGAATTTATTTGCAAATTATGGTGGAAAATAAGTATTTGGTCACCTACAAACAATCAAGATTTCTGGCTCTCACAGACCTGTAACTTCTTCTTTAAGAGTCTCCTCTTTCCTCCACTCATTACCTGTAGTAATGGCACCTGTTTAAACTTGTTATCAGTATAAAAAGACACCTGTGCACACCCTCAAACAGTCAGACTCCAAACTCCACTATGTTGAAGACCAAAGAGCTGTTAAAGGACACCAGAAACAAAATTGTAGCCCTGCACCAGGCTGGGAACACTGAATCTGCAATAGGCAACCAGCTTGGATTGAAGAAATCAACTGTGGGAGCAATAATTAGAAAATGGAAGACATACAAGACCACTGATAATCTCCCTCGATCTGGGGCTCCACGCAAAATCTCACCCCGTGGGGTCAAAATGATCACAAGAACGGTGTGCAAAAATCCCAGAACCACGCGGGGGGACCTAGTGAATGAACTGCAGAGAGCTGGGACCAATGTAACAAAGCCTACCATCAGTAACACACTCCGCCGCCAGGGACTCAGATCCTGCAGTGCCAGACGTGTCCCACTGCTTAAGCCAGTACATGTCCGGGCCCGTCTGAAGTTTGCTAGAGAGGATTTGGATGATCCAAAAGAGTATTGGGAGAATGTCCTATGGTCTGATGAAACCAAACTGGAACTGTTTGGTAGAAACACCACTTTACGTGTTTGGAGGAAAAAGAATACTGAGTTGCATCCATCAAACACCATACCTACTGTAAAGCATGGGGGTGGAAACATCATGCTTTGGGGCTGTTCTCTGCAAAGGGGCCAGGACGACTGATCCGGGTACATGAAAGAATGAATGGGGCCATGTACCGTGAGATTTTGAGTGCAAACCTCCTTCCATCAGCAAGGGCATTGAAGATGAAATGTGGCTGGGTCTTTCAACATGACAATGATCCAAAGCACACTGCCAGGGCAACGATGGAGTGGCTTTTTAAGAAGTATTTCAAGGTCCTGGAGTGGCCTAGCCAGTCTCCAGATCTCAACCCTATAGAAAACCTTTGGAGGGAGTTGAAAATCCGTGTTGCCAAGTGACAGCCCCAAAACATCACTGCTCTAGAGGAGATCTGCATGGAGGAATGGGCCAACATACCAACAACAGTGTGTGCCAACCTTGTGAAGACTTACAGAAAACGTTTGACCTCTCTCATTGCCAACAAAGGATATATAACAAAGTATTAAGATGAAATTTTGTTACTGACCAAATACGTACTTATTTTCCACCATAAGTTGAAAATAAATTATTACAAAATCAGACGTGATTTTCTGGATTTGTATTCTCATTTTGTCTCTCATAGTTGAGGTCTACCTATGATGTAAATTACAGACGCCTCTCATCTTTTTAAGTGATGGAACTTGCACTATTGGTGACTGACTAAATACTTTTTTGCCCCACTGTATGTGATAATGGCCGGAACCTTGTAGCAGATCTGGAGCTTGCCAGACTCAAACACGGTCCACACATGGCCCACGTTTTCAACTTGTTGGTGCAAAGGTTCTTTGAAACCTACACCATTGTGCCTGATATACTGGTCAAAGTGCGACCATTTTCGTAAGTGAGAAGTAGCCTCTACTAGGCAGAAAACATTCATAGCGCACTCCTGTCATCTTCGCACCGTTGGCTGGTGGAGGAAGATGAGGGGGATGAAGTGGCATTTCATGTCACTGTCCCACACAAGGCTTGAGGGTGCACTTTAGTGCATCCCATTGCTTCAGCACGGATGGTGTGAAGGGGAGTGAAAAAGGGAGGAAATAGAGAGTGACCCTTACAGTTGGGGGTAGCAAAGTCATGCCAAGTAACACACTGGCACACATGGCTGATTTCATGTTGGGTTGCATTTCAAGAGACAAAGGCATAGTTCACATCATGGAGAGCAAACAATACTGGATTGAAAAAAAAAATTGGATTGAGCTGATATAGCGTGACTGAATTTCTGGGTCTCCCACCTAGGTTTTGGGGTACACACCCTGAATATCTGAATTGAGCGTACATAGCCTGAACTAATTGCTCTGTATCCTTGTTTTGGGGTTACACAGCCTGAAAAGCTGCTTAGCACGTATGTAGCAAGAAGTAACTGCTGTGGATTGCTGCTATGTTTCAGGCCCCCCCAAAATTCAAGGCTTTTTCCAGCTATATGAACTTGTAATTGCTGTGGAATGATGCAATGTTTCAGGCCCCCCAAAAAAATTCAAGGCTTTTTCCAGCTTTATGAACTTGTAATTGCTGTGGATTGCTGCTATGATTCAGGCCCCCCCCCAAAAAAAAAAAAAAAATTCAGGGCTTTTTTCATCTCTATATCAATTAGTCACTGCTATGGATTCCGGCTATTCTGTGTGCGGACAACTAAAAATGAAAGCTGTTTCTCCGCTATATATGAAGTTGTATCTGTTGTGTATCCCTGTTTTCCACCGTCCAGGGAAAGCTGGACTGATGTCCCTACAGTGTATAGCTCTGAGAAGAGCTGTTGGCTTTCTTCATTACTTCTTCCCTGCCTATCTGAAGCTAATTGCTATCTAGCCCTCATCAGATATGTTTCTCTCCATATATCTGACGGCAAAAATGTCGAATAGGGCGGCGGCCGTTCTTATGAATGGGAGGGCACATGTTTTCGGCAGACAATGGGTGTTTTCTATTTTTTTCACTGCCTCCATTGTCGTAGTTTCTGTCCCACCTCCCCTGCACAGTTATCGGTGCAAAAAACACGCCAGGGAAAGTGGGAGGGGATACAAATTTTTACTGCGTATGCGGCCTGGTATTCGATTGTTAAAGAATACATCGAACGCCATGATATTCGATCGAAGAATTATTCGATCGAACGGCATTTGCTCATCTTTAATCTTCAGGAAAAGTTTTGAAGCTTACCAACAGTGACTATTTGCATGAAAGAACTCATAACGTTCATAGATAACTGATTACAGCATAAACAGATTCAACAGTCGCTTAAAACATTTGAATAATCGATCCGCCATTGCAAACTCACCTTGATTCAGCATCGCAGGAAATTACAGGAGTTGGTGTACGGTTCTTTTGCAAAGTTCTAAAGAGTTTTCAAACGATGAAGCCAAATTTGCAAATTTTGTAGAATTCCGTAATCGAAACATGCAATGGCGATCACTCAAAAGCTTACGACAGTTCTGTTAACTTGTGTAACTGCAGTTTCCGGCTACAATATTGTGTTCCATGCAGACACATGCTTTTAATGAGAGAAACCGAATCAATCCCTTTGTATGATAGGAACTGCTTCCACAAAAAATACTGGGAAAATTTGCAAATTGAGCCTAGTTTTGAAGACACAGAATTTGATTTATATTGTGCTGTGGAAGAACAAGAGACTATTGACGAAGAACCACTCAGTAGTACTGCTAAGTACAATCTGGCGTTACAATCCCTATCTCAGTTGGCGGATATTTTATCTAATCACGGAACTTCAACCTTTCTAAACTACTTGGAAGAAATCAAGGTTATCCAAAACAATGCCAGATGAGGTTCTTCGTTATTACAACCCAGCTTGTCATATAACCAGTCTGTACATCAAGATGTTGCAGGTGCTGGGACTTCAAATGTTCCGGATATAGTTGATGGAAATACGCCACCTTCTACAAGCTGCAAATCTTCATCTGCGCGTCCGCAGGTAGTTGTGCCTTTTCAGGTTATAGGCAAAGATATGCATTTCACATCTAAAATTAGAGTAAAAGGTCGTCCTAAGAAAAAGACCAAACAATTAACATTCAACAAGAAGGAAATTGACCATACACCTAAAAATTCTTCAAACAAACGCCCCTAGGAAGGTAACAAAGTGCAGAAGGTATCCACAAAGAGGAGAAAAAGGGAAACAACCAAAACACAAAAAAAATTGCAAGAAAATGGAGAAATGTCTGATTTGCCACTTTCATTTGGGGAATAAGTCTAAAAAATTGACAACTTGTTTTTCTTGTTGTTCCACACTACATGAAGATTGTTATAGAGTGGATGGATGTCCGCAGTGCGAGGAAGATTAGCCATTGTAACATAAATGTCCTAATAAAGTGAAAATTTACTGGGATAAATATGATACATCTGCAGTTCATTTAAGTTTATAGGCACGGTACACGGATGGTACCTAAAAATAGCCAGGAGTTCATAGGTACGGTACCTAGAAATAGCCACATCCAGATTTTAATTCAAATTATTATTATTATTTTTTTTATTTTTTTTTTTTTTGCACACACACACACACACACACACAGTCACATGACCTTACTTCTGTGATGTCATAAAACTAGGATCTGCTTACCTATTATGTGAGGTTCTGTTCACATTTGCATATGATGATGTCATAATGCACATATTTGCATATGATGATGTCATAATGCACATATTTGCATATGATGATGTCATAACGGAACCCTGAGGGTATATAAACCCTGAGCGCTGTGACATCACAGCCATTTCTTGAGTTGATGCTTTTGCTGACACTTCACTTTGGTTCTGGAAGAGCGAACTAGTTTGTACTACATATCTAGTGATTACTTCCATTCATTCTTACTGATCTTTGATCAGGGCCCAGTAATATCGGAGCCACCTGAGAACTTAGTTCTCTAATATTTCATCAGATCCGCCTTGGTAACTAAGCCATGAGCGCCCGAGAGCTGCGTCAGCTGATAGCTGACAATGATACATGGCTGCGCCGACCGGAGAATCAAGGTAAGTGAATTGTTCAGGAAGAGAGAGACAATATTCCCCCCACTCTAGAGGAGATTTCCTGGGAGGAGTTATCCCTGGGGTCTGCTGAGCAATGTTTCAGGGTAAACAGCACATTTTCCATTCCTAGTCGTTTGGGGTGGGTTTTACTTTCCTCCGAATTCCACCCCTGCCCATGATAGAAAACAGAAGTTCTTTATTCAGGCAATTTGACAAACTGGGCCCCATAATCACAAAACAATAACCCGTCTAAAACATAACTGTTATTCCCAATAACTCAATAAAAGAAATCCCAACAAACCCCCCACTCTAAGGGTATGTTCACACGGAGGAAAAGGTCACGGAACATTCCGCAACAGGAAAAGACAAAAGGATATATCCAGCACTCGGAATCCGGCCTAATAAAAATAAACTTAACTTTTATTAAGAATTGGTCATTCTTCCATTAAAATTTTTTGATCATACGAGGGGTAAGCTAATGTCCCTTGTATGATCATAATTTTTTAATGGAAGAATGACCATTTCCTAATAAAAGTTAAGTTTTATCTTTATTAGGCCGGATTCCGAGTGCTGGATATATCCTTTTGCCTTTTCCTGTTGCTGCATTTTGGCTTAGCCGAGAGAGCCATTATCCGTGCACCGATCTTTTGGAATCCTGCTACAACGCTGACGGCTCTGACACGTGAGTAGTGCACTTCTAAATTATTATCATTTTTTCTGTATTAAGAGCTGTGACCTTCATATCTTTTTCACGGAACATTCCATTTGAACATTCCGCGACGAAATGCCGATGCAGCATCAGCTTTCTGTCGCGGCAACCCACTCCTGTGTAGGCCCGAATAAATGGTCAAACCATGGAATTCACGGCTGATTCTGCTCAGATAGGGCATGTCGCTTCTTTTTTCCGCTACTAGCTAGCGTTCGGTCCAGTTTCTTCATATCTCCCATCACTACCTTGTTCAGAAAAGAAACTGCCACCCCCCAGACCCTTAAAGAGGACCTTTCACTGATTTGGGCGTAGGCAGTTCTATATACTGCTGGAACGCTGACAATGATCTGAATTCAGTGCACTGTCGGCTTTCCCAATCTGTGCCCCGGGTAAAGAACTATCGGCCCTGGTACCATAGCTCTTTACAGTCAGAAGGGCGTTCCTGACAGTCACTCAGGTACATCCTTCTCCACAGCAGTGCCTATTGCGCTGTACTGGGTGAGCTGGGAGGAACGCCCCCTCCCACCAGATAATATTTGTCTATGGACAAGCACTGTCAGCTTTCCAGCAGTATATAGAACTGCCTGTGCCCAAATCGGTGAAACGTCCTCTTTAAAAGGGGCATCCTGAAGGGGGGCAGTTCCTCTGTATACAGAGTAACTGTTCAAGCATACATCAATATGATCAGCAAAGTGAGTTTTTGCTGAATAGATTTCTGGCGAGAGGTTACCCTCTTTGAACGGGCACCGGAACAAACAAGGCTAACCCCGAGAGAAACTGTCGCTATTATTATACCCTGGGGTCTTTTCAGACCCCGGAGTATAATAATCAGAGACTCAGGGGAGGTGAAGAAGCATAATAAATAGTGTAACTCACCTCTCCGGGATCCATTGTTACTCCTAGCACAGGCTTCAGGAATTTATGGCAATGTCCCAAACGTGACGTCCCCACGTGACATCTGGGACATTACTGCTCAGATCTGTTTTCAGGGCATCCTGTCTTGGGCTGGTTAAGAGAAAAAATAAGGAAAAAAATAAACTGGTAAAATTGCCGCCCCTTTGAAAGTGCTGCCTGAGGCGGCTGCGTGACCTCGCCTCAGAGGCGCGGCCCTGGTTGGGGGAAAGCTAGCGCTCACCTGTGTGGAGAGGGAACTTATGGGCTTTAATCCTTGGTGGCCAGCGCACATACAAGTCTATGACAGGGAGAGGCTGTTGCTTGTGTTTCCAGTTAATTTAGGGAACTAACAGCCCATTGGGGTTAGTGTTTACTGGGGAGAGTGCCTTCTATGCCTCCCTGTTGTTCTTAATAGCATATGCTATGGACATGCATTAATCCCCACAATTATCAGGTTGGGCAATTATATCTCCCAAAGATCTTTGTTTGGCATTAGATTAGGCTTAGAGCAGCGGGACCGTTAGGGCTAGTTCACACGGGGGGCAATGAGGCAGATTTTGACAGCAGATTTCGCCTCAAAACCTGCCTCCATACAATGGTGGTCTATGGAGACTGCTAGCTTTCATTTTTCTGCTAGCAGTTTTTTGCTGCTAGCGGAAAAAAGAAGTGGCATGACCTTTCTTCAGGCAGATTCCACCTGAGGAAAGCAATAGAAGTGAATGGGGGGCGAAAAACGTCTAGCATTTTTTTTTCAAAAAGAAATCCAGACCGAAAACGTCTAGCGTTTTTTTTTTTTTTACATTCTAATTACTTTAGGGGAGGGGAAAACCGCCTGTCATATTCTGAAAAAACTGCTCCAAAAAACGCCTCAAGGTAAAAAAAAAACGCTTCCTAATTAGGAAGCGTTATTTTTCGGGACCAAAATAAGCCAGGCGGTTTTTACGTGTGAACTAGCCCTTAGCATTGGGGATTTAACATTGCTGGGAGTTCTTTTATTTATTTATTGGGAATAAAAAAAAAAAAAATTCAGACGACTTATTGTTTTGTGATTATGGGGCCCAGTTTGTCCAATATTAGTTGATGGCGTCCCTTCATCCAGTGAATGATATATATCTTTATTCAGGTTACTGTTAAACTTAACTATACTGGGGTCTCTTCTCCTCAAAACCCTTAGCAATAACAGGATCCATTCCTATGGGCTAAATGTGTTACTTTTATATATTTACAGGTCAGGCAGCAATTGTCCATAGACTGAGGTCATCCCAAGGACACCGTGGAGAACCTTCTACTGGACATCAAAGAAGCAGGAATCCTATCACTGCGAGGACAGGGAGACGCGACAGAGCTCCTCCACAGCACAGAGGACTAGAAGAGAGCAGGGAAAGAAGCCGCTCTCCATTAAGACCCGCCCCTGCAGAGCCCTCCAGAATAATAGGAGAGAGTAGCAGTGATAACAGTCGTCCAGCAAGTGGACCCACAGCTGACACCACTGAATTTCAACGGCCAAATCCGGTTCCTGCAGAGCCCTTCAGAATAATAGGAGAGAGTAGCAGTGATAGCAGCCGACCAGCAAGTGGATCCACAGCTGACACCACTGAATTTCAACGGCCAAATCCGGTTCCACCGCCTGAGGATCCAATTCCAAGCAGATCTCCTGTATACTCCTACCCTGCAACCCGTGCATTCAGTAGATTCATTCAGCTGCTGGACATGGGTGGGATGACCCCAACGTCACCGGCAATGCCACAGGGGCAACCACTTGAACCACATGCACAATATCTACTTTGGCACGAGAGACGGCAGGAGAGACGGCAGCGTCCGCCCAGCAGGAGAACTCTGCAAATTCAGAACTTACCCACTAGAGAGGTAATACCTCAGGAGGAGGCCCAGTCATGTGTAATCTGCATGACTGAATATGAGATTGGAGAGCAAGTCACAGAGCTTCCCTGTACTCATAACTTTCATCAGGGTTGCATCTCGACCTGGCTCCGCTCTCACTCTCAGTGCCCCCTGTGCCGTACCCACTGCTTCCAATGAAGCGCCATGAAGGGCTATGAACAGAGACATCCCAAAATAATGGAAGGTAAGCCATCTATATTTCATCTTTTCCCTCCGCCCTATCAGATGTATGTGACATGTAACATAGAAATAATAACATTTTATCTTTTGCTATCCAGAAAGAATATCCAAGCCTGGAAAAAGAACAGCCTGAACTACAATCCGTTACAGGACACGGCAGCTCCAGACCCGGATGGTGCCATATACTTTATTCCATGGCAAATTCTTCCTAAAAAAAAAAAAAAAATTAAAAAAAAAAAAAAAAAAAAAAGATTGTGTAAATTGTTTTTACTTTTTTTTACTGTATATAATAATATTTTGTGATCTAGCAGCGTATCATGATAAGTAAGACAGAGGTATCAGTTACACCAAATACACGACCGCACCAACAGATATACATGGGCCTAAGTGCACAAGGAGGCTCAAGGCCCCTCTGTTATTCTCCAACTCTCTCAAAACACCTGGGAGGGGCCCTCAGAAAGGTTGACTGCCTGGACTCCCAGGGTGGACAAGTGTCCTCAGCCCAGCAGAATAACATAACATGAGCACTCTATGTGCCAGTCATATCAGAAAAGCAATGTGACTGACACATTTAGCATTAATGTCACAAAAATGGGGAGTGATCTGCAAAAAGGGGGTGTTCTCCCAAAAGGGTTTGGGCCGCCGGACAATTTTTACAAAACGCTTTGTGCACCAGGTCTCCCAGAGGCCAATATGTCAAATTTAGCAAGTGTTTGTATATGTAGACACAAGTATAATAAATGGCACATGGTAGGTGGGGCCCTGTTTCAGATTTTGAAACTGGTCCCAAAAACTGCCTGTATGATGGTGAAGAGGGGACTAGAACACATTCACATTCAGACACTACAGACTTACACAATTCTGGACACCTAAAAATTAGAGATGCGCAAACAGTGTTCTATGGAACACATGTTCGATCGGATATCAAGCTGTTCGAGATGTTCAATTCCATAAGGACACCACGTGGCAAACTCCCAAAAAATTTGATTCCCCTCCCACCTTCCCTGGCGCTTTTTTTGCACCAATAACAGCGCAGGGGAGGTGGGACAGGAACTACGACAACGGGGGCATTGAAAAAAATCAGAAAAAGTCATTGGCTGCCGAAATCAGGTGACCTCCATTTTAGACGAATAGTGGATTTCAAATCCGGGTCATATGAGACTGTGAACTTTGTGACTATGAGACAGGGATAGCTGTACTGGCAGGGATAGCTAGGGATAACCTTTATTTATGTAGGAATGTTATTAAAAATAACTTTTTGGGGCTCTATCGGGTGTGTAATTGTGTTTTTTGTGAGATAAACTTTTTCCCATTGGATTGCATTGAGCAGCGTTGATTGGCCGAATGAGATACAGAAGACGTGCAGAGAATCAGCAGTGTTGAGCCAGTTCTGCTCAACTACACCGTGTGCCGGTCAGCACTGCTGTGCGAGCTCGGCACACACTCAGCTCTGCATCACCGCTGGCATTGGCCAGTATACAGAATCAGTATACAGAATCAGCAAAGCTGAGTGTGTGCTGAGCTCGCACAGCAGAGCCGACCAGCACACCGTGTAGTTGAGCAGAACTGGCTCAATACAGCAGAGGTGAGTGTGTGCACTCGCTCGGCTGCATCACCGCATACCCATAGGAAAGCAATGGCCAGTCTCCAGCCAATCAGCGCTGGCTCTGCCGGAGGAGCCGGAGTCTAAGGGCGGACCTGAATGGAGACTGGTGTGGAGCGATCTTAGACTCCGCCTCCTCCGGCAGAGCCAGCGCTGATTGGCCGAAGGCTGGCCAATCAACGCTGGCCAATGCATTCCTATGGGTATGCGGTGATGCAGCAGAGCTGAGCGAGTACACACATTCACCTCTGCTGTGCAGAGACTCAGCAGTGTTGAGCCAGTTCTGCTCAACTACACCGTGTGCCGGTCAGCACTGCTGTGCGAGCTCGGCACACACTCAGCTCTGCATCCCCGCTGGCATTGGCTACCGTTAATTGGCCAGTATACAGAATCAGTATACAGAATCAGCAGAGCTGGGTGTGTGCCGAGCTCGCACAGCAGAGCCGACCGGCACACAGTGTAGTTGAGCAGAACTGGCTCAACACAGCAGAGGTGAGTGTGTGCACTCGCTCAGCTCGACTGCATCACTGCATACCCATAGGAATGCATTGGCCAGTCTCCAGCCAATCAGCGCTGGCTCTGCCGGAGGAGGCAGAGTCTAAGGTCGGACCTGAATGGAGACTGGTGTGGAGCGATCTTAGACTCCGCCTCCTCCGTCAGAGCCAGCGCTGATTGGCCGAATTCTGAAGACTGGCCAATCAACGCTGGCCAATGCATTCCTATGGGAAAAAGTTAGCTTGCGAAAATTGCAAGCTGACAGGGATTTCCATGTAATAAAGTGACTTATATGCCCCCAGACATGCTTCCCCTGCCGTCCCAGTGTCATTCCAGGGTGTTGGTATCATTTCCTGTGGTGTCATAGTGGACTTGGTGACCCTCCTGAGATGGATTTGGGTTTCCCCCTTAACGAGTATATGTTCCCCATAGATTATAATGGGGTTCGAAACCCGTTCGAACAGTCGAACAGTGAGCGGCTGTTCGAATCGGATTTCAAACTTCGAACATTTGGGTGTTCGCTCATCTCTACTAAAAATCTGTTACAATCGTTCACCCCCTTCTGCTGCTCATACAGATGCTCCAGCATGTTTAAGGGGGAGTTTCATTAAATTGGAAGATGGCAGATAAGCCAGTCCAAGAGCAGACCATTTGACACTGCAAATCGAGAAGTGTGTTGTTTGCAACGTAAGAACGGCTGGAATGCACAGAGATATTTCAGACCATGAGGAGCAGCTCTTTTAAGCCACTATACAGGTCAATAAAATGCCGAACCACCTGCTTAACCACTTCCGGACCGCCCATACACTACATATGTCCGGGAAGTGGTTGTCTAGTTCTGCCAGGACGTACCTGTACGTCCACCAGAACACAGCAGCTGCACGGACATCGTGTAGCTGCTTTCAATAGGAGCCGGCTGTAACTTCAGCCGGAGCTCCTAGAGAGAAGACAGGGCAGATTTATTACCTCCCCTGCCTTCTCCATCGCTGTGTATACAGCGCTCAATGAGCGCTGTATACACAGCTATGGACGCAGCCATAAATCAGCTGCCCTCTGACCAGGCAGACACGTGATCCGCTGGGAGCAGTGTCCTGCCAGAGCTGCTGGGTCCTACAGGACTCAGATCAGCTCTGCATACTGTTTATACAGTGTGCAGGAGTCTGTATTCCTCCTGTAACTGAGGTTAAATGTAGCAGCCCCAGTTATAGGAGAAATCAGCCTCACTAACAAAAAAAAAAGTGATCAGATGTCCCCAAAGGTCTCTTAGCACCTTATGGGGACACAATCTGAAAAAATAAAATAAAATAAAAATATAATAAAAAAGTTTTAAAAAATGTAAATAAAATAATAATAAAAAATAAATAAATAATACGCTAATAAAACGCCATTATTAAAGGTTATAGCCCCGCCCCCGACGGTACCATACAAAATAAAAATTACCGTAACGGAGAGGAAAAACTATTTTGTAAAGTTTTTCAGTGGCACTTTGTGTTATTAAATTAAAAAAAATATATAAATTGAAAACCAGACACAATTTCCCTCCTATTTTGTTTATATTTTCCTGGATATAAAAAAAATTAAAACACATTTGAAAATAAAGATAACATAAAAATAAAGCCCTATGTGTCCCCGAAAAAAGACGCAAAAATTAGTTGACTGAGACATACGAGAAAATTTTTACAGACCTCAAAACCGCACATACAAAATAAACCTAAAATGTGTCTGGTCCTGGACCACAAATTGGCCCGGTACTGAAGTGGTTAAGGACATACACCATACAAGACATACATATTTGGTTTATTGCAGCATAGCAACAATATTGGCGCCATTATCACTGGCAAAACTGTCCAGTTGGAGTTGGCGGAGAGCCATCCAGTAGGATACTTGCTGCAGGATACAGTCAAGCAGCTCCTCTGTGCGGCTCCTCTGACCCAGGTTTATTACTTACAGAACTGTATGGCAGAACGAAACGGTCCAGAGAGAAGGATGGGCCCTGCATAGTGTGGGAACTGGGCCTGAACAATCAGGGTAGAACTATCACTTGGCCTTGCTGCGTTTTTCCATTGTGGCCGCTGAGAACATATGGTTCTTGTCCATAATTACTGCTCCACATGGCCAGTGAGGTTGAACGCATGCCATCAGATACAAGCACAGTCAGTTGTAGAAAAGTGGAAGATACATGAAATAGTCTACAAAGCCCTATACAAAGGACTCTTGTACACAGCAGCTATCCAGCACAGGTCGTCCTCAGGGTCAGGGGTTAGCAGATTTGGCCAGGCCTGACCTTTGGATACAACTTCTTTATAAACACCTTAGCCGGGACTACTGGAGAAGACTTTACAGCTGAACAATGCAGTGGAGGTGCAGGGTAGTAGTCTGAGGGGCTCATCTCCTGAGGGGAGACATGAGGAGGTGATGTTCTCCTGTTTTAGGACAGGCCCCAACTCACTAGTGCAGGAGCCGCACACTCTCCTAGGAGGGGGGAGGGCTAATCTAGCAGATTCTAGAACCCTCAGAGTCATCAGCAGATGCCATTGGCTGGCAGGATCATGTGACGGACTTATGGCACGTCCCATTACAAGCAAGTAATAAACCAATATTTATGCGGACAGAGCAATATGTCATTTTGAGCATTAGGTGGCAGCAACGCAATAAACCTAATGTGAGCTCATGTAGTCTAATGTAATGCCAATAGGAAGCCATGACTTTTGGAGATGGGATGTCCCTCACTCCTTCCTAAAACCACCCAAACTACGGTAAATAATGACTTTGCAATAAATGCACAAAACACTTTATTTTGGGTGTCAAAATGGCCACAGCTTTATTAAACTCACAGAAGTGTTGGAGCTTGCGAGTGTGGTTTGTTCCTAAGTGTGGTTTGTTCCTAAGTGTGACTTAATATTAAGTGACTTTAGATTCAGGGACTTTCCAAGGAAAACCCTTTCACTCTTTATTTGAATTTGTCTGTTTTGCTGTAATATTCCCTATCAGGTAAGATGAACTCCATACTTATCAATGCTGTCCAGTGTGCATCTTGCAACATGTATGTTCTGCTTGAGCAGCCGCTTGAGGGGGCATACTGTTTTGAAAGTTGCAAGCACATTGCACATTTGGAAGCCCAGATCTCGGATCTAAATGGGCAAATTGAAACACTGAGATCCATTGATAACATGGAAAGGAGTTTGTTGCTCACAGAGCAAGCTGCTCCTTGGGGATAGTGCAGAGGAGGATGGTAGCATGGAGGTGCAGGAACTTGAGGCAGCTAGCTGGGTGACAGTTAGAGAGCAGCAGGGTAGAGGGAAGAGTGCCAGGGAGGTTAGTCCTGAACTGGCACATCCCAACAAGTTTGCTAAATTGGCAGATGAGGGGGATGTTAGTACAGGGGTAACATTGCTGCAGCACGATACTTCCTCTGAAAGCTAGGGGAATGTCTGCTCCAGTACGAAGGGGGATAGGAGCCCAGAGAAGACTAGACAGGTGCTGGAAGTGGGAGATTCAATTATTAGGGGAACAGATAGGGCAATCTGTTACAAAGACCGGGATCGTCGTACGGTGTGTTGCCTTCCTGGCGCTTGAGTTCGACACATCGCGGATCAGGTTGACAGATTACTGGGTGGGGCTGGTGTGGATCCAGCGGTCATGGTGCACGTTGGCACAAATGACAAAGTTAGCGGTAGGTGGAAGGTCCTTAAAAATGATTTCAGGGATTTAGGGAGCAAGTTGAAGGCAAGGACCTCCAGGGTAGTATTCTCAGAAATACTGCCTGTTCCACAAGCCACACAGGAAAGGCAGCGGGAGATTAGGGCGGTAAACAAGTGGCTCAAGAGTTGGTGTAGGAAGGAGGGGTTTGGGTTCCTGGAGAACTGGGCCGACTTTGCTGTGGGCTATAGGTTCTATGCTAGGGATGGGCTGCATCTCAATGGGGAAGGTGCAGCTGTGCTGGGGGAGAAGATGGCTAGACGGTTGGAGGCGTGTTTAAACTAGGTACTGGGGGAGGAGGGTAACAGATGTAGAGGGCAAGATAGGGTAGAAATGGAAAGAGGGCTAGATACTGTAACTGGGGGTGGAGCGGGGGATGGGGTTAGAGCAGTCAGTAAGCAGTGGAAGAGTAGGGAAGATAAATCTATGAAATGTATGTATACAAATGTCCGAAGCCTCGCTAACAAGATGGAGGAACTAGAAGTGATGAAGTTGGAAGAAAATGATGACATGGTGGGGGTAAGTGAGACATGGCTGGACTCTAGCTATGACTGGGCTGTAAATATACAAGGGTATAGTATGTTTAGAAAGGAGCGTACAAATAAGAAAGGGGGAGGGGTTTGCTTATATGTAAAAACCGGCCTTAAGCCAGTCCTGCGTGAGGACATCTGAGAGGAAAACGAATATGTGGAGTCCTTATTGGTGGAAATTATGGGAGGAACAAAAAATAATAAAATACTGATAGGGGTTTGTTATAACTCTCCAAATATAATGGAAGAAGCTGAAAATATCCTAATAAAACAAATAGATGAGGCCGCAAAGCAGAATAAAGTCATTATTATGGCGGATTTCACTGACCCAATAAATCAACTGGGAGGCAGAAACCTGCAGATCCAACAAAGGGAACAGGTTCTAGTCAGTAATAAAAGACAATTACCTATCACAACTAGTGCAGGACCCAGCAAGAGGCGAGGCACGACTAGACCTGTAACTAGACCTGTAACAAATTAACCTGACACACTGTCAAAAGTGGAGGTTGGGGGACATCTGGGTAATAGTGACCATAACATAATAAGTTTTCTTGTAAACATTAAGATGATGTTCATTAGAGGGGGTACAAAAACACTAAACTTCAGGAAGGCCAATGGTCACCAGGTGAGAGAGGAGCTTAGCAGCATAAACTGGGACAATGTCCTCAACGTGACGGGAACTCAAACTAAATGAGACATCTTCAAAAATATACTAAATAAGACCACTAGAAAACACATACCCTATGGGAATAAGTGGGCCAGAAATCATAGAAAACCAATATGGCTAATTAAAACGGACCAGAATACAATGAGGGATAAAAAGGAAGCATTTAAAGTGCTAAAACAAGAAAGTAGTGACACAGCATTAAAAAACTATAAGGAGAAAAATAAATTGTGCAAAAAACAAGTAAAGGAGGCGAAGATTGAGGCTGAGAGAAAAATTGCCAAGGAAAGTAAAAGTAATCCAAAATTATTCTTCAATTACATAAATAATAAGAGAATAAAAACTGACAATGTGGGCACTCTCAAAAATAATCTGGGTGTAATGGTGGAGGAGGATGAGGAAAAAGCACAAGTATTAAATGCCTTCTTCTCTACAGTGTTTACACAAGAAAATCCATTGGCCAACAACATGATTAGGGGGAATGTAAACTCTCAATTAAATGTCACCTGCTTAACCCAGGAAGAAGTGCAGCGCCGCCTGCAAAACACTAAAATAGAGAAATCGCCCGGTCCAGATGGTATACACCCCCGAGTTCTGAGGGATTTAAGCATGGTCATAGATAGACCCTTGTATCTAATATTTAAGGATTCAGTAATGACTGGGTCTGTTCCACAGGATTGGCAAATAGCAAATGTGGTGCCAATTTTTAAAAAGGGGTATAAAAGTGAACCTGGAAACTATAGGCCAGTAAGTTTAACTTCTGTGGTGGGAAAGATATTTGAGGGCTTTCAAAGAGATGCTATCCTGGAATATCTCAATGTAAATAATCTTATAACGCCAAATCAGCATGGGTTTATGAGGAATCGGTCCTGTCAGACTAATCTGATCAGCTTCTATGAGGAGGTCAGTTCAAGACTGGACATGGGTAATGCAATGGATGTGGTGTATCTGGACATGGGTGATGCAGTAAATGTGGTGTATCTGGACATGGGTGATGCAGTGGACGTGGTGTATCTGGACATGGGTAATGCAGTAGACGTGGTGTATCTGGACATGAGTAATGCAGTAGACGTGGTGTATCTGGACATGAGTAATGCAGTGGACGTGGTGTATCTGGACATGGGTAATGCAGTGGATGTGGTGTATCTGGACATGGGTGATGCAGTGGACGTGGTGTATCTGGATATGGGTGATGCAGTGGACGTGGTGTATCTGGACATGGGTAATGCAGTGGATGTGGGGTATCTGAACATGGGTGATGCAGTGGACGTGGTGTATCTGGATATGGGTGATGCAGTGGACGTGGTGTATCTGGACATGGGTGATGCAGTGGACGTGGTGTATCTGGACATAGGTAATGCAGTAGACGTGGTGTATCCGGACATGGGTAATGCAGTGGATGTGGGGTATCTGGACATGGGTGATGCAGTAGACATGGTGTATCTGGACATGGGTAATGCAATAGACTTGGTGTACCTGGACTTTTCAAAGGCTTTTGATACTGTTCCACATAAATGGTTGGTATGCGAAATGAGAATGTTGGGACTGGAGGAAAACATATGCATTTGGGTAAGCAACTGACTCACTGATAGGAAACAGAGGGGACTTGGTAATGGTAAATATTCAGACTGGGTCACAGTCACCAGTGGGGTGCCACAAGGGTCAGTATTGGGGTCACAGTCACCAGTGGGGTGCCGCAAGGGTCAGTATTAGATCCTCTCGTTTAATATCTTTATTAATTACCTGGTAGAGGGTTTACCAAGCAGGGTGTCCATATTTGCATTTGATACTAAAGTTTGTAGGGTAATTAATAATGAGAAGGACAGTAGAATATTACAGGGGAATCTAAGGAAACTGGAAGCATGGGCGGAGACTTGGCAAATGAAGTTTAATGTTGACAAATGTAAGGTAATGCACTTTGGTCGACGTAATAAAATGTATGACTATGTACTTAATAGTAAATTACTGGGAAAGACTGCCAATGAAAAAGACTTAGGGATTTTGGTGGACAGCTGTTACAGTTCTGTATATATACATATAAATAATTATTTAGACAGAACCTCTTGACTGCGGTATTGGCAGCAGTCGAGGTCCACAAGCGCCAGAAGGGTGGCCGTCTACCTGAGCGAAGAAGCAGTATGTTCGTGCGGCTCAAGTGTGAAGACGGACCAACGCACGTTCACCAGTTAGCTTCACTGGGTGAAGGCGTGCATGCAGCTCCACGGTGAACCGGCTGCAAGGAGGAGTGCCCCAGTTGACTTCACTGGGCAGGTGTTTGTGTTAGAGATGAGCGAACAGTGTTCTATCGAACTCATGTTCGATCGGATATTAGGCTGTTCGGCATGTTCGAATCGAATCGAACACCGCGTGGTAAAGTGCGCCATTACTCGATTCCCCTCCCACCTTCCCTGGCGCCTTTTTTGCTCCAATAACAGCGCAGGGTAGGTGGGACAGGAACTACGACACCGGTGACGTTGAGAAAAGTAGGCAAAACCCATTGGCTGCCGAAAACATGTGACCTCTAATTTAAAAGAACAGCGCCGCCCAGGTTCGCGTCATTCTGAGCTTGCAATTCACCGAGGACGGAGGTTTCCGTCCAGCTAGCTAGGGCTTAGATTCTGGGTAGGCAGGGACAGGCTAGGATAGGAAGGAGAAGACAACCAACAGCTCTTATAAGAGCTAAATTCCAGGGAGAAGCTTGTCAGTGTAACGTGGCACTGACGGGCTCAATCGCCGCAACCCAGCTTTCCCAGGATCCTGAATGGAATACACTGTCAGTGTATTCCCGTATACCCGATATATACCCCCGATACCCGTTCCAACGGTGTGCCCCCCCACCTTCACCCCAGAAATACCCTGCAAGTCCCCTAGCAATAGAATTGGGGCTATATACACCCACTATTTTTGCTACTGCCATATAGTGCCAGTTTCTGACTGGTAATTCAAAGAATATATTGTGGTTACGTGCACCCACAATTTTTACTACTGGTATACAGTGCCATTGTCTGACTGGGAATTCAAAGAATATATTGGGGTTACGTGCACCCACAATTTTTACTACTGGTATACAGTGCCATTGTCTGACTGGGAATTCAAAGAATATATTGGGAATACAAATACCCTCATTTCTTGCTACTGCCATATAGTGCCAGTGTCTGACTGGGAATTCAAAGAATATATTGGGGTTACGTGCACCCACAATTTTTACTACTGGTATACAGTGCCATTGTCTGACTGGGAATTCAAAGAATATATTGGGAATACAAATACCCTCATTTCTTGCTACTGCCATATAGTGCCAGTGTCTGACTGGGAATTCAAAGAATATATTGGGGTTACGTGCACCCACAATTTTTACTACTGGTATACAGTGCCATTGTCTGACTGGGAATTCAAAGAATATATTGGGAATACAAATACCCTCATTTCTTGCTACTGCCATATAGTGCCAGTGTCTGACTGGGAATTCAAAGAATATATTGGGGTTACGTGCACCCACAATTTTTACTACTGGTATACAGTGCCATTGTCTGACTGGGAATTCAAAGAATATATTGGGAATACAAATACCCTCATTTCTTGCTACTGCCATATAGTGCCAGTGTCTGACTGGGAATTCAAAGAATATATTGGGGTTACATGCACCCACAATTTTTACTACTGGTATACAGTGCCATTGTCTGACTGGGAATTCAAAGAATATATTGGGAATACAAATACCCTCATTTCTTGCTACTGCCATATAGTGCCAGTGTCTGACTGGGAATTCAAAGAATATATTGGGGTTACGTGCACCCACAATTTTTACTACTGGTATACAGTGCCATTGTCTGACTGGGAATTCAAAGAATATATTGGGAATACAAATACCCTCATTTCTTGCTACTGCCATATAGTGCCAGTGTCTGACTGGGAATTCAAAGAATATATTGGGGTTACGTGCACCCACAATTTTTACTACTGGTATACAGTGCCATTGTCTGACTGGGAATTCAAAGAATATATTGGGAATACAAATACCCTCATTTCTTGCTACTGCCATATAGTGCCAGTGTCTGACTGGGAATTCAAAGAATATATTGGGGTTACGTGCACCCACAATTTTTACTACTGGTATACAGTGCCATTGTCTGACTGGGAATTCAAAGAATATATTGGGAATACAAATACCCTCATTTCTTGCTACTGCCATATAGTGCCAGTGTCTGACTGGGAATTCAAAGAATATATTGGGAATACAAATACCCTCATTTCTTGCTACTGCCATATAGTGCCAGTTTCTGACTGGTAATTCAAAGAATATATTGGGGTTACGTGCACCCACAATTTTTACTACTGGTATACAGTGCCATTGTCTGACTGGGAATTCAAAGAATATATTGGGGTTATAAATACCCTCATTTCTTGCTACTGCCATATAGTGCCAGTGTCTGACTGGGAATTCAAAGAATATATTGGGGTTACGTGCACCCACAATTTTTACTACTGGTATACAGTGCCATTGTCTGACTGGGAATTCAAAGAATATATTGGGGTTATAAATACCCTCATTTCTTGCTACTGCCATATAGTGCCAGTGTCTGACTGGGAATTCAAAGAATATATTGGGGTTACGTGCACCCACAATTTTTACTACTGGTATACAGTGCCAATTTCTAACTAGGAATTCAAAATGCGCAAGGCTCCCGGAAAGGGACGTGGACGAGGCCGTGGGCGAGGTCGGGGGAATGGTTCTGGGAGCAAGGTAGCAGTGAAGCCACAGGGCGTCCCGTGCCTACTCCTGTGGGGCAGCAAGCATTGCACCACTCCACAGTGCCAGGGTTGCTTGCCACATTAACTAAACTGCAGGGTACAAACCTTAGTAGGCCCGAGAACCAGGAACAGGTCTTGCAATGGCTGTCAGAGAACGCTTACAGCACATTGTCCAGCAGCCAGTCAGACTCTGCCTCCTCTCCTCCTATTACCCAACAGTCTTGTCTTCCTTCCTCCCAAAATTCCGAAGCTTTACAGAACAATAACCCAAACTGTCCCTGCTCCCCAGAGCTGTTCTCCGCTCCTTTCATTGTCCCTCAACCTGCCTCTCCACGTCACGATTCCACGAACCTAACAGAGGAGCATCTGTGTCCAGATGCTCAAACACTAGAGTCTCCTCCATCTCCGTTCGATTTGGTGGTGGATGACCAGCAACCCACCCTCATCGACGATGATGTGACGCAGTTGCCGTCAGGGCATCCAGTTGACCGGCGCATTGTGCGGGAGGAGGAGATGAGACAGGAGTTGGAAGAGGAAGTGGTGGATGATGAGGACACTGACCCGACCTGGACAGGGGGGATGTCAAGCGGGGAAAGTAGTGTGGATGTTGAGGCAGGTGCAGCACCAAAAAGGGTAGCTAGAGGCAGAGGCAGAGGTCAGCAGCTTAGGCGAAGCCAGGCCACACCCGGAATCTCCCAAGATGTTCCAGTTCGTACCCAGCCCCGAAAAACTCCCACCTCGAGGGCACGTTTCTCGAAGGTGTGGAGTTTTTTCAAGGAATGCGCCGAGGACAGATATAGTGTTGTCTGCACAATTTGCCTCTCGAAATTGATTAGGGGCTCTGAGAAGAGCAACCTGTCCACCACTTCAATGCGCCGTCATTTGGAATCCAAGCACTGGAATCAGTGGCAGGCAGCAACGGCAGGACAAAGGCCGCCTGCCGTTCACGCCACTGCCACTGCCTCTGCCACTGCCTCTGCCTCTGCCACTGCCACTGCTGACTGTGCTGGCGATGCACTCCAGAGGACGAGCCAGGACACCACTTCATCTGCCTCCGCCACTTTGTTGACTTCTACCTCATCCTCCCCTGGTCCTGTCTTATCTCCTTCTCCTGCACCATCAAAGGCACCATCAGGCGTTTCTTTACAACAACCCACCATCTCTCAGACATTGGAGCGGCGGCAGAAATACACTGCTAACCACCCACATGCGCAAGCCTTGAACGCCAACATCGCTAAACTGCTGGCCCAGGAGATGTTGGCGTTCCGGCTTGTTGAAACTCCCGCCTTCCTGGACCTGATGGCAACTGCGGCACCTCGCTATGCCGTCCCTAGCCGTCACTACTTCTCCCGGTGTGCCGTCCCCGCCTTGCACCAGCACGTGTCACTCAACATCAGGCGGGCCCTTAGTTCCGCGCTTTGCACAAAGGTCCACTTGACCACCGACGCGTGGACAAGTGCATGCGGACAGGGACGCTACATTTCACTGACGGCACACTGGGTGAATGTAGTTGAGGCTGGGACTGCTTCCCAAACTGGCCCGGTGTACCTCGTCTCCCCGCCTAACATTCCTGGCAGGGACACGAGAAGAACACCCCCCTCCTCCTCCTCCTCTACCGCCTCCTCCTCCGCCACCGCCTCCTCCTCCGCCACCGCCTCCTCCTCCGCTGTTAGATTGACCCCAGCTACGAATTGGAAACGTTGCAGCACTGGCGTTGGTAGACGTCAGCAGGCTGTGCTGAAGCTGATCAGCTTGGGGGACAGACAGCACACTGCCTCCGAGGTGAGGGATGCCCTCCTCGATGAGACGGCAATATGGTTTGAGCCGCTGCACCTGGGCCCAGGCATGGTCGTTTGTGATAACGGCCGGAACCTGGTAGCAGCTCTGGAGCTTGCCGGACTCCAACATGTTCCATGCCTGGCCCACGTCTTCAACCTAGTGGTGCAACGTTTCCTAAAGAGCTACCCCAATGTTCCAGAGCTACTGGTGAAAGTGCGGCGCATGTGCGCCCACTTTCGCAAGTCGACAGTAGCCGCTGCTAGCTTAAAATCTCTCCAGCAACGCCTGCATGTGCCACAACACCGGCTTTTGTGCGACGTCCCCACACGCTGGAACTCAACGTTTCAGATGTTGAATAGAGTGGTTGAGCAGCAGAGACCTTTGATGGAATACCAGCTACAAAACCCTAGGGTGCCACAAAGTCAGCTGCCTCAGTTTCACATCCATGAGTGGCCATGGATGAGAGACCTTTGTGACATCCTACGGGTCTTTGAGGAGTCCACAAGGAGGGTGAGCTCTGAGGATGCGATGGTGAGCCTTACAATCCCGCTCTTGTGTGTTCTGAGAGAATCCCTGATTGACATCAGGGATAACTCAGATCACACAGAGGAGTTAGGGATAGCATCCGATCCGTCACAGCTGGAGAGTAGGTCCACACATCTGTCCGCTTCACTGCGTTTAATGGAGGAGGAGGAGGAGGAGGAGGAGGAAGAAGAGTTGTCCGATGATGTGATGGTGATACAGGAGGCTTCCGGGCAACTTCGAATCGTCCCATTGTTGCAGCGCGGATGGGTAGACATGGAGGATGAGGAGGAAATGGAGATTGAACTTTCCGGTGGGGCCAGAGGAGTCATGCCAACTAACACTGTGGCAGACATGGCTGAGTTCATGTTGGGGTGCTTTACAACCGACAAGCGTATTGTCAAAATCATGGAGGGCAACCAGTACTGGATCTTTGCTATCCTTGACCCCCGGTATAAAAACAACATCTCGTCTTTTATTCCGGTAGAGGGGAGGGCCAATCGCATCAATGCTTGCCACAGGCAATTGGTGCAGAATATGATGGAGATGTTTCCAGCATGTGACGTTGGCGGCAGGGAGGGCAGTTCCTCCAGTAGGCAACCAAGTTCTCACCGGTCCACACAAACGAGGGGCACACTGTCTAAGGTCTGGGACACCTTGATGGCACCCCCTCGCCAAAGTGCCGCCACGGAGGGTCCTAGTGTCACCAGGCGTGAGAAGTATAGGCGCATGTTGCGGGAATACCTTTCCGACCACAGCCCTGTCCTCTCCGACCCCTCTGCGCCCTACACGTATTGGGTGTCGAAGTTGGACCTGTGGCTTGAACTTGCCCTATATGCCTTGGAGGTGCTGTCCTGTCCTGCCGCCAGCGTCCTATCTGAGAGGGTGTTCAGTGCAGCCGGTGGCATCATCACTGACAAGCGCACCCGTCTGTCAGCTGAGAGTGCCGACCGGCTCACTTTGATAAAAATGAACCACCACTGGATAGAGCCTTCATTTTTGTGCCCACCTGTGTAAAGCACCCCAACATGAAACTCCATGTCTGTACTCAACCTCTCCAATTCCTCCGCATCCTCATACTCATCCACCATAAGCGTTGCACAATTCTGCTAATACTAGGCTCCCTCCAACATGATTTCCCCCAACTCTGCTGGTTAGAGGCTCCCTCCACCCTGATTTCCACCAACTCTGCTGGTTAGAGGCTCCCTCCACCCTGCTTTCCCACAACTCTGCTGGTTAGAGGCTCCCTCCACCATGAATTTGCCCAAACTGGGCTGTTTAGAGGCTCCCTCCACCATGAATTGGTCCAAACTGGGTTTTTTAGAGGCTCCCTCCACCATGAATTGGTCCAAACTGGGCTGTTTAGAGGCTCCCTCCACCATGAATTTGCCCAAACTGGGCTGTTTAGCGGCTCCCTCCACCATTAATTGGTCCAAACTGGGCTGGTTAGAGGCTCCCTCCACCATGAATTTGCCCAAACTGGGCTGTTTAGAGGCTCCCTCCACCATGAATTTGCCCAAACTGGGCTGGTTAGAGGCTCCCTCCACCATGAATTGGTCCAAACTGGGTTTTTTAGAGGCTCCCTCCACCATGAATTTGCCCAAACTGGGCTGTTTAGAGGCTCCCTCCACCATGAATTGGTCCAAACTGGGCTGTTTAGAGGCTCCCTCCACCATTAATTGGTCCAAACTGGGCTGGTTAGAGGCTCCCTCCACCATGAATTTCCCAAAACTTGGCTGTTTAGAGGCTCCCTCCACCATTAATTGGTCCAAACTGGGCTGGTTAGAGGCTCCCTCCACCATGAATTTGCCCAAACTGGGCTGTTTAGAGGCTCCCTCCACCATGAATTGGTCCAAACTTGGCTGTTTAGAGGCTCCCTCCACCATTAATTGGTCCAAACTGGGCTGGTTAAAGGCTCCCTCCACCATGAATTGGTCCAAACTGGGTTTTTTAGAGGCTCCCTCCACCATGAATTGGTCCAAACTTGGCTGTTTAGAGGCTCCCTCCACCATTAATTGGTCCAAACTGGGCTGGTTAGAGGCTCCCTCCACCATGAATTGGTCCAAACTGGGTTTTTTAGAGGCTCCCTCCACCATGAATTTGCCCAAACTGGGCTGTTTAGAGGCTCCCTCCACCATGAATTGGTCCAAACTGGGCTGGTTAGAGGCTCCCTCCACCATGAATTTCCCAAAACTTGGCTGTTTAGAGGCTCCCTCCACCATTAATTGGTCCAAACTGGGCTGGTTAGAGGCTCCCTCCACCATGAATTTGCCCAAACTGGGCTGTTTAGAGGCTCCCTCCACCATGAATTTGCCCAAACTGGGCTGTTTAGAGGCTCCCTCCACCATGAATTGGTCCAAACTGGGTTTTTTAGAGGCTCCCTCCACCATTAATTGGTCCAAACTGGGCTGGTTAGAGGCTCCCTCCACCATGAATTGGTCCAAACTGGGTTTTTTAGAGGCTCCCTCCACCATGAATTGGTCCAAACTTGGCTGTTTAGAGGCTCCCTCCACCATTAATTGGTCCAAACTGGGCTGGTTAGAGGCTCCCTCCACCATGAATTGGTCCAAACTGGGTTTTTTAGAGGCTCCCTCCACCATGAATTTGCCCAAACTGGGCTGTTTAGAGGCTCCCTCCACCATGAATTGGTCCAAACTGGGCTGGTTAGAGGCTCCCTCCACCATGAATTTCCCAAAACTTGGCTGTTTAGAGGCTCCCTCCACCATTAATTGGTCCAAACTGGGCTGGTTAGAGGCTCCCTCCACCATTAATTGGTCCAAACTGGGCTGGTTAGAGGCTCCCTCCACCATGAATTTGCCCAAACTGGGCTGTTTAGAGGCTCCCTCCACCATGAATTTGCCCAAACTGGGCTGGTTAGAGGCTCCCTCCACCATGAATTGGTCCAAACTGGGGTTTTTAGAGGCTCCCTCCACCATGAATTGGTCCAAACTTGGCTGTTTAGAGGCTCCCTCCACCATGAATTGGTCCAAACTGGGGTGGTTAGAGGCTCCCTCCACCATTAATTGGTCCAAACTGGGCTGGTTAGAGGCTCCCTCCACCATTAATTGGTCCAAACTGGGCTGGTTAGAGGCTCCCTCCACCATGAATTGGTCCAAACTGGGGTTTTTAGAGGCTCCCTTCACCATGAATTGGTCCAAACTTGGCTGTTTAGAGGCTCCCTCCACCATTAATTGGTCCAAACTGGGCTGGTTAGAGGCTCCCTCCACCATTAATTGGTCCAAACTGGGCTGGTTAGAGGCTCCCTCCACCATTAATTGGTCCAAACTGGGCTGGTTAGAGGCTCCCTCCACCATTAATTGGTCCAAACTGGGCTGGTTAGAGGCTCCCTCCACCATTAATTGGTCCAAACTGGGCTGGTTAGAGGCTCCCTCCACCATGAATTTGCCCAAACTGGGCTGGTTAGAGGCTCCCTCCACCATGAATTGGTCCAAACTGGGGTTTTTAGAGGCTCCCTCCACCATGAATTTGCCCAAACTGGGGTGTTTAGAGGCTCCCTCCACCATGAATTTGCCCAAACTCTGCTGGTTAGAGGCTCAATCCACCCTGATTTTCAAAACAAATGTTGGTGCCAACCTCAACTTACTACAAGGGCCAAATTCACTGCTGGTGACAAGCTCTCCTCACTGCAAGTTTACATGTTTCAAGGTGTTTTCCTACTGTCAGAGAGGTGGTATTGAGTGTGTAAAGTGTGTAGTTGTTAGGCTGTGATGTTGGGGTAATAGAGGGTCTTTGGTGTGTTAGATGCCCCCAGACATGCTTCCCCTGCTGTCCCAGTGTCATTCCAGAGGTGTTGGCATCATTTCCTGGGGTGTCATAGTGGACTTGGTGACCCTCCAGACACGGATTTGGGTTTCCCCCTTAACGAGTATCTGTTCCCCATAGACTATAATGGGGTTCGAAACCCGTTCGAACACACGAACATTGAGCGGCTGTTCGAATCGAATTTCGAACCTCGAACATTTTAGTGTTCGCTCATCTCTAGTTTGTGTAGCTTTAATGGGAATAGACTGCAAAGAGGCTTACACCAGTTGGCTTCACTGGGCAAGTGTTTTTTGTGTAGCTTGAATGTGAACAGGTGGCAACACTGGTTCACCAGAAACTTCCTGGGGAACTGCACCTGCGTATAGACTGCAATCAAGGCTGCCAAGGGTTAATGTCACCCCTGGTCAGAATCACAATGGGCTCCACAACACCTTTGGAGCTACAATAATACTGGACAGACCAAACAGGCTATCATAGTTCCCTACCGTCAGTACCAAGGAATCCTACACTAGAATACCTGCACTGGTAACCTGGCATTGACAGGAACCTAGCCCTAAACCTCTCTGTCTCAACATATTAGTCAAAGTGTGAGCACCCGGCGGGCGTCGGCTCACACCATATAAAGGCAAGTCCCCGCCCACAGGGCAGTGGCCATAAGCTCACTGGGCATGCCCAGTATGGGTGGAATGGGACTTAGCCTCAGAACGTCTCCAAAAAGTCTGAGCATGCTCAGTAGGGTGAGAATAAGACAGCCTCAGAGCATCTCCAAAAAGTCTGAGCATGCTCAGTAGGCCAAATGCTGGACTTAGGCTCCACAAACCTCACCGTCCGACGCTGAGGGCAAGAACTGGATTGACCCGCAGGTGGCGCTGTGCGCCAGAAGGAAGACCTGCGGGACCCCATCCTAACAACAGCAAGCTTACCTTTAGTGACCAGTGCCAGGCAGCTGCTGCCAAGGCAAATGAAATTATCGAAAGAGGTCTAGATTCTCATGACAAGGACATAGTTATGCCTCTATACAAATCACTGGTACGGCCACACTTAGAATATTGTGTGCAATTTTGGGCCCCGATAAATTTTTAACTTTTAAATCCTACTAATATTATAAATGTGAAAGTTTGTGTGTTTGGATGTTTGGATGTTTGTGAGTTTGGATGTTTGTTCCTCAATCACGCTAAAATGCCTGAACGGATTTGCGTGCAATTTTCCACAAACATAGTTTTCCCTCAGGATTGAGTCACAGGCTACTTTTGGTGCCACTAAACAACATGGCTTCCTAGCAGGAGACTCACAAAAGCAGGACTCCTAGCCCCAGCTATAGACTCACACACACTTAGAATATTGTGTGCAATTTTGGGCCCCGATATACAAGAAAGACATTAGTGAACTTGAAAAAGTGCAAAGACGGGCAACCAAAATGATTAGGGCAATGAGTGGACTGGAGGACAACGAGAGGTTAACAAACTTGGGGTTATTCAGTTTAGAGAAAAGACGTCTACGGGGAGATCTAATAACAATGTACAAATACATGAAGGGACAATACAGAGAGCTTTCTAAGGATATTTTTACTCCTAGGCCAGTGACAAGAGGACATCCTCTACACCTAGACCGGTGACAGTGACAAGAGGACATCCACTACGTATGGAGGAGAGAAGGTTTCACCAGAAACATAGAAGGGGATTCTTCACAGTAAGAACAGTGAGGCTCTGGAAGTCTCTGCCCCAGGAAGTGGTGATGGCGGATTCACTGAACAAGTTCAAAGTGGGCCTGGATGCCTTTCTTGAAGAGAAAAATATAACAGGTTATGGACTCTAGATTTTAAGGACACATTGATCCAGGGTTTTATACTGACTGCCAGATTTGGAGTCGGGAAGGAATTTTTTTTTTTTCCCTGAAAAAGGGCAATTGGCATGAGCCTCATGGGGTTTTTTGCCTTCCCCTGGATCAACCCTGTAGGGATTGTAGGGTTATAGGTTGGACTTGATGGACTCATGTCTTTATCCATCCTCATCTACTATGTAACTATGTGTAACTATATTCCTCAGCAGTTTACAAATTGCAGGGTTCAAGTAGGGACAAAATAAGATATTACAGAGTAATAAGTCATTCACACAATGGGACTAAGGGCCCTGCTCACAAGAGCTTACAATCTATGAGGTAGAGGGGGTGACACAAGGGTTCAACTTATTAGGGTCCATTTCAGCATATAAAGTGCATGTTACAATAATTACTCATGTAATACCAGAGCAATGCGAGGTTCACTCTAGCATTCGGGTCTCCGTTCGTTGAGTCCAGTGGGGACCTAAAAAATGGAAACCCTATCTGCTTAAAAAGCAATTTTTCTGGGGAAATCTTTGAACCCCATAAAATATAAAGGATCCAATGCGTTTCCACCAGGAATCAGGGATGGACTGAATGGTCCCTGAACCCAACCTTAGGAAGATAGCTTACAATTAAAGCTTACTTCCAGTTATACAATACATGAATAATATGGGGGAATATAAGAAACTTTGTAATACATTTTATTTAACCCCTTCCCGACATCCGCCGTAATAGTATGGCACTGCCGGGAAGGACTTCCCGCAAACCACCGTACTAGTACGGCGGCTGCATAGTGCGCACCATGCACTGCGGGTGTCAGCTGTAACATACGGCTGACAATGCCCCGTAACACCCGCGGTCGGAACCGGGTCCGATCGAGGGTGTTAACCCCTGAGATGCTAGCAGTCAGCATGACCACCGGCATCTCCGGGGTTCCAATACAATATGGTTTTGGGGGGTGCCGGTGTTCATAGGGGGCAGCCTGGGGTCTGATCAGTGACCCCGGGTCTGCCCCATCACTTTCCTCGTCCTCGTACCTGGTTGATCCTGCCCAAAGGAAGCTGTCAGCCTGTGCGTCTACACAGGCCGATAGCTTCCTATACTCTGCAATACACGTGTAACACGTGTATTGCAGCGTATGTGTAGTGAAGCGGCGATCAGCCGATCACTGCTTCAATCCCCCATGGGGACAGAAAAAAAAAGTTAGAAAAAAGTAAAAATAAAAAAGTTTAAATAAGTTTAAAATAAATTAGAAATAAATAAAGCCCCAAAAATCCCTTTTCCCCCATATAAAATATTTTATTATGTAAAATAAAGAAAAGTAGAAAAAAACATTACATATTTGGTATCACCGTGTCTGTAATAACCTGAACAATAAAATTAAAACATTATTTAACCCGAATGTCAAACGTAGTAAAAAAAAAACGTAGAAAACCTCACAAAATAATGATTATTCACCACCTTTCCCTTACAAAATGTTCAATAAAAAGTAATCAAATGGTCAGATGAAAACCAAAATGGTACCAATAAAAAGCAGAGGTCATACCGCAAAAAATAAGCCCTCAACCAGCTCTGTCTAGCGAAAAATAAAAACGTTATGCCTTTCAGAAGATGGTGATGCAAAAAGTAATAGATTTTTTTTCCCCAAAAATGAATTTTATTCTGCACAAATAGCAACGCATTAAAAAATCATATAAATGAGGTAACGCCATAACCGTACCGACCCGCAGAATAAAGGTAACATGTTACTTATGCTGTACGCTGCACAGGAAAAAAATAAATGCTAAAAAGCAATGCCAGCATTGATGTTTCCTTTTACATCCCACCCAGAAAGTTAATAAAATGTAGTCAATAAGTTACAGGCCCCAAAATGGTGGCATTGAAAAGTACATCTAATACGGCAAACACCAAGCCCTCATATGGCCACATTGCCAGAAGATAAAAATAAAAATCTAGCTTGTACAATGTGAAGACAAAAACCCCAAAAGTCGCCAAATCATTAGGACATAAGTGGCTGCGACTAGAAGGAAATGTGTAAGCGGTGCGAGCGTTTTCAGGGGACCCCCCATATTTAGAGCTTATGAGAGATAATACACCAGTGCTGATCCCCCAGAATGCCCCTCTTCCCCATCCGTGTCATAGGAGCTAGTGGGAAAATAGAATGGGATTTGGTGTACCCAATTTACTCCGCACAGCTTACACATTCACTACTAATGCTCACTATATCACTTGATAAATTCTTTGAGGGGTGCGGTTTTCAAAATGGGGTCACTTTCTAGAGGTTTCCACTGTTTGACTCCTCAATGGCTTTGTAAATGCGACATGGCTCCTGAAACTGATCACAGCCAGATCTGCCCTCTAAAAGCTCCTTGGCGCGCCTTCCATCCTGCGTCTCGCTGTGCGTCCATATATTAGTTTACACCCACAAGTGGGGTACTGTGGTAGTCGGGAGAAGTTGCATAACATATTGTGGTATGCGATTTCTCCTTTAACCCCTTGTGAATGTGCAAATTCTAGGGCTAAACGAAAATATTAGTAAAATAAAATCAAATATTGTATTAATTCCTGTTAAGCACTTATAGGGTTAAAATACTAGGTATATGTTGCTTTGGCTTATTTAAGGGGTGCAGTTTTGAAAATGGGGTGATTTATGGGGGTTTTAATACAAAGGTCTTTCAGAACCCCTTCATAACTGGATTAGTCCCGTAAAAAATGGGTTTTAGAAATTTCTTGAAAATTTTGAATATTGTTGTTTCACTTGTAAACCTTCTAATGTCCGTAAAAAAATAAAAGGGTGACTAAAGTTTGATGCCGACATAAAGCAGAGATCTGGGACATGAGATTTATGATATCATTTTGGCGGTCTGAATGCAATGCACATCATTTCAAACTTTATAAAATGCATATTTTTCTAAATTTCCACCAAATTTCCTATTTTTTCATAATTATACACAAAACATATCAACCAAAATTTACCACTAACATGAAGTACAATGTGTTACGAAAAAACAATCTCAAAATCACTTTGGTAAGTTAAAGCGTTCCAAAGTTATTGCCACATAAAGTGACACATGTCAGTTTTGAAAAATTGAGCTTGGTCAGGAAATCAAAAAGCGCCATCGGCGGGAAGGGGTTAAATATTTTTCCCTTCAAGTTCCGCTTCACATACAGATGTAGCCAAATGTAACTTGACTCTTGATATGTTAAATAAATAAGAATAAAGAAACAGTTTTCTTCTTCTCATCAAGGAACTTATTGGCATATTGTTTCCCAGAATTCCCAGTAAAGAATATATGACCTGTCCGACTCTGCAGACCTGAAATGTGGCCGACAAAGGAATTCTCCTTACAGAGACTTAGTATTCCCCCTGACCCAGGTAACGGGAATCGGAATATTGTCTATTGTGACTGCAGGTTTATAGGATTTTAACAGCGAGGCAAAGCACAAATCATCTGGGGTTTCGGTGCATTTGTTATTCCAATGTCAGGTGTCATGTCCACCTCAGTGACCCCTGGGGGGAAGGAGAAGGTGAATTTCTGCAGAAGGCTTGTGATAAAGATGAGAAGCTCCATTCTTGCAAGTGTCTCTCCGGCACAGGCTCTACGACCTAAAGCACAAACATGACAGATGTAGCATAGACAAAGAAAATTGTACAAATGATGTGAAAACCTACAAACCACATTAGATGTGTGTACATATTACATATACATACAAGGGGTTGGCCAAATAAGAAAACAAGATTTACTAAAAGCCCCAAAATTCTTTGTTCAGTCCCAAACAGCCATCATATGTTTCCTCCATCACCCAGATGAAGACTCCTGATCCCCCATCTTTGGGCTGTATAAGCACAACAAGCCGCGCTATCAATATTAATACTGTGAATGGCCGCCATGTGATTCACCCATGTGCTCACTTTTCTAATGTGTCACCAGTAACAACTTGGCCAATCCCACTATAGTCTATAGGTCCGTGGGTGTCTGTGGGTAACCGTTTTTTTAAGCAGACAGGCTCCTCCATCTTTCAGACATAGGAATACATAATGTCTATGTGTTACACTATATTTATGTATTTTATATGTAGTCTAGGCAAAGGGGGAGGGGGATTTACATTTGTAATTATTTTGCTTTTTATTTATTTGTCATTGTTAGACGCTCTTGGGGTCTTGAATCCCAGGGAGTCTTCTGATCATTAATACAAATCCTGTATACTGTATGTGTATATTCCATATTCAGTATATGTTTGCATATCTTCCATAAGTGTGTATATTCTATAGATGTGTGTGTATATTTACAAATTTAAGTAAATTCAAAGTGAGTGAACCCTTAATATTTACCCAAAATTGGCAGATTGCATGAAAGAAAGAATAGATTCTGAAGGAGCAAAGCATTATAATATAAGGAATAATATACCGCCAGCTATACATTATACGGAATATGAGAGTCACCTGCAGATCTATATGGTCACATAACTCTACTGTGAGCGCTATTAGATTCTAGTTCACAGGAGGGAATATATTGTCCCATATACTGAAATATTTTTATTAAATTTTTTTTGCACACACACACACACACACACACACACACACAGTCACATGACCTTACTTCTGTGATGTCATAAAACTAGGCTCTGCTTACCTATTATGTGAGGTTCTGTTCACATTTGCATATGATGATGTCATAATGCACATATTTGCATATGATGATGTCATAATGCACATATTTGCATATGATGATGTCATAACGGAACCCTGAGGGTATATAAACCCTGAGCGCTGTGACATCACAGCCATTTCTTGAGTTGATGCTTTTGCTGACACTTCACTTTGGTTCTGGAAGAGCGAACTAGTTTGTCCTACATATCTAGTGATTACTTCCATTCATTCTTACTGATCTTTGATCAGGGCCCAGTAATATCGGAGCCACCTGAGAACTTAGTTCTCTAATATTTCATCAGCTCCGCCTTGGTAACTAAGCCATGAGCGCCCGAGAGCTGCGTCAGCTGATAGCTGACAATGATACATGGCTGCGCCGACCGGAGAATCAAGGTAAGTGAATTGTTCAGGAAGAGAGAGACAATATTCCCCCCACCCTAGAGGAGATTTCCTGGGAGGAGTTATCCCTGGGGTCTGCTGAGCAATGTTTCAGGGTAAACAGCACATTTTCCATTCCTAGTCGTTTGGGGTGGGTTTTACTTTCCTCCGAATTCCACCCCTGCCCATGATAGAAAACAGAAGTTCTTTATTCAGGCAATTTGACAAACTGGGCCCCATAATCACAAAACAATAACCCGTCTAAAACATAACTGTTATTCCCAATAAATCAATAAAAGAAATCCCAACAACGTTAAACCCCCCACTCTAAGGGTATGTTCACACGGAGGAAAAGGTCACAGAACATTCCGCAACAGGAAAAGACAAAAGGATATATCCAGCACTCGGAATCCGGCCTAATAAAAATAAACTTAACTTTTATTAAGAATTGGTCATTCTTCCATTAACATTTTTTGATCATACGAGGGGTAAGCTAATGTCCCTTGTATGATCATAATTTTTTAATGGAAGAATGACCATTTCTTAATAAAAGTTAAGTTTTATTTTTATTAGGCCGGATTCCGAGTGATGGATATATCCTTTTGTCTTTTCCTGTTGCTGCATTTTGGCTTAGCCGAGAGAGCCATTATCCGTGCACCGATCTTTTGGAATCCTGCTACTACGCTGACGGCTCTGACACGTGAGTAGTGCACTTCTAAATTATTATCATTTCTTCTATATTAAGAGCTGTGACCTTCATATCTTTTTCACGGAACATTCCATTTGAACATTCCGCAACGAAATGCCGATGCAGCATCAGCTTTCTATCGCGGCAACCCACTCCTGTGTAGGCCCGAATAAATGGTCAAGCCATGGAATTCACGGGTGATTCTGCGCAGATAGGGCATGTCGCTTCTTTTTTCCACTACTAGCTAGCGTTCGGTCCAGTTTCTTCATATCTCCCATCCCTGGTACCGTAGCTCTTTACAGTCAGAAGGGCGTTCCTGACAGTCACTCAGGTACATCCTTCTCCACAGCAGTGCCTATTGCGCTGTACTGGGTGAGCTGGGAGGAACGCCCCCTCCCACCAGATAATATTTGTCTATGGACAAGCACTGTCAGCTTTCCAGCAGTATATAGAACTGCCTGTGCCCAAATCGGTGAAACGTCCTCTTTAAAAGGGGCATCCTGAAGGGGGGCAGTTCCTCTGTATACAGAGTAACTGTTCAAGCATACATCAATATGATCAGCCAAGTGAGTTTTTGCTGAATAGATTTCTGGCGAGAGGTTACCCTCTTTGAACGGGCACCGGAACAAACAAGGCTAACCCCGAGAGAAACTGCCGCTATTATTATACCCTGGGGTCTTTTCAGACCCCGGAGTATAATAATCAGAGACTCAGGGGAGGTGAAGAAGCATAATAAACAGTGTAACTCACCTCTCCGGGATCCATTGTTACTCCTAGCACAGCCTTCAGGAATTTAGGGCAATGTCCCAGACGTGACGTCCCCACGTGACATCTGGGACATTACTGTTCAGATCTGTTTTCAGGGCATCCTGTCTTGGGCTGGTTAAGAGAAAAAATAAGGAAAAAATAAACTGGTAAAATTGCCGCCCCTTTGAAAGTGCTGCCTGAGGCGGCTGCGTGACCTCGCCTCAGAGGTGCGGCCCTGGTTGGGGGAAAGCTAGCGCTCACCTGTGTGGAGAGGGAACTTATGGGCTTTAATCCTTGGTGGCCAGCGCACATACGAGTCTATGACAGGGAGAGGCTGTTGCTTGTGTTTCCAGTTAATTTAGGGAACTAACAGCCCATTGGGGTTAGTGTTTACTGGGGAGAGTGCCTTCTATGCCTCCCTGTTGTTCTTAATAGCATATGCTATGGACATGCATTAATCCCCGCAATTATCAGGTTGGGCAATTATATCTCCCAAAGATCTTTGTTTGGCATTAGATTAGGCTTCTAATAATCTCTATAAATCCCCATTAGATTATTATTGTTTTGGTCCCTGTATGATTACTATACACTATGAGCAGCGGAACTGTTAGGGCTAGTTCACACGAGGGGCAATGAGGCAGATTTTGACAGCAGATTTCGCCTCAAAACCTGCCTCCATACAATGGTGGTCTATGGAGACTGCTAGATTTTGTTGTTCTGCTAGCAGTTTTTTGCTGCTAGCGGAAAAAAGAAGCGGCATGACCTTTCTTCAGGCGGATTCCACCTGAGGAAAGCAATAGAAGTGAATGGGAGGCGAAAAACGTCTAGCATTTTTTTTGCAAAAAAAAAAATCCAGACCGAAAACGCCTAGCGTTTTTTTTTTTTTTTTTTTACAGTCTATTCACTTTAGGGGAGGGGAAAACCGCCTGTCATTTTCTGAAAAAAACTGCTCCAGAAAACGCTCCAAAAAATGCTCCAAAAACGCCTCAAGGTCAAAAAGACGCTTCCTAATTAGGAAGCGTTTTTTTTTCGGGACCAAAATAATCCAGGCGGTTTTTACGTGTGAACTAGCTCTTAGCATTGGGGATTTAACATTGCTGGGAGTTCTTTTATTTATTTATTGGGAATAAAAAAAAAAAATTTCAGACGACTTATTGTTTTGTGATTATGGGGCCCAGTTTGTCCAATATTAGTTGATGGCGTCCCTTCATCCAGTGAATGATATATATCTTTATTCAGGTTACTGTTAAACTTAACTATACTGGGGTCTCTTCTCCTCAAAACCCTTAGCAATAACAGGATCCATTCCCATGGGCTAAATGTGTTACCTTTATATATTTACAGGTCAGGCAGCAATTGTCCATAGACTGAGGTCATCCCTAGGACATCGTGGAGAACCTTCTACTGGACATCAAAGAAGCAGGAATCATATCACTGCGAGGACAGGGAGACGCGACAGAGCTCCTCCACAGCACAGAGGACTAGAAGAGAGCAGGGAAAGAAGCCGCTCTCCATTAAGACCCGCCCCTGCAGAGCCCTCCAGAATAATAGGAGAGAGTAGCAGTGATAACAACCGTCCAGCAAGTGGATCCACAGCTGACACCACTGAATTTCAACGGCCAAATCCGGTTCCACCCCCTGAGGATCCAATTCCAAGCAGATCTCCTGTATACTCCTACCCTGCAACCCGTGCATTCAGTAGATTCATTCAGCTGCTGGACATGGGTGGGATGACCCCAACGTCACCGGCAATGCCACAGGGGCAACCACTTGAACCACATGCCCAATATCTACTTTGGCACGAGAGACGGCAGGAGAGACGGCAGCGTCCGCCCAGCAGGAGAACTCTGCAAATTCAGAACTTACCCACTAGAGAGGTAATACCTCAGGAGGAGGCCCAGTCATGTGTAATCTGCATGACTGAATATGACATCGGAGAGCAAGTCACAGAGCTTCCCTGTACTCATAACTTTCATCAGGGTTGCATCTCGACCTGGCTCCGCTCTCACTCTCAGTGCCCCCTGTGCCGTAACCACTGCTTCCAATGAAGCCCCATGAAGGGCTATGAACAGAGACATCCCAAAATATTGGAAGGTAAGCCATCTATATTTCATCTTTTCCCTCCGCCCTATCAGATGTATGTGACATGTAACATAGAAATAATAACATTTTATCTTTTTCTATCTAGAAAGAATATCCAAGCCTGGAAAAAGAACAGCCTGAACTACAATCCGTTACAGGACACGGCAGCTCCAGACCCGGATGGTGCCATATACTTTATTCCATGGCAAATTCTTCCTAAAAAAAAAAAGTAAATTAAAAAAAAAAAAAAAAAAAAAAAAGATTGTGTAAATTGTTTTTACTTTTTTACTGTATATAATAATATTTTGTGATCTAGGAGCCTATAATGATAAGTAAGACAGAGGTAGCAGTTACACCAAATACACGACCGCACCAACAGATATACATGGGCCTAAGTGCACAAGGAGGCTCAAGGCCCCTCTGTTATTCTCCAACTCTCTCAAAACACCTGGGAGGGGCCCTCAGAAAGGTTGACTGCCTGGACTCCCAGGGTGGACAAGTGTCCTCAGCCCAGCAGAATAACATAACATGAGCACTCTATGTGCCAGTCATATCAGAAAAGCAATGTGACTGACACATTTAGCATTAATGTCACAAAAATGGGGAGTGATCTGCAAAAAGGGGGTGTTCTCCCAAAAGGGTTCGGGCCGCCGGACAATTTTTACAAAACGCTTTGTGCACCAGGTCTCCCAGAGGCCAATATGTCAAATTTAGCAAGTGTTTGTATATGTAGACACAAGTGTCATAAATGGCACATGGTAGGTGGGGCCCTGTTTCAGATTTTGAAACTGGTCCCAAAAACTGCCTGTATGATGGTGAAGAGGGGACTAGAACACATTCACATTCAGACACTACAGACCTACACAATTCTGGACTCCTAAAAATCTGTTACAATCGTTCACCCCCTTCTGCTGCTCATACAGATGCTCCAGCATGTTTAAGGGGGAGTTTCATCAAATTGGAAGATGGCAGATAAGCAAGTCCAAGAGCAGATTATTTGTCACTGCTAGAGATGAGCAAACAGTAAAATATTCCATGTTCGTTATTCGTTACGAATAGCAACTCAATATTTGACTATTCGAACGAATATCGAACCCCATTATAGTCTATGGGAGAAAATGCTTCGTTTCAGGGGATCCCACCATTCGATGCCAACACGTCTGCAATGCAACTGGGACAGCAGGGGAAGCATGTCTGGGGACATCTAACACACCAAAGTCCCTCTATTACCCCACTATCACAGCCTAACAACTACACACTTTGCACATTCAAAAAAACCTCTATCAAAGTGGGAAAATATCTGGAAACCTTCTTTACTCCCCAAATGGATGGACAAAAACCCAAATTTAAGCTAAATAAACATTAACAAGCACCCCTTTAAATCACGTTGCCCATGACAATCACAGATGGAATAGGCAATGGGAAATCCAACAGTACCCACCCTCAACTGTCATTGTGGATGTGTGTGTGTGTGTGTGTGTGTATGTGTGTGTGTGTGTGATGTGGTAAGACCTTTCAAAATTCACTTTTCTAGCCCTTAACATGAGCCCTTCCAAATTAGCTTACAGGTAGGGTTGAGCGATCGTGTTCGGAAAAGATCTGATTCCGATCGGCGATCGAGAAAATTTCATGATCGCCAACGGAATTCCGAACACGATCTATTTATGTGGGATCGAGATTGGTGATCTTTTCCCACAATGCTTTGCTTAGCCTTCACACTGAGTATATGCTGTATGCTCAGTGTGAAGGCTCCGCTGCAGTTCCATAGGAATAAATGGAAGCAGCCGGCACACAGCCTTAACCCCCTGCGCGCCGGCTGCCTCCATTCATTCGATTGGGAGGCTAAACTAAACATTTCTAGCAGCTACTTACCTCTAGAGATGGCTGCTCCGGTGCCCTCCTTCTTCTTGCCTCGCTGCTAGGTAGGCGGGGCTTGCGACTTAGGAGAGTGTGGGCGGGTACAGGGCCCCAGTACCTGCCCACACTCTCTTAACCCGCCCACACTCTCCTAACCTGGCAGGGAGGGGGCAGCGAAGGGAGAAGAGCAGTGTGGAGCGGCAGCGAGGCAAGGAACAAGGAAGGCACTGGACCAGCCATCTCTGGAGGTAAGTGGACACCAGGGGGGACTAAGTAGCCAGAGGATTAAAAAAAAATCCTCTGGCTACTTTAGTGATTCACTAAAAAGCACTACTAGCGGTAATGGTCCTCTAATATGGGACTCTACATTACCTCTACAGGGTACTGATCAGGTGTTAATAGTCCAAACAACATGCTCCAGTACTTTAGGTGTAGATCAGAAACCCCTTTCCTTTCCAACACCAGATTTAACAAAACTTCACCATCATCATCCTGCTGAGATGCAGCCACTAAACGAAGCCTTGACTTCAAAGGCATGTCCTGGAGCTGCGACTGAGCCAAATCTAAACACAGAGTCCTTTGGAACCGAACAAAATTCTAAGTGTCCAAAAACTTTAGAGACTGTTGAAAGTAATGGGATCCAGAATGAGGAGTTCATCACAAGGCTGACAGACCCAACTCCACATGCTGCAGCACAAGCAACCAGCAGTCAGACTAAGATGGTCTCTTCTTCGAGCAAAACACAAGATTCTTTGGCAGCCTGCTTTGTCTCTCCACCCAATATTCCTGGCAGGAGTGCTGAAACACCACTCTCCTCCTCCTCCGCCGTTGAATCGACCTCAGCTACTGGCATGGGGAGACGTCAGCAAGCCGCGCTGAAGCTCATCAGCTTGGGGAAGACTCCAGCAATGCCTCCATCTGCCAGAATAGAGTGTGTGAGCAGCAGAGACCTTTGATGGAGTACCATGTCCAAAACCCAAAGGTTCCTCAGAGTCAGCTCCCCCAGTTTCTGCACCATGAGTTTCCATGGGTGGCAGACTTATGTGAAATCCTTTCCCATCCTTTCCACTGGACACAAAACATTAGCATGCGCTCATCACAACTCCGGATATGGCAGCTGCGTTAAGCAGGGTGTAGGGTACAACGCAGACCAGGCTCGAGCTGTGGTTATGTGCGGTTTGCAGTAAGGGGACAGGGAGCAATTGGAAGAGGACTTGGTGGACAACGAGGCCACTGACCCGACATGGACAGGGGTGATGTCTAGCGGGTAAAGCAGTGTAGATGTCTAGGCAAGCTAATCAACAAAAAAGGTGGCTAGAAGCAGAGGCATAGACTGGGGTGATGTATGTCTAGGGGCGAAAGCAGTGTAGATGTGGAGGCAAGCTAATCAACAAAAAAGGTGGCTAGAAGCAGAGGCATAGACTGGGGTGATGTCTAGGGACGAAAGCAGTGTAGATGTGGAGGCAAGCTAAGCAGCAAAAATGGTGGCTAGAGGCAAAGGCATACAAAACTCTTCCCTGTTGCAAGACTTATTCCTAGGTCTGGGATGCGTTAATGGCCTCCCTGGCCAAATTACCGCCGCTGAGGGGCCTAGTGTCACCAGGAGGGACAAGTATAGGCGCACGTTATGGGAATACCTGGCCGGCTCCAGCTCTTTTCTCTCCGATCCCTCTGTGCTCTACAGCCTACACTTACAGTCCTATGAAAACGCATGGCCTCTCCTATTAATCTTAATGATTTTTAGTTCTAAATATTTTGGTGTTTGCAGCAGCCATTTCAGTTTGATATATCTAATAACTGATGGACACAGTAATATTTCAGGATTGAAATGAGGTTTATTTTACTAACAGAAAATGTGCAATATGCATTAAACCAAAATTTGACCGCTGCAAAAGTATGGGCACCTCAACAGAAAAGTGACATTAATATTTAGTAGCTCCTCCTTTTGCCTCTAGTCGCTTCCTGCAGCTTTTAATCAGTTCCTGGATCCTGGATGAAGGGATTTTGGACCATTCCTCTCTACAAAACAATTCAAGTTCAGTTAAGTTTGATGGTCGCCGAGCATGGACAGCCCACTTCAAATCATCCCACAGATGTTCAATGATATTCAGGTCTGGGGACTGGGATGGCCATTCCAGAATATTGTAATTGTTCCTCTGCATGAATGCCTGAGTTGATTTGGAGCGGTGTTTTGGATCATTGTCTTGCTGAAATATCCATCCCTGGCGTAACTTTAACTTCGTCACTGATTCTTGAACATTATTCTCAAGAATCTGCTGATACTGAGTGGAATCCATGCGACTCTCAACTTTAACAAGATTTCCGGTGCCGGCATTGGCCACACAGCCCCAAAGCATGATGGAACCTCCACCAAATTCTACAGTGGGTAGCAAGTGTATTTCTTGAAATGCTGTTTTTTTTTTTTGGACGCCATGCATAACGCCTTTTTGTATGACCAAACAACTCAATCATTGTTTCATAAGTCCACAGGACCTTCTTCCAAAATGAAGCTGGCTTGTCCAAATGTGCTTTTGCATACCTCAGATGACTCTGTTTGTGGCGTGCTTGCAGAAACGGCTTCTCTCTCATCACTCTCCCATACAGCTTCTCCTTGTGCAAAGTGCGCTGTATTATTGACTGATGCACAGTGACACCATCTGCAGCAAGATGATGCTGCAGCTCTTTGGAGGTGGTCTGTGGATTGTCCTTGACTCTTCTCACCATTCTTCTTCTCTGCCTTTCTGATATTTTTCTTGGCCTGCCACTTCTGGGCTTAAGAACTGTCCCTGTGGTCTTCCATTTCCTTACTATGTTCATCATAGTGGAAGCTGACAGGTTAAATCTCTGAGACAACTTTTTGTATCCTTCCCCTGAACAACTATGTTGAACAATCTTTGTTTTCAGATCATTTGAGAGCGGGCTGTCCATGCTCGGCGACCATCAAACTTAACTGAACTTGAATTGTTTTGTAAAGAGGAATGGTCCAAAATCCCTTCATCCAGGATCCAGGAACTGATTAAAAGCTACAGGAAGCGACTAGAGACTGTTATCTTTGCAAAAGGAGGATCTACTAAATATTAATGGCACTTTTCTGTTGAGATGCCCATACTTTTGCACCAGTCAAATTTTGGTTTAATGCATATTGCACATTTTCTGTTAGTAAAATAAACCTCATTTCAATCCAGAAATATTAATGTGTCCATCAGTTATTATATATATCAAACTGAAATGGCTGTTGCAAACACTAAAATATTTAGAACTAAAAATGATTAAGATTAATAGGGGTGCCCAAACTTTTTCATAGGACTGTATTTTCTCATCTTTTTTTCTGTACTACACATCTCGTCAACTTCCTTTGGGATCTCAGAGGTGGTGGCCTCAGTGCCGAAAAAAACATCTGAGTCCCCTCTGCAATATGCATTAAGAGAACCGTGAAGCAACCAAGTGTAGTCAGCTAGCATAACATCGAGCATGGCTAAATGCAGAGAAAGACGTTGTACCACTTCCAGTGATGGTAACTTCAGTGCTGCAGTTGGCAATGGACGGTGTAACGTGATTAGCTGAGGGATCGCTGTCTTGACCACATTTTGGCACAAAATGAAAGTCCAATCAAGCCAAGTATGGTGCAAGGATATGATGCAAGGACACCTACACATCTGTCTCTGACACATTGGGGAGTTCACGCTGATCCGCCCTTTTGGCCTGCACCATCATGTGCTTCTTCCCAGCCACTCCCAATCTCCCAGGCGTTTCATTGCAGGCAGAAGTACAGTGCAAGCCACCCACATGCCCAAGCCTTTAATGGTCTCATCGAAAAACTGTTGGCCCTGGAGATGTTGACGTTTATGCTTCTAGATACCCAGGCCTTCCGTCACCAGATGGCAGCTAGAGCACCTCCCTATGCTGGGCCTAGCCGTTACTACTTCTCTTGGTTTGTTGTCCCTGCCTTGCACAAACTGCTGGCCCTGGAGATGTTGACGTTTATGCTTCTGGATACCCAGGCCTTCCGTCACCAGATGGCAGCTGGGGCACCTCCCTATGCTGGGCCTAGCCGTTACTACTTCTCTTGGTTTGCTGTCCCTGCCTTACACCTGCACGTGTCCCACAGCATCAGTCAGGCCCAGAGCTCCACGCTTTGCTGCAAGGTCCACTTGACCACTGACTCATGGACAAGCGCCTGTGGTCAGAGATGCTGCTTATCTTTAATGACAGGCAGGGTGAATGTAGGGGAGTCTGGGCCGGGTGTGCAAACTGGGGTGGCCTATTTCCTCTCCCAGCCCAAAATTCATGCCACGGGTTATCTGAAAGCGTACTGCGCTGCAACCTCCACCCTAGCTACAAGCTGGAAACGCTGTAACACTGGCGTGGGGAGATGTCAGCAGGACGTGCTGAAGCTCATCAGCTTGGGGGACAGACGGCACACTGCCTCCGAGGTCAGGGATGCCATCTTGGCTGAGATGGCAATGTGTTTTTCCCTGCTGCACCTGGGGCCAGGCATTTTTGCGTATGTGATAATGGCCGGAACCTTGTAGCAGATCTGGAGCTTTCCAGACTCAAACACGGTCAACACATGGCCCACGTTTTCAACTTGTTGGTGTAAAGGTTCTTTGAAACCTACACCATTGTGCCTGATATACTGGTCAAAGTGCGGCCATTTTCGTAAGTGAGAAGTAGCCTCTACTAGGCAGCAAACATTCATAGCGCACTCCTGTCATCTTCGCACCGTTGGCTGGTGGAGGAAGACGAGGGGCATGAAGTGGCATTTCATGTCACTGTCCCACATGAGGCTTGAGGGTGCACTTTAGTGCATCCCATTGCTTCAGCACGGATGGTGTGAAGGGGAGTGAAAAATGGAGGAAATGGAGAGTGACCCTTACAGTTGGGGGTAGCAAAGTCATGCCAAGTAACACACTGGCACACATGGCTGACTTCATGTTGGGTTGCTTTTCAAGAGACAAAGACATAGTTCACATCATGGAGAGCAAACAATACTGGATTGAGAAAAAAAACTGGATTGAGCTGATATAGCCTGACTGAATTGCTGTGTATCACACTTAGCTTTTGGGGGTAGACCCTTAAAAATTGGATTGAGCTGATATAGCGTGACTGAATTTCTGGGTCTCCCAACTAGGTTTTGGGGGTACACACCCTGAATATCTGGATTGAGCGTACATAGCCTGAACTAATTGCTCTGTATCCTTGTTTTGGGGGTTATACAGCCTGAAAAGCTGCTTAGCATGTATGTAGCCAGAAGTAACTGCTGTGGATTGCTGCTATGTTTCAGGCCCCCCAAAAAAATTCAAGGCTTTTTCCAGCTTTATGAACTTGTAATTGCTGTGGATTGCTGCTATGTTTCAGGCCACCCCCCCAAAAAAAAAAAAAAATGCAGGGCTTTTTTCATCTCTATATGAATTAGTCACTGCTATGGATTCCGGCTATTCTGTGTGCGGACAGCTAAAATTGAAAGCTGTTTCTCCGCTATATATGAAGTTGTATCTGTTGTGTATCCCTGTTTTCCACCGTCCGGGGAAAGCTGGACTGATGTCCCTACAGTGTATAGCTCTGAGAAGAGCTGTTGGCTTTCTTCATTACTTCTTCCCTGCCTATCTGAAGCTAATTGCTATCTAGCCCTCATCAGATATGTTTCTCTCCATATGTCTGACGGCAAAAATGTCGAATAGGGCGGCGGCCGTTCTTATGAATGGAAGGGCACATGTTTTCGGCAGACAATGGGTGTTTTCTATTTTTTTCACTGCCTCCATTGTCGTAGTTTCTGTCCCACCTCCCCTGCACAGTTATTGGTGCAAAAAACACGCCAGGGAAAGTGGGAGGGGATACAAATTTTTACTGTGTATGCGGCCTGGTATTCGATTGTGAACGAATACATCGAACGCCATGATATTTGATCGAAGACTTATTTGATCGAACGGCATTTGCTCATCTTTAATCTTCAGGAAAAGTTTCGAAGCTTACCAACAGTGACTATTTGCATGAAAGAACTCATAACGTTCATAGATAACTGATTACAGCATAAACAGATTCAACAGTCGCTTAAAACATTTGAATAATCGATCCGCCATTGCAAACTCACCTTGATTCAGCATCGCAGGAAATTACAGAAGTTGGTGTACGGTTCTTTTGCAAAGTTCTAAAGAGTTTTCAAACGATGAAGCCAAATTTGCAAATTTTGTAGAATTCCGTAATCGAAACATGCAATGGCGATCACTCAAAAGCTTACGACAGTTCTGTTAACTTGTGTAACTGCAGTTTTCGGCTACAATATTGTGTTCCATGCAGACACATGCTTTTAATGAGAGAAACCGAATCAATCCCTTTGTATGATAGGAACTGCTTCCACAAAAAATACTGGGAAAATTTGCAAATTGAGCCTAGTTTTGAAGACACAGAATTTGATTTATATTGTACTGTGGAAGAACAAGAGACTATTGACGAACCTGGGTCAGATCGCGCTCGCAGCTCGGGCCATGATCGCTCGTCAGTGGAAGTCCGCTCTTTGTTTGACCTTAGCTGAACTATTTCACCATGTGAACTTGGCATGTACCTTGGAACGTTTGTTGTCTAACAAAAACCATACTTACGCCAAGTTTCGATCCCAGTGGTCTCTCTGGATTTCGTATGTGGAGTCTAATAAGGGTGTTCTTTCTCTTCGGCCTCAGGCCGCCCCCAGGGGGTCCCCTTGATTACTATTTACCTACTATGTTATTACCCCAGGTGGCTTTATTTTATTTTATTTTATTCTATTTTTCGGATGTATTTTGTGTTTTTCTGGTATTGTATTCAGGTATGTGGTTATGTTGTTTATGTCATTGTTTGGTTTTCTTGTTCTTTTCTGTTCCTATTCCGTCTCCCCTATTTCTCTTTTTCTTGTTTCTTTCCTGTTCCCTTCTGGTTGTGCTCCCCTTTTCATTCCTTTCCTGTCTTCTTGTAGAATTGGTGTCTTTGTAGCGTTTGTATATCTGGTCCTTTGGTCTTTGTATGTTCGGTCATGTTTGTGTCATTCATGTATTTGGGCTACAGCCCGGAGTTCCAGCTTGCGATTCCTATTCTACTGCTTGGACTTATGCCGATTCTTCTTATGTTTGTAATTGCTTTTTTTTATTATATTGTAAAAGCTTTCTTCTTTTCAATAAAAATCATATTTAAAATAAAATAAAGAGACTATTGACGAAGAACCACTCAGTAGTACTGCTAAGTACAATCTGGCGTTCCAATCCCTAACTCAGTTGGCGGATATTTTATCTAATCACGGAACTTCAACCTTTCTAAACTACTTGGAAGAAATCAAGGTTATCCAAAACAATGCCAGATGAGGTTCTTCGTTATTACAACCCAGCTTGTCATATAACCAGTCTGTACATCAAGATGTTGCAGGTGCTGAGACTTCAAATGTTCCGGATATAGTTGATAGAAATACACCACCTTCTACAAGCTGCAAATCTTCATCTGCGCGTCCGCAGGTAGTTGTGCCTTTTCAGGCTATAGGCAAAGATATGCATTTCACATCTAAAATTAGAGTAAAAGGTCGTCCTAAGAAAAAGACCAAACAATTAACATTCAACAAGAAGGAAATTGACCATACACCTAAAAATTCTTCAAACAAACGCCCCTAGGAAGGTAACAAAGTGCAGAAGGTATCCACAAAGAGGAGAAAAAGGGAAACAACCAAAACACAAAAAAAATTGCAAGGAAATGGAGAAATGTCTGATTTGCCACTTTGATTTGGGGAAAAAGTCTAAAAAATTGACAACTTGTTTTTCTTGTTGTTCCACACTACATGAAGATTGTTATAGAGTGGATGGATGTCCGCAGTGCGAGGAAGATTAGCCATTGTAACATAAATGTCTTAATAAAGTGAAAATTTACTGGGATAAATATGATACATCTGCAGTTCATTTAAGTTTATAGGCACGGTACACGGATGGTACCTAAAAATAGCCAGGAGTTCATAGGTACGGTACCTAGAAATAGCCACATCCAGATTTTAATTCAAATTATTATTATTTTTTTTTTCACACACAGTCACATGACCTTACTTCTGTGATGTCATAAAACTAGGATCTGCTTACCTATTATGTGAGGTTCTGTTCACATTTGCATATGATGATGTCATAATGCACATATTTGCATATGATGATGTCATAATGCACATATTTGCATATGATGATGTCATAACGGAACCCTGAGGGTATATAAACCCTGAGCGCTGTGACATCACAGCCATTTCTTGAGTTGATGCTTTTGCTGACACTTCACTTTGGTTCTGGAAGAGCGAACTAGTTTGTACTACATATCTAGTGATTACTTCCATTCATTCTTACTGATCTTTGATCAGGGCCCAGTAATATCGGAGCCACCTGAGAACTTAGTTCTCTAATATTTCATTAGCTCCGCCTTGGTAACTAAGCCATGAGCGCCCGAGAGCTGCGTCAGCTGATAGCTGACAATGATACATGGCTGCGCCGACCGGAGAATCAAGGTAAGTGAATTGTTCAGGAAGAGAGAGACAATATTCCCCCCACCCTAGAGGAGATTTCCTGGGAGGAGTTATCCCTGGGCTCTGCTGAGCAATGTTTCAGGGTAAACAGCACATTTTCCATTCCTAGTCGTTTGGGGTGGGTTTTACTTTCCTCCGAATTCCACCCCTGCCCATGATAGAAAACAGAAGTTCTTTATTCAGGCAATTTGACAAACTGGGCCCCATAATCACAAAACAATAACCCGTCTAAAACATAACTGTTATTCCCAATAAATCAATAAAAGAAATCCCAACAACGTTAAACCCCCCACTCTAAGGGTATGTTCACACGGAGGAAAAGGTCACAGAACATTCCGCAACAGGAAAAGACAAAAGGATATATCCAGCACTCGGAATCCGGCCTAATAAAAATAAACTTAACTTTTATTAAGAATTGGTCATTCTTCCATTAAAAAATTTTAATCATACGAGGGGTAAGCTAATGTCCCTTGTATGATCATAATTTTTTAATGGAAGAATGACCATTTCTTAATAAAAGTTAAGTTTTATTTTTATTAGGCCGGATTCCGAGTGCTGGATATATCCTTTTGTCTTTTCCTGTCGCTGCATTTTGGCTTAGCCGAGAGAGCCATTATCCGTGCACCGATCTTTTGGAATCCTGCTACAACGCTGACGGCTCTGACACGTGAGTAGTGCACTTCTAAATTATTATCATTTTTTCTGTATTAAGAGCTGTGACCTTCATATCTTTTTCACGGAACATTCCATTTGAACATTCCGCGACGAAATGCCGATGCAGCATCAGCTTTCTATCGCGGCAACCCACTCCTGTGTAGGCCCGAATAAATGGTCAAACCATGGAATTCACGGCTGATTCTGCGCAGATAGGGCATGTCGCTTCTTTTTTCTGCTACTAGCTAGCGTTCGGTCCAGTTTCTTCATATCTCCCATCACTACCTTGTTCAGAAAAGAAACTGCCACCCCCCAGACCCTTAAAGAGGACCTTTCACCGATTTGGGCGTAGGCAGTTCTATATACTGCTGGAACGCTGACAATGATCTGAATTCAGCGCACTGTCGGCTTTCCCAATCTGTGCCCCGGGTAAAGAACTATCGGCCCTGGTACCGTAGCTCTTTACAGTCAGAAGGGCGTTCCTGACAGTCACTCAGGTACATCCTTCTCCACAGCAGTGCCTATTGCGCTGTACTGGGTGAGCTGGGAGGAACGCCCCCTCCCACCAGATAATATTTGTCTATGGACAAGCACTGTCAGCTTTCCAGCAGTATATAGAACTGCCTGTGCCCAAATCGGTGAAACGTCCTCTTTAAAAGGGGCATCCTGAAGGGGGGCAGTTCCTCCGTATACAGAGTAACTGTTCAAGCATACATCAATATGATCAGCAAAGTGAGTTTTTGCTGAATAGATTTCTGGCGAGAGGTTACCCTCTTTGAACGGGCACCGGAACAAACAAGGCTAACCCCGAGAGAAACTGCCGCTATTATTATACCCTGGGGTCTTTTCAGACGCCGGAGTATAATAATCAGAGACTCAGGGGAGGTGAAGAAGCATAATAAACAGTGTAACTCACCTCTCCGGGATCCATTGTTACTCCTAGCACAGGCTTCAGGAATTTAGGGCAATGTCCCAGACGTGACGTCCCCACGTGACATCTGGGACATTACTGCTCAGATCTTTTTTCAGGGCATCCTGTCTTGGGCTGGTTAAGAGAAAAAATAAGGAAAAAAATAAACTGGTAAAATTGCCGCCCCTTTGAAAGTGCTGCCTGAGGCGGCTGCGTGACCTCGCCTCAGAGGTGCGGCCCTGGTTGGGGGAAAGCTAGCGCTCACCTGTGTGGAGAGAGAACTTATGGGCTTTAATCCTTGGTGGCCAGCGCACATACAAGTCTATGACAGGGAGAGGCTGTTGCTTGTGTTTCCAGTTAATTTAGGGAACTACCAGCCCATTGGGGTTAGTGTTTACTGGGGAGAGTGCCTTCTATGCCTCCCTGTTGTTCTTAATGGCATATGCTATGGACATGCATTAATCCCCGCAATTATCAGGTTGGGCAATTATATCTCCCAAAGATCTTTGTTTGGCATTAGATTAGGCTTCTAATAATCTCTATAAATCCCCATTAGATTATTATTGTTTTGGTCCCTGTATGATTACTATACACTATGAGCAGCGGGACCGTTAGGGCTGGTTCACACGGGGGGCAATGAGGCAGATTTTGACAGCAGATTTCGCCTCAAAACCTGCCTCCATACAATGGTGGTCTATGGAGACTGCTAGCTTTCGTTTTTCTGCTAGCAGTTTTTTGCTGCTAGCGGAAAAAAGAAGCGGCATGACCTTTCTTCAGGCGGATTCCACCTGAGGAAAGCAATAGAAGTGAATGGGAGGCGAAAAACGTCTAGCATTTTTTTTTGCAAAACAAAATCCAGACCGAAAACGCCTAGCGTTTTTTTTTTTTTTACAGTCTATTCACTTTAGGAAGCGTTTTTTTTCGGGACCAAAATAAGCCAGGCGGTTTTTACGTGTGAACTAGCCCTTAGCATTGGGGATTTAACATTGCTGGGAGTTCTTTTATTTATTTATTGGGAATAAAAAAAAAAAAATTCAGACGACTTATTGTTTTGTGATTATGGGGCCCAGTTTGTCCAATATTAGTTGATGGCGTCCCTTCATCCAGTGAATGATATATATCTTTATTCAGGTTACTGTTAAACTTAACTATACTGGGGTCTCTTCTCCTCAAAACCCTTAGCAATAACAGGATCCATTCCTATGGGCTAAATGTGTTACCTTTATATATTTACAGGTCAGGCAGCAATTGTCCATAGACTGAGGTCATCCCAAGGACATCGTGGAGAACCTTCTACTGGACATCAAAGAAGCAGGAATCCTATCACTGCGAGGACAGGGAGACGCGACAGAGCTCCTCCACAGCACAGAGGACTAGAAGAGAGCAGGGAAAGAAGCCGCTCTCCATTAAGACCCGCCCCTGCAGAGCCCTCCAGAATAATAGGAGAGAGTAGCAGTGATAGCAGCCGACCAGCAAGTGGATCCACAGCTGACACCACTGAATTTCAACGGCCAAATCCGGTTCCACCCCCTGAAGATCCAATTCCAAGCAGATCTCCTGTATACTCCTACCCTGCAACCCGTGCATTCAGTAGATTCATTCAGCTGCTGGACATGGGTGGGATGACCCCAACGTCACCGGCAATGCCACAGGGGCAACCACTTGAACCACATGCCCAATATCTACTTTGGCACGAGAGACGGCAGGAGAGACGGCAGCGTCCGCCCAGCAGGAGAACTCTGCAAATTCAGAACTTACCCACTAGAGAGGTAATACCTCAGGAGGAGGCCCAGTCATGTGTAATCTGCATGACTGAATATGACATCGGAGAGCAAGTCACAGAGCTTCCCTGTACTCATAACTTTCATCAGGGTTGCATCTCGACCTGGCTCCGCTCTCACTCTCAGTGCCCCCTGTGCCGTAACCACTGCTTCCAATGAAGCCCCATGAAGGGCTATGAACAGAGAAATCCCAAAATAATGGAAGGTAAGCCATCTATATTTCATCTTTTCCCTCCGCCCTATCAGATGTATGTGACATGTAACATAGAAATAATAACATTTTATCTTTTTCTATCCAGAAAGAATATCCAAGCCTGGAAAAAGAACACCCTGAACTACAATCCGTTACAGGACACGGCAGCTCCAGACCCGGATGGTGCCATATATTTTATTCCATGGCAAATTCTTCCTAAAAAAAAAAAATGTAAATAAAAAAAAAAAAAAAAAAAAGATTGTGTAAATTGTTTTTCCTTTTTTTACTGTATATAATAATATTTTGTGATCTAGGAGCCTATAATGATAAGTAAGACAGAGGTAGCAGTTACACCAAATACACGACCGCACCAGCAGATATACATGGGCCTAAGTGCACAAGGAGGCTCAAGGCCCCTCTGTTATTCTCCAACTCTCTCAAAACACCTGGGAGGGGCCCTCAGAAAGGTTGACTGCCTGGACTCCCAGGGTGGACAAGTGTCCTCAGCCCAGCAGAATAACATAACATGAGCACTCTATGTGCCAGTCATATCAGAAAAGCAATGTGACTGACACATTTAGCATTAATGTCACAAAAATGGGGAGTGATCTGCAAAAAGGGGGTGTTCTCCCAAAAGGGTTTGGGCCGCCGGACAATTTTTACAAAACGCTTTGTGCACCAGGTCTCCCAGAGGCCAATATGTCAAATTTAGCAAGTGTTTGTATATGTAGACACAAGTGTCATAAATGGCACATGGTAGGTGGGGCCCTGTTTCAGATTTTGAAACTGGTCCCAAAAACTGCCTGTATGATGGTGAAGAGGGGACTAGAACACATTCACATTCAGACACTACAGACCTACACAATTCTGGACTCCTAAAAATCTGTTACAATCGTTCACCCCCTTCTGCTGCTCATACAGATGCTCCAGCATGTTTAAGGGGGAGTTTCATAAAATCAGAAGATGGCAGATAAGCCAGTCCAAGAGCAGATTATTTGTCACTGCTAGAGATGAGCAAACAGTAAAATATTCCATGTTCGTTATTCGTTACGAATAGCATCTCAATATTTGACTATTCGAACGAATATCGAACCCCATTATAGTCTATGGGAGAAAATGCTTCGTTTCAGGGGATCCCACCATTCGATGCCAACACGTCTGCAATGCAACTGGGACAGCAGGGGAAGCATGTCTGGGGACATCTAACACACCAAAGTCCCTCTATTACCCCACTATCACAGCCTAACAACTACACACTTTGCACATTCAAAAAAACCTCTATCAAAGTGGGAAAATATCTGGAAACCTTCTTTACTCCCCAAATGAATGGACAAAAACCCAAATTTAAGCTAAATAAACATTAACAAGCACCCCTTTAAATCACGTTGCCCATGACAATCACAGATGGAATAGGCAATGGGAAATCCAACAGTACCCACCCTCAACTGTCATTGTGGATGTGTGTGTGTGTGTGTGTGTGTGTGTGTGTGTGTGTGTGTGTGTGTGTGTGTGTGTGTGTGTGTGTGTGTGTGTGTGATGTGGTAAGACCTTTTAAAATTCACTTTTCTAGCCCTTAACATGAGCCCTTCCAAATTAGCTTACAGGTAGGGTTGAGCGATCGTGTTCGGAAAGATCTGATTCCGATCAGCAATAGAGAAAATTTCACGATCACCATCGGAATTCCGAACACGATCTATTTATGTGGGATCGAGATCGATGAACTTTTCCCACAATGCTTTGCTTTGCCTTCACACTGAGTATACGCTGTATACTCAGTGTGAAGGCTCCGCTACAGTTCCATAGGATTGAATGGAAGCAGCCGGCACACAGCCTTAACCCCCTGCGCGCCGGCTGCCTCCATTCGTTCGAATGGGAGGCTAAACTAAACATTTCTAGCAGCTACTTACCTCTAGAGATGGCTGCTCCGGTGCCCTCCTTCTTCTTGCCTCGCTGCCCCGCCTCCCAGGTTAGTGTTTAAAGTGCTAGGTAGGCAGGGCTTGCGACTTAGGAGAGTGTGGGCGGGTACAGGGCGGGGAGACTTGATGTCTTCCTTCCCAGTACCCGCCCACACTCTCCTAACCTGGCAGGGAGGGGGCAGTGAAGGGAGAAGAGCAGCGTGGAGCGGCAGCGAGGCAAGGAACAAGGAAGGCACCGGACCAGCCATCTCTGGAGGTAAGTGGACACCAGGGGGGAGTAAGTTCACCATCATCATCCTGCTGAGATGGAGCCACTAAACGAACCCTTGCCTTCAAAGGCATGTCCTGGAGCTGCGACTGAGCCAAATCTAAACACAGAGTCTTTTGGAACTGAACAAAATTCAAAGTGTCCAAAGACTTTAGAGACTGTTGAAAGTAATGGGATCCAGAATGAGGAGTTCATCACAAGGCTGACAGACACAACTCCACATGCTGCAGCACAAGCAACCAGCAGTCAGACTAAGATGGTCTCTTCTTCGAGCAAAACACAAGATTCTTTGGCAGCCTGCTTTGTCTCCCCGCCCAATATTCCTGGCAGGAGTGCTGAAACACCACTCTCTTCCTCCTCCGCCGTTGAATCGACCTCAGCTACTGGCGTGGGGAGACGTCAGCAGGCCGCGCTGAAGCTCATCAGCTTGGGGGACAGACAGCACACTGCCTTCAAGGTCAGGGATGCCATCCTGGCTGAGATGGAAATGTGTTTTTCCCTGCTGCACCTGGGGCCAGGCATGTTTGTCATGTGTGATAACGGCAGGAACCTGGTAGCGGCTCTGGAGCTTGCCAGCCTCCAACATGTTCCATGCCTGGCCCACGTCTAACTTAGTGGTGCAACGTTTTTTGAAAACATATCCAAATGTACACGAGCTACTGGTCAAAGTGCAGCGGTTGTGCGCCCACTTTCGCAAGTGTACAGGAGCTTCTGCTAGCCTCCGAAGCCTCCAGCAATGCCTCCATCTGCCAGAATAGAGTGTGTGAGCAGCAGAGACCTTTGATGGAGTACCATGTCCAAAACCCAAAGGTTCCTCAGAGTCAGCTCTCCCAGTTTCTGCACCATGAGTTTCCATGGGTGGCAGACTTATGTGAAATCCTTTCCCATCCTTTCCACTGGACACAAAACATTAGCATGCGCTCATCACAACTCCGGATATGGCAGCTGCGTTAAGCAGGGTGTAGGGTACAACGCAGACCAGGCCTGAGCTGTGGTTATGTTAGGGAACCCTGGAACGAGGACACAAGAGACAGTGAGCCCTAAGCTTATGCCCCCATCTGTCCCTTCCTATTGCCAGGCCCTATTCTAAGTAATAGGCGACAACCACGAAGACAGACCCTCCCTGAGTATGTGACACACAAAACGCAGACAAGACAAACAACAACAATGGGAAGTCAACTTAGCCAAGGGTCAGTAACGAACGAGCGATGCAGTACCAAATCAGAGTCCAAAAAGAGAAGTCAGTGAGGAAAGCCAAAGGTCAAGTATAATAGAGTAATCAAAACAGAGACAGTAAGAGCAGGTATGCGCACGGCAATAGCAAGCACTGGTGTGAATAGGAACCAAGGTTAAATAGGGAGGAAGAACCCACCCCTGGAGTTGACAGGAAGGCAGCTGTCAATCACAGGGCAAGGCCAGATTAACCTCTAGAGGATCAGAGCAAACTGAAGGTGAAGGAGATGGGTGCGGTGGAAAATCAATTACCAAGGTGAAAGAATAGGGCAGTGTTCAGACAGTGCAAGGAGAACCAAACGGAACAAATCACAACCAAACACATCTCCTGCGCTGCAGCATGCGGCCGGATGTTACAGTACCCCCCCCTTTTACGAGGGGCCTCCGGACCCTCGCCAGATGGACCAGGTTTCGAGGGATTTTGGCGATGAAAAAGTTTGACCAAACGTGGCGCATGGAGATCCACACCAGAAACTCAAGTCCGCTCCTCTGGACCATACCCCTTCCAATGTACGAGGTATTGGACTGAATTCTGCACTCGACGGGGGTCTAGAATTTTTTCTACTTCATATTCTAGTTCCCCTTGAATCACCACAGGCACAGGTGGACTGGACAAAGGAAGGACGGGCGAAACATATTTTTTCAAGAGTGACTTATGAAAGACATTGTAGATACAGAAAGTATTAGGAAGTTGTAATTTAAAAGAAACTGGATTAATACGTTCTGTGATGACATAAGGCCCAATATAACTCGGCGCAAATTTCCCTGAGGGAACTCTAAGATGCAAATTCTTGGAGGATAACCAAACTCGATCTCCCACCCTGTATTCTGGACCAGGTAAGCGTCTTTTATTAGCCTGACGTTTTTGGTATTCTTGGGCTTTTACCAGGCTCAGGCGAGCCTGGGCCCAGACTGTGCACAGTCGTTGATAAATCTGCTCAGCATTGGGATTAACAGACTCAGTACTATAGAGAGAGGAGTACCTGGGGTTAAAACCATAATTACAATAGAACGGCGACATTTTAGTGGTGGCATTAACCCTGTTGTTTATTGCAAACTCTGCTAGAGGAAGAAAGGCTCTCCATTTTTCCTGAGCATCAGACACAAAACATCTTAGATATTGCTCCAAGGTTTGGTTGAATCTCTCCGTCTGACCATTTGTCTCAGGATGGAATGCTGATGAAAAAGACAGAGAGATTCCCAAACGACCACAAAATTCTCTCCAAAACTTAGATACAAATTGCACACCACGATCAGATACAATATTTTCAGGGAAGCCGTGTAGGCGGAATATGTGATCAATGAAGTGCGAGGCTAGACGTGGAGCACTTGGGATTTTCTTGAGCGGTACAAAGTGACACTTTTTTGAGAATCTATCCACAACCACCCAAATCGCAGTTTTCCCTTGGGAACAGAGCAAATCAGTAATAAAATCCATTGACAGATGGGACCACGGTCTGCTAGGTACAGGAAGAGGATGAAGAAGGCCCTCTGGTAACCTTCTAGGTACCTTCATCCTAGCGCATATCTCACAGGCTGTTACAAACTCCTGTACATCCCAGGACCAACTAGGCCACCAGTATGAGCGAGAGAGCAAATACTTGGTACCAGAGATGCCAGGATGTCCTGCTAAAGGGGAGCAGTGAATCTCTTCCAACACACGGAGACGAAGGTTGGGGGGTACAAATAGTTTCCCAGTCGGCGTATTTCTGGGAGCCAGATCTTGCAAATTAACCACAGACGTAGCAAGATCAGGGTTTATAGTGGCCATTACCACACCAGGGGACAGGATTTTTTCTGGCACAATCTCTTGGTCCCCACTGGGACAAAAACTACGGGAGAGAGCATCGGCTCGCACATTTTTAGTACCAGGACGATAAGTTACAACAAAATTAAAACGCATGAAGAACAAGGCCCATCGAGCCTGTCTAGGGGAAAGTCGTTTAGCCCCATCCAAATACAACAGATTCTTGTGATCAGTAATTACTGTAATTTTATGTTTAGCCCCTTCAAGGAAGTGTCTCCATTCTTCGAACGCCCATTTGATGGCTAAAAGTTCGCAATTTCCTACATCATAATTGCACTCTGCAGGGGAGAACTTCCTGGAGAAAAATGCCACAGGTTGCAAACATGTGAGAGTCTCTGGACCCTGGGACAAAACCGCACCAACCCCCACTTCTGATGCATCAACCTCCACCATAAAGGGTTGCTCCAGGTCTGGTGGCACTAAGACCGGAGCTTCCGCAAAACATGACTTTAATCGTTCAAATGCCTGTTCTGCCCCCAAAGACCAGTTGGTCAAGTCTGCACCCTTTTTTGTTAAATCCGTTAATGGCTTGGCAATTATAGAAAAGTTTTTTATAAATTTTCGGTAGTAGTTGGAAAAGCCCAGGAAACGTTGCAGTGCCTTCAGACTAGAAGGGCGTTCCTACTTTTTTATTGCCATGACCTTAAGTGGGTCCATACAGAATGAATCAGGGGTAATGACATAACCCAGGAAGGTGACTTTTTGGACTCCGAACAGACATTTGGATAATTTAGCAAACAGATTGTTTTGGCATAATAGCAACATAACATTCCTGACGTGTTCCACATGTGTAGCCCAATCTGGAGAAAAGACCAAGATGTCATCCAGCTAGACCACCACATAACGACCTAAGAGATCTCTGAAAACATCATTCATAAAATGCTGGAACACTGCTGGGGCATTACACAGACCGAAGGGCATAACCAGATACTCAAAATGCCCCTCCGGAGTGTTGAATGCAGTTTTCCACTCATCTCCCTCCTTGATCCTGATCAGATTATATGCCCCCCCGGAGATCTACCTTAGAAAACCAGCGGGCACCCACAATCTGATTAAATAGGTCTGGAATCAGTGGAAGTGGATACTGGTTTCTAACAGTAATTTTGTTTAGTTCGCGATAATCTATGCATGGTCGTAAACCCCCATCTTTTTTATCCACAAAAAAGAAACCAGCTCCCATGGGAGAATTAGATGGACGAATGTGACCTTTCAGAAGGCTTTCCTGGATGTATTCCCGCATAGCCTTACGTTCAGGGGCAGAGAGATTGAAAATCCTTCCCTTTGGGTATTTAGAATTCGGAAGGAGCTCAATCGCACAGTCATACGGTCTATGCGGGGGTAACACCTCAGCAGATTTAGCATCAAATACATCACAGAAGTCAGACAGGAATTCAGGAATAACCGTCTCCTCACTGAGACAATTGGAGGTACACAAAGCTATGCAATGAGAAGAGCATTGATTTCCCCACTTTACCAATTCTTTAGTGGCCCAATCGAAGGTAGGGTTATGGAGACTTAACCAGGGAAGCCCTAAGATAATGTCAGATGACAAATTCTCCATAACAAAGAAGCTTATGATCTCAGTGTGTATTGAGCCCACTTGTAATGAGATCAGTGGTGTTTTAAAACGAATTTTACCCCTGGCCAGGGGAGTAAAATCCGCTCCAGTCACCACTAGGGGAGTGTCTAATGGCACAAGATCAAGACACACAGCAGAAATAAATGAAAGTTTAACAAAGTTAGTGGCCGCCCCAGAGTCTACCAGGGCCTGCCCAGACACAGATCTGTCACCACAGGACAGAGAAACAGGTAATGTCAATTTATGAGAGTATTCAGAAGATACCTGGTTGCCTGAGTGGTTCTCCCGATTACCACTCAGGCCCTGAAGTTTTTCCGCCGGCGTGCGTGGTTTGACGGAACTGTCTCGGACGAAATGACCTGGTTTACCACAATACAGACAGAGGTTATTCTGGACACGATATTCCCGTCTAGCCTTGGTATTCAGCGCTCCCAGCTGCATAGGCTCGTCCCCAGGGGTGACAGGAGAAGAATTAGAATTTTTAACAGGAAGAGAGTGGTAGACAGAAGGCTTAACAGAATCAGACCCTACCCTCTCTTTACGTCTGTCCTGGAGTCTCCGGTCAATGCGAACAGCTAGGGTCATGGCCTGTTCTAAGGTGGGGGGATCCGGGTGACCTACCCAAACATCTTTAACTGAGTCATTGAGACCTTGTTTAAAGAGAGCCCTCAATGCTGCATCACACCAACCTGTGGTTATACTAAGTTTCCAAAACTCAGAGCAATACAGTTCAGCGGAGTGTTTACCCTGCCGGAGGGTAAGAAGTTGTCCAATTTGGTTCGGCTCTGCGTAAAGATTTGAAAAATTTTTCCATGTCTGTCCACTCCTCTGCCTCGGGGGGAAGTTTAAGGGCCCAAGTCTGTGGATCCCCCTGTAAGAGAGAGAGATGACCACCCCCACCATCTGAGACTGAGATGCATGAGGATTGACACGAAAGTATAACATGCATGACTCCCGAAATGTCTCAAACTTCCCTCGGTCCCCAGAAAACCGATCCGGGAGTAACATTTTAACCCTGGGAAGGGAAATTACATTAGTAGGTGTAGCAGCAGCCTCTGCTTGTTTTTGGGAGAGGTTGTGCACCTGATTAGCCAGTTCAGACACCAAACCTGCTAAACCCTCCATCCGAGATACCAGGTTTTGCACAAAAGCCATAGTAGGAGGGGAACCCCCCCCCCCCCCTTTTTTTTTTTTTTTTTTTTTTTTTTTTATGGGCTTGCTATTATGTTAGGCAGTGTTAGGGAACCCTGGAACGGGAACACAAGAGACAGTGAGCCTTAAGCTTATGCCCCCTACTGTCCCTTCCTATTGCCAGGCCCTATCCTACGTAATAGGCGGCAACCACGAAGACAGTCCCTCCCTGAGTATGTGACACACAAAACGCAGACAAGACGAACAACAACAATGGGAAGTCAACTTAGCCAAGGGTCAGTAACAGTCGGGCAATACAGTACCAAATCAGAGTCCAAAAAGAGAAGTCAGTGAGGAAAGCCAAAGGTCAAGTATAATAGAGTAATCAAAACAGAGACAGTAAGAGCAGGTATGCGCACGGCAATAGCAAGCACTGGTCTGAATGGGAACCAAGGCTATATAGGGAGGAAGAACCCACCCATGGAGTTGAAAGGAAGGCGGCTGTCAATCACAGGACACGGCCAGATTAACCCTTAGAGGAGCAGAGCAAACTGAAGGTGAAGGAGGTGGGTGTGGTGGAAAATCAATTACCACGGTAAAGAATAGGGCAGTGTTCAGACACAGTGTTCAGTGCAAGGAGAAACCAACGGAATAAATTACAACCGAACACGACTCCTGCGCTGCAGCGTGCGGCCGGATGATGGCACCAACACCCGGATGGGCAAAGATGTTACAGTATCACACTTAGCTTTTGGGGGTAGACCCTTAAAAAATGGATTGAGCTGATATAGCGTGACTGAATTTCTGGGTCTCCCACCTAGGTTTTTGGGGTACACACCCTGAATATCTGGATTGAGCGTACATAGCCTGAACTAATTGCTCTGTATCCTTGTTTTGGGGTTACACAGCCTGAAAAGCTGCTTAGCACGTATGTAGCAAGAAGTAACTGCTGTGGATTGCTGCTATGTTTCAGGCCCCCCAAAAAAATTCAAGGCTTTTTCCAGCTTTATGAACTTGTAATTGCTGTGGATTGCTGCTATGTTTCAGGCCACCCCCCAAAAAAAAAAAAAAAAAAAAATGCAGGGCTTTTTTCATCTCTATATGAATTAGTCACTGCTATGGATTCCGGCTATTCTGTGTGCGGACAGCTAAAAATGAAAGCTGTTTCTCCGCTATATATGAAGTTGTATCTGTTGTGTATCCCTGTTTTCCACCGTCCAGGGAAAGCTGGACTGATGTCCCTACAGTGTATAGCTCTGAGAAGAGCTGTTGGCTTTCTTCATTACTTCTTCCCTGCCTATCTGAAGCTAATTGCTATCTAGCCCTCATCAGATATGTTTCTCTCCATATATCTGACGGCAAAAATGTCGAATAGGGCGGCGGCCGTTCTTATGAATGGGAGGGCACATGTTTTCGGCAGACAATGGGTGTTTTCTATTTTTTTTCACTGCCTCCATTGTCGTAGTTTCTGCCCCACCTCCCCTGCACAGTTATTGGTGCAAAAAACATGCATGGGAAAGTGGGAGGGGATACAAATTTTTACTGCGTATGCGGCCTGGTATTCGATTGTTAAAGAATACATCGAACGCCATGATATTCGATCGAACGGCATTTGCTCATCTCTAATCTTCAGGAAAAGTTTCGAAGCTTACCAACAGTGACTATTTGCATGAAAGAACTCATAACGTTCATAGATAACTGATTACAGCATAAACAGATTCAACAGTCGCTTAAAACATTTGAATAATCGATCCGCCATTGCAAACTCACCTTGATTCAGCATCGCAGGAAATTACAGAAGTTGGTGTACGGTTCTTTTGCAAAGTTCTAAAGAGTTTTCAAACGATGAAGCCAAATTTGCAAATTTTGTAGAATTCCGTAATCGAAACATGCAATGGCGATCACTCAAAAGCTTACGACAGTTCTGTTAACTTGTGTAACTGCAGTTTCCGGCTACAATATTGTGTTCCATGCAGACACATGCTTTTAATGAGAGAAACCGAATCAATCCCTTTGTATGATAGGAACTGCTTCCACAAAAAATACTGGGAAAATTTGCAAATTGAGCCTAGTTTTGAAAACACAGAATTTGATTTATATTGTGCTGTGGAAGAACAAGAGACTATTGACGAAGAACCACTCAGTAGTACTGCTAAGTACAATCTGGCGTTCCAATCCCTAACTCAGTTGGCGGATATTTTATCTAATCACGGAACTTCAACCTTTCTAAACTACTTGGAAGAAATCAAGGTTATCCAAAACAATGCCAGATGAGGTTCTTCGTTATTACAACCCAGCTTGTCATATAACCAGTCTGTACATCAAGATGTTGCAGGTGCTGGGACTTCAAATGTTCCGGATATAGTTGATAGAAATACACCACCTTCTACAAGCTGCAAATCTTCATCTGCGCGTCCGCAGGTAGTTGTGCCTTTTCAGGTTATAGGCAAATATATGCATTTCAAATCTAAAATTAGAGTAAAAGGTCGTCCTAAGAAAAAGACCAAACAATTAACATTCAACAAGAAGGAAATTGACCATACACCTAAAAATTCTTCAAACAAACGCCCCTAGGAAGGTAACAAAGTGCAGAAGGTATCCACAAAGAGGAGAAAAAGGGAAACAACCAAAACACAAAAAAAATTGCAAGGAAATGGAGAAATGTCTGATTTGCCACTTTGATTTGGGGAAAAAGTCTAAAAAATCGACAACTTGTTTTTCTTGTTGTTCCACACTACATGAAGATTGTTATAGAGTGGATGGATGTCCGCAGTGCGAGGAAGATTAGCCATTGTAACATAAATGTCCTAATAAAGTGAAAATTTACTGGGATAAATATGATACATCTGCAGTTCATTTAAGTTTATAGGCACGGTACACGGATGGTACCTAAAAATAGCCAGGAGTTCATAGGTACGGTACCTAGAAATAGCCACATCCAGATTTTAATTCAAATTATTATTCGTTCCAGTTTCTTCATATCTCCCATCACTACCTTGTTCAGAAAAGAAACTGCCACCCCCCAGACCCTTAAAGAGGACCTTTCACTGATTTGGGCGTAGGCAGTTCTATATACTGCTGGAACGCTGACAATGATCTGAATTCAGCGCACTGTCGGCTTTCCCAATCTGTGCCCCGGGCAAAGAACTATCGGCCCTGGTACCGTAGCTCTTTACAGTCAGAAGGGCGTTCCTGACAGTCACTCAGGTACATCCTTCTCCACAGCAGTGCCTATTGCGCTGTACTGGGTGAGCTGGGAGGAACGCCCCCTCCCACCAGATAATATTTGTCTATGGACAAGCACTGTCAGCTTTCCAGCAGTATATAGAACTGCCTGTGCCCAAATCGGTGAAACGTCCTCTTTAAAAGGGGCATCCCAAAGGGGGGCAGTTCCTCTGTATACAGAGTAACTGTTCAAGCATACATCAATATGATCAGCAAAGTGAGTTTTTGCTGAATAGATTTCTGGCGAGAGGTTACCCTCTTTGAACGGGCACCGGAACAAACAAGGCTAACCCCGAGAGAAACTGCCGCTATTATTATACCCTGGGGTCTTTTCAGACCCTGGAGTATAATAATCAGAGACTCAGGGGAGGTGAAGAAGCATAATAAATAGTGTAACTCACCTCTCCGGGATCCATTGTTACTCCTAGCACAGGCTTCAGGAATTTATGGCAATGTCCCAGACGTGACGTCCCCACGTGACATCTGGGACATTACTGCTCAGATCTGTTTTCAGGGCATCCTGTCTTGGGCTGGTTAAGAGAAAAAATAAGGAAAAAAATAAACTGGTAAAATTGCCGCCCCTTTGAAAGTGCTGCCTGAGGTGGCTGCGTGACCTCGCCTCAGAGGCGCGGCCCTGGTTGGGGGAAAGCTAGCGCTCACCTGTGTGGAGAGGGAACTTATGGGCTTTAATCCTTGGTGGCCAGCGCACATACAAGTCTATGACAGGGAGAGGCTGTTGCTTGTGTTTCCAGTTAATTTAGGGAACTAACAGCCCATTGGGGTTAGTGTTTACTGGGGAGAGTGCCTTCTATGCCTCCCTGTTGTTCTTAATGGCATATGCTATGGACATGCATTAATCCCCGCAATTATCAGGTTTGGCAATTATATCTCCCAAAGATCTTTGTTTGGCATTAGATTAGGCTTCTAATAATCTCTATAAATCCCCATTAGATTATTATTGTTTTGGTCCCTGTATGATTACTATACACTATGAGCAGCGGAACTGTTAGGGCTAGTTCACACGGGGGGCAATGAGGCAGATTTTGACAGCAGATTTCGCCTCAAAACCTGCCTCCATACAATGGTGGTCTATGGAGACTGCTAGCTTTCATTTTTCTGCTAGCAGTTTTTTGCTGCTAGCGGAAAAAAGAAGTGGCATGACCTTTCTTCAGGCAGATTCCACCTGAGGAAAGCAATAGAAGTGAATGGGGGGCGAAAAACGTCTAGCATTTTTTTTTCAAAAAGAAATCCAGACCGAAAACGTCTAGCGTTTTTTTTTTTTTTTTTTTACATTCTAATTACTATAGGGGAGGGGAAAACCGCCTGTCATTTTCTGAAAAAACTGCTCCAAAAAACGCCTCAAGGTAAAAAAAAAACCGCTTCCTAATTAGGAAGCGTTATTTTTCGGGACCAAAATAAGCCAGGCGGTTTTTACATGTGAACTAGCCCTTAGCATTGGGGATTTAACATTGCTGGGAGTTCTTTTATTTATTTATTGGGAATAAAAAAAAATGTCAGACGACTTATTGTTTTGTGATTATGGGGCCCAGTTTGTCCAATATTAGTTGATGGCGTCCCTTTATCCGGTGAATGATATATATCTTTATTCAGGTTACTGTTAAACTTAACTATACTGGGGTCTCTTCTCCTCAAAACCCTTAGCAATAACAGGATCCATTCCTATGGGCTAAATGTGTTACCTTTATATATTTACAGGTCAGGCAGCAATTGTCCATAGACTGAGGTCATCCCTAGGACATCGTGGAGAACCTTCTACTGGACATCAAAGAAGCAGGAATCCTATCACTGCGAGGACAGGGAGACGCGACAGAGCTCTTCCACAGCACAGAGGACTAGAAGAGAGCAGGGAAAGAAGCCGCTCTCCATTAAGACCCGCCCCTGCAGAGCCCTCCAGAATAATAGGAGAGAGTAGCAGTGATAACAACCATCCAGCAAGTGGATCCACAGCTGACACCACTGAATTTCAACGGCCAAATCCGGTTCCTGCAGAGCCCTCCAGAATAATAGGAGAGAGTAGCAGTGATAGCAGCCGACCAGCAAGTGGATCCACAGCTGACACCACTGAATTTCAACGGCCAAATCCTGTTCAACCCCCTGAGGATCCAATTCCAAGCAGATCTCCTGTATACTCCTACCCTGCAACCCGTGCATTCAGTAGATTCATTCAGCTGCTGGACATGGGTGGGATGACCCCAACGTCACCGGCAATGCCACAGGGGCAACCACTTGAACCACATGCACAATATCTACTTTGGCACGAGAGACGGCAGGAGAGACGGCAGCGTCCGCCCAGCAGGAGAACTCTGCAAATTCAGAACTTACCCACTAGAGAGGTAATAACTCAGGAGGAGGCCCAGTCATGTGTAATCTGCATGACTGAATATGACATCGGAGAGCAAGTCACAGAGCTTCCCTGTACTCATAACTTTCATCAGGGTTGCATCTCGACCTGGCTCCGCTCTCACTCTCAGTGCCCCCTGTGCCGTACCCACTGCTTCCAATGAAGCGCCATGAAGGGCTATGAACAGAGAAATCCCAAAATAATGGAAGGTAAGCCATCTATATTTCATCTTTTCCCTCCGCCCTATCAGATGTATGTGACATGTAACATAGAAATAATAACATTTTATCTTTTTCTATCCAGAAAGAATATCCAAGCCTGGAAAAAGAACAGCCTGAACTACAATCCGTTACAGGACACGGCAGCTCCAGACCCGGATGGTGACATATACTTTATTCCATGGTAAATTCTTCCTAAAAAAAAATGTAAATTTAAAAAAAAAAAAAAAAAAAAAAAAAAAAGATTGTGTAAATTGTTTTTAGTTTTTTTTACTGTATATAATAATATTTTGTGATCTAGGAGCCTATAATGATAAGTAAGACAGAGGTAGCAGTTACACCAAATACACGACCGCACCAACAGATATACATAGGCCTAAGTGCACAAGGAGGCTCAAGGCCCCTCTGTTATTCTCCAACTCTCTCAAAAGATCTGGGAGGGGCCCTCAAAAAGGTTGACTGCCTGGACTCCCAGGGTGGACAAGTGTCCTCAGCCCAGCAGAATAACATAACATGAGCACTCTATGTGCCAGTCATATCAGAAAAGCAATGTGACTGACACATTTAGCATTAATGTCACAATACACAATTCTGGACTCCTAAAAATCTGTTACAATCGTTCACCCCCTTCTGCTGCTCATACAGATGCTCCAGCATGTTTAAGGGGGAGTTTCATCAAATTGGAAGATGGCAGATAAGCCAGTCCAAGAGCAGATTATTTGTCACTGCTAGAGATGAGCAAACAGTAAAATATTCCATGTTCGTTATTCGTTACGAATAGCATCTCAATATTTGACTATTCGAACGAATATCGAACCCCATTATAGTCTATGGGAGAAAATGCTTTGTTTCAGGGGATCCCACCATTCGATGCCAACACGTCTGCAATGCAACTGGGACAGCAGGGGAAGCATGTCTGGGGACATCTAACACACCAAAGTCCCTCTATTACCCCACTATCACAGCCTAACAACTACACACTTTGCACATTCAAAAAAACCTCTATCAAAGTGGGAAAATATCTGGAAACCTTCTTTACTCCCCAAATGGATGGACACAAACCCCAATTTAAGCTCAACAAACAGTAACAACCACCCCTTTAAATCACGTTGCCCATGACAATCACAGATGGAATAGGCAATGGGAAATCCAACAGTACCCACCCTCAACTGTCATTGTGGATGTGTGTGTGTGTGTGTGTGTGTGGATGTGGATGTGTGTGTGTGTGTGTGTGTGTGTGTGGATGTGGATGTGTGTGTGTGTGTGTGTGTGTGTGATGTGGTAAGACCTTTCAAAATTCACTTTTCTAGCCCTTAACATGAGCCCTTCCAAATTAGCTTACAGGTAGGGTTGAGCGATCGTGTTCGGAAAAGATCTGATTCCGATTGGCGATCGAGAAAATTTCACGATCGCCATCGGAATTCTGAACACGATCTATTTATGTGGGATCGAGATTGGTGATCTTTTCCCACAATGCTTTGCTTAGCCTTCACATTGAGTATATGCTGTATACTCAGTGTGAAGGCTCCGCTGCAGTTCCATAGGAATGAATGGAATCAGCCAGCACACAGCCTTAACCCCCTGCGCGCCGGCTGCCTCCATTCATTCGAATGTGAGGCTAAACTAAACATTTCTAGCAGCTACTTACCTCTAGAGATGGCTGCTCCGGTGCCCTCCTTCTTCTTGCCTCCCAGGTTAGTGTTTAAAGCACTAGGTAGGCGGGGCTTGTGGCTTAGGAGAGTGTGGACGGGTACAGGGCGGGGAGACGTGACGTCTCCCCTCCCAGTACACGCCCACACTCTCCTAACCCGCCCACACTCTCCTAACCTGGCAGGGAGGGGGCAGCGAAGGGAGAAGAGCAGCGTGGAGCGGCAGCGAGGCAAGTAACAAGGAAGGCACCGGACCAGCCATCTCTGGAGGTAAGTGGACACCAGGGTGGGCTAAGTAGCCAGAGGATTAAAAAAAAATCCTCTGGCTACTTTAGTGATTCACTAAAAAACACTTCTAGCGGTAATGGTCCTCTAATATGGGACTCTACATTACCTCTACAGGGTTCTGATCAGGTGTTAATAGTCCAAACAACATGCTCCAGTACTTTAGCTGTAGATCAGAAACCCCTTTCCTTTCCAACACCAGATTTAACAAAACTTCACCATCATCATCCTGCTGAGATGGAGCCACTAAACGAACCCTTGACTTCAAAGGCATGTCCTGGAGCTGCGACTGAGCCAAATCTAAACACAGAGTCCTTTGGAACTGAACAAAATTCAAAGTGTCCAAAGACTTTAGAGACTGTTGAAAGTAATGGGATCCAGAATGAGGAGTTCATCACAAGGCTGACAGACACAACTGCACATGCTGCAGCACAAGCAACCAGCAGTCAGACTAAGATGGTCTCTTCTTCGAGCAAAACACAAGATTCTTTGGCAGCCTGCTTTGTCTCCCCGCCCAATATTCCTGGCAGGAGTGCTGAAACACCACTCTCTTCCTCCTCCGCCGTTGAATCAACCTCAGCTACTGGCATGGGTAGACGTCAGCAGGCCGCGCTGAAGCTCATCAGCTTGGGGGACAGACAGCACACTGCCTCCAAGGTCAGGGATGCCATCCTGGCTGAGATGGAAATGTGTTTTTCCCTGCTGCACCTGGGGCCAGGCATGTTTGTCATGTGTGATAACGGCAGGAACCTGGTAGCGGCTCTGGAGCTTGCCAGCCTCCAACACGTTCCATGCCTGGCCCACGTCTAACTTAGTGGTGCAATGTTTTTTGAAAACATACCCAAATGTACATGAGCTACTGGTGAAAGTGCAGCGCTTGTGCGCGCACTTTCGCAAGTGTACAGGAGCCGCTGCTAGCCTCCGAAGCCTCCAGCAACGCCTCCATCTGCCAGAATAGAGTGTTTGAGCAGTAGAGACCTTTGATGGAGTACCATGTCCAAAACCCAAAGGTTCCTCAGAGTCAGCTCCCCCAGTTTCTGCACCATGAGTTTCCATGGGTGGCAGACTTATGTGAAATCCTTTCCCATCCTTTCCACTGGACGCAAAACATTAGCATGCGCTCATCACAACTCCGGATATGGCAGCTGCGTTAAGCAGGGTGTAGGGTACAATGCAGACCAGGCCCGAGCTGTGGTTATGTGCGGTTTGCAGTAAGGGGACAGTGAGCAATTGGAAGAGGAGTTGGTGGACAACGAGGCCACCGACCCGACATGGACAGGGGTGATGTCTAACGGGTAAAACAGTGTAGATGTCGAGGCAAGCTAATCAACAAAAAAGGTTCCTAGAAGCAGAGGCATAGACTGGGGTGATGTATGTCTAAGGGCGAAAGCAGTGTAGATGTGGAGACAAGCTAATCAACAAAAAAGGTGGCTAGAAGCAGAGGCATAGACTGGGGTGATGTTTAGGGGCAAAAGCAGTGTAGATGTGGAGGCTAGCTAATCAACAAAAAGGTGGCTAGAAGCAGAGGCATAGACTGGGGTGATGTCTAGGGGCGAAAGCAGTGTAGATGTGGAGGCAAGCTAAGCAGCAAAAACGGTGGCTACAGGCAAAGGCATACAAACTCCACAGAGGGGCCTAGTGTCACCAGAAGGGACAAGTATAGGCGCATGTTATGGGAATACCTGGCCGGCCCCAGCTCTGTTCTCTCCGATCCCTCTGTGCTCTACAGCCTACACTTACAGTCCTATGAATTAGTTTGGGCACTCCTATTAATCTTAAACATTTTTAGTTCTAAATATTTTGGTGTTAGCAGCAGCCATTTCAGTTTGATATATCTAATAACTGATGGACACAGTAATATTTCAGGATTAAAATGAGGTTTATTGTACTAACAGAAAATGTGCAATATGCATTAAACCAAAATTTGACCAGTGCAAAAGTATGGGCACCTCAACAGAAAAGTGACATTAATATTTAGTAGCTCCTCCTTTTGCCTCTAGTCACTTCCTGCAGCTTTTAATCAGTTCCTGGATCCTGGATGAAGGTATTTTGGACCATTCCTCTTTACAAAACAATTCAAGTTCAGTTAAGTTTGATGGTCGCCGAGCATGGATAGCCCGCTTCAAATCATCCCACAGATGTTGAATGATATTCAGGTCTGGGGACTGGGATGGCCATTCCAGAACATTGTAATTGTTCCTCTGCATGAATGCCTGAGTCGATTTGGAGCAGTGTTTTGGATCATTGTCTTGCTGAAATATCCATCCCCGGCGTAACTTCAACTTCGTCACTGATTCTTGAACATTATTCTCAAGAATCTGCTGATACTGAGTGGAATCCATGCGACTCTCGACTTTAACAAGATTCCCGGTGCCGGCATTGGCCACACAGCCCCAAAGCATGATGGATCCTCCACCAAATTCTACAGTGGGTAGCAAGAGTTTTTCTTGGAATGCTGTTTTTTTGGACGCCATGCATAACGCCTTTGTGTATGACCAAACAACTCAATCTTTGTTTCATAAGTCCACAGGACCTTCTTCCAAAATGAAGCTGGCTTGTCCAAATGTGCTTTTGCATACCTCAGACGACTCTGTTTGTGGCGTACGTGCAGAAACGGCTTCTCTCTCATCCCTCTCCCATACAGCTTCTCCTTGTGCAAAGTGCGCTGTATTGTTGACTGATGCACAGTGACACCATCTGCAGCAAGATGATGCTGCAGCTCTTTGGAGGTGGTCTGTGGATTGTCCTTGACTCTTCTCACCATTCTTCTTCTCTGCCTTTCTGATATTTTTCTTGGCCTGCCACTTCTGGGCTTAAGAAGAACTGTCCCTGTGGTCTTCCATTTCCTTACTATGTTCCTCATAGTGGAAACTGACAGGTTAAATCTCTGAGACAACTTTTTGTATCCTTCCCCTGAACAACTATGTTGAACAATCTTTGTTTTCAGATCATTTGAGAGTGGGCTGTCCATGCTCGGCGACCATCAAACTTAACTGAACTTGAATTGTTTTGTAAAGAGGAATGGTCCAAAATCCCTTCATCCAGGATCCAGGAACTGATTAAAAGCTACAGGAAGCGACTAGAGACTGTTATCTTTGCAAAAGGAGGATCTACTGAATATTAACCCCTTAACGACCGGCCCATAGTAAAATTACGTTGACACTGACAGGTCCTTCCTGACTGCCCTATAGTAAAATTACGTCGGGCAGTCAGGGAAGGATTCCCTGTCAGTGTCGACGTAAATGGAGCGGATCTTAGCTGTATCTGACAGCTAAGACCCTGCTCCATTACCCTCCATCGGAGGGGGCTCCGATCGGGTTTTTTTAACCTCTTCAGTTCCGTGATCAAACATGAACTGAAGCGGTTCCGCTGTGTTGCCAGTCTGATCGGCACCCCCCGCGGCGAGATCGGGGGGTGCCAGTGTCTCCAACATGCAGTCTGGGGTCTGGCCAGTGACCCTAGACTGCTAAAGACCCCCGATACCTGGTTGATCCTGCCCGGGTTTAGAGGAAGTCAGCAGCCGGCAGCCCCTGCGACTGACTTCATCTAGACGCTGCAAGACACTGACAGCTGTGTCCTGCAGCGTCTGATACAGAATTAGTGATGCTTTTATCAAAGCATCACTAATTCAAGTGTCCTAAAGGGACACATGAAAAAGTAAGAGAAAAAAGTGAAAAAATAAATAAATAAAGTTTATAATACAAATGAATAAAGCTATAAAGCCCCAAAAATTCCCTTTTTGTATAGAAACAATCTGTACAATAAAACTGAAACAATATTTAATGTACACGGTGCACGTCGGAAAAAAAAAGGGAAAAATCACGCCGAAAGTAGCGATTTTTCGCATCTTACCTTACAAAATATGCTATAAAAAGTGATCAAAACGTCATAGGCACCCCACAACAGTACCAATAAAAAGCTCATGTTGTCCCACAAAAAGTAAGCCCCCAACCAATACTGTCAACCAAAAAATAAAAATGTTACGCCTCTCAAAAGATGGCAATGCAAAAATCACTGGTTTATGTCCCCAAATGTGTTTTTTTATTCTACAGAATTAGTATTGCATAAAAAATACTGTAAATGAGGTATTGCCGTAATCGTACCGACCCACAGAATAAAGGTCATATGTCGCTTATACTGTACGCTGCATGGCGCAAAATTTAAAAGGTAAAACTCCATGCCAGAATTGATTTTTTCTTTTTTAAATCCAGCAAAAAAGGGTTAATAAAATGTATTCAATAAGCTGTAGACACCCAAAAATGGTGTCATTACAAAATGCATCTCGTCCTGCAAACAACAAGCCCTTATATGGCCACGTCACCATAAAAATAAAGAAAATATAGCATCTAATAATGCGAAGGCAAAAACCACCAAAAATCGCCAAATCATTAGAACACAACTGGCTGCGTCAGGAGGGGAATATATAAGCTGTGCGAGCGAATATCAGGGGACTCCCCAGATTTACAGCTTATGAGGGAAAAGACACCAGAAGTGACCCCCAAAGTGACTCCCCCAACCATAGGAGCTACTGGGACATAGTAGGCAATTTGGTGTCTGCAATGTCCTCCGCACAGCTTACATATTCCCTCTTCACCATCCGCTGTGCAGTCACGTCTGGGATACTAATACTCACTACACCCCCTGAGAAATTCTTTGAGGGGTGCAGTTTTCAAAATTAGGTCACTCCTTTGGAGAATCCACTTTTCTGTTACCTTTACAGGCTCTACAAACATGATATGGCGTCCAGATACCAAACATCTGAATCTGTGCTCCAAAAGCCGCATCGCGCTCCTTCCCTTCTGCGCCCTGCTGTGTGCCCAAACTGCAGTTTATGTCACATGTATGACACATGTATGACACTGGTGTACCCCGGATAACGTATGTAATGCCATTTGTGGGTATAAACTGATATAGGGGCACAGCCGGACACAGAAGGGAAGAAGGGTTATTGGGTTTTTGGAGCACAGACGGTTTGGTTTTTGGATGCCATGACACTTTTGCAGAGCTGAAACGCCAGTAAAGTGGAATCCCCTGATATGAGACCTTATTTTGGAAACTACACCCCTGAAGGATTTCTCCAGGGGTACAGAGAGCATTTTTAACCCCCAAGTGTTGCTATAATGTATTATCCATAAATGAATATGAAGCGAGGTGAGAGGTGAAAATGACCATTTTTCCAGGAATCCGTCATTTCAGTGCCTAATATGTTGCGCCCGCCTTGTATCAGAGATGAACGCTCTAAAAGCTGTTGTGCCCGGGATACCCGCTTAACAGTTTTTGGAGTGTGTATCTCTGCTGATATAAGTTGGGCACAACATATCGGGCACTGAAATGGCGAATCTCTGGAAAAATTTAATTTTTAACTTCTCATTATCAGCTACGAGTTCATTTCTGGAAACTAAATAAATGCAACCCTCAAGGGTTAAAAACGCTCGCTACGCCACTTGAGAGATGCCATCAGTGGGGTAGTGTCCAAAATGGCATGACATTGCTGCGGATTCCACTTTATTGGCAATTCAGGGGCTTTGCAAAAGTGGCATGACGTCCAAAAACCAAAATCGCGCTCCTTCCCTTCTGTGCCCGGCTGTACCAAACAGCCATTTCTACCCACATATGGCATTAAGTCTGTTATCCGGGGTACACCAGTGTCATACATGTGGGCATACACCGCCATTTGGGTACACATCAGGGTGCAGATGTGACGGAGCGATATGTGATTTTGGAGTGCAGATTTAGATTCTTCGTTTTTGGACACCATGTCACATTTGCGGAGACCCTAAAATTGCCCCTACAAAATGGGGTCACTTCTTGGGGAATTCCAGTTCACTGGCACCTCCAGGGCTCTGCAAAAACGTTATGGCGCCCAGAAAGTCCCTCTAACTCTGTACCCCAAAAGCTAAAAAGCGCAGGGCTCCTTCCCTTCTGAGCCCTACTGTGTGCCCAAGCAGCAGTTTACACCCACATATATAATTTTTTGCCCCTCGGGACGGCCCCTTAATAGTTTTAGGAGTGCAGGTCTCTGACAACACAAAGTGGGTGCAACGTATTGGGCACCGAAATGGCATATTTCTTTTAAAATTTCAATTTTCATTTTGTACATTAATTTTTGGGAAGAATTTTTAGACTCAAAGTGATAATACACCTTAACCCCTTAGTGACCAGCCTATTTTGGACCTTAATGACCAAGCCAAATTTTGGAAATTTGCCCTGTGTGACTTAATCAGTAAATAATTCTGTAACAGTATAGCGCATCCAAGCGATTTTGATATTGTTTTTTCGTGACATGTTGTACTTTGCTGAGAAGGTAAAATTAGGCTGATATAACTTGTGTAAATTTATTAAAAAACTCGCAAATGCTGAAAATTTTGAAATTTTTTCAATATTTTCCATTTTCAACTGCGATATCTCACATATGCACAATAATACAGGCCAAAAAATTTAGTAGTTATATACTTCCAAATGTTCCTTTTGTGTTTCAAGCATATTTGAAATAATTTTAACATATTTGAGTAACTTAGACAATTTAAAAATTTGGAAATTTGGAGTATGTGATTTTTTCCTGTACCAAGCTTTGTTTGCAGACAGGAATTGGTGGCATAATGACAGAAACTCCCATTAAATGACGCAATTTGTAAAACTCGCCCCCTTCAGGTATTCTTTGAGGGGTTTAGTGAGTATTTTGATCAAACAAATATTATTTTGCAAGAATTATTACAAATGATGAAAAAAATTACATTTTCATTTTCTTCAAATATGTGTCATATTAAAGCTAGTTTTTTTGCACACAACACATCAAAAAGAAGAAACACACCCCAAAATATATCACCCCACTTCTCCCGTGTTAAATAATGTACACTTTGTCCTTAGTCCTATGTACAATCATACAGTAGGGCCCAAGAGGTAGGGAGGGCCAAATGGATTTCAAAACACAAATTTTGCTTGTGGATATTTTAGGCCCATTGCACATTTGAACAAGATTTCAGTTACCAAAACAATTGAAACCCCCATAAATGACACCATTTTATAAACTAGACCCCTTAAGGTATTCATTGAGGGGTATAGTGAGTACTTTTACCCCATAAGTTTTTAGAAATGTTGCGTCAAACAAAAAAAATTAATATTTTTTTACACAAAAGTGTCATTTTATAGGCAGTTTATTTGGAAATAACACATGAAAATGAAGAAAAACACCCCAAAATATATCACCCCACTTCTCCTGTGTTCATAAATTTACACTTTGTGGCCTTAATCCCATGTATGGACGCACAATAGGGCCCAAAAAGAAGGGAGCACCAACTGGATTTCAAGACACAATTTTTGCTTCTAAATGTTTCAGGCCCATTGCACATTCAAACAAGATTTGAGTTACCAAAATAATTGAAAACACCCATAAATGACACCATTTTATAAACTAGACCCCTTGAGGTATTCATTGAGGTGTATAGTCAGTATTTTGACACCATAGGTTTTAAAAGAATTTGTGTCAAACAAAAAATTCTCATATTTTTTACACAAAAGAGTCATTTTAAAGGCAGTTTTTTGCACACAAGGCATGAAAATAAAGAAAAACACCCCAAAATAGATGGCCCCATTTCTCCTTTGTTCAAAAATGTACATTTTGTGGCCTTATTCCTATGTACGGACGCACGGTAGGGCCCAAAGAGATGGGAGCACCAACTGAATTTCAAGACACAAATTTTGCTTGCAGATATTTCAGGCCCATTGCACATTCAAACAAGATTTAAGTTACCAAAACAATTGAAACCCCCCATAAATGACCCCATTTTATAAACTAGACCCCTTGAGGTATTCATTGAGGGGTATAGTGAGTAGTTTGACCCCATAGCCGTCTCACAGATTTTACTAACCTTGGGATGTGTAGGTTAAAAATTACTAAAATGTCCCTTTATCCCCAAAGTTTTCATTTTCACAAGGGGTTAAAAGAGAAAAAGCCCCCCATAGTTTGTTACACAATTTCTCCTGAACACGTAAATACCCCATATGTGGCCATAATCTGCTGTATGGGGACATGGTGGGGCTCAGAATGGAAAGAGCGCTATTTGGGTTTTGGAGAGCAGATTTTGCTGGAATAGTTTTCTGGTGCCATGTCGCATTTGCTGAGCCCCTAAAGTATCAATACAATGGAAACCCCCCAAAAGTGACCCCATTTTAAAAACTACACCCATCAAAGAATGTATCAAGGGGTATTATCATTTTGAGCCTAAAAATTCTTCCCAAAAATTAATGTACAAAATGAAAATTGAAATTTTGAAAGAAATCTGCCATTTCGGTGCCCAATACGTTGCCCCCACTTTGTGTTGTCAGAGACCTGCACTCCTGAAACTATTAAGTGGGCCATCCCGAGGGGGCAAAAATTATATATGTGGGTGTAAACTGCTGCTTGGGCACACAGCAGGGCTCAGAAGGGAAGGAGCACTGCACTTTTTAGCTTTTGGGGTACAGATGTTGAGGGACCCTCTGGGCACCATGATGTTTTTGCAGAGCCCTGGAGGTTCCAGTAAACTGGAATTCCCTAAGAAGTGACCCCATTTTGTAGGGGCAATTTTAGGGTCTCTGCAAATGTGACATGGTGTCCAAAAACGAAGAATCTAAATCTGCACTCCAAAAGCACATATCACTCCTTCACATCTGCACCCTGCTGGGTACCCAAATAGCAGTGTATGCCCACATGTATGACACTGGTGTACCCTGGATAACGGACTTAATGCCATATGTGGGTAGAAATGGGTGTTTGGGCACAGCCGCGCACAGAAGGGAAGGTGCGCTATTTTGGTTTTTGGCGCACAGTTTGGTTTTTGGACGTCACTTTTGCAAAGACCCTGAATTGCCAATAAAGTGGAATCCGCAGCAATGTCACGCCATTTTGGACACTACCCCAATGATGGGATTTATCAAGTGGCGTAGCGAGCGTTTTTAACCCTTGAGTGTTGCATTTATTTAGTTTCCAGAAATGAAATCGCAACTGATAATGAGAAGTTAAAAATGAAATTTTACCAGACATTTGCCATTTTAGTCCCCGATATGTTGTGCCCAACTTATGTCAGCAGAGACACTCCAAAAACTGGTAAGCGGGTATCCCGGGCACAACAGCTTTTAGAGCGTTCATCTCTGATACAAGGCGGGCGCAACATATTAGGCACTGAAATGACGGGTTCCTGGAAAAATTGTCATTTTCACTTCTCACAATCAGCTTCGTATTCATTTATGGATAATAAGTTATAGCAACACTTGGGGGTTAAAAATGCTCTCTATACTCCTGGAGAAATCCTTCAGGGGTGTAGTTTCCAAAATAAGGTCACATATCAGGGGATTCCACTTTACTGGCGTTTCAGCTCTACAAAAGTGTCATGGCATCCAAAAACCAAACCGTCTGTGCTCCAAAAACCCAATAACCCTTCTTCCCTTCTGTGTCCGGCTGTGCCCTAATATCAGTTTATACTCACATATGACATTACGTCCATTATCCCGGGTACACCAGTGTCATACATGTGTCATACCTGTGGCATAAACTGCAGTTTGGGCACACAGCAGGGCGCAGAAGGGAAGGAGCGCGATTCGGCTTTTGGAGCACAGATTCAGATGTTTGGTATCTGGACGCCATGTCATGTTTGTAGAGCCTGTAAAGGTACCAGAAAAGTGGATTCTCCAAAGGAGTGACCTAATTTTGAAAACTGCACCCCTCAAAGAATTTCTCAGGGGGTGTAGTGAGTATTAGTATCCCAGACGTGACTGCACAGCGGATGGCGAAGAGGGAATATATAAGAGGTGCGGAGGACATTGCAAACACCAAATTCCCTACTATGTCCCAGTAGCTCCTATGGTTGGGGGAGTCACTTTGGGGGTCACTTCTGGTGTCTTTTCCCTCATAAGCTGTAAATCTGGGGTGTCCCCTGATATTCGCTCACACAGCTTATATATTCCCCTCCTGACGCAGCCAGTTGTGTTCTAATGATTTGGCGATTTTTGCGGGTTTTTGTCTTCGCATTATTAGATGCTATATTTTCTTTATTTTTCTGGTGATGCTGCCATATAAGGGCTTGTTGTTTGCAGGACGAGATGCATTTTGTAATGACACCATTTTTGGGTGTCTACAGCTTATTGAATACATTTTATTAACCCTTTTTTGCTGAATTAAAAAAAGAAAAAAATCAATTCTGGCATGGAGTTTTACCTTTTAAATTTTGCGTCATGCAGCGTACAGTATAAGCGACATGTGACCTTTATTCTGCGGGTCGGTACGATTACGGCAATACCTCATTTATAGTATTTTTTTATGCAATACTAATTCTGTAGAATAAAAACACATTTGGGGACATAAATCAATGTTTTTTGCATTGCCATCTTCTGAGAGGCGTAACATTTTTATTTTTCGGTTGACAGTGTTGGTTGAGGGCTTATTTTTTGCGGGACAATGTGCGCTTTTTATTGGCACTGTTGTGCGGTGCATATGACTTTTTGATCACTTTTTATAGCATATTTTGTAGGATGAGATGGCAAAAAATCATTACTTCCAGCGAGTTTTTTCCATTTTTTTTTCCCAACGTTCATTGTGTACATTAAATATTATTTCAGTTTTATTGTACAGGTTGTTTTGGACGCGACGATACCAAATATGCATTGCTATTTTTTATTTTTAGTGCTTTTTTTTATATAATTCATTTTGTATAGAAAAAAAGAGATTTTTGGTATTTATAACTTTATTACTTTTTTCATACACTTTATTTTTTTTAAAAAACTTTTTTTTTACTTTTTCATGTGTCCCTTTAGGACACTTGAATCAGTTGATGCTTTGACGAAAGCTTCAGCTGATTCTACACAATAGCAGACAGGACACGAGCAGGACATGAGCCTGCTCGTGTCCTGTAAGCTACAGAGGAAGTGAGACACATCGCTCACTTCCTCCATCGCCGGGCAGGATCACCAGGTATGTGGGGGCTCCGGTAGTCTGGGGTCACTGGCAAGACCCCAGACTACCTTTTACTGACATCGGCACCCCCCCCATCTCGCCGCGGGGGAGCCCATCACCTTCAATTGTCGGCGGATCCCTTTCGATCACGCTGTGATGTTTCACGGCGCGATCGAAAGGGTTAACACGTCCAGTCGGACTCAGTTCCGACTGGACATTATGGAGGAAGGGGTTATGTGTTAGTAATACCTAACCCCTGCCCCCCCCCCCCGCACCCCTCCCCCCGCCAGGAAGGTACCTATAGGCCGGACGTATTTAGGCAATAGTCCGGTCTTTAGGTACCAGCACATGAGGCCGTAAATTTACGTACGGCGGTCCTCATGTGGTTAATGAGAGAAACCGAATCAACGGTTCTTTTGCAAAGTTCTAAAGAGTTTTCAAACGATGAAGCCAAATTTGCAAATTTTGTAGAATTCTGTAATCGAAACATGCAATGGCGATCACTCAAAAGCTTACGACAGTTCTGTTAACTTGTGTAACTGCAGTTTCCGGCTACAATATTGTGTTCCATGCAGACACATGCTTTTAATGAGAGAAACCGAATCAATCCCTTTGTATGATAGGAACTGCTTCCACAAAAAATACTGGGAAAATTTGCAAATTGAGCCTAGTTTTGAAAACACAGAATTTGATTTATATTGTGCTGTGGAAGAACAAGAGACTATTGACGAAGAACCACTCAGTAGTACTGCTAAGTACAATCTGGCGTTCCAATCCCTAACTCAGTTGGCGGATATTTTATCTAATGACGGAACTTCAACCTTTCTAAACTACTTGGAAGAAATCAAGGTTATCCAAAACAATGCCAGATGAGGTTCTTCGTTATTACAACCCAGCTTGTCATATAACCAGTCTGTACATCAAGATGTTGCAGGTGCTGAGACTTCAAATGTTCCGGATATAGTTGATGGAAATACGCCACCTTCTACAAGCTGCAAATCTTCATCTGCACGTCCGCAGGTAGTTGTGCCTTTTCAGGTTATAGGCAAATATATGCATTTCAAATCTAAAATTAGAGTAAAAGGTCGTCCTAAGAAAAAGACCAAACAATTAACATTCAACAAGAAGGAAATTGACCATACACCTAAAAATTCTTCAAACAAACGCCCCTTAGAAGGTAACAAAGTGCAGAAGGTATCCACAAAGAGGAGAAAAAGGGAAACAACCAAAACACAAAAAAAATTGCAAGGAAATGGAGAAATGTCTGATTTGCCACTTTGATTTGGGGAAAAAGTCTAAAAAATTGACAACTTGTTTTTCTTGTTGTTCCACACTACATGAAGATTGTTATAGAGTGGATGGATGTCCGCAGTGCGAGGAAGATTACCCATTGTAACATAAATGTCCTAATAAAGTGAAAATTTACTGGGATAAATATGATACATCTGCAGTTCATTTAAGTTTATAGGCACGGTACACGGATGGTACCTAAAAATAGCCAGGAGTTCATAGGTACGGTACCTAGAAATAGCCACATCCAGATTTTAATTCAAATTATTATTATTATTATTATTTTTTTTTTTTTTTTTTTGCACACACACACACACACACAGTCACATGACCTTACTTCTGTGATGTCATAAAACTAGGATCTGCTTACCTATTATGTGAGGTTCTGTTCACATTTGCATATGATGATGTCATAATGCACATATTTGCATATGATGATGTCATAATGCACATATTTGCATATGATGATGTCATAACGGAACCCTGAGGGTATATAAACCCTGAGCGCTGTGACATCACAGCCATTTCTTGAGTTGATGCTTTTGCTGACACTTCACTTTGGTTCTGGAAGAGCGAACTAGTTTGTACTACATATCTAGTGATTACTTCCATTCATTCTTACTGATCTTTGATCAGGGCCCAGTAATATCGGAGCCACCTGAGAACTTAGTTCTCTAATATTTCATCAGCTCCGCCTTGGTAACTAAGCCATGAGCGCCCGAGAGCTGCGTCAGCTGATAGCTGACAATGATACATGGCTGCGCCGACCGGAGAATCAAGGTAAGTGAATTGTTCAGGAAGAGAGAGACAATATTCCCCCCACCCTAGAGGAGATTTCCTGGGAGGAGTTATCCCTGGGGTCTGCTGAGCAATGTTTCAGGGTAAACAGCACATTTTCCATTCCTAGTCGTTTGGGGTGGGTTTTACTTTCCTCCCAATTCCACCCCTGCCCATGATAGAAAACAGAAGTTCTTTATTCAGGCAATTTGACAAACTGGGCCCCATAATCACAAAACAATAACCCGTCTAAAACATAACTGTTATTCCCAATAAATCAATAAAAGAAATCCCAACAACGTTAAACCCCCCACTCTAAGGGTATGTTCACACGGAGGAAAAGGTCACGGAACATTCCGCAACAGGAAAAGACAAGGATATATCCAGCACTCGGAATCCGGCCTAATAAAAATAAACTTAACTTTTATTAAGAATTGGTCATTCTTCCATTAAAAATTTTTGATCATACGAGGGGTAAGCTAATGTCCCTTGTATGATCATAATTTTTTAATGGAAGAATGACCATTTCTTAATAAAAGTTAAGTTTTATTTTTATTAGGCCGGATTCCGAGTGCTGGATATATCCTTTTGTCTTTTCCTGTTGCTCCATTTTGGCTTAGCCAAGAGAGCCATTATCCGTGCACCGATCTTTTGGAATCCTGCTACAACGCTGACGGCTCTGACACGTGAGTAGTGCACTTCTAAATTATTATCATTTTTTCTATATTAAGAGCTGTGACCTTCATATCTTTTTCACGGAACATTCCATTTGAACATTCCGCGACGAAATGCCGATGCAGCATCAGCTTTCTGTCGCGGCAACCCACTCCTGTGTAGGCCCGAATAAATGGTCAAGCCATGGAATTCACGGCTGATTCTGCTCAGATAGGGCATGTTGCTTCTTTTTTTCCGCTACTAGCTAGCGTTCCGTCCAGTTTCTTCATATCTCCCATCACTACCTTGTTCAGAAAAGAAACTGCCACCCCCCAGACCCTTAAAGAGGACCTTTCACCGATTTGGGCGTAGGCAGTTCTATATACTGCTGGAACGCTGACAATGATCTGAATTCAGCGCACTGTCGGCTTTCCCAATCTGTGCCCCGGGTAAAGAACTATCGGCCCTGGTACCGTAGCTCTTTACAGTCAGAAGGGCGTTCCTGACAGTCACTCAGGTACATCCTTCTCCACAGCAGTGCCTATTGCGCTGTACTGGGTGAGCTGGGAGGAACGCCCCCTCCCACCAGATAATATTTGTCTATGGACAAGCACTGTCAGCTTTCCAGCAGTATATAGAACTGCCTGTGCCCAAATCGGTGAAACGTCCTCTTTAAAAGGGGCATCCTGAAGGGGGGCAGTTCCTCTGTATACAGAGTAACTGTTCAAGCATACATCAATATGATCAGCAAAGTGAGTTTTTGCTGAATAGATTTCTGGCGAGAGGTTACCCTCTTTGAACGGGCACCGGAACAAACAAGGCTAACCCCGAGAGAAACTGCCGCTATTATTATACCCTGGGGTCTTTTCAGACCCCGGAGTATAATAATCAGAGACTCAGGGGAGGTGAAGAAGCATAATAAATAGTGTAACTCACCTCTCCGGGATCCATTGTTACTCCTAGCACAGGCTTCAGGAATTTATGGCAATGTCCCAAACGTGACGTCCCCACGTGACATCTGGGACATTACTGCTCAGATCTGTTTTCAGGGCATCCTGTCTTGGGCTGGTTAAGAGAAAAAATAAGGAAAAAAATAAACTGGTAAAATTGCCGCCCCTTTGAAAGTGCTGCCTGAGGCGGCTGCGTGACCTCGCCTCAGAGGCGCGGCCCTGGTTGGGGGAAAGCTAGCGCTCACCTGTGTGGAGAGGGAACTTATGGGCTTTAATCCTTGGTGGCCAGCGCACATACAAGTCTATGACAGGGAGAGGCTGTTGCTTGTGTTTCCAGTTAATTTAGGGAACTAACAGCCCATTGGGGTTAGTGTTTACTGGGGAGAGTGCCTTCTATGCCTCCCTGTTGTTCTTAATAGCATATGCTATGGACATGCATTAATCCCCACAATTATCAGGTTGGGCAATTATATCTCCCAAAGATCTTTGTTTGGCATTAGATTAGGCTTAGAGCAGCGGGACCGTTAGGGCTAGTTCACACGGGGGGCAATGAGGCAGATTTTGACAGCAGATTTCGCCTCAAAACCTGCCTCCATACAATGGTGGTCTATGGAGACTGCTAGCTTTCATTTTTCTGCTAGCAGTTTTTTGCTGCTAGCGGAAAAAAGAAGTGGCATGACCTTTCTTCAGGCAGATTCCACCTGAGGAAAGCAATAGAAGTGAAGGGGGGGCGAAAAACGTCTAGCATTTTTTTTTCAAAAAGAAATCCAGACCGAAAACGTCTAGCGTTTTTTTTTTTTTTTACATTCTAATTACTTTATGGGAGGGGAAAACCGCCTGTCATATTCTGAAAAAACTGCTCCAAAAAACGCCTCAAGGTAAAAAAAAAACGCTTCCTAATTAGGAAGCGTTATTTTTCGGGACCAAAATAAGCCAGGCGGTTTTTACGTGTGAACTAGCCCTTAGCATTGGGGATTTAACATTGCTGGGAGTTCTTTTATTTATTTATTGGGAATAAAAAAAAAAAAAATTCAGACGACTTATTGTTTTGTGATTATGGGGCCCAGTTTGTCCAATATTAGTTGATGGCGTCCCTTCATCCAGTGAATGATATATATCTTTATTCAGGTTACTGTTAAACTTAACTATACTGGGGTCTCTTCTCCTCAAAACCCTTAGCAATAACAGGATCCATTCCTATGGGCTAAATGTGTTACTTTTATATATTTACAGGTCAGGCAGCAATTGTCCATAGACTGAGGTCATCCCAAGGACACCGTGGAGAACCTTCTACTGGACATCAAAGAAGCAGGAATCCTATCACTGCGAGGACAGGGAGACGCGACAGAGCCCCTCCACAGCACAGAGGACTAGAAGAGAGCAGGGAAAGAAGCCGCTCTCCATTAAGACCCGCCCCTGCAGAGCCCTCCAGAATAATAGGAGAGAGTAGCAGTGATAACAGTCGTCCAGCAAGTGGACCCACAGCTGACACCACTGAATTTCAACGGCCAAATCCGGTTCCTGCAGAGCCCTTCAGAATAATAGGAGAGAGTAGCAGTGATAGCAGCCGACCAGCAAGTGGATCCACAGCTGACACCACTGAATTTCAACGGCCAAATCCGGTTCCACCGCCTGAGGATCCAATTCCAAGCAGATCTCCTGTATACTCCTACCCTGCAACCCGTGCATTCAGTAGATTCATTCAGCTGCTGGACATGGGTGGGATGACCCCAACGTCACCGGCAATGCCACAGGGGCAACCACTTGAACCACATGCACAATATCTACTTTGGCACGAGAGACGGCAGGAGAGACGGCAGCGTCCGCCCAGCAGGAGAACTCTGCAAATTCAGAACTTACCCACTAGAGAGGTAATACCTCAGGAGGAGGCCCAGTCATGTGTAATCTGCATGACTGAATATGAGATTGGAGAGCAAGTCACAGAGCTTCCCTGTACTCATAACTTTCATCAGGGTTGCATCTCGACCTGGCTCCGCTCTCACTCTCAGTGCCCCCTGTGCCGTACCCACTGCTTCCAATGAAGCGCCATGAAGGGCTATGAACAGAGACATCCCAAAATAATGGAAGGTAAGCCATCTATATTTCATCTTTTCCCTCCGCCCTATCAGATGTATGTGACATGTAACATAGAAATAATAACATTTTATCTTTTGCTATCCAGAAAGAATATCCAAGCCTGGAAAAAGAACAGCCTGAACTACAATCCGTTACAGGACACGGCAGCTCCAGCCCCGGATGGTGCCATATACTTTATTCCATGGCAAATTCTTCCTAAAAAAAAAAAAAAAATTAAAAAAAAAAAAAAAAAAAAGATTGTGTAAATTGTTTTTACTTTTTTTTACTGTATATAATAATATTTTGTGATCTAGCAGCGTATCATGATAAGTAAGACAGAGGTATCAGTTACACCAAATACACGACCGCACCAACAGATATACATGGGCCTAAGTGCACAAGGAGGCTCAAGGCCCCTCTGTTATTCTCCAACTCTCTCAAAACACCTGGGAGGGGCCCTCAGAAAGGTTGACTGCCTGGACTCCCAGGGTGGACAAGTGTCCTCAGCCCAGCAGAATAACATAACATGAGCACTCTATGTGCCAGTCATATCAGAAAAGCAATGTGACTGACACATTTAGCATTAATGTCACAAAAATGGGGAGTGATCTGCAAAAAGGGGGTGTTCTCCCAAAAGGGTTTGGGCCGCCGGACAATTTTTACAAAACGCTTTGTGCACCAGGTCTCCCAGAGGCCAATATGTCAAATTTAGCAAGTGTTTGTATATGTAGACACAAGTATAATAAATGGCACATGGTAGGTGGGGCCCTGTTTCAGATTTTGAAACTGGTCCCAAAAACTGCCTGTATGATGGTGAAGAGGGGACTAGAACACATTCACATTCAGACACTACAGACTTACACAATTCTGGACACCTAAAAATTAGAGATGCGCGAACAGTGTTCTATGGAACACATGTTCGATCGGATATCAAGCTGTTCGAGATGTTCAATTCCATAAGGACACCACGTGGCAAACTCCCAAAAAATTTGATTCCCCTCCCACCTTCCCTGGCGCTTTTTTTGCACCAATAACAGCGCAGGGGAGGTGGGACAGGAACTACGACAACGGGGGCATTGAAAAAAATCAGAAAAAGTCATTGGCTGCCGAAATCAGGTGACCTCCATTTTAGACGAATAGTGGATTTCAAATCCGGGTCATATGAGACTGTGAACTTTGTGACTATGAGACAGGGATAGCTGTACTGGCAGGGATAGCTAGGGATAACCTTTATTTATGTAGGAATGTTATTAAAAATAACTTTTTGGGGCTCTATCGGGTGTGTAATTGTGTTTTTTGTGAGATAAACTTTTTCCCATTGGATTGCATTGAGCAGCGTTGATTGGCCGAATGAGATACAGAAGACGTGCAGAGAATCAGCAGTGTTGAGCCAGTTCTGCTCAACTACACCGTGTGCCGGTCAGCACTGCTGTGCGAGCTCGGCACACACTCAGCTCTGCATCACCGCTGGCATTGGCCAGTATACAGAATCAGTATACAGAATCAGCAAAGCTGAGTGTGTGCTGAGCTCGCACAGCAGAGCCGACCAGCACACCGTGTAGTTGAGCAGAACTGGCTCAATACAGCAGAGGTGAGTGTGTGCACTCGCTCGGCTGCATCACCGCATACCCATAGGAAAGCAATGGCCAGTCTCCAGCCAATCAGCGCTGGCTCTGCCGGAGGAGCCGGAGTCTAAGGGCGGACCTGAATGGAGACTGGTGTGGAGCGATCTTAGACTCCGCCTCCTCCGGCAGAGCCAGCGCTGATTGGCCGAAGGCTGGCCAATCAACGCTGGCCAATGCATTCCTATGGGTATGCGGTGATGCAGCAGAGCTGAGCGAGTACACACATTCACCTCTGCTGTGCAGAGACTCAGCAGTGTTGAGCCAGTTCTGCTCAACTACACCGTGTGCCGGTCAGCACTGCTGTGCGAGCTCGGCACACACTCAGCTCTGCATCCCCGCTGGCATTGGCTACCGTTAATTGGCCAGTATACAGAATCAGCAGAGCTGGGTGTGTGCCGAGCTCGCACAGCAGAGCCGACCGGCACACAGTGTAGTTGAGCAGAACTGGCTCAACACAGCAGAGGTGAGTGTGTGCACTCGCTCAGCTCGACTGCATCACTGCATACCCATAGGAATGCATTGGCCAGTCTCCAGCCAATCAGCGCTGGCTCTGCCGGAGGAGGCAGAGTCTAAGGTCGGACCTGAATGGAGACTGGTGTGGAGCGATCTTAGACTCCGCCTCCTCCGGCAGAGCCAGCGCTGATTGGCCGAATTCTGAAGACTGGCCAATCAACGCTGGCCAATGCATTCCTATGGGAAAAAGTTAGCTTGCGAAAATTGCAAGCTGACAGGGATTTCCATGTAATAAAGTGACTTATATGCCCCCAGACATGCTTCCCCTGCCGTCCCAGTGTCATTCCAGGGTGTTGGTATCATTTCCTGTGGTGTCATAGTGGACTTGGTGACCCTCCTGAGATGGATTTGGGTTTCCCCCTTAACGAGTATATGTTCCCCATAGATTATAATGGGGTTCGAAACCCGTTCGAACAGTCGAACAGTGAGCGGCTGTTCGAATCGGATTTCAAACTTCGAACATTTGGGTGTTCGCTCATCTCTACTAAAAATCTGTTACAATCGTTCACCCCCTTCTGCTGCTCATACAGATGCTCCAGCATGTTTAAGGGGGAGTTTCATTAAATTGGAAGATGGCAGATAAGCCAGTCCAAGAGCAGACCATTTGACACTGCAAATCGAGAAGTGTGTTGTTTGCAACGTAAGAACGGCTGGAATGCACAGAGATATTTCAGACCATGAGGAGCAGCTCTTTTAAGCCACTATACAGGTCAATAAAATGCCGAACCACCTGCTTAACCACTTCCGGACCGCCCATACACTACATATGTCCGGGAAGTGGTTGTCTAGTTCTGCCAGGACGTACCTGTACGTCCACCAGAACACAGCAGCTGCACGGACATCGTGTAGCTGCTTTCAATAGGAGCCGGCTGTAACTTCAGCCGGAGCTCCTAGAGAGAAGACAGGGCAGATTTATTACCTCCCCTGCCTTCTCCATCGCTGTGTATACAGCGCTCAATGAGCGCTGTATACACAGCTATGGACGCAGCCATAAATCAGCTGCCCTCTGACCAGGCAGACACGTGATCCGCTGGGAGCAGTGTCCTGCCAGAGCTGCTGGGTCCTACAGGACTCAGATCAGCTCTGCATACTGTTTATACAGTGTGCAGGAGTCTGTATTCCTCCTGTAACTGAGGTTAAATGTAGCAGCCCCAGTTATAGGAGAAATCAGCCTCACTAACAAAAAAAAAAGTGATCAGATGTCCCCAAAGGTCTCTTAGCACCTTATGGGGACACAATCTGAAAAAATAAAATAAAATAAAAATATAATAAAAAAGTTTTAAAAAATGTAAATAAAATAATAATAAAAAATAAATAAATAATACGCTAATAAAACGCCATTATTAAAGGTTATAGCCCCGCCCCCGACGGTACCATACAAAATAAAAATTACCGTAACGGAGAGGAAAAACTATTTTGTAAAGTTTTTCAGTGGCACTTTGTGTTATTAAATTAAAAAAAATATATAAATTGAAAACCAGACACAATTTCCCTCCTATTTTGTTTATATTTTCCTGGATATAAAAAAAATTAAAACACATTTGAAAATAAAGATAACATAAAAATAAAGCCCTATGTGTCCCCGAAAAAAGACGCAAAAATTAGTTGACTGAGACATACGAGAAAATTTTTACAGACCTCAAAACCGCACATACAAAATAAACCTAAAATGTGTCTGGTCCTGGACCACAAATTGGCCCGGTACTGAAGTGGTTAAGGACATACACCATACAAGACATACATATTTGGTTTATTGCAGCATAGCAACAATATTGGCGCCATTATCACTGGCAAAACTGTCCAGTTGGAGTTGGCGGAGAGCCATCCAGTAGGATACTTGCTGCAGGATACAGTGAAGCAGCTCCTCTGTGCGGCTCCTCTGACCCAGGTTTATTACTTACAGAACTGTATGGCAGAACGAAACGGTCCAGAGAGAAGGATGGGCCCTGCATAGTGTGGGAACTGGGCCTGAACAATCAGGGTAGAACTATCACTTGGCCTTGCTGCGTTTTTCCATTGTGGCCGCTGAGAACATATGGTTCTTGTCCATAATTACTGCTCCACATGGCCAGTGAGGTTGAACGCATGCCATCAGATACAAGCACAGTCAGTTGTAGAAAAGTGGAAGATACATGAAATAGTCTACAAAGTCCTATACAAAGGACTCTTGTACACAGCAGCTATCCAGCACAGGTCGTCCTCAGGGTCAGGGGTTAGCAGATTTGGCCAGGCCTGACCTTTGGATACAACTTCTTTATAAAACACCTTAGCCGGGACTACTGGAGAAGACTTTACAGCTGAACAATGCAGTGGAGGTGCAGGGTAGTAGTCTGAGGGGCTCATCTCCTGAGGGGAGACATGAGGAGGTGATGTTCTCCTGTTTTAGGACAGGCCCCAACTCACTAGTGCAGGAGCCGCACACTCTCCTAGGAGGGGGGAGGGCTAATCTAGCAGATTCTAGAACCCTCAGAGTCATCAGCAGATGCCATTGGCTGGCAGGATCATGTGACGGACTTATGGCACGTCCCATTACAAGCAAGTAATAAACCAATATTTATGCGGACAGAGCAATATGTCATTTTGAGCATTAGGTGGCAGCAACGCAATAAACCTAATGTGAGCTCATGTAGTCTAATGTAATGCCAATAGGAATGCTATGCTGGGACTATGGATGAAAATCCTACATATATATATGTAGCCAGTGTCTTAAGAGCATTTACAGTCTGTATCCAGATAAGTATATGGATCACCATTATGTTACATCATATAATGCAGCCGGCCCCATTACTATGGCATATACTATGTGATGGGATATTTCTCAGTGGGGTCCTATAACAGTATAATTTTGTGCCCACTGACAGCTGCTAGGTCCTTAACTTAACTTACACGGCTCACCCTAAATACTGTACAAGCAATAATACTAAGTCGTACCAGCTCCAGAATAATCCAGAGTCATGTAGGTAATAAGGAAAGACCTAGCAGCTGTCAGTGAGTACATTACACTGTTATAGGACCCCACTGAGAAATATCCCATCACATAGTATATGCCATAGTAATGGGGTCGGCTGCATTATATGATGTAACATAATGGGGATCCATATACTTATCTGGATACAGACTGTAAATGCTCTTAAGACACCGGCTACATGAAGACTAAGAAATAGAATAATCCGGTGCAGTATTTGTCTGATATCCATTGTCTAAGTGTGTTGGGCCCTAATACAGAGATCATAAATAGATCGGTAGACGCCAAATAAAGTAATAATAACACAAGCTCTTAATTTTTCCGGATACAAACCCCTTCCTCTTGAAGGGCAGGTCCTTGGAGCTACAAAAATCTGTTCCACCACACCAAATTACCCCCAGCCACAAGCACTGGCTCAGGGGCCCCAAACACCCAGAATGGCAGTTTTCCATATATAATAAGCCACTCCCCGGGACACCCCCAGCAAGAGCCCAAAGACCAGGCAGACCAAGAGAAATAATCCTAGGGGAAACCAACCACCATGTTTACAATTTCAACCAGCTCCAAGAACCCCTTACCAATTAAAAATAACCTGTATACAGTATAGCTAGTATATACAGTATGACCTGTATACAGTATAGCCAGTATATACAGTATGACCTGTATACAGTATAGCCAGTATATACAGTATGACCTGTATACAGTATAGCCAGTATATACAGTATGACCTGTATACAGTATAGCCAGTATATACAGTATGACCTGTATACAGTATAGCCAGTATATACAGTATGACCTGTATACAGTATAGCCAGTATATACAGTATGACCTGTATACAGTATAGCCAGTATATACAGTATGACCTGTATATAGTATAGCCAGTATATACAGGATGACCTGTATATAGTATAGCCAGTATATACAGGATGACCTGTATACAGCCCTGAGAAATTACATACTGTACCACCACACTGTACCAGGCTGTCCCTCTCTCACCACAGGACCTCCATTACATGTGTCCTTTCAGCTCCACCATAGAGACACCCTCAGTCCCCAGGAACAGTCTGTATTATATAGTAGTATTTATGAGATATCAACTATGTCTGCTGTGTGAGGTAAATACATAAGGGCACTCTGTGACTGTATATAACCTGAGGTAATACTGCAGTATATATGATATATCAGCCATGTGTGAGGTAAATACATGAGGGGACTCTGTGACTGTATATACCCTGAGGTAATACTGCAGTATATATGATGTGTCAGCCAGGTGTGAGGTAAATACATGAGGGGACACTGTGCCTGTATATACCCTGAGGTAATATTGCAGTATATATGATATATCAGCAGTGTGTGACGTAAATACATGAGGGGACTCAGCCATGTCTGCAGTGTCTATGTCAAATACATGAGAGGACTCTGTGACTGTATATATCCTGAGGTAATATTGTAGTATATATGATATATCAGCCATGTCTCCAGTGTGTGGTAAATGCATGAGGGAACACTGTGCCTGTATATACCCTGAGGTAATATTGCAGTATGACGAAGGCTAGCGCCGAAACGCGCGTCGGGTTGCCGGGTTGGCGCCTTCCCCACTTGTCTCTCCTACACTCTCATACAGCATGGGTGAGTAACTTTGCATGTGCAAATTTTTTTCAGTGCATATATTGCCAATACAAACTATGTGAGTCTATCCATTTAATCTCCCTGGTGTGTTATAGCAATTTAATATATGGGATACAATTCTTAGGTGTATATATAGCCACATTACTATATGGCTGGTTTCTGAAATTCCAGTGATGTGAGTGTATACAATAGTAGCACTTTCTTTGCCTTTATAATAATCCCTATATGTCCCTATTCACACCATACTCTTGCCATCACAGTTTTTGCACGTTGGGTCCAATTCTTGGAGATTTAAATTACCACCTGGTTCACAGATAGATCTACATTGCCACCTAGTGGCGCTTTGTATGTAGTACATTCCCATTACATTGTGTTTTGGTGAGTTACATGTGGGTTTATTTTGTATACTCTGTTTTTCCATTTGTAAAATAGTTTTTGTACATTTAATATACTCCAATCCTGGCCCATCGGGATAGTGTGTTTTTGTACTTTTTGAGTGGTTTTGCTTATCTCAAAAGCTGGTTTCCACTTTTTTTGTGCATTCACGTTTTCCAAGTACTAGTCTTTTTGTTTTTATTGTTTGTGTGTTAAAGGGGCTCTATCAGCAAAATCATGCTGCTAGAGCCCCACATATGCGTGCATAGCCTTTAAAAAGCCTATTCAGGCACCGTAAAAGTTATATTAAACTACCCCCCCCCCCCCCCCCGTTTTAAAATAATAACCTAAAAAAGAATGTGCTCTACTTACCGAACGTGCACCCTGGGCGGGTATTCAGGGTGTGTCTTCATCTTCATCCCCACCTCTTCTTCTTCCGATGTCTTCCGATCCCGTCTTCCTCCAGCGCTCGCGAACGGCCAGTGATAGCCGGGGCGCATGCGCAGTAGCCGTAGTAGAAGCTGCATGCTACTGCGCATGCGCCCAGGCCGTTTTTTCGTATCAGTGTCCGCGAGCGAGCGCTGGAAGAAGACGGGACCGGAGGACATCGGAGGAAGAAGAGGCAGGGAAGAAGATGAAGACACACCCTGAATGCCCGCCCAGCGTGCTCGATCCGTAAGTAGAGCACATTCTTTTTTAAGTTATTTTTTTAAAACGGGGGGGTAGTTTAATATAACTTTACCGGTGCCTGAATAGCCTTTTTAAAGGCTATGCACGCATATGTGGGGCTCTAGCAGCATGATTTTGCTGATAGAGCTCCTTTAAAGTTCACAGTCAATGAGCATTGCCAACAGCTGTCGTTTGTTTGGCAGGCTCCTATTTAAAAGCATTGTACACACATCTTATACCAGCCATGATTAAGAGGGTTACCCTCTCGAAACATGTCGGCGTTTAACAGCTAGTATTGCTGGATTTTTTTCAATGTACACCTTGCTATACCACCCATTGCCTGTGATTTTCAATTTTTAATCGTCACCAATAAAGTAGAGTTTACTTTTTAAAGAAGGACGCGCTGGATGTCTTTTTTTCCTTGTCTACGCTACAACTTCCAGTTCCTTGCCGGAGGACGACAGGTCCATGCGCTGTTCCTACCTCGGAAGCACCTGAATCGGGTCAGTACTTGATTTATTACTGTTATATACAGAGTTGCTACGGCATAATTGAAGATTACATTGATCAAGTCTGTACCCTGGAGGCTGTGTTTTTCCCTTTTTTTCCCTTGGAACTGCATATCACACTGTCGACAACCTTAAGAGACACATGAGTTGGTCAATATAAGCGGTCATATATCTCCACTAAGAAAAGTACAAATCATCAGAAAGGGTCCTTGAAGCTGCATATTTTTTTTATCAAAACATTCCCTTTTTTTTTTTTTTTAAATAAAATATTTTTCTCCCTCCCTCCAGCCGCAATCAGCCCCAGCTCGGAGGGCTCAATTTAGTGCACAGGCATGTGAAAAATGACAGCCATGACCCTAGGGACTTACCCTAACAGGGTCTTCTTAAATTTAATTAGGTTGCCGTAACCAGGGGGTCCATAACTCTGAAGGCTACCCCTCCACACTCAGGGGACCATACCTCTGATGGTCACCCCTCCACACCAGTGGGACATACCTCCGATGGTTACCCCTGCACTGGGCTACACCCAAGGTGGTTCCCCCTTACTAGCCAAATTAAAAGTAACTTCAAGGACCCATTAACCCCTTCCCGACATACGCCGTAATAGATATCAACTATGTCTGCTGTGTGAGGTAAATACATAAGGGCACTCTGTGACTGTATATATCCTGAGGTAATACTGCAGTACATATGATATATCAGCCATGTGTGAGGTAAATACATGAGGGGACTCTGTGACTGTATATAACCTGAGGTAATACTGCAGTATATATGATATATCAGCCATATCTCCAGTGTGTGGTAAATACATGAGAGGACTCTGTGACTGCATACATCTTGTGGTAACACTGCATCTTATACAGTATAGTTGGTGATACTACATTAGTAGTGCTGTGTAATGTGAATGTGGTGACATCAGTCATACCTCCCAACTTTTGAAGAACCGAAAGAGGGACAAAATGTGCCGCAGCAAATTTAGCCCTGCCCACTTGTTTTGACTCCTCCCACTCATTAATTTTTCATGTGCCCGCACACAGTATAATCCTCCTACAGTCACCCATAAATTATATGTCCCCCCTCTATCTCTGCCCCCAGTTCCATGTCCCCTTCAATCTCTGCCCCCAGTTTCATGTCCCCTCCATCTCTGCCCCCAGATTCATGTCCCCCATCTCTTCCCCCAGATTCATGTCCCCCCATTTCTGCCCTCAGATTCATGTCCCCTCCATCTCTGCCCCCAGATTCATGTCCCTCCATCTCTGCCCCCAGATTCATGTCCCTCCATCTCTGCCCCCAGATTCATGTCCCTCCATCTCTGCCCCCAGATTCATGTCTCTCCATCTCTGCCCCGATTCATGTCCCTCCATCTCTGCCCCCAGATTCATGTCTCCACATCTCTGCCCCCAGATTCATGTCTCCACATCTCTGCCCCCAGATTCATGTCCTCTCCATCCTTGCCCCCAGATTAATGTCTCCACATCTCTGCCCCAGATTCATGTCCTCTCCATCTCTGCCCCCAGATTCATGTCCCCACATCTCTGCCCCCAGTGTCATGCCGTCCTCTCCATCTCTGCCCCCAGTGTTATGCCGTCCTCTCCATCTCTGCCCCCAGTGTCATGCCGTCCTCTCCATCTCTGCCCCCAGTGTTATGCCGTCCTCTCCATCTCTGCCCCCAGTGTCATGCCGTCCTCTCCTTCATCTGCCCCCAGTTTCACGTTCCACCTCCACGTTCCACCTCCACATTAATCTTACCTTCTCCTCCGCTCCCTCGCAGCTCTATGCGCGCCTCTCTCGCTGACACATATGCGGCTGAAGCAAGGAGCTGACACAGGTGCCAGCGAGAGAGGCACGCAGCGGTGAAGCGAGAAGCTGACACAGGTCAGCTCCTCGCTTCAGCCGCATATGAGTCAGTGAGAGAGGCGCGCAGCGGCGAAGCGAGAAGCTGACACAGGTCAGCTCCTCACTTCAGCTGCATATGATTCAGCGAGAGAGGCGCGCAGCGGCAAAGCGAGGAGCTGACCTGTCAGCTCCTTGCTTCAGCCGCATATGAGTTCAACTCAGATCTGCATCCTCTGGACGCAGATCTGAGTTGAAATCGGGACATACCTCCCTCCAACCAGGACCGCGGGACATGTCACCCAAATCGTGAATGTCCCACGGAAATCGGTACGGTTGGGAGGTATGACACCAGTGCTGTGTGAGGTGATAGACCCCAGTATTATACTCCCTGATACAGCAGACATACTTCATCCAGGTCTTGTGATGAGAAAGAGGATGAAAATGGATGAGACAGGAAGTGACATCTATTTCTAATTCCTCCCTCCCTACAGTAACACACTAAGCACCATATACTAAAGCTGTATATACACAGATATATACTCCTAAAGCAGAACATACACAGATATATACTCCTAAAGCTGAATTTACACAGATATATATACTCCTAAATCAGAATATACACAGATATATACTCCTAAAGCTGAATATAGACCAATATATTCTTAAAGCTGAACATACACAGATATATACTCCTAAAGCTGAACATACACAGATATATACTCCTAAAGCTGAATATACACCGATATATTCTTAAATCTGACCCAGTCTGTATAAATCTACACAACTACTGCACGAAGAAGAAACTGAAGGAGATATTGGTTCCTCCATCCCAAAGTCATGTCCCCCTTTGCTGGGGGTGTCTTTGCACACTATTATTTAAGGTGACGACACTAATATCCCTATGCAGACCATTGGCCAATGACACACGAAGACCAAGTGTATATAGAAATAATGGCCATTCTCGGACATTATAATGCCTTTCCATGTGAGTACATGGAGCTGTCATTCCTATATGTTTTCTTGCATGGCCACGGCTAAGTTTCTGCTTGCAGATTTTGCCCATCAAAGATCCAGCTAAGTATCAATGTATGAATAACACCAAACAAATCAGTATTAAATTGAAATAATTTATTCTTACAAAGTTTTTAATATTAAACATGATGGTATCAGGAAAGCACATAAAAACAACACGTCAAACGAGTGGAGGTCGCATTGGAATGAGTAGCGTCAGCAGGTGTATAATGTGCTGGAATAGAGAAGTCTCAATAGTGGTGTAGGGGATATATATATATATATATATATATATATATATATATATATATATATATGGCCCTGTATTCCGCATATATATATATATATATAAATATAATTTGGCTTCTATTGCCCACAGTATCACAAAACCAGGGCACCTAATCCTATTAATATTATAAATGTGAAAGTTTGTGAGTTTGTGGGTTTGTGTGTTTGGATGTTTGCATGTTCGGATGTTTGTTCCTCAATCACGGAAAAACCGCTCCACCGATTTGGCTGAAATTTTCCACAAACATAGTCATTACACTCGATTAAACAATAGGCTACTTTTCGTCACAATAGCGCACATACGTTTGTGCCAGGACCCCCACAAAACCCAAACTCACACCACCATCTCTGCAATCTCACACACTTTGGACCATAGCAAGCCACAAAATTCATATTGCCCTCTACAGCCTCGCCCCTAACCCCACACAATCTCATATACATATACTTTACCACTTTACCCCTCACCTTAATGATACTCCAGGAGGCTCTCTTTAATGCTCCGGAGCAGCCATGTTTGCCGACCCCCACCACTCTGACAATCCGCGACACCGCCCACCCATGTCAATACCCCTAGGCGGTCTAATAAATGCAAAAAAAAAAGTTTAAAAAAAGTAAAAAAAATATAAAAAATAAATAAAAAGGATAAAAAATTCAAATCACCCCCCTTTCCCTATAACACATATAAAAGTAGTTAAAAACTGTGAAACACATACATGTTAGGTATCCCCACGTCCAAAATCGCCCGCTCTACAAAGTTATACAAATATTTTTCCTGTTCGGTAAACACCGTAGCGGGAAAAATGGTCAAAAGTGCCAAACTGCCATTTTTTCACTGTTTTGATTCTGCTAAAAATTTTAATAAAAAGTGATCAAAGCAATAACATTTCCCGAAAATGGTAGAACTACAAAGTACACCCATTCCTGCAAAAAATGACGCCCTATACATCCCCGTACACGCATGTATAAAAAAGTTACGGCTGTCGGAATATGGCGACTTTTCAAAAAATAATTTTTTAACACAGTTTTGGATTTTTTTTAAGGGGTCAAAATGTAAATAAAACCATATAAATTTGGTATCCCCGGAATCATCACGAAGCACAGAATACAGGGGACATTTCATTTTGGTTGCACAGTGAACGCCGTAAAACCAAAGCCCTTAAGAAAGTCGCAGAAATGCATTTTTTCTTCAAATCCACCCCATTCTGAATTTTTTCCCTACTTCCCAGTACATTATACAGAATAAATAATGGTGGCATCATGAAGAAAAATTTGTCCCAGGAAAAATTAAGACCTCATATGGCTCTGGGAGCGGAGAAATAAAAAAGTTATGGGGTTTAGAAGGAGGGGAGTCAAAAACGAAAATCAAAAAATGCCAAGGGTTAACTTCAAATACTTCTGTCCCAAAGTCACTATGTAAAGTTTGTCACAACACCGTATAGCAGCTCACATACAAATTAACTTCAACACAAAAGTCTCCCGTATTCTCTGAATTAAAGCAAAAACAAGATACAAAGTTACATTTCATATCCCATACCATATACACACTACGAAAACCTTACCCGCGCCTGTATATACCCACTTCTACAATCACCGCAGACGAAGTCGCGGGTACCAGCTAGTTGAAAAATATTTGTGGCATTGCAAAGATCATACCCACATCACCATTGTATAATTAGAGCATATAAGGTAACAGCATATAAGTTAACAGAATCAATGTGAAGTTACACACACATGCCAGTGTTACACATGAATCAGCCTAGATAGGGCAAAGAATGTAATGCATGAACAGTAGGGTTGAGCGATCGTGTTTGTAAAAGATCGGATTCCGATCGGCGATCGAGAAAATTTCATGATCGCCATCAGAATTCCAAACACAATCTTTTTAGGTGGGATTGAGATCGGTACTATTTCCCACAATGCTTTGCTTAGCCCTCACACTGAGTAAACACTCCGCTCATTCTGAGTGGAGTGTATACTCAGTGTGAAGGCTCCGCTGCGGTTCCATAGGAATGAATGGGAGACTAAACTAACATCTCTATTAGCTACTTACCTCCAGAGATGGCTGCTCCGGATCCCGGTGTTCTCCTTCTTCTTCGCCTCCCTGCCGCCGCCTCCCAGGTTAGTGTTTAACCCGCCCAAACTCTCTTAACCCACCCACACTCTCCTAATCTGGGAGGCAGGGGGCAGCGAGGCGAGAAGAGCAGTGTGGAGCGGCAGCGAGGCGAAGAAGAACACCGGGCGCCGGAGCAGCCATCTCTGCAGGTAAATGGACACCAGGGAGGACTAAGTAGCCAGAGGATTAAAAAGAAATCCTCTGGCTACTTAGTGATTAAAAAAAAAATCACTACACAGCGTGGAGTCTAACAATTAAAGTGTTCAATTGTTAGAGTCCATGCTGCATAGTGAATAGGATTGCTTTTAAAATCCGATCTCCGATTAATAAAAAAATCCCATTGACTTGCATTGGGATCGGAATTGGGATCGAGATCGGGTTCGAATGAAAAATGATCGGAAATTGGATTTTAAAATCTATCCTGAAAAGTAAAGATCGTCTCAACCCTAATGAACATAGAATATTGCTCACCAGCTGCGACCTCCGGAGGGGAAGCTTTTTATAGGGTACGTAATAGTAGATTAATGGTGCCATTAATTCATTCAGGTGCGGCTGTCGCATCACAATGGTGCGAGAGCATCACATGACAATGCTTGAGCTAATCAAAACCGTGGGAGTGTCCAAAGGAGGCACACATACAGCGTATGTAGAGGGGAAAACCACAGTCGCCACGTATACAGACCAGGAGATGTATCCTATATGCGCAAATGCGACAATCAGATTTCACATATCACCCTGAATTTATCATTTGACAATGTACACAAATATTCCCACATTGGAGATGATCATGTGTCAACAACAGCAAAAAAATGTCTGCCACTACCACCACCAGTGCCAAACCCCCACCTTGGGAGGTTCCTCTAGGCCTGCTCCGGATGTGCTTTTAGGATACTGAGCGAAATGGAAGTATCACCACTGCCACCACCCTGACCCACTTGCCAGGTACTACCCTCAAGAGAATCACCATCAGCAATCATCATCATCTTCCCCACTTTTTTCCAACACATACTCATACGTTATAACCATGCACACCCCCAGAATTTCCACCTCCAAATATCCCCCTAGCTCCCCTACTAGAACAACTACCACTAGTAGTAGTACCACGTCCTCTCTGCCAATACCAACAGTCATCACCTCTTCCTCCTCTGCTTGCACACAATGCTGACTGCTCTCATCCAGCCCACCAAAAAGAGGAGGAAGACTGCTCTGACTAGGAGAAATAGATTGCTCAGCAGGTGCCACATCACTACCAGCATCTGTGTCAGTGAAGAATGTAAAGGAGACGCGTTTTTTTCACTCACATTATTTTATAATACCCAGAAAATGCTTAATTAACTACAAAAAACACTGAAATATTTTTTTTTTTCACATAATGAAGGATGCACTACCAATACCACCATCACTACTACTATGTGTGACGTACATCTACAATTACATATTTTGTTCAGATTAACAACCATGTTCCTTCACAGTGTGTATAGGTCATAGACCAGACTAGATTGGACGTTTTTTTAAAGATTTTTTTCTTAGTTCTATAACTACTGTTCAGTTTTCTGACTTGTGCTGCCTATAGCCCGGCCAATAGCTATGAGATGCAGTGACATAGGACACAGATGGTTTTGCGTGTCCACCATTTACACTATATGAGGTTGATCATGAGTGTAGAAGCTTATATAGTCCATATGATATCAGCCCTGTAAGCTCCACCTACTACTGTCTATCGGCTGACAGCCTATCAGATGTTGCTATCATGTGATGTGAGAGTCACTACTACCATGACATTGTCTGCTCTGTATCTTCAGGTCTAACACGTGCTGCTGCCATTTTCTCATAGCGCGGTCACTTTTCTTTGTCCAAAGCGACTCACTATGTCTTCTAAATATTCGTTACGAACCGATATGCCCCTCTCCAACTCTGACCCCAGGTATTGGCAGTTTTCCCGCTGTCTCTTTTTCCATGCCATTCTTATTCCGAGGCTACAACAAGAGGCTTATTCACAAAAACTGTTTCTCCTGATCTAAAAAATGAAAACCCTATCCGCTTAAGCCAGTGGCCCCATAAAATATAATGGGGTCCCCGGTATCAGGGATGGAGGCCCTGAACGCTAGGGTGAAGCCAGCCTTAGGAGGATATCTTACAATTAAAGCTTACTTCCAGTTATACAATACATGAATAATATGGGGGAATATAAGAAACCTTGTAATACATTTTATTTAAGAAATATTTTTCCTTCTCAAGTTCCGCTTCACGTACAGATGTAGTCAAATGAAAATTGACATGTTAAATAAATACTGGGGTAACATGGTGGGCTTGCAGCTCTGGACTTCTGGGTTCGAATCCTGCCAGGAACAACATCTGCAAGGAGTCCAAATCTTCCAAAGAACCGCACTTCCACAGACTATTTCAGTCAACAGACTTCAATAAAGACCTTCTATTGACCGAACTACTCTATGGGAGCGCAGTCCTTTGGAAGATTCCAGGTGAATCCCTGTCCTGTCCATAGTGATCTATCTACAACACCCTTGGGTGTCTGGACCTTGCAGCCGCACACTGCCAGCAAAGTAGTTGTGAACTGGTCACAGCGAGTTAAGGTGAGAATTTATACATCTGTACCTTAACATACTTCACCACTTGGGGCTTTTCTGTTTGTTTTTCAGTAAAGAATATATGACCTGTCCGACTCTGCACACCTGAAATGTGGCCGACGAAGGAATTCTCCTTAAAGAGACTTAGTATTCCCCCTGACCCAGGTAACGGGAATGACATCTGAATATTGTCTATTGTGACTACAGATTTACAGTCTTTTAACTGCAAGGCAAAGCACAAATCATATGGGGTTTCGGTGCATTTGTTATTCCAATGTCAGGTGTCATGTCCACCTCAGTGACCCCTGGGGGGAAGGAGAAGGTGAATTTCTGCAGAAGACTTGTGAAAAAGATGAAGAGCTCCATTCTTGCAAGTGTCTCTCCGGCACAGGCTCTACGACCTAAAGTAAAAAAAAAAAAAAGACAGATCATAGACAAAACAATTGTATACAGTTATAATGTGAAAGCCTACAAACCATAGTTGATGTGTGTACAAATTACATATAAAAAACAAAAAACTTGCAAGTCTTTAGTAGGTGATACCTTTTTTAATGGCAGAAATGTGGAACATTTGGTGCACCAAAGATTTTATGCCAAAAATCTTTATGTTGGAGAGACCGGCCAGAAGCTCAGAATGAGAATTAATTCACATCGCCATACAATTAAACAATAAAGAATGGACCTTCCCGTGCCAAAACATTTCTGTCAGGAAGATCATAATATCACCAATGACATGAAAATTTTGATTTTGAGAGGGAATTTTAAATAAAGGAAACAGAGACGGATTTATGAATACAGGTGCATGACTCTATTTAACACTCTGGATAATGGAATGAATGCATCACATGGGTTCATGTCATTCTATAAAAATCACTGAACTAAGACAGCCATAAAGATAAAGAACCTGGGAACTGCGAATTGTTTATATTTATATGTATACATTAATAAGCCTCTTCCCCCTCCCTCCTGAAATCCTATCCCTATGTGTCCTGTTGTACATAAATATGCAGCCTTCAGAAAGTGTTTTTAGATATATCTGAAGAAGAAGCAGAAAGCTTTGATCTGTCATCATTATGAATTAGCCATTAAAAAAGCTATCACCTACTGAAGACTCTCAAGTTTTTTGTTTTTTATATTTCATACCCACTGGCTAACACAGTACAAAAACAAACATTTTCCTTATACATATTACATATGCATACAAGGGGTTGGCCAAATCAGAATACAATATTTACTAAAAGCCCCTAAACAATTTGTTCAGTCCCAAATGTCCATCAAATGTTTCCTTCATCACCCAGATGAAGACTCCTGGTTCCCCATCTTTGGGCTATACAAGCAAATGGTTGCAATATCCATACTGTGAATGGCCGCCATGTGGTTCACTCATGTGGTCACTTTTCTAAAGTGCCTGTGGGTATCCATTCTTTTAAGCAGACAGGCTCTCCATCTTTCAGACCCCCATGAGGACCTGAACGATGAAGAGCCAAATTCTAGTGTGAACCTGGTGTAAGTAAAGACAAGTAGTCAATTGTTACAGTGCCAACAAACCATATGTAATATGAATGAGAGTTCTTTGATATACCTACCTGCAGAGAATGGCATGAAGGCTTCATTCTTCCTGAAATTTCCCTTGGAGTCAAGAAAATGATTTGGATAAAACTCTTCTGGTTTCTCAAATTGAGTCTTATCTCTCAATACCGAGGTCAATAATGGAACGATATAAGTTCCCTGGGTAAAACAATATAATTTATATATAATTTATAAAAATATACCATAGCTTTATCTTACTACAACTAACTACAACAGTGGTGTAACTAGGAATGGGATCCCAAGGCAAACATTTGACATGGGACCATCCCACAGTATAATAATCAGAGTCCCAGGGGAGGATATAAACATAAAAAACAATGTTACTTACCTCTCCTGGTCTCCAGTGCACTCCCCGCAGATCTCTTCAGTGTAGGACCAGACGGCACCTGACTTCAGCCGGCGTCGCGACGCATAATGATGCCGGCCCACATTACGTCTGTGACATCACCATCAGTTCCGTAGCACAGGAGATGTAAGTAACAGTGTTTTTTATGTTCCCTCTCCTCTCCTGGCCCATCAATCATTATACTCTGATCTGAAAAGACCTCAGAGTATAATGATAGCAGTGGTTGTGGGGTTCGTGGTCTACGACCTCACTGATCTCCGATCCTGCTCACATCTACAGAAGGGGAAGTGCTGACGGTCATGAGCAGAAGTGAGGATCAGTAATTAAATAGGGCCGTTACCTGCAAGAGTTAATGTCTCTAATGTCCCGGGACTTGTGGCAGCCGCTACCCCGGTAGTTACACCCCCGAACTACAAGTGGTTTTGAAATAATTTATTTTCTATTAACAAAGCAGAAGTGTTGTTAATTCCGGAGGCGGGAAGAGGCATGAAGAGGACACGAGAGACCGGCATATGCTGCAATGGAGCCCAATGAGACTGCTTGTTGTGTTCACACTATCAATACAATATCACAACATGCTAAAAAAACACCTTGAAATGCAGACACTTCCCAAGAAACCATGTTGTACTTAGCAGAGTTACTTTTGATAGACGTATCTGGTCCAGCCTGAAGGACACAACTGTACCTGCTCAGGTCATACATGGTACTTACTTTTGGAAGAAAATATCCCTTAAAGATCACATCTTTGGTTGTTTCATGGCCCAAGTTAAGAGGTGCAATATCAGCGAATCTCTGGATTTCATGTATTACTGCATTTGTAAAGGGCATTTGTCCTCGGTGGCTGTATAAGGGCTGGGCAGAGCCAATGACTGATAAAATTTCCTCTTGAACTTTTTCTAACAAAGACCAGAAAAATTCAACAAAAATCAAGATGTTTCCAAAGTATTTCATGATGTTTCTCAGAGACATTAGGTAGATCCAAAGCACCATCTTCATCAATCTTCATATCCCATGAGCTTGAATAATAATAGTATTTACAGATATGCCCAATGTTACCTTTCAGTTTGGATAAGAACCTCCATTTGCCATAAAACCAAATCAATACAAAATTGCCCATGTCAGCAACTATAACTTTAACTATATAGCAACTATAAATTGAATGGAAGACCCTGTGGAGTATTTTCTTTTCCTTTTGTTTCTATTGTTAAAGCATGGACAAGACTCAAGACCTGGTTCAGCTGGAGTTTTCCTGTGTGCACATGTGCCTGTTACCATCCCCCCAGGAGCTAAGGACAGCATGGTCACCATGCGGCATGGAGGAGAAACCTGCATGGAAGTGTGGACTTCTTCTTTCAAGGAGATGATTTCTGGAGTCTATTGCTGATGTGTGAAGATGTCTACAGCTGACTGGTATTTCTTTCTTTTACTGTGGACACGTGAGACTCTGCTACAGCCTGGGAACCTACCATCACCCACCTACCCCATGAGTGTATGGAAGCTTGGCAAGAGAGCAGCACCCTGTCTACCTGGATGGCTTCAGACTTCTTTGGGCAGTAGAACACAGTGGTAAGAAGAAAGGAGGAGGGCTTGTGATGAAGGACATTTGGGGCATTTTTTGTGGTTAATGAACAATAGCGCTGATGCAAGATACCGAACTATCAGCTGTGAGCAGGAGATCTCACTACCTACCAAAGAACTACCACATGTTATCATGATAGCTGCCTATGTCCCCCACCTCTGCAAAACCGTTTCTGCCTGTTATATCTACATGCTGTGACCCCCCTCCTCGTGTCCTCCAACCACGGTCGGGTTGTATTATTAACATCACTTCACACAGAGAACTAAATGATCCTGCAGTGTGTCTGTGTTTCTCTCTTTTTAGTTGCTATGATTCCTAGTATTTCTCTATCTGCCATGAGCTTGTATGTGTTTCTCTCTTGTTATATACTACTGTACCATCTATGAAACTGTATCACTGAAACTTCCCCATTGTGAGACTATTAAAGGATTATCTTATCTTATCTTAAAACTGCAAGGCACAACACAACCACTTGATCTCCTAGGAGAGATAGAGAGCTGCAAAATCATGTTTTTTGAATAGCTGATCATCTCGTGCCACACATCTTGGAATATTTTGAGCCAACATTAATGAAGATGGTGATTTGGATTCATGCCTGAGAAAGCACATGTTTAGCATGACTATCTTTGGCAGCATTTTTTATTCTCCTGCTTTGGCCTTTTATTGTCTGAGAATTCTAGAATGATCAATATCCAAGCTCCAGCACTTATGTAATCTTTATATGTTATTCTCCCTCCTCCTCCCATATGTATCCACATATATTTTTTATGACTTGTGATTTGTCACAGGGTGACATTTTATTATTACATTGTGTTCGGTGGGATTGTTGGCATTTTCAAGAGTTTGAGTAGGTGAAGTTGGTGAAAGGTCGTCTTGAAGAGCCTTAAGGACTCCTATGGCACAGAGAAGGAAATGCTCTCATAGGGATACACAAGTATGGATACTTCTCACACTGCATTAGACGCATACAGGAACACATGGTGAAGTGATCAAATCATCTCTGCTCCATCTGTACCTTGGATTTTTGGATATTTTGCCATCAAAAGAAGTCCCCAGGATAGTGTAGTGGCCGCTGTATCTATTCCTGCTGAGAACAGGTTTCTTACAACACGTGTCAGATTTCCATTGTGGAAATACGATTGAGGGTTTGCCGCTTCCTGGAAAATAAATCAGTATACTGAGTGAGTAACCCGCACCGAAATCCACTTACAATATACTGTAACTTGAATTAGGGTTACTTATGTAATCCAGAGACAAGAGCTGGATATACAACGACACTACAGCTGTTTATTACAGAAATATAGAAAGGGATTTGCAAGAAGCAAACAGTAGCAGAAACAACCCTGCCCCATTAGATTACTCCTTGTTGCTGCTTCTGCAAGTTTTATACTGATGACTAGAGATGAGTGAACACTAAAATGTTCAGGGTTCGGAATCCGATTCGAACAGCCGCACAATGTTCGACTGTTCGAACGGGTTTCGAACCCCATTATAGTCTATGAGGGGAAATGCTCGTTTCAGGGGTAGGCAACATTCGATCAAATTCTACTTACCAAGTCCATGAGTGAGGGTCAGGCCGGATTCTTCTCCCTGCGCAGCGTCCCCGCGTCCTCTTCTGGCTCTGAATTCACTCTGCTAGACATCGGGCCTCGGCAGAGCCGACTGTGCATGCCCGCACTACAAGCGGACATGCGCAGTCAGCTCTGCCCAGGCCCGATGCCTGGCAGAGTGAATTCAGAGCCGCAAGACGCTGCAGGGACGCTGCGCAGGGAGAAGACTACTAAAGGTAAGAGAAGAACCAGCGTTGATTGGCAATGTATAGCATTCTGCCAATCAACGCTGGTTCTGCATCGAGTACGAGTATTTTGAATACCGTAGTATTCGATCGAACACCTACTCGATTGAGTACTACTCGCTCATCTCTACTGATGACTAGAGATGAGCAAGTAGTATTCGATTGAATACCTCCCCTGCATAGTTATTGGTGTAATCGGTCAAATACCACAGGTAAACGCAGTAAAAATTTGATGCCCCTCCCACCTTCCCTGTTGCTTTTGTACACCAATAACTATGCAGGGGAGGTATTCGATAGAATACTACTCGCTCATCTCTACTGATAACTTATATATATATATATATATATATATATATATATATATATATATATATAAAACAAAAAAACTTGATAGTCTTCAGTAGTTGATACCTTTTTAATGGCTAACTCATAATGATGACAAATTACTGACGTTTCGGAACACTACGGCTCCTTTATCAAAGTAAATTTAAAACATTTCTGAAGGATGCATATATATATATATATATATATATATATATATATATATATATATGTATACACAGAGAAGGCACAAAGGGTGTTAGAATTCCAGGAGGAAGGGGGGGGGGGTTGTTAGTAATTGGTAGAGACAATGTAAACACTTCCAGGTCCTTATCAGTTCACACGTTTCTGTAAAGAGACATAAAACCCTGTGACACATTCAGTCCACACTCCAGCATTTCTAGCAGGGTCATAAATTTACATTCATGAATGCGTCGTTCTCTCTTTGATCTGAAATTCCCTCTCAAAACTAAAATGTTCATGTGTTCAGTGATAATGTGATCTTCATTGCAGAAATGTTTTGATACGGGAAGGTCCATTCTTTTTTCTTTAATTGTATGGCGATGTGAATTGGACCCCGCACAGATCAGCTATTATGGAAGTCTTCCACAGTGGATGGGGAGCCTGTGTTGTCTGCTTCTAGTCAAGTGATAGGCACTGAGCCCCATCTATAGTATAGCGAGGAACTGAAGCTCAGCGCCTATTACTTGAATAAGAGCATTATACGTGAGCTCTCCATCCATTGTAGCAGCTTCTGGCACCTGGAGGCCAGAACAGCTTCTTTCTGTGGGGCCCGGGTGTTGGACTCCCATGGATCAGATACTATGACCTACCGTATTTTTCGGACTATAAGACGCACTGGACTATAAGACACACCTAGGTTTTAGAGGAGGAAAATAGGGAAAAAAAATTTTGAAGCAAAAACTGGTAAAATATTTAATATATGGGAGTTGTAGTTTTGCAACAGCTGCAAGGCCACATTGACAGGTGACCCTGCAGCTGTACGGGGATGCATAGAGTGGTTTTTTTTGCAGGGCCAGAAGTACTTTTTAGTTATACCATTTTGGGGAATATCTATTGCTTAGATCACCTTTTATTGAAAAAAAAAAACCGGTGGTTTATGATATATGATTTTCTACTTTTATATATATATTCTAGGGACAGGAGGTGATTTAGAACTTTTATTTATTTCATATTTTTAAAGCTTTTTTTTTTTCTTTTACTATTTTATTCCCCCCCCCCCCCCCCCCCCCCGGGGCTTGGGCCTGCGGTCACTTGATTGCAAGTCCCATAGACGGCAATACAACTGTATTGCCGTCTATGGGACATTCTGTCTATTAGTATTACGGCTGGTCATAGAGACCAGCCGCAATACTAATACAGCAGTGACAGGCCCGGGAGCCTCAGTAGGCTCCCGGCTGTCACCCGAACAGGTCGGCTCCTGCGATATCGCCGCGCAGGAGCCGGCCTGCAACTTTACAGGTACGGGGCCGGTGGGGACCGGCCCCGGGGGAGAAGGGGTCACCGATACTGACCCGGCATCCGCTGTACTATAGAGGCGGATGCCGGCACGGGATAGAAGGGGTCACCGATACTGACCCGGCATCCGCTGTACTAGATGCCGGCACGGGATAGACGCCGGGGCCTGAGACATCGCTGCCCTGCCCTGTATGAAGCCAGCGGCGGGGGGACAGAGGAGCGAAATAGCATCGCCCCTGCCGCTGCTGGCTTCATGCAGGGTAGAGGAGCACAGCGATGTCTCAGGCCCCGGCGTCTATCCCTTTCCGGCTTCCGCCTCTCTAGTACAGCGGGTGCCAGGCGCCACATTCGGCCTATAATACGCACCCTTCTTTTCCCCCAAAATTTGGGGGAAAAAAAGTGCGTCTTATAGTCCGAAAAATAAGTAGATAAGTCATCAATAGGAAACACCCTTTTAAAGCCGCTGTACATGTTACATTTTCCCACCATATAAGAATCAGAGCACCCAAAAAATTACTGTACCTCTTTTTGTCTGACGAGGAAAGCATCAATTAAACTTCTTTGATCATTTTCATCCAAGTTCTTCAGACGTTCTGTGAATGTTTTTGTAATAAAGTCACAAAGTTCCTCAACATTTTTCACAATTGTCTTGTGACTACCGGGAAGCATTCCAAAGAATGGGAACATGTTATAGAGCTGTTCAAGCAATTAAAAAAATAAATAATAAATCTAAGACTCAATATATTTTTTTCCTTTCCTGCTAAGAAGACACACTCGCTCTTGCTAAAAGATGACATAACAAGACATTGTTCCATTTCATAACATCTTTGAAAGCAAAAATTATTTTCATTTTTGCTAAGTATTTGATGACCTAAACCAGATTCAAAGGGGGCTTTAGTAAATCTCTTCACCATTGGCTCATTCTGATTCATTGAAAATCTTAAACCTGAAAAATCAGCCCTATTGTAACGTCTCTGCCTGTTTGGGTCACTGCGCCACCCTGTGCTCGCATGTTGTGGTGCAGGGGGCATGTGCAGTTTCATTCCTTGCTTAGAGTTTTTGATTGCATGATGTGAACATGGCTCTAGTTCTGTAATTGAATTTCCACCACACCCGTCTTGTGCCTTGTTTGCCTCAGTTCATGAAGTGATTAATTCTAGTCTTGCTGTGTGATTGACAGCCTCTCCACCTATCAACTCCTTGGCTCACATTCACATTGGTGCTTGCTATTGCCTTGTGCGTGCTGGCTTTTCTCTTGCTGCTTATTCTTGTATTCTGATTCTTGACCTCTGGCTTTCCCTATAGACTACTCTTTTGGATATCGATTTTGACACGTCATTGCTCGACTGTTACAGTTGTCACCTATTACCTAGGATAGAACCGGCAAGCAGGAAGGGACAGTGGGGGTTTCAGACCAGGACTCACTGTCTCTTGTGCCCCTTCCTCCAGGGTTTCCAGCAGCTACTGGGGAATTGCTCCTATTGCAATTCCTTTACACCTATCATCTCTAATCATCCTCATCATAGAGAAGATAAATATAAGAAAAACACTGATAACATTACCAAAACCATTGGAGTTGCCAAAAGTCTAACATTGTCATGTTCTAGGTGTAGCAATCTTCGGAATTGAGAATCATCATAGTCCATTCGAATCCTTATTAAAATGGACACTATAATATTTGCCACAGCAGCTCGTAGGATCATAAAGTCCTCAAATGGCTCGCCTAAAGAGAGAGCAAAGAAATGACACACACACACACACATATATAGGGTTACACGTATACTTTAGGTAACACGAATACAACGCCCATAGTATAATAATAGCACTTCTGATTCTGGAAACAGGCGGTCTAGTGCTATGAAGCTATAGTTCAAATCAAAAAAATTCAACAAAACATAACTTTAACTGTAATGCAGGTAAAATATCATTATAGAACAATCAATGGTAAACCGACAAATGCCTTTGGCGAGAGGAAGGGGTTAGGGGGTAGAGCGTTTCCAGAAACAGATTATAATATATAATAGATTAATAGCTACCTTTGATCGGGTTTCTAATATGGTGCATAGTATGGTCTCTAAACATTGGGGTATTCTTACCATGGACCCAGATACTGATCACTTATAGAAGGAGCAGGAACATTAGAGATTGAATGCTAAAAGTCACTTTCTCCCACCACCCACCATTCCTATCGCATAGGACCTAAAATATGGGGATGTTACCGTTGTAGCTGTTGTATTGCCTGCACATTCGTACAAACGGGTAAGACATTTACTAGTCGTATTAAAATAAGGCCCAATATTACTGAACATCTTTTATTTATACAGCAAGTACTCAATGAAAAAATAAAACCAGATCCATGAACGATGTGGTGTTGTATAGTGTGTAACACCCAATTTTAGGGTACAACTTTGAGAGAAAAAAGACCAAACAGGGATTGTATATAACTATTTGGTTTGTAAGGGGGGAAAAAAAAAAAAATTATACTGGATAAATACAAAAAGTGTGTTTGGCCTAACTAAATTGTTTGCTCTCGGACATACATACATATATACTATACATTCATACATAAATATATATAGGATATGTATAATAACACTCCTTAGGGACTGCGCACCTTCATAGGCGTATGGAGACTTACAAGCCATTTTCTCTCCACTGGGGGATTATGGGAAAAATAAGCAAATCTGTTCTCCAGGATGTAATTAGGAAAACAGTGCCTCTGTTTGCAGCCCTCTAGGGGCAGCCCCCTTAACATCATGCATGACCTTTTTTTAATAAGCCTAATAACATAATGCGGGGATTATTGCCCAACTTGTTTTTCTATTCCAAAAGAAACAGATTCTCGGCTGTGGACAGTGCTGTTTCGATCTGTTGGATCTCTTCAGCACAGCGTAGGGATACTAGTTTGGCAGAGTGAGAGACTATAGATCAGGATCAGGGGATAATACCACTCCTTAGGGAGAGTGTGCACTTTCACAGGTGTATGGAGATTTACAAGACATTTTCGCTCCAGATCGAAACAGCGCTGTCCACAGCTGAGGATCTGTTCCTTTTGGAATAGAAATACTAGTTTGGCAATAATCCCCACATTATGTTATTAGGCTTATTAAAAAAGTCATGCATGATTTTAAGGGGGCTGCCCCTAGAGGGCAGCAAACAGAGGCACTGTTTTCCTCATTACATCCTGGAGAACAGATTTGTACATAAATACATGCATACATACAGTATATACATGACATATATACATACAGTACAGACTGAATTTGAATAAATATACTGTACCTTTGAAAGATGCAAAATAATTAGTCAAGTGTGAACATTCTTCAATAATCTTCTCCTCTATGATACTTTTTCCCATGCCAAAGTCCCGTAATGTGGATATTGCAAAACGTCTCATAATCTTCGAGTTTTCACCTTGTGAGAAAGTAACTCCTGAAACAATAAGACATATCAGTACTTCAGTATGATAGGTGGCGGATGGGCAATCATTACATTACTTTCTGCCATCCCTCCTTCTTCACTATGATGTAATGTGGTCTGTAGCGAGATCCACTGACTCCTGCTCTCCTAGTTCTAGGAATGCCCCATATTGTATTGATGGGTAGTTTGTTATTAGAAGACACTTATAAGAGATCATGGCGTTCTGTATTCCCATCTTTTTTTTTTCGTACTCCCAACCTTCCAAAAGCCTTTATTATTGTTATTTTCCCTTTCACAAAGGTATCTGAGGTATCTTATTTTTAGTGGGATAAATTGTACTTTATAATGGCATAAGGAGGACAGAAGAACAGTAGCGGCAAACACATCCAGACTAGAAATGAGCGAGTAGTATTTAATCGAATACTATGGTATTTGAAATACTCAGTCAAATACTACTCGCTATTCACAGTAAAGATTTGATTCAGAACCAGCGTTGATTGGTCGAATGCTATAGCATTTGGCCAATCAACGCTGGTTCTGTAGCAGGCTCGTCTTTGCTAGTCAGGAGAGCTGGCAGCTTGCGTTATGCAGGAGCTGACATTTTCTCGTAGGAATGCATTGACCAGCGTTGATTGGCCGAATGCTACACTGAGTACAGCATTCGGCCAATCAATGTTGGTTCTGCTGGAGGCTCGTCCGTGATGAGGCGGAGTCTAAGATCAGACCACAGCAGTCTCCATTATGGTCCAATCTTAGACTTTGCCTCATCACAAATGAGTAGAAGAGATTCCAAAGGGTAGAGCCACAAATTGATAATGGAGAAGCTTTCAAGAGTGGGTCTGAATCACAAACCTTAGATACTACTTGGACTCTACTGCTATGGGGATATGAAGATATGAAAATATGCGTCCTTGTGGTCCAAGGTACACATCAAGGCATCTCTTGCAATCAAGGGAGTGGCCGACCTGATTGTTTCCATTCTGAAGTGGTTATAGCGGACCCACCTGTTCAAGTATTTCAGGTTTATGATCAATCTGAAAGATTTGTCTTGTTTCCTTACTAGGAAAAGGGAGGAATAGTGTCCACTCCCTCATTGAACAACAGGTACCGGTGTTTCCACCCCAAATAGGCTGGCCACTTTTTTCAACGTGTTCCTGTAGAAACCCTGAAGGCTGGGTAGAGACCTGAAATCTAGGGGGGGAGGAACTGACAAAAATTTTACTTTGTACCCTGACTCTATGAATGTAAAACCCAGGGATTTGAGGTTACCTTTCCCATTGCACCAGGAACCCCTTTAACCTCCCCCTGACCCTGGCGTCATAACTTGCCCTCAGGTCTAATGCAGGAAGAAGAGTTTGGGTTGAGGAGATAACCCCTCCCCTTGCCTCCTTTAGGGTAGCTCCATCTGCCATCTTTCCCCGTATAACTATCCCTTTGGGATTTTTTTTTTTTTTTTTTTTTTGGGGGGGGGGGGGCAAAGGAATAGGGCTTTTTGACTTGAACCCTTTCTTTTTGTCAGCTGCTTTCTCGAGAATTGGTCGAGCTCTGGTTCGGACACAAATTCCCCCAAGAAATGTAAATTACATAATTTGACTTTGGAGATAACATCCTGACCAATATTTAAACCATAAAGACCTGCGGCCAGCCATAGCTAAAGCCCCCTCTTTTGCTGTAAATCTAATACATTCAGCCGAAGAGTCTGCTAGAAACCCTGTGGCTGATTGTAATAAGGGAACTGCCTGAATTATATCTTCTCTGGGGGTTTTGCCTTTAAGATGAGTCTCCAACTGTGAGATCCAGATAAAAAGTGTCCTAGACACTGAAGTGGCTGCTATATTAGACTTTAGACTCTGAATAGCTGTCTCCCAATTTTTCTTAAGGAGTCCATTTGTTTTTTGATCCATTGGGTCCTTTAATTGCGCTGAAGCAAAAAGAGAAAGAGGCACCGAGCAGACCAATGTGTAGTATAGGTAGTATTACAACTGGGTGAGCAAAGAAAATGGCCGCTCACCTGACTGGGTTGTGTGGGACACAACAACCCTGGAAAATATGGAAAAAACAGAGGATAAGCAGGGCGGCAGCTGGACCCACGTTGGAGTGACCAGAACAACAGAATATGGATGGACCAACTCCCTCGGAGGGAGAGAGGAAGGAAGGACCACTTGAAAAAGAGCAATCCTGCTCGAAACGCGTTGTGTTAATATAATTTGAGTTGTCTCCATTTGGGCGAGCGCGGTCCTTCCTTCCTCTCTCCCTCAGAGGGAGTTGGTCCATCCATATTCTGTTTAATTGCGCTGAGTCTTCGAATGGAAGGTCAGTTTTCCCAACTGCCTTAGCCAATTGAATATCCACCCTGGGATATTATCCCAAATTTTCGACTCTTCCGGCTGAAACACAAGGCGGTTTTTAACCTCCAGAGAGACTGAAATCCCTTTTTTTGGCTCTAGCCATTCGTCTCTAATTAAGAGCCTAGTTAACAGGGAACACCCGCTGTTTTCTAGACTTCAAGCCCCCAAACATATCATCCTGAAGCAAAAAAAAAAAACACTGTCATCATCAGGATCAACAGCTGAGAAATTTTTTCCAATGGACTCTGAGTATGAGGAAAAGGCCTCATTATCCAAGTCCAAGGAAACTTGGACCCTAGGCTTTCTCCGGGGAGGCTCAGAACTAGACTGGGGCAGGAAGCTAGATATGGGGGACTGGACTACTTCTTTAATTAAGGAGCTTAAGTCCTCCAAAAACATCAGCTTTTCTTCCTTAAGGACTTTCTCCGTACATCCTGAGCATAGGGCTTTAGAATAGGGGCTAGATGTTTTCTACAAAGTGGACATTTCCTGTGTCTTTTTGATACATACTTGCCCCTATGGGAACCTTCAGTCTCCACCTAACAATGGAGAGAAAAGGAAACCCAAATTACACTCAGCCCCATTACAAAAAGCAGCCAGGGGATCTGTCACCGACAGCTGTGACTCACGGAGAGACATGCTGGAGTATACAGTGATACACCACATACCTCGCAGGAATGTTGCCTATTCACTCAATGCCCGGCATTTTAAAATTCCTGCCTGCGATGACATGACTTACTGTGCGCCAGTACCCACAAGTCGGCCATTCTTCCCCTGTGTGCGGGACCAGAGCCGTCACCCTCTCTTTCCCCTGCATTAGCCCTAATGGACTGCTTAATGGACTGCTGAAAGGGGAAGCTTATCAACTCGAGGGCAGGCAACAACGAGACCGCTGCGTCCTTAATGGTCCAGTGAGATAGCCCCATGGACTACGACAGAGGACTGGACGGTGGTCAAAATTCTCGACGGAGGAGAACCTCTCATCCCATCCCTGTGTAGAGACAGGAAACTCTGGTGTTTGGTGGTGGGAGTGGTGTATTTAACGAGTCTCAGTTCCTGTCCCTACAGAGGGTCAGAGGTCAACCTTCTTGTGTAGCTGTCATGGTGGACATTATGGAAAAAGGGCATTTGCGTTATTTTATTATAAGTTTTGTTTTTGAGCCATTCACTGTGCAGCCAAAATGACACATTAGCTATAATCTACGTGTTCGGTATGATATTTTAACACTTTAAAAAAAGATCCAAAATTTTGAGAAAACCTTCCAGTCTATTTATTAATATGTAATATTTCTAGCATTTTTTGAAGGGCAGAGTTGTCTTATTTTTATTTTTAGGCCTTGGGGCCTGATCACTGGTATAATATAATACAATGTTAGTATACTGCAGAAGAACTTGAGTCCATCACTCAAGTTAAAGGTTGCCTTCAATAGGGTCCCATCTGTCACAGTTCACCCTTGATCTTGCTCCAGGGGATGGATATTCAGAAGAACATGACAACACCCAGTACCAGCATTGTCATTGTGTCTCCACTGTGTAAAAATGCATTCTCAGCCAAGTATGAATGTGTCTACGTGATTTTGACAAAATTAGCTAACGGGTAAACAAGCATTCAGCCAACTACTGCCTGAGGTGTATGGCCACCTTCAGCCCAAATAGCTTCCTCGACTGCCCATTTTGGAGTCAAGTTACGATAGCAGATGCTTAAACCATGTTATAAACAACAGTGCTGGCCAATGTATAGACTCAAAGGTTAAGAACCACCAAAGTTTTGACTCATTTTAACAGAAGAATGAGTGGTAATGCAGGATAAGAAAACATGGATGATTTCTTCTTCTCAGGAAGTGACCTCACATACATTGTTCACATCTCTGTAGATTAACTGTACTATAATGGGCATCTAGAGGATTACATTGCATGTCATAATGCCCCACTAGTCCAGTTGGCTTCAAGTTTCTTAGGGCAAATGTGAGCTGATCTGTAGGGCCTGGGAGGACTATGGTCCTGTAGCCCGTAATGACCACCCTTATGATATGGAGTCCCTGTTCTGTCCCTGACTGCCCTGAAAAGGACAACTTACTGTTCTAATATCTCCCTATGTGACCCTAGGTAAGATATGATAGGAAAGAAGGGTATCCTCAGATGCAGTGGCGTAGCTACTGGGGTAGCGGCTGCCACAGGGCCGGGGACATTAGGGGCCCGGCGACAGCCTCTACCACTGCGGGGTTTTTTTAATTTTCTTAATAGGCGGTTACCGGCTGGAATTACTCCAGCCAATAACGGGCCCTATTTACTTACTGATTCTGGAAGTGATCGGTAAGTGATGCCACAGGCCCCAAAAACATCATTATTATACTCAGACACCCCCCCCCAAGTATAATGATCAGAGGTCCAGAGGAGGTAAGGTACCATAAAAAACCTCTCCGGGCAGGGTTCGGGCCTACTTCTGTGACTTTCCCTGACGTCACATGACCGAGCCTGCGTCCCGGGTAATGTGACATCCTGGACGTCATTGAAGATGGCTGACACCACCGAGGAGTGCAGCAGAGCCACGGATAGGTAACAATGTTTTTTATGTTGGTGTCCCTTTCGGTCTCTGATTATTATACTCTGGGGTCTAAAAAGATCCCAGAGTATAATTGTTCATGGGTGCCCACAGTGGGGCATAATACTGTGTGCACGGTATTGGGGTCTTCGGCGGATGTTGGTTGGGGACCCCCCATGTCAAAAGTTCACCACAGGGCCCTGTCGTTCCTAGTTATGCCATTGCACAGATGTTAAAGGATTCCTCTGCTACAAGCTTCAATCCGTGTTTCAAACCTAAACGCACTAAAAAGTGCATCTCAATGATCTGATGGAACCTTACCCTGTCAGAGGTATAGGTTTAAGTCCCTGTGCTGTCTCTAGATGCCATGAACAAAATTTCCGTAAGGTCACTAGGTGATCCTGTCTGGGGAAATTTAAGGTAGACCTGGAGAGTCCACCCAATTGCAATTGTCATCCTGAAAAAGACAATTAGATGATCCAGTGAAATATCCTTGTTGTCCAATAAAGGGCATTCTGGACAGCTGAGGTCATACCAATCCCTATCCCGATGCATTTGGCCCTAAACAGATTCATCAGAGAATAGAGGGTAGAGATTGCCCGATCTGTAGCCTGGCAGCCTTGACCAGATGCCAACTTTTGACTCCTCTTACTTGGATCAGATTGCGTTGCCTTATGTGTGTTTGGTGCTTTCCAACAAATGTAATACTCCATGCTAATAATAAAACCAAAAAGACTCACCCATTCCCTTGTCCATACTAGTGAATATTTTCAGTAATCCCCTTTCTCCAAACACTTCTGCGTTATTGACTAGAGCTTCTTTCACAGTCTCATATCCGGCTAAGACCACCATTGTTTTCATACCCATCTGGACACGAAACACCGGGCCATACTTCTTTGCAAACTTAAATACAATAATAAAACAATCATAAAGACTGTATCCTAGTATATCTGCTCCAGATCATACATCAATCTCTAGTCTGTTTTGCTTAGATGTTCCAGTAGAGTAAGACATCTACAGTAGAGTTGGGGTCTTTTAGCACTAGGTTTGGGCTTGAATAATGGAGATAGGATTTTTTTTCTCTGTCTTTCAAGGAGTCTCCTTGAAATCTTTGGGTTTACACCAATAGGTCTTCTTTATTGGGGAAATAAGTTCTTGGACCTTGGGATATAGAGGGTTCTTGTGTGTGACTTTTGGAGATGAAACAAGTCCTGATGCTCAAAGTAGGTCCTGGTTGCATGGAGAAAGGAACCCAGAGACAAAACATAGTTTGTTGCCTCAATAAGGACTTCAGATTATAACTTTGCCTGGCATTGGAATACCAGGTGGTGTCCCCAGATTCTGTAGTGTTGTGTTTTTATGGTGGACCCATCCCATGTCTTCTCTGCTATCTACCACATCACAGTGACTTCTCGATTCCACCTTTGTTATGATAGTAGTCAATAGACTTGAAATATTAGGATTTTGAGAAGATTTTCTGCGTCATGGTCTTGGATGGAGTAAATATGACTCCATAGAACAGTATATACCTGTTGACCTAACAGAGACAGTGCAAGTATACATTTCCACCAATCACACATTGAAAACTCTTGGACCAGAGGGTTGGATAGAAGTGTCCTTACCTGTAGAAAAGTGAGGTGAGGTCTCTGTAAATCCACAAGATGCAAATTCCCGATCAGCGGTAAACATCTGGGACTGGGAGGGAAATTCTCAACATGACTTTGTTTCCAACTTTTTAGGAAATTCAAGATATATAGAAGAGCCAAAATCAACACAAAAGATGATAAAGAGAATCCAAAATCCATAGTTATGAGTGGAGCTGATGCCAGTGCTGAAGTGTGGCAGCTGAAGAGGACCAGTCCTGGTTACTAGGTGGCTTTTGTAATGCTTTGGCTCCTCCTTTACCTTATTTACCTGATGAGTACATAGTGTTCAAACATTTGGAATACATATGGTGTCGCTCTTCTGTATGGAATGTTTGTGTCACTAAGTTACTTTGCCTTTAGCCATACACGTACAATAGACCGGCCTGTCTTAGAAAAATTTCTGCAAGTCTCTTACATTACCTTGAGCAATACACCATGACACTATCCTTTGTCCATTTATATACACAATGGCGCAGATTTATTAAAACTGGCCTATCATAAGTATAGGTATTCATACACACATGCAAACCAGGGCATTTTAAATACCATGGTGAATTTTATACATGGAAAGAAGTCAGGTATAAAAAGGGCCATAAACAAGGTGCATCACATAAGGTATAGAGATGAGCAAACAGTAAAATGTTCGAGGTTCGATATTCGTTTCGAGTAGCCCCTCAATATTCGACTACTCGAATCGAATATCGAACCCTATTATTTTCTATGGGGGGAAAATGCTCGTTTCAGGGGTAGGCAACGTTCGATCAAATTATACTTACCAAGTCCACGAGTGAGGGTCGGGCTGGATCCTCCGAGCAGTCTTCTCTGTGCAGCTTCCCCGCGGCGTCTTCCGGCTCTGAATTCACTCTGCCAGGCATCGGGCCTGGGCAGAGCCGACTGCGCATGCCCGCACTACAAGCGGACATGCGCAGTCGGCTCTGCCCAGGCCCGATGCCTGGCAGAGTGAATGAAGAGCCGGAAGACGCCGCGGGGAAGCTGCACAGAGAAGACTTCTAAAGGTAGGAGAAGAACCAGCGTTGATTGGCCGACTGTATAGCATTCGGCCAATCAATGCTGGTTCTGCATCGAACTTTTACATTCGAAATTCGCCGAACAGAGCCTTACTGCGCAGGCGTCCGACGTCCAGCCGAAGAAGGAAGGGAGGATGCAGAAGAAGACAGAGGTGGCGCTGGAGTCGGTTTTCGAGCAGCAATGAGGACGCCCCCATCGCATCTCCTGCGCTGGGGGACGCCCCCATCGCTGCGAGAGAACTAATTAGCATACCGGTACAAACCGGTATTTCGAACGAACGGCGTGGCGGAGATCACTTCCAAAGGTAGGAGACAAATAGCCTTTCTAAAGGCTATTCCGACGTGTTACCTAGAAAAAAAAGTTTTTTAATGGTAGAATCCCTTTAAGAAGGGTAGTGAATTGATTAGTGGTACTACGGGTAGTTCCTTCAAGATCCACCAATTTATCAATTGTATAACCAGTGGTGCTGTGTATCTTCTGACTTGGTGTTGTATAACTTCTGACTCCAGCACGTTGGGAAGATCATCAGAGAGTTCCGCAGGAGAATCAGAGAACACGTTACTGACATCGCAAGAAGAGAGCCAACGTCAGTGTCCACACATGTTTGGGAGAGACATGGGGTAACTTGTAATTTACCATGGTTTCTCCTTAGTCTTCATTTACACAGATTCTATTCTCTAATAGTCATATGGTATCTGCTGAGAGAAATATTGCTCATAGTCCATGACTTCCTCTTCTTCCTTCTCTTGATGAGTTGGATGAGAACCGCCAATGTTTTTTGGTGCAGAGGAGGTAGAGGTGGAATACATAAGTGTTGAAGGAAGTAGTGATGGCATGGGATATCCTACTGCTAGTGGTTCTGGTAGGGATACCAGCGGGAAATTTTAAATTGTGAGGGCATACAAGAATTCCATTGCCATGATGAGTCAACAAAGTGGAGAAGGTGATGACATTTTTGAATCCCATGATGATTCTATTACACATAAGATCTTGCAACCAGGTCAAGATGACACAGGAAGAGGTTGGTAGCAGCGGCAATAGTAAGATTTCCACCTGACATCCAGCTCCAACATCCAAAAGACATGTTGTGTACATGAGGACATATGGTGAGCTCTATTATCAGGACTGCCTACCTATTGATTATTTTCTGTGTTCTCCACACCTCCTAGGATCAGACCCCGCAGTGATCCTCTGGGATATAAACTATTGGGATTGTAGTTCTCTAGATGCACATGACTGGGGCTATTAATGGCTGAACACTTCTGGGGCAGTAGTTCTCGGAGCGTCTAGTCACAGGCTATAGTTCTCAGTAGCGGTGTATCTTTGTGTGCACTTATGTATTGATCTTTCTATCTTTAGCTGCAGACTCCTAGGGCTATGTATCTTTGTCAGCACATACGTATTGGTCTGTGTATCTTTGCCTTCAGACTCCTGGGGCTATGTATCTTTGTCAGTACATACGTATTGATCTTTGTATGTTTAGCTGAAAATTCCTGGGGCTGTGTATCTTTATCGGGCGTATGTATTGATCTTTGTATCTTTAGCTCCTGACTAGTGTTGAGCCGATCTTGACTTTTCAGGATCGATTTTGAAATCTGATTTCCGATCATTTTTCATTCGAACCCGATCTCAATCCCAATTCCGATCCCAATGCAAGTCAATCGGATTTTTTTACTAATCGGAGATCGGATTTTAAAAATGATCCTATTCACTACAAGGCATGGAATCTAACAATTGAAAGCTTTAATTGTTAGAATCCACGCGGTGTGGTGATTAAAAAATCCCCCGGCTACCTAAGTCCCCCTGTTGTCTACTTACCAGCTGCCGCTACCGATCTGCGCTGTTCTTCGCTCCTCTTCTTTCTACTGCGCATGTCTTCAGAGCACCGTATGTGCCCCCACCTCCCAGGCTAGTGTTACTGATTCTGGGAGTGGGCGGGGCTTGTTGTGGCTTAGGAGAGTGTGGGCGGGTACAGTACCCGCCCACACTCTCCTAAGCCACAAGCCCCGCCTTCTTCCTAGGTCTGTAACAGTAACCTGGGAGCTAGGGGCGTGCAAGGACCGAGAAGAGGCAAGAAGAGAACAGGCGGGGAGTGGCAGCGGTAAGAGGACTTGTCTATAGACTCTTTATTGTATACTCAGCTCTGCTACATCTGAGATGTAGATCTCAGATGTAGCAGAGCTGATGAGTATAGGAATGAATGGATGCCGCCGGCACACAGCCTGTGCCGGCGTCCAGCGCTTAACCCCCTGCACGCTGGCTGAGTCCATTCATTCCTACAGCATAGCAGGGAGGAAACAGAAGAGTTTGCTTTTCTCACAATGCTTGCAAGGCATTGTGGGAAATAACCTCTGACCTCGATCTTGCCTAAAACGATCGGGATCGGAATTACGATCGCGATTGTGAAATTTACTCGATCGCCGATCGGAATCCGATCTTTTCCGATCCCAATCGCTAAACCCTACTGCTGACTTCTGGGGCTGTGTATCTTTGTCGGCACATACGTATTGGTCTGTGTGTCTTTGACAGGACATTGTTGCTCTTTAGTTACATAACTTACTAGGTCTTATCTCATTCTGCAACTCAATTCATGCGTGCCCCTAGAATTAGATTACGTGGATTCAGAGGCCATAGTGGCTTGTCAATTGCAGTGGTCTCGAGTCTGCAGAGTGTGATGTGTGGCTTATTGTATGCTGCATAGTGGGTCACTTGGCACTTTAGGAGATCAAGCAAGTCCTAGAGAATCAAGAGAAGATGGTGGAAACCACGTTGGAGTAGTGGGTTAAGATAGCATTGGCTTCAGAAATGTACAAATTGCTAAATTCTGTGTAGGCCGTCACTGGGCTGGTGTGACTAGGGAGCTTAGTCAGCCTGACAGTGGTCATTATGGAAGGAGATCTACTGCAGCTATGGGAGACATTAAACCAGAAGGGACCTGTGACAGTAGAGGACAGATAGATGGCTGATCTTTGAAGTAGCTCCGTCCACCATTTCACCACCTATATAATTTTATTTATTTTTGCACACAACTAACACTACAATCTTCTCTTGATGAGCCCTATTTAGATAATAGTGGGGGAAACGCGTTGAGACGTTAAAAAATCTACAAGATTATTGCGATCTAGCTATCTATTGGGTGTTTTCAGCTTCACTGAAACAGTGATCTTAGTGTGGACAATATATAGGTCCTCTAGGAGATATCTAGCTGCCACATTTAGCACAGAATTAAGTATTGGATAGGAAAGTATGTAGAAGCTGTGGAAGATCTGCCATTGAGATCCCTTATTGTGAAAGTCTCAGTGGTCAGTAGTATCTGCTGGCACCAAGATTGACCATGGGACTAGTTACGTAATAGTCATAGTAATAGTAATAGTTATGTAATAGTCTAAGATTTGTGAGTGAAAATTTAGTAACAGACTGAAAATAGGGTTATCTGGAGCATATCAAGCTCAAATATGCTAGTCCTTCCTTGAGCTTTGGATGTAAAATGAAATTTCTCTTTTCTTATTTTCGGATTAGGAGGACATTAGATCCTGCAATCCATATAGGGTGTTGTGGTCAAAATCTTTTTATATATCGCTGACCTGGGACTTCCTTATTAGTTTTAATGCATAGCAATAAAGTATTGTGAATATTTTAATAATTTTCCCATTTAAATTGGTGAATAGTTCTAGAGAGATGGCTGCCATGAGGTCTGTAGTTTGGCCTGGTTTGTTCATTCTGGAGGAACATTGTGTGATAGCTGAGGTCTGGTGGGTGAGGGAACCTTGGAGGAGGTCCATATTGTGTGAGAGCTGAGGTCCGGTGGGTGAGGGAACCTTGGAGGAGGTCCATATTGTGTGAGAGCTGAGGTCTGGTGGGTGAGGGAACCTTGGAGGAGGTCCACATTGTGCGAATCACGTTAGACTTAATTTATTGGTTTGTTGTTTCAAGTGCTGTGTCAAATCATTACTCCCCATGGAGCGTTGAAAGAAAATAGTAGCCTGGAGACCCCTGTGAAGTTAACAGAGAAATAATTTTTTGTGGAATTTACAATTTTAATGTTTAACTGTGTATTTATTTCTGGAAATTAAAATAATGTAATACTCGAGGGTTAAAAATGTAACGTAAAATACCAAATTAGACATTGAATGTTTCTTTATTTCTGCTGTGTTTGTAGGCAAAAGAAAAGGACTGCATGAAAAGGCTCAGTATTGCCCTTGACAAATTCCTTGAGGGGTGTAGTTTACAAAATGGGGTCATGTTTTGAAAATTCATGTTTTTAATATTGACTTGTAAGGGGGCGTTCACACTACCGTCTGTGTCTGACAGGTAGTGTCCGCTCCTAGTGTCCGTTCAAAATCTGGCACGGACATTAGGAGCGGACACTAGCTGTGTGCGTGACACCTGTCATTTATTTAAATTGCGATCGGGTGCGTTCTTTTGCACTCCGTGCCCTTCCTTCACTGTCTGCATGTAAAGATGTCCGACTTCTCAAGCGGACAGAAAAACCCGACAATTTGTTAAAAATATGCAATATTTTTAACAAATTCCTTCGCCAGAGTCTTGGCCGTGGGCAACTTCGGAAAAGGAATTAGATGGCACATCTTACTGAAACTATCTGCAATAACCCATATCACCGTGTAACCTTCTGAGTGCAGCAGATTAATGAAGAAGTCCATTGCCAAATGTGTCCATGGACTACTGGGAAAAGGTAACAGGTGCAGTAAGCTTGCTGTCTGAGCATGTGAGGCTTTAGACCTAGCACAGACTGCACATTTAGCTACGTGCACAGCCACAAAAATTTCATGTGATTAACCTTTTAGTCTCTGTGAACTCAGGATGGCCCGCTAGCCTGGAATCGTGACATTCCAGAAGCAACTGACCCCACACACCCACTGGAACAAATAATTTACCCCGTGGGGCACCCCTAGGAGCATTTTCCTGTGCGGCTAAGATCTGAGCTTCCAAGTGAGTGTCTAAAGCTTTTAACACAACTCCCCTCTTCAGTACAAACGTGGGTTTATCAGTTTCATGGTTAGGAGTCATACTCCTTGAAAGAGCATCTGCTCTAACATTGTTAGTGCTGGGGACATAGGTGACAGAAAAGTTAAAATAGGCAAAGAAAAGTGACCACCAGGCCTGTCTGGCATTTAGACGTTTAGCAGCATCCAAATGGATTAAATTTTAGTGATCCGTGAGGATATTGATAGCGTGTCTCGTACCCTCCAAGAAATGATGTCAGTGCTGCAAGGACCACTTAATTGCTAATAATTTACAGTCACCTCTATCACAGTTCAACTGGTGAAAAAGTGGCTGGAACCAGACACCTGTACCGCTGCAAAGATGGTTGAGAAGGTGGTCCTAGATCGGTTCACCAGAGCTCTTCCTCCTGCGTTGCAGCACTGGGTTGGACATGGAGACCCCAAAGATGCCAACCACCTCATCAGCCTTCTAGAGAGGTACCTGGCCACTGAGGCTGAACTCTGTGATGACCCCACAGCGCGACCATTCCCCAGGAACACCCGACGAAGGGCACCTCCCATTAAGATTGTTCCGTTATTTGGGAGTGGAGGGAAAAGAGCTCAAAATATGTTTTCTGGGCAGTCCACCAGCCCAAGAAGGGACTCTGCTGGAGAAACCAGGGCTGGTGCAGTGTTGGAGATGCCATGAGCAGGGACATATTGTTGCCCAGTGCCCATTCACCTCTGAGCCAATGGACTGTGACGCTGGTGGGCGTCGATCATTATTTGCTAAACCTGTGTGTGCTGTGGCACCGGGAATAGAGACTGGGCCTCAGGTCTGCAATGCTGTAGTGAGTGGCCATTCTGTCCAGGCATTGTTGGACTCTGGTAACCTGGTCACTCTGGTGCATGCCAGCTTGATAGCTGGGGACTTTATCCCGGACAAACGTATGAGTGTTTGTTGCATCCATGGTGATGTCAAGGACTACCCCATGTCCAAGGTCACAATAGAGACTATAGTAGGATCTGTTTATTATGAAGTGGGTGTTGTAAAAAGACTTATGCATAATGTGATTTTGGGACGTGATCTCCCTTTGTTCTGGGATTTGTGGGGAAAAGGTACAACTACAAAGCCAAATGTGGAAAACCTGCCTATGCCCAAAGTGCATGAGGAGGGCGACACCTTTCCGTTACAGGTCCTAGCTGGAGAGGAGGATGATGCCTCTTCCCCAGCCCCTGAGCCTAATATACCTGAATTAGAAATCTCACCGGATAATTTTGGTACTGCACAGTTGAGAGATCCCACTCTTGCTAATGCTCGTGATAATGTGACAGTTGTTAACAATGTGCCTCAGGAACCTGATGCTAACCACCAATTCCCACATTTTGCTATGAATAATGACCTTTTGTATCGGGTTGCAAAAAGTAATGGGGAAATTGTGGAGCAGCTTCTTGTACCAAAGCCAGACCTTTCAGAGGTTGATGGACCAGATCTTGCAGCCACATCGTGACTACACAGCGGCTTACTTGGACGATGTGGTCATTCATAGCCAAGACTGGGGAAGTCACCTCTGTAAGGTGCTGGCAGTACTGGACTCCATAAGTGAGGCAGGCCTTACTATCAACCCTGAGAAATGTGCTTTAGGGCTGGAGGAAGCCAAGTACATGGGCTATGTCATTGGCAAAGGGGTAATAAAGCCCCAAATCAATAAAGTGGAGGCAATACAAAATTGGCCAAGACCACTGACCAAGAAGCAAGTCGGGGCATTTCTTGGCATTGCGGGCTACTACCGGAGGTTTGTGCCAAACTTTGCCTCTATTGCAGCTCCTCTCACTGACCTGACAAAAGGTGGGAAGTCAGTGATGATCCACTGGACACCAGAGGCAGAGGAGGCGTTACAGAGGTTAAAGCAAGCTCTATGCCAGCAGCCAGTGCTGATAGCCCCTGACTTCAGGAAGGAGTTCCTGGTGCAGACAGATACCTCAAATGCAGGTCTAGGAGCAGTGTTGTCCCAGGTTGTAAATGGTGAGGAGCATCCAGTGATGTACCTGAGCAGGAAGCTGTCCCCTGCAGAGAAAAACTATGCCATTGTGGAAAGGGAATGCTTGGTCATTAAGTGGGCGCTGGATGCTCTGAGGTATTACCTCCTGGGCAGCAAGTTTAAGTTAATAACTGACCATGCTCCTCTTACATGGATGAAAATGAATAAGGACAGAAATGCTAGGGTTACCAGATGATTCCTATCCTTGCAAGATTTTTCTTTCAGTGTGGAGCACAGACCCGGGAAATTATTGGGAAATGCTGATGCCCTGTCAAGGGTCCATTGTATGATGGCCACAAATGCCCAGCCCTCCGGTCTGGAGAAGAGGGGGGGATATGTAAGCCGATGGCCAGCCAGATAATGGAAAGGGTGTACATCTCACCCAGGGGCGAACCTGCCCCTTTCGCCGCCCGAGGCGAACTACAGAAAGCCGGGGCGGCGTGACGGAGGAGCGTGGCGAAGTACAGGGGTGGGGCTTAGTGCCGTTTGCCGGCAGAGAGCAGGCACGGAGACGACCTGCTCTCTGCCTGAGCGTGAGAGGAGGCTGCTGGAGCAGTCCTGCTCCAATGGCCTCCCCAAACCACCGCTCGGTGCTAAGCCAGTCCAGGTCAGCTTGTCCTGGACTGGCTTAGATAACCAAAAATGCTGCCCTCCCTGAGGCCCTCGCTTCAGGTCGCCTCATGGGAGGTGCGGCGCTGATCTCACCCAGACTACTATCTCACCCAGACTACTAACGTGGGTGAGATGAGAAAACTCCAGAAAGAATTTATGAAGAAGGAACTATAATAGTAAATGTAGAATGGGGAATATTATAAATGTGCCCCCTTTTTTTAGAAATAGCGCCCTATTATCTCTCACAAAATAATAAGGTCTTTTTACTCACCTATCCACGCTCCCCCATTGAATCCTCACGCTGAGGTCTCTCCCTGCTTGTGGACTCCAGAGCAGGTCCGGCACACGGGCTGCAATGTAGTGACATCATCGCGCTCCATCCTATCTTCCACATAGTTATCTATGTCATCTTAGGGACTTTGTAGCTCCCTGCTCTGGCATAGATGTCTATAGTATCAGCATGCATAGCACGTCGATACACTTGTTATTGAGGCTGCACCGATTCAGGTCACCAGACCAAACGTCTGGTGCGGAAAATCCCGGGGCCCCTTAAGAGACAGGGGGCCCTGGACATTTGCCCAGTTTGCCCCCTCTAATGCCGGCCCTGCCTACACCACAAGCAACAGTCCTCATGTCCTTCCTCCTCTGCTTGCACACAATGCTGACTGCTCTCATCCAGCCCATCAAAAAGAGGAGGAAGACTGCTCTGACTAGGAGAAATAGATTGCTCAGCAGGTGCCACATCACTACCAGCATCTGTATCAGTGAAGAATGTAAAGGAGACACGTTTTTTTTTTTCACTCACTTTTTTTTTTATAATACACAGAAAGAGTTTAATTATTAATTAAAAAAGAAATTAAAATAAGAGCAATTCTTTTTTTTTTTACATCAACGAAGGATGCACTAGCAATACTTCAGCCATCACTACTACTGTGTGTGACATACATTTAGAATGACATATGACGTACATATTACAGATTTTTTTTCAGATTGACAACAATGTTCCTTCACCGTGTGTATGACACTAGTCTAGAGTGGAAGTTTTTAAAGATTTTTTTAAAAAAATTTCAAGACTTTATATGGTGTGAACATTACAAAACAAAGCTATTTTTATACAACCGGGTTTTTGGTTTTTTTTAACATTTGCGCAGAGCTTTATATTAGGTGAACGGCTTGTATATAAATTGATAGTTATAACTGTCCACACCACACTCTCTTTTCTATCCATGTCTGTCTCTTCATTTCTATTCCAGCACTACTAATCTGCCTGTGTATAATTACTGCTTGATTCTATATGTACTGTTCAGTTTTCTGACTTGTGCTGCCTATAGCCCGGCCAATAGCTATGAGATGCAGTGACATAGGACACAGATGGTTTTGCGTGTCCACCATTTACACCATATGAGGTTGATCATGAGTGTAGAAGCTTATATAGTCCATATGATATCAGCCCTGTAAGCTCCACCTACTACTGTCTATCGGCTGACAGCCTATCAGATGTTGCTATCATGTGATGTGAGAGTTACTACTACCATGACATTGTCTGCTCTGTATCTTCAGGTCTAACACGTGCTGCTGCCATTTTCTCATAGCGCGGTCGCTTTTCTTTGTCCAAAGCGACTCACTATTTCTTCTAACTATTCGTTACGAACCGATATGCCCCTCTCCAACTCTGACCCCAGTTATTGGCAGTTTTCCCACTGTCTCTTTTTCCATGGCATTCTTATTCCGAGGCTACAACAAGAGGTTTATTCACAAAATGCATATTCAAAATGCACAGTCATGCATATTAATTAATTGCTGATTAAAAATTCCGCCTGTCCTACCAGCACGCAGGAGCAGAAATACCCCACATTGTGCTGCTGGTATGACGACAGGGAACTATAATTGTGGAAACGCTGAGTTTTTCCCTCCATAGATTTCTGTGGCGAGTGTGAAAACCGCAGCAATAACAAAGCATGTTAAATATGTTGCAGAAACTCCGCAGAAATGCTGCGGAAAAGCATCAAAATCCGCAGACAAAAATTCACTGTTTTGCTTGGCTAAGGCTAAGGCCCCACGGGAACAATTGTGATATGAACGCATTGCGGTTCTTCCCACAGCACTTTGAACAGAAAGTTCATGGAGTTTTCCTCTACGGACTTTCTGTTACAATTATATCTATGGGAAAGCCACCGGTGTTTCCGTATATATAATTGACATGCTTTGATTTTCAAAACCACAACGGTTTTGGAAATCAAAGCATGTATTTTTTCCACAAAGTGGGCATGGGATTCGCATGAATCCCATCCACTTTGCAAGTACTGTAATACGCTGCAATCTTTTCTGTGGCGTTTCTTCCGCGGCCAAATCGCGGCATTTCGGGCCCGTGGGTCCCCGGCCTAAGTAGCAGTGGACCATAGTTCCTTAGGATTTTCAACATAGCCTTTCAATGACCTTTATTGCACATGAGGAACTCGAGCAAAAACGCAATGAAAAACCCAACAGAAAACTCCCATGAATTTCCACAGCACAAAACTGAAAAACGTGATGAAAAACGCTGCATTTTTTTGCTGCGTTTCCGCCCAGTAGGGCCTATGATATGCAGCCAGCTTCCTATAGATTTCCCATTCCTTTTGCAGCTATTTTTGGCTTTGGCTCAAAAAAAACACAACAAAATTGGCAAAAAAAAAAAAAGCTCCGTTTCCGCAAAGTGGGGCCTCAGCCTTTCACGGGATCAGAAAGGAAGCAGCATTTTTTTTCTTGCTCCAGTTCTCTACCGTGTTCAGAACAAAATAATGTAATAATGTAATGTTTGGTTTGTTTTAAATTCTCATTTTTATTAGTTTTAAAAGTTTGAATAATGTCATGTAATAATATAATGCCAGATCGATTAGATCACTTTAACTCAATAAAATTAACAATTTCAATGATTTTATCTGAAGCTCAATGGGAAACATAAATATAAGAAGTATATCGTATAGAATGATACCAAATAGCGAGCCTAGAGCTATTTCATTGACCAAGACCTACCCGTACATCCATGGAGTAACCTCCTAGAGGAATAACCCTTGTATTATACTTATATCCTAATAGGACTATGGCCACTGAAATTATAAATAATAATATTAATAATAATAAATAATATATATTTCTTTATATAGCACTGACACATTCCTCAGCACTTTACAAATTGCAGGGTTCAAGTAGGGGCGAAATAATTAACACAATGGGACTGAGGGCCCTGCTCACAAGAGCTTACAATCTATGAGGTAGAGGGGGTGACACAAGAATTCAGGTTATTAGGGTTCATTTCAGCATATAAAGTGCATGTTACAATAATTACTCATGTAATACCAGAGTGACGTGAGGTTCACTCTAGCATTCGGGTCTCCGGTCTTCGGGTTTGCTTGGGGACCTAAAAAATGGAAACCCTATCTGCTTACAAAGCAATTAGCTGTGGATTCCATAACATAAAAAAGGGGCAGCTCATTTCCGCCAGGTTTCCGTCCGGTATTGGGGATGCAATCAGGGACATAGTAAAGAGACTTAGTATTCCTCCTGACCCAGGTAAAGTGAATGACATCTGAATATTGTATATCGTGACTGCAGATTTATAGTATTTTTAACCACAAAGGATGGCACAAATCATATGAGGTTTCGGTGCATTTGTCATTCCAATGTCAGGTGTCATGTCCACCTCAGTGACCCCTGGGGGGGAGGAGAAGGTGAATTTCTGCAGAAGGGTTGTGAAAAAGATGAAAAGCTCCATTCTAGCAAGTGTCTCTCCGGCACAGGCTCTACGACCTAAAATGAAAAAAATGACAGATTTAGCATAGACAAAAAAATTGTACAAATGATGTGAAAACCTACAAACCACATTAGATGTGTGTACATATTACATATACATACAAGGGGTTGGCCAAATAAGAAAACAGTATTTACTAAAAGCCCCAAAACTCTTTGTTCAGTCCCAAACAGCCATCATATGTTTCCTCCATCACCCAGATGAAGACTCCTGGTTCCCCATCTTTGGGCTATACAAGCACAACAAGACATGGTTGCAATATCCATAGTGTGAAAGGCCGCCATGTGATTCACCCATGTGCTCACTTTTCTAATGTGTCTGTGAGTATCCGTTTTTTTAAGCAATCAGGCTCTCCATCTTTCAGACCGACCCCCCCCCCCCATGTGGACCCAAACAATGAAGAGCCAAACGCTAGTGTGAACCTGGTGTAAGTAAAGACAAGTAGTCAATTGTTACAGTGCCAACAAACCATATGTAATATTAATGAGAGTTCTTTGATATACCTACCTGCAGAGAATGGCATGAAGGCTTCATTCTTTCTGAAATTTCCCTTGGAGTCAAGAAAATGATTTGGATAAAACTCTTCTGGTTTCTCAAACTGAGTCTTATCTCTCAATACCGAGGTCAATAATGGAACGATATAAGTTCCCTGGGTAAAACAATATAATTTATAAAATATACCATAGCCCTATCATACTACAAGTGACTACAACAGTGGTGTAACTAGGAATGGGATCCCAAGGCAAACATTTGACATGGGACCATCCCACAGTATAATAATCAGAGTCCCAGGGGAGGATATAAACATAAAAAAGAATGTTACTTACCTCTCCTGGTTTCCAGTGCACTCCCCGCAGATCTTTTCAGTGTAGGACCAGGCATCATCTGACTTCGACCAGCATTTGGATGCATAATGACACCGGCCCACATGACGTTGTGAAGTCACCACCAAGACCAAAGCCTTCCGGAGCTCAGGAGAGGTAAGTAACAGTGTTTTTTTTTATGTTCCCTCACCCGTCCTGGCCCAACAATCATTTTACTCTGGGTCTGAAAAGGGTTGTAGGGATCATGAGCCCCTTGGCCTCACTTACCGATCTCTGATCCTGCTCATAGCTGCATCCGCAGAAAGGGAAGTGCCGGCAGCTGCAAGCAGAAGCAAGGATCAGTAAGTAAATAGGGCCTGTTACCTGCTGGAGTTGTTACAACAGATAACGGACCCTATTAAAAAAAAAAAAAAAAAAACACATCAGGCCCCTAATGTCTGAGGTCTTGTGGCAGCCGCTACTGCTTCTACCCCGGTGGTTACACCCCTGAACTACACGTGTTATTGAAATAACTTGTTTATTTTTAATTAACAAAGCAGAAGTTTTGTTAATTCCAGAGGCGGGAAGAGGGATGAAGAGGACACGAGAGACCGGCATATGCTGCAATGGAGCCCAATGAGACTGCTTGTTGTGTTCACACTATCAATACAATATCACAACATGCTAACAAAAACACCTTGAAATGCAGACACTTCCCAAGAAACCATGTCGTGCTTAGCAGAGTTACTTGTGATAGACATATCTGGTCCAGCCTGAAGGACACAACTGTACCTGCACATTTCATGTATGGTACTTACTTTTGGAAGAAAATATCCCTTAAGGGTCACATCTTTGGTTGTTTCATGGCCCAAATTAAGAGGCACAATGTCAGCGAATCTCTGGATTTCGTGTATTACTGCATTTGTAAAGGGCATTTGTCCTCGGTGGCTGTATAAGGGCTGTGCGGAGCCAATGACTGATAAAATCTCCTCCTGAACTTTTTCTAAGACAGACAAGACAAATTGAACAAAAATTAAGATGTTTCCAACGTGTTTCATGGTGTTTCTTGCAGAGACATTAGGCAGATCCAAGTCACCACTGTTAGGATTGTGCAGCAGGTGCGGCCTTGATATTAAATTTGCCAGCCTGTTCCACTGATTCTGTTCGGTCCAGCATCTATGGAGTTAATCCCTTTGCAGCCGATAGGCATGATCGGCATGCTGACTGACGCTGATGTCAGCCTATCGGCATCTGGCTTGCAGCACCTGGGCTGCTCATTGGTCCCGCCTTCATACTATTTAAGGAGGCTAGTTTGGACGCTCGGCGCTCTAATATCATTTGCCAAATGTGTGTGGCCGCCCGCATGGGTTCCTGTGTAGTTCTCAATATCCACTTGCTGTGCGTCTGAACAAGACTTTAGTTGGCAGTAAGCTGCCTAGTTAGGCAGGTAGGCAGAAATTCCTTATTGGTTAAAATTGTGGGTTCCCTTTCCCTTAGTTATATTATGAATCTCCTACCTTAGGCAGGCTGCTACTTGTGGAACTACAGCTGTAGCTAGCTGTGGTGTGGTGCTGCCCAGTAAGCTTCTGGGAGCACATGGCCATTATTAGTGTGTCTAGTGGTGAAGTAACCATTAAGACTTTGTATTCATTTAGGCGGCTGCTAGTCCTGCAGAGGCAGCTTCTCTGAGAAGTATCAGAGATGCTCATTAGTTTTGGGTGTAGCCCGGCAGGGAGCTTAACTGCAGTTCAGAGCCCAGTGGGCTCCGTAGGATATTAGTTTATTTAGTTTTTTTAAAAAATATATCCTGCTGACCGTAACAACGACCTTCATCAATCTTCATATCCCTTGAGCTTGAATAATAATAGTAGTTACAGATGTGCTCAAGGTTACCTTTAAGTTTGGATGAGAACTTCAAATTCTCATGAAACCAAACCAATACAAAATTGCCCCATGTAAGGAAAACCGCAAGGAACAACACAAACACTCGGTGGCTTTGACGGGCACACCTAGGATAGAGAACTGCAGAATCATGTTTTTTGAAAAGCTGGTCATCTAATGCCACACATCTTGGGATATGTTGAGCCAACATTAATGCGGCGGATGATGATTTGGATTCATGCCTAAGAAATCATAGGATCCACTAGAGATCAGAGATGGGTGAATCAGTTGGCAAGGAACTCCAAATTGTTAGATTTTTTTTTTTTTTCAAAATCGAAATATTTGGGATTCGTCATGGATTAACTAAAATGGGCACCACAGGTAAATTATTATATTCTGGGCTCTCTTTAGACCCCAGAGTATAATAGACGGAGGCCCAGGGGAGGTGAAAAACATATAAAACCATTTATGCTCACCTTCCCTCACCTCTTTTGGGTCTCCTTGGGGCATCCAGCTCTCTGTCTCTGCTTACTTGTGATGTCATACAGCCGGGGTCACTGTTGGACCTCATTGGTGACATGGGCATAAACAGGGCTGTAGTCAATATGTTTTTCTCCTTAAATATAATATTATGTATTCCCTATGTGGTCGGCCTTGCTGCTGTTTATGTAAATGTTTAGCATGTTTAACCATCCTCCTACCTTATTCATCGACATATATTTTTTATGATTTGTGATTTTAAAAACCGGATTAAATTTTATTTGAGATACAAAGAGCCTAAGGACTACTATGGCACAGGGAAGCAAATGCTCTCATAGGGATACACAAGTATGGGTGCTGCTGGATTTGAGCTTGTAACTTCCAGAAGATAAGAAATGATAAACTACAAGATTGTTCTCACACTGCATTAGACACATACAGGAACACATGGTGAAGTGATCACGATTGAGCCGTAACAAGCTTATCTTTGCTCCATCTGTACCTTGGATTTTTGGATATTTTGCCATTAGAAGAAGTCCCCAGGACAGTGTAGAGGCTGTTGTCTCTATTCCCGCTGAGAACAGGTTTCTTACAACTCGCGTCAGATTTCCGTCGTGGAAATAAGACTGAGGGTCTCCCGCTTCCTGGAAAATAAATCAGTAGACTGCATGAGTAATCCTCACCGAAATCCACTCATGATATACTGTAACTTGAATTAAGGTCAGGGGCGTAACTACTGGGGTAGCAGCGGTAGCAGCTGCCACAGGGCCCCGGGACAATAGGGACCCAGCGACAGCGTTTTTTGTTTTTTTTCCTTAATAGGCCATTACCGGCTGGAGATACTCCAGCCACAAAACTACTTTAGGCTGGGGCACAAACTGTGGCGAATCCCATTCCCACATTGCAGAAAAACATGCACAGCGAAAATGCTGCGATTTCCAAAACCGTTGCATTTTAGGCTAAGGCTAAAGCAGCTTTATATTGCAGATTTTGCTGCATTTATTTCAGCTAAAGCCAGGAGTGAGTTGAGCAGAAGGTAGAAGTATAAGAGCTTCCTATATATTTACCATTCCTTTTCAAGCCACTCCTGACTTTGGCTCAAAAAAAAACACAACAAAATCTGTCACAAAAAAATGCAGTAACACTGAGCCTCAGCTTTAGGCTAAAGCCCCACGTTGCGGAAACGCAGTTTTTTTTTGTTGCAGATTTTGCTGCAGTTTTTTGAGCCAAAGCCAGGAGTGGATTGAATAGAAGGAAGAAGTATAAAAACTTGCTATATATTTCCCATTCCATTTGTGTATTTGTGTATTTCCCATTCCATTTATATTTCCCATTTCCATTTCTTGACTTTTGCTCAAAAAACCGCAACAAAATCTGCAACAAAAAAAGCTGCATTTCCGCAATGTGGAGCCTCAGCCTCAAAGTGTCACGGCTCCAGCGGACACTGGAATGGTGGGGATCAAGCAGGCGAGTCATGTTCAATTGTCTTCAACTCTTGAATTCCCCCTTTAAAGCCGTTGTACACCTTCTACCATATAAGAATCAGAGCACCCAAAAACTTACTGTACCTCTTTTTGTCTGATGAGGAAAGCATCAATGAAACTTCTTTGATCATTTTCATCCAATTTCTTCAGGTGTTCTGTGAATGTTTTTGTAATAAAGTCACAAAGTTCCTCAACATTTTCAACAATTGTCTTGTGACTACCGGGAAACATTCCAAGGACCATCAGATCTTTCCCCAAATGGTATCAATAGAAACGTCATCCTGTCCCGCATAAAAAGACACCACAACCAGCTCCATACATGGAAATATGAAAAAGTTACAGGTGTTAGAACATGATGACACAAATTTTTTTTTCTATTTTGCAAAGTTTATCATTTTTTTAAAAGTATCAAAACATTTCAAATACTATATAAATTTGGTATCACCGCGTTCGTACTGATGCGTAGAACACAGGTAACATGTCATTTGTACCAAACAGTGAACGCTGTAAAAATTAAACCCATAAGAAAATGGCGCAAATGCATTTTTTCTCCAATTGCACCTCATTCTGAATTTTTTTCCAGCTTCACAGTACATTGCACAGCATATTGAATGCTGCCATTACAAAGTACAATTTGTCCCGCAAACAATAAGCCATCATGTGACTCTGTGAACTGAAAAATGAAAAAGTTATGGCTCTTGAAATGTGAGGAGGGAAAAACGAAAATGCGAAACCAAAAAATGGCCTGGTCCTTAAGGGGTTAATCTTAATGATTTTTAGTTCTAAATATTTTGGTGTTTGCAGCAGCCATTTCAGTTTGATATATCTAATAACTGATGGACACAGTAATATTTCAGGATTGAAATTAGGTTTATTTTACTAACAGAAAATGTGCAATATGCATTAAACCAAAATTTGACCGGTGCAAAAGTATGGGCACCTCAACAGAAAAGTGCCATTAATATTTAGTAGCTCCTCCTTTTGCCTCAAGTCGCTTCCTGCAGCTTTTAATCAGTTCCTGGATCCTGGATGAAGGTATTTTGGACCATTCCTCTCTACAAAACAATTCAAGTTCAGTTAAGTTTGATGGTCGCCGAGCATGGACAGCCCGCTTCAAATCATCCCACAGATGTTCAATGATATTCAGGTCTGGGGACTGGGATGGCCATTCCAGAACATTGTAATTGTTCCTCTGCATGAATGCCTGAGTCGATTTGGAGCGGTGTTTTGGATCATTGTCTTGCTGAAATATCCATCCCCGGCGTAAATTTAACTTCGTCACTGATTCTTGAACATTATTCTCAAGAATCTGCTGATACTGAGTGGAATCCATGCAACTCTCAACTTTAACAAGATTTCCGGTGCCGGCATTGGCCACACAGCCCCAAAGAATGATGGAACCTCCACCAAATTCTACAGTGGGTAGCAAGAGTTTTTCTTGGAATGCTGTTTTTTTTGGACGCCATGCATAACGCCTTTTTGTATGACCAAAAAACTCAATCATTGTTTCATAAGTCCACAGGACCTTCTTCCAAAATGAAGCTGGCTTGTCCAAATGTGCTTTTGCATACCTCAGACGACTCTGTTTGTGGCGTGCTTGCAGAAACGGCTTCTCTCTCATCACTCTCCCATACAGCTTCTCCTTGTGCAAAGTGTGCTGTATTGTTGACTGATGCACAGTGACACCATCTGCAGCAAGATGATGCTGCAGCTCTTTGGAGGTGGTCTGTGGATTGTCCTTGACTCTTCTCACCATTCTTCTTCTCTGCCTTTCTGATATTTTTCTTGGCCTGCCACTTCTGGGCTTAACAAGAACTGTCCCTGTGGTCTTCCATTTCCTTACTATGTTCCTCATAGTGGAAGCTGACAGGTTAAATCTCTGAGACAACTTTTTGTATCCTTCCCCTGAACAACTATGTTGAACAATCTTTGTTTTCAGATCATTTGAGAGCGGGCTGTCCATGCTCGGCGACCATCAAACTTAACTGAACTTGAATTGTTTTGTAAAGAGGAATGGTCCAAAATCCCTTCATCCAGGATCCAGGAACTGATTAAAAGCTACAGGAAGCGACTAGAGACTGTTATCTTTGCAAAAGGACGATCTAAATATTAATGGAACTTTTCTGTTGAGGTGCCCATACCTTTGCATCAGTCAAATTTTGGTTTAATGCATATTGCACATTTTCTGTTAGTAAAATAAAGCTCATTTCAATCCAGAAATATTACTGTGTCCATCAGTTATTAGATATATCAAACTGAAATGGCTGTTGCAAACACTAAAATATTTAGAACTAAAAATGATTAAGATTAATAGGGGTGCCCAAACTTTTTAATAGGACTGTATTTTCTCATCTTTTTTTCTGTACTACACATCTCTTGTCAACTTCCTTTGGGATCTCAGAGGTGGTGGCCTCAGTGCCGAGAAACACATCTGAGTCCCCTTAGCAATATGCATTAAGAGAACCGTGAAGCAACCAAGTGTAGTCAGCTAGCATAGCATCCATCATGGCTAAATGCAGAGAAAGACGTTGTACTACTTCCAGTGATGGTAACTTCAGTGCTGCAGTTGGCAATGGACGGTGTAACGGGATTAGCTGAGGGATCGCTGTCTTGACCACTTTTTGGCACAAAATGAAAGTCCAATCAAGCCAAGTATGGTGCAAGGATATGATGCAAGGACACCTACACATCTGTCTCTGACACATTGGGGAGTTGACGCTGATCCGCCCTTTTGGCCTGCACCATCATGCGCTTCTTCCCAGCCACTCCCCATCTCCCAGGCGTTTCATTGCAGGCAGAAGTACAGCGCAAGCCACCCACATGCCCAAGCCTTTAATGGTGTCATCGAAAAACTGCTGGCCCTGGAGATGTTGACGTTTATGCTTCTGGATACCCAGGCCTTCCGTCACCAGATGGCAGCTGGGGCACCTCCCTATGCTGGGCCTAGCCGTTACTACTTCTCTTGGTTTGCTGTCCCTGCCTTGCGCCTGCACGTGTCCCATAACATCAGTCGGGCCCAGAGCTCCGCGCTTTGCTGCAAGGTCCACTTGACCACCGATGCATGGACAAGCGCCTGTGGTCAGGGATGCTGCTTATCTTTAATGACAGGAAGGGTGAATGTAGGGGAGTCTGGACCGGGTGTGCAAACTGGGGTGGCCTATCTCCTCTCCCAGCCCAAAATTCATGCCACGTGTTATCTGAAAGCCTACTGCGCTGCAAACTCCACCCCAGCTACAAGCTGGAAACGCTGTAACACTGGCATGGGGAGATGTCAGCAGGACATGCTGAAGCTCATCAGCTTGGGGGACAGACAGCACACTGCCTCCGAGGTCAGGGATGCCATCCTGGCTGAGATGGCAATGTGTTTTTCCCTGCTGCACCTGGGGCCAGGCATTTTTGCGTATGTGATAATGGCTGGAACCTTGTAGCAGATCTGGAGCTTGCCAGACTCAAACACGGTCCACACATGGCCCACGTTTTCAACTTGTTGGTGCAAAGGTTCTTTGAAACCTACACCATTGTGCCTGATATACTGGTCAAAGTGCGGCCATTTTCGTAAGTGAGAAGTAGCCTCTACTAGGCAGAAAACATTCATAGCGCACTCCTGTCATCTTCGCACCGTTGGCTGGTGGAGGAAGACGAGGGGGATGAAGTGGCATTTCATGTCACTGTCCCACACGAGGCATGAGGGTGCACTTTAGTGCTTCCCATTGCTTCAGCACGGATGGTGTGAAGGGGAGTGGAAAATGGAGGAAATGGAGAGTGACCCTTACAGTTGGGGGTAGCAAAGTCATGCCAAGTAACACACTGGCACACATGGCTGACTTCATGTTGGGTTGCTTTTCAAGAGATATCATGGAGAGCAAACAATACTGGATTGAAAAAAAAATTGGATTGAGCTGATATAGCCTGACTGAATTTCTTTTTTTTTGTAAATCAATTTTTATTGAACATTTTCAACAAGTTTATACAATACAGAGAAATACTGAAAAGGTAGGATAAATATAAGTGCTGGAAACAAATTAGGAAGATTGCAAACATAGGAGAAATACAATAAGTAAACCAGAGTACAATGTAAGAAAGTAGGTAAGTATTCTTGGAGTGGTGTACAATAGAAAAGGGGAGAGGGGGAGGGGAAACCAAGGGGGATTATGGACAAGGTACAATCAGCTATTGAATGGTAAGGATGAGGAATGAAGGGAGAAGGGGGGAGCAAGGTAGTAGGCAGGATATAAGGGAAAGGAAGACAAGTGTAGAATGATATGGAAAAAAGGGAGGGGGGGACGATAACTATTAAACTGCGTGACTAAGGAAAGAGTAAATGAGGTAGGTACTGAATTCAGAGGAAAAAAAACGGATTCAAGGCACGATGTCAGTGGAAATATGGGAATTGCGGTAGGAGATCCATGGGCTCCAGGTGCGAAGAAACTTCTCATGTGAGAACGTGTTCCAACTCAAGAGTTCTTCGAATCTCGCAATTTGATCAGTTTTATTCAGCCATTCGGTATAGAAAGAGGAGCAGCTTGACGCCAGTGTCGAGGGATACGGGACTTAGCTGTCTCTAGCAGATGAGTCGTTAGGTTATTTTTTGAAGGCACAAAATTAGATTGGGGTGCCGACAAACAGATCAAAGAAGGGGAGAGCGTGATTCTTTGAGAAGTAATCCGTCTGATGATGCTCTGAACTTCTCTCCAAAAAGGTTGAATCAGTTCGCAATGCCACCATAAGTGAAGGAAGGAGCCTTTGGATTTCTGACATCTCCAGCAGGTATCAGAGGGCGACAAGTGATATGCAAAGAGCCACTCGGGAGTCTTGTACCATCTCGACAGTAGTTTATAATGCATCTCACGTAGTCGTATACATGTCGAAAAGCCTTGGGAATGTTTAAGAATAAAGGCTGTATCTGAGGCCGTGAGCCTGACTGAATTTCTGTGTATCACACTTAGCTTTTGGGGGTAGACCCTTAAAAACTGGATTGAGCTGATATAGCCTGAATGAATTTCTGGGTCTCCCACCTAGTTTTTGGGGGTACACACCCTGAATATCTGGATTGAGCGTACATAGCCTGAACTAATTGCTCTGTATCCTTGTTTTGGGGTTACACAGCCTGAAAAGCTGCTTAGCACGTATGTAGCAAGAAGTAACTGCTGTGGATTGCTGCTATGTTTCAGCCCCCCCCCAAAATTCAAGGCTTTTTCCAGCTTTATGAACTTGTAATTGCTGTGGATTGCTGCTATGTTTCAGGCCCCCCCCCCAAAAAAAAAAAAAAAAAAAAAAAAAAAAATTCAGGGCTTTTTTCATCTCTATATGAATTAGTCACTGCTATGGATTCCGGCTATTCTGTGTGCGGACAGCTAAAAATGAAAGCTGTTTCTCCGCTATATATGAAGTTGTATCTGTTGTGTATCCCTGTTTTCCACCGTCCAGGGAAAGCTGGACTGATGTCCCTACAGTGTATAGCTCTGAGAAGAGCTGTTGGCTTTCTTCATTACTTCTTGCCTGCCTATCTGAAGCTAATTGCTATCTAGCCCTCATCAGATATGTTTCTCTCCATATATCTGACGGCAAAGATGTCAAATAGGGCGGCGGCCGTTCTTATGAATGGAAGGGCACATGTTTTCGGCAGACAATGGGTGTTTTCTATTTTTTTCACTGCCTCCATTGTCGTAGTTTCTGTCCCACCTCCCCTGCACAGTTATTGGTGCAAAAAAACACGCCAGGGAAAGTGGGAGGGGATACGAATTTTTACTGCGTATGCGGCCTGGTATTCGATTGTGAATGAATACATCAAACGCCATGATATTCGATCGAATACTTATTTGATCGAACGGCATTTGCTCATCTCTAATCTTCAGGAAAAGTTTCGAAGCTTACCAACAGTGACTATTTGCATGAAAGAACTCATAACGTTCATAGATAACTGATTACAGCATAAACAGATTCAACAGTCGCTTAAAACATTTGAATAATCGATCCGCCATTGCAAACTCACCTTGATTCAGCATCGCAGGAAATTACAGAAGTTGGTGTACGGTTCTTTTGCAAAGTTCTAAAGAGTTTTCAAACGATGAAGCCAAATTTGCAAATTTTGTAGAATTCCGTAATCGAAACATGCAATGGCGATCACTCAAAAGCTTATGACAGTTCTGTTAACTTGTGTAACTGCAGTTTCCGGCTACAATATTGTGTTCCATGCAGACACATGCTTTTAATGAGAGAAACCGAAACAATCCCTTTGTACGATAGGAACTGCTTCCACAAAAATACTGGGAAAATTTGCAAATTGAGCCTAGTTTTGAAGACACAGAATTTGATTTATATTGTGCTGTGGAAGAACAAGAGACTATTGACGAAGAACCACTCAGTAGTACTGCTAAGTACAATCTGGCGTTCCAATCCCTAACTCAGTTGGGGGATATTTTATCTAATCATGGAACTTCAACCTTTCTAAACTACTTGGAAGAAATCAAGGTTATCCAAAACAATGCCAGATGAGGTTCTTCGTTATTACAACCCAGCTTGTCATATAACCAGTCTGTACATCAAGATGTTGCAGGTGCTGAGACTTCAAATGTTCCGGATATAGTTGATGGAAATACACCAGCTTCTACAAGCTGCAAATCTTCATCTGCGCGTCCGCAGGTAGTTGTGCCTTTTCAGGCTATAGGCAAAGATATGCATTTCACATCTAAAATTAGAGTAAAAGGTCATCCTAAGAAAAAGACCAAACAATTAACATTCAACAAGAAGGAAATTGACCATACACCTAAAAATTCTTCAAACAAACGCCCCTAGGAAGGTAACAAAGTGCAGAAGGTATCCACAAAGAGGAGAAAAAGGGAAACAACCAAAACACAAAAAAAATTGCAAGGAAATGGAGAAATGTCTGATTTGCCACTTTGATTTGGGGAAAAAGTCTAAAAAATTGACAACTTGTTTTTCTTGTTGTTCCACACTACATGAAGATTGTTATAGAGTGGATGGATGTCCGCAGTGCGAGGAAGATTAGCCATTGTAACATAAATGTCCTAATAAAGTGAAAATTTACTGGGATAAATATGATACATCTGCAGTTCATTTAAGTTTATAGGCACGGTACACGGATGGTAGCTAAAAATAGCCAGGAGTTCATAGGTACGGTACCTAGAAATAGCCACATCCAGATTTTAATTCAAATTATTATTATTATTATTATTATTATTATTATTATTTATTTTTTATTTTTTGCACACACACACAGTCACATGACCTTACTTCTGTGATGTCATAAAACTAGGATCTGCTTACCTATTATGTGAGGTTCTGTTCACATTTGCATATGATGATGTCATAATGCACATATTTGCATATGATGATGTCATAACGGAACCCTGAGGGTATATAAACCCTGAGCGCTGTGACATCACAGCCATTTCTTGAGTTGATGCTTTTGCTGACACTTCACTTTGGTTCTGGAAGAGCGAACTTGTTTGTACTACATATCTAGTGATTACTTCCATTCATTCTTACTGATCTTTGATCAGGGCCCAGTAATATCGGAGCCACCTGAGAACTTAGTTCTCTAATATTTCATCAGCTCCGCCTTGGTAACTAAGCCATGAGCGCCCGAGAGCTGCGTCAGCTGATAGCTGACAATGATACATGGCTGCGCCGACCGGAGAATCAAGGTAAGTGAATTGTTCAGGAAGAGAGAGACAATATTCCCCCCACCCTAGAGGAGATTTCCTGGGAGGAGTTATCCCTGGGGTCTGCTGAGCAATGTTTCAGGGTAAACAGCACATTTTCCATTCCTAGTCGTTTGGGGTGGGTTTTACTTTCCTCCGAATTCCACCCCTGCCCATGATAGAAAACAGAAGTTCTTTATTCAGGCAATTTGACAAACTGGGCCCCATAATCACAAAACAATAACCCATCTAAAACATAACTGTTATTCCCAATAAATCAATAAAAGAAATCCCAACAACGTTAAACCCCCCACTCTAAGGGTATGTTCACACGGAGGAAAAGGTCACGGAACATTCCGCAACAGGAAAAGACAAAAGGATATATCCAGCACTCGGAATCCGGCCTAATAAAAATAAACTTAACTTTTATTAAGAATTGGTCATTCTTCCATTAAAAAATTATGATCATACAAGGGACATTAGCTTACCCCTCGTATGATCAAAAAATTTTAATGGAAGAATGACCATTTCTTAATAAAAGTTAAGTTTTATCTTTATTAGGCCGGATTCCGAGTGCTGGATATATCCTTTTGTCTTTTCCTGTTGCTACATTTTGGCTTAGCCGAGAGAGCCATTATCCGTGCACCGATCTTTTGGAATCCTGCTACAACGCTGACGGCTCTGACACGTGAGTAGTGCACTTCTAAATTATTATCATTTTTTCTATATTAAGAGCTGTGACCTTCATATCTTTTTCACGGAACATTCCATTTGAACATTCCGCAACGAAATGCCGATGCAGCATCAGCTTTCTATCGCAGAACCCACTCCTGTGTAGGCCCGAATAAATGGTCAAGCCATGGAATTCACGGGTGATTCTGCGCAGATAGGGCATGTCGCTTCTTTTTTCCGCTACTAGCTAGCGTTCGGTCCAGTTTCTTCATATCTCCCATCACTACCTTGTTCATAAAAGAAACTGCCACCACCCAGACCCTTAAAGAGGACCTTTCACCGATTTGGGCGTAGGCAGTTCTATATACTGCTGGAACGCTGACAATGATCTGAATTCAGCGCACTGTCGGCTTTCCCAATCTGTGCCCCGGGTAAAGAACTATCGGCCCTGGTACCGTAGCTCTTTACAGTCAGAAGGGCGTTCCTGACAGTCACTCAGGTACATCCTTCTCCACAGCAGTGCCTATTGCGCTGTACTGGGTGAGCTGGGTGGAACGCCCCCTCCCACCAGATAATATTTGTCTATGGACAAGCACTGTCAGCTTTCCAGCAGTATATAGAACTGCCTGTGCCCAAATCGGTGAAACGTCCTCTTTAAAAGGGGCATCCCGAAGGGGGGCAGTTCCTCTGTATACAGAGTAACTGTTCAAGCATACATCAATATGATCAGCAAAGTGAGTGTTTGCTGAATAGATTTCTGGCGAGAGGTTACCCTCTTTGAACGGGCCCCGGAACAAACAAGGCTAACCCCGAGAGAAACTGCCGCTATTATTATACTCTGGGGTCTTTTCAGACCCCGGAGTATAATAATCAGAGACTCAGGGGAGGTGAAGAAGCATAATAAACAGTGTAACTCACCTCTCCGGGATCCATTGTTACTCCTAGCACAGCCTTCAGGAATTTAGGGCAATGTCCCAGACGTGACGTCCCCACGTGACATCTGGGACATTACTGTTCAGATCTGTTTTCAGGGCATCCTGTCTTGGGCTGGTTAAGAGAAAAAATAAGGAAAAAAATAAACTGGTAAAATTGCCGCCCCTTTGAAAGTGCTGCCTGAGGCGGCTGCGTGACCTCGCCTCAGAGGCGCGGCCCTGGTTGGGGGAAAGCTAGCGCTCACCTGTGTGGAGAGGGAACTTATGGGCTTTAATCCTTGGTGGCCAGCGCACATACAAGTCTATGACAGGGAGAGGCTGTTGCTTGTGTTTCCAGTTAATTTAGGGAACTAACAGCCCATTGGGGTTAGTGTTTACTGGGGAGAGTGCCTTCTATGCCTCCCTGTTGTTCTTAATGGCATATGCTATGGACATGCATTAATCCCCGCAATTATCAGGTTGGACAATTATATCTCCCAAAGATCTTTGTTTGGCATTAGATTAGGCTTCCAATAATCTCTATAAATCCCCATTAGATTATTATTGTTTTGGTCCCTGTATGATTACTATACACTATGATCAGCGGGACCGTTAGGGCTAGTTCACACGGGGGGCAATGAGGCAGATTTTGACAGCAGATTTTGCCTCAAAACCTGCCTCCATACAATGGTGGTCTATGGAGACTGCTAGCTTTCGTTTTTCTGCTAGCAGTTTTTTGCTGCATGACCTTTCTTCAGGCGGATTCCACCTGAGGAAAGCAATAGAAGTGAATGGGAGGCGAAAAACCTCTAGCATTTTTTTTTGCAAAACAAAATCCAGACCAAAAACGCCTAGCTTTTTTTTTTTTTTTTTTTTTACAGTCTATTCACTTGAGGAAGCGTTTTTTTTCGGGACCAAAATAAGCCAGGCGGCTTTTACGTGTGAACTAGCCCTTGGCATTGGGGATTTAACATTGCTGGGAGTTCTTTTATTTATTTATTGGGAATAAAAAAAAGAATTTCAGACGACTTATTGTTTTGTGATTATGGGGCCCAGTTTGTCCAATATTAGTTGATGGCGTCCCTTCATCCAGTGAATGATATATATCTTTATTCAGGTTACTGTTAAACTTAACTATACTGGGGTCTCTTCTCCTCAAAACCCTTAGCAATAACAGGATCCATTCCTATGGGCTAAATGTGTTACCTTTATATATTTACAGGTCAGGCAGCAATTGTCCATAGACTGAGGTCATCCCAAGGACATCGTGGAGAACCTTCTACTGGACATCAAAGAAGCAGGAATCCTATCACTGCGAGGACAGGGAGACGCGACAGAGCTCCTCCACAGCACAGAGGACTAGAAGAGAGCAGGGAAAGAAGCCGCTCTCCATTAAGACCCGCCCCTGCAGAGCCCTCCAGAATAATAGGAGAGAGTAGCAGTGATAGCAGCCGACCAGCAAGTGGATCCACAGCTGATACCACTGAATTTCAACGGCCAAATCCGGTTCCACCCCCTGAGGATCCAATTCCAAGCAGATCTCCTGTATACTCCTACCCTGCAACCCGTGCATTCAGTAGATTCATTCATCTGCTGGACATGGGTGGGATGACCCCAACGTCACCGGCAATGCCACAGGGGCAACCACTTGAACCACATGCACAATATCTACTTTGGCACGAGAGACGGCAGGAGAGACGGCAGCGTCCGCCCAGCAGGAGAACTCTGCAAATTCAGAACTTACCCACTAGAGAGGTAATACCTCAGGAGGAGGCCCAGTCATGTGTAATCTGCATGACTGAATATGAGATTGGAGAGCAAGTCACAAATCTTCCCTGTACTCATAACTTTCATCAGGGTTGCATCTCGACCTGGCTCCGCTCTCACTCTCAGTGCCCCCTGTGCCGTAACCACTGCTTCCAATGAAGCCCCATGAAGGGCTATGAACAGAGACATCCCAAAATAATGGAAGGTAAGCCATCTATATTTCATCTTTTCCCTCCGCCCTATCAGATGTATGTGACATGTAACATAGAAATAATAACATTTTATCTTTATCTATCCAGAAAGAAAATCCAAGCCTGGAAAAAGAACAGCCTGAACTACAATCCGTTACAGGACACGGCAGCTCCAGACCCGGATGGTGCCATATACTTTATTCCATGGCAAATTCTTCCTAAAAAAAAAAAATGTAAATAAATAAAAAAAAAAAAAAAAAAAAAAAAAAAAAAAAGATTGTGTAAATTGTATTTCTTTTTTTACTGTATATAATAATATTTTGTGATCTAGGAGCCTATAATGATAAGTAAGACAGAGGTAGCAGTTACACCAAATACACGACCGCACCAACAAATGCTCCAATATATGGCAGATATATGTAAATGTGTATATTGTGTAATGAGGAGATCATAGCTCCAGGGGCTGCGGGGAGGGCAGATATACATGGGCCTAAGTGCACAAGGAGGCTCAAGGCCCCTCTGTTATTCTCCAACTCTCTCAAAACATCTGGGAGGGGCCCCTGGATATGATAAAGTGGTATAGGTGAACTGTCTGGCGGTATTATATGAGCAGGGAATACAGGGCCGCATTAAATATAGGGCATATGGTGCACTCCTATCTTTTTTTATTGATTATTATGTAACACAAAACATCGAGATGCCAGGGATTGAACCCATGCGCTCTACCAGTGAGCTACATCCCCTCATACACAGTGTGAAAACGCTCATATTTCTGAGACTACATACCACCTATATGGCAGTATTACATTGGTATTATTATTATTATGGGCAGGTATATGGCACTTATATATGTTGGTACTATTCTGTCTACATTTCAGGTCTGTTATCAGGGGTTGTAACTAGCAAAGACTGGGCCCCATAGTAAACACTGACTGGGCCCCCACAGCACCTACGGGGTATCGTGCACATAGAACACATAGGGGGTTAAAAAGGGTCTCAGACCCCACAACATTGTATATTCATGATCTTTTCTTAGGACAGAACATCAATATTTTAGTCTCTGAAAAATGACATGAAAGTGTTTTTTTACGTGTACTGCGTGGTAGCACTACTAATGTGTATAGTATGGGAGTATTATCCGTGTGCACTATATGGTGGTATTATTGTTTTGCACAGTGTGGCAGTATCATTTATATGCACTCTATGTTTTTACTATTTATTAGTATGACAGTGTTATTTCGGTGTGCTGTATGTTGGCGCTGTATGGCTACATTATATCTATTTGGCGGTATTATTATTATTGCAGTATTTTCAGAAGGGTACCATAGGGGATGTAGCTCAGTGGTAGAGCGCATGCTTCGCATGTATGAGGCCCCGGGTTCAATCCCCGGCATCTCCATGCTTTGTGATAAACAACTACAAAAACATCAAAGATCCATAAAACTGATAAATGTGCCGGAATTCAGAAAACATCTGCCTGTCTGTATTATAAAGGCTGAAAATTATCTGTCCACCATTTTAGAATCCTATGTCGATAGTGACCACTAGGGGCGGTGTAGCTGACACAATACATGTATAGAAATACATGGACAGTGATGTAATAAATAGTCCTCCTTATCTCTATAGCGCCATCCTATGCCATTGTGGTTTCCAGCTCAACTCTAGGAGCCTATATATAGAAAGAAAGCTAATAAACTGTTACACTGGAGCCTTCACACCCCACTGTCAGTATGAGTGCCCTGGATATGATACGGTGGTATAGGTGAACTGTCTGGCGGTATTATATGAGCAGGGAATACAGGGCTGCATTAAATATAGGGCATATGGTGCACTCCTACTGGGCCCTATGGTAGCGGGGGCCTCTTGGGACACCAGGACAGTCCCAGTTTACATCTGCTGTGAGGCATTAGGAGGCAGATTGCTGAATCCAGGAGGGGCAGCACTGAGAGCATTTGTTGGGGGAACCTTGCGAGATTTGTCTCATGAGATCTCCCGGTGGTTTCGTCCAGACCGGAAATGTGCAAAATGGAACTGCTGTACATGTCACTGAGCTGTTAGTGTCCTTGTGAACACGATATAGACTGGTGCCCCTTCTATAGGGGATGTAGCTCAGTGGTAGAGTGCATGCTTTGCATGTATGAGGCCCTGGGTTCAATCCCCGGCATCTCCATGTTTTGTACAGGTTTATCTAAATACAATACAGATGCTACATTTCAGAGCTCAGGTGTCTGGATGATCCTCAAACAACTGGATTCTGTCAAAAAATAAGCTTCAAAATAAAAAAACATTGTATCGTTCACCATCATATAATGTGGAAACATAAGCGCATGGTGGACAGTAGGGGGCAGTCAACTCAAACACAAAAACATCCATGTACGCAGTTCAACTTGTAAGGACATATTGGATACGGATCCTTGTAGACCAGGGCTCGGCTCCACAGTGACAGGAGGCGCAAGATATCGGGCACATGACAATTTATACTGGATTTCTGGCATATCACGTTCGTGGTAGGATGTGACGTCACCAGGTGCTGCAGGGTCACCGGCAATGTATTACTGTACATGTATTGTGTGGACTAGACTGCCCCCTAGTGTCCATCATTTTCTCTACAGACAAAAGGTTATGCTCTTTTACATTAAATTCCGTCTTTGTATTATCCCCGAACATATTTCATGAGACTTCATGCCTGTATATCAGTTTTACTGACCTTGTTTTGTAGTTGTTTGTCTCAAAGGGTGGAGATGCCAGGGATTGAACCCGGGGCATCAGACATGCAAAGCATGCGCTCTACCACTGAGCTACATCCCCTGTAGAACATTCCTACCAATGCTCCCAATGCATCTGGGAAAAATAGTCGTGCTATCTATCATTCGCTTACACTTCAGCCCTCCAGGGGGCCCTGTACGTTGCATACCACGTTGCTGTCAACCACATCCTGACACTGTTCAGCCTCAGCTACATGATATGAGACACATGGGGCCCCCTAGAGGACTGAAATGTAAGGAAAGGTGGCTGTGGGCAGCGGCAGGGATCGGTAACTAAACAGGGCCTAATACCTGCTGGGGTTATTTCCACTCAGTACAGGGGCGCAATGGAACGTATTGTTTCATCTCAGAATTGGGAACATTAATAGAACAATTATATAGGGGATGTAGCTCAGTGGTAGAGCGCATGCTTTGCATGTATGAAGCCCTGGGTTCAATCCCCAGCATCTCCATGTCATGTGATTAACACCTACAAAAACATCAAAGATCCAAAAAACTGATAAACATTCAGGAAACATCTTCCCGTATCCTATTAATATTATAAAGGTGAAAATTTGTGAGTTTGGATGTTTGTGGGTTTGTGTATTTGGATGTTCCTCAATCACAGCCAAACGGCTGAATGGATTTTGGGGAAATTAAACACACACACACATATTTGCCAGGAAAAGGTAGTAGGCTACTTAAAATGTGGCATATATGAAGCAGAGCACGGCCCGGCATCATAGCACCCTGACGCCGGGGCCTCGCTCTGCCTCATATAGGACACACACAGGCAGAAACCCGAGAACTATATGCACTGAGCGAGCAGAGAGAGCGGCGGGGGAGCATGGCCAAGGTGAGTGCTACTACACTGGGGCCGATGTAGGAGGGGGACATGAAGCTGGGGGCAGAGATGGAGGGGGGACATGAAGCTGGGGGCAGAGATGGGGAGGGACAAGAAACTGGGGGCAGAGATGGGGGGACATGAAGCTGGGGGCAGAGAAGGGGGGACAAGAAACGGGGCACAGATGGGGGGACATGAAGCTGGGGGCAGAGACGGGGGGACAAGAAACTGAGGGCAGAGATGGGGGGACAAGAAACTGAGGGCAGAGATGGAGGGACAAGAAACGGGGCACAGATGGGGGTACAAGAAACTGGGGGAACAAGAAACTGGGGGCAGAGATGGGGGAACAAGAAACTGGGGGCAGAGATGGGGGGGACAAGAAACTGGGGGCACATATTGATATCCAGTAGTATCAACACAATAGGGCTACACGTAGTATATTGTCTCAGGAATTGGAGTATATTTAAAGGTTTCCTATAGGGGATGTAGCTCAGTGGTAGAGCGCATGCTTCGCATGTATGAGGCCCCGGGTTCAATCCCTGGCACCTCCATGTTTTGTGATAAACAACGACAAAAACATCAAAGATCCATAAAACTGATAAATGTGCAGGAAACATCTGCCCGTCTGTATTATAAAGGCTGAATATTATCTGTTCACCATTTTAGAATCCTATGTCGATAGTGACCACTAGGGGGCGGTGTAGCTAACACAATACATGTATAGAAATAAATGGCCAGTGATGTGATAAATAGTCCTCCTTATCTCTATAGCGCCATCCTATATCATTGTGTCACCGGCAATGTAATCCTTTACATGTATTGTGCGGACTAGACTGCCCCCTAGTGTCCATCATTTTCTCTACAGACAAAAGGTTAAACTCGTTTACATTAAATTCCGTCTTCGTATTATCCCCAAACATATTTCGTGTGCCTTCCTGCCTGTACATCAGTTTTACTGACCTTTGATGTTTTGTAGCTGTTTGTCTCAAAAGGTGGAGATGCCGGGGATTGAACCCGAGGCCTCATACATGCAAAGCATGCGCTCTACCACTGAGCTACTTCCCCTATACCATGTCTCTATTAATGCTCCCAATGCGTCTGAGAAAAATAGTCGTGGTACCTATCATTCGCTTACACTTCAGCCCTCCAGGGGGCCCTGTGCATTGCATACCACATTGCTGTCAACAACGTCCTGACACTGTTCAGCCTCAGCTACATGATATGAGACGTATGGGGCCCCCTAGAGGACTGAAATGTAAGCAAAGGTGGCTGTGGGCAGTGGCAGGGACCGGTAACTAAATAGGGCCTAATACCTGCTGGGATTATTTCCCCTCAGTACAGGAGGTCAATGGAACGTATTGTTTCATCTCAGAATTGGGAACATTAATGGAATTGTTATATAGGGGATGTAGCTCAGTGGTAGAGCGCATGCTTTGCATGTATGAGGCCCCGGGTTCAATCCCCGGCATCTCCATGTTTTGTACAGGTTTATCTAAATACAATAAAAATGCTAAATTTCAGAGCTCAGGTGTCTGGATGATCCTCAAACTACTGGATTTTGTCAAAAAATAAGCTTCAAAATAAAAAGATTGCATCGTTCACCATCATATAATGTGGAAACATAAGCGCATGGTGGACAGTAGGGGGCAGTCAACTGAAACACAAAAGCATCCATGTATGCACTTCAACTTGTTGAAACACAAAAGTGTTTTTTTACGTGTACTGCGTGGTAGCACTACTAATGTGTATAGTATGGGAGTATTATCCGTGTGCACTATATGGTGGTATTATTGTTTTGCACAGTGTGACAGTATCATTTATATGCACTCTATGTTTTTAGTATTTATTTGTACGACAGTGTTATTTCGGTGTACTGTATGTGGGCGCTGTATGGCTACATTATATCTATATGGCGGTATTATTATTATACACTCGCCGGCCACTTTATTAGGTACACCTGTCCAACTGCTCGTTAACACTTAATTTCTAATCAGCCAATCACATGGCGGCAACTCAGTGCATTTAGGCATGTAGACATGGTCAAGACAATCTCCTGCAGTTCAAGCCGAGCATCAGTATGGGGAAGAAAGGTGATTTGAGTGCCTTTGAACGTGGCATGGTTGTTGGTGTCAGAAGGGCTGGTCTGAGTATTTCAGAAACTGCTGATCTACTGGGATTTTCACGCACAACCATCTCTAGGGTTTACAGAGAATGGTCCGAAAAAGAAAAAACATCCAGTGAGCGGCAGTTCTGTGGGCGGAAATGCGTTGATGCCAGAGGTCAGAGGAGAATGGCCAGACTGGTTCGAGCTGATAGAAAGGCAACAGTGACTCAAATAGCCACCCGTTACAACCAAGGTAGCCAGAAGAGCATCTCTGAACGCACAGTACGTCGAACTTTGAGGCAGATGGGCTACAGCAGCAGAAGACCACACCGGGTGCCACTCCTTTCAGCTAAGAACAGGAAACTGAGGCTACAATTTGCACAAGCTCATCGAAATTGGACAATTGAAGATTGGAAAAACGTTGCCTGGTCTGATGAGTCTCGATTTCTGCTACGACATTCGGATGGTAGGGTCAGAATTTGGCGTCAACAACATGAAAGCATGGATCCATCCTGCCTTGTATCAACGGTTCAGGCTGGTGGTGGTGATGTCATGGTGTGGGGAATATTTTCTTGGCACTCTTTGGGCCCCTTGGTACCAATTGAGCATCGTTGCAACGCCAAAGCCTACCTGAGTATTGTTGCTGACCATGTCCATCCCTTTATGACCACAATGTACCCAACATCTGATGGCTACTTTCAGCAGGATAATGCAATGCCATGTCATAAAGCTGGAATCATCTCAGACTGGTTTCTTGAACATGACAATGAGTTCACTGTACTCCAATGGCCTCCACAGTCACCAGATCTCAATCCAATAGAGCATCTTTGGGATGTGGTGGAACGGGAGATTCGCATCATGGATGTGCAGCCGACAAATCTGCGGCAACTGTGTGATGCCATCATGTCAATATGGACCAAAATCTCTGAGGAATGCTTCCAGCACCTTGTTGAATCTATGCCACGAAGAATTGAGGCAGTTCTGAAGGCAAAAGGGGGTCCAACCCGTTACTAGCATGGTGTACCTAATAAAGTGGCCGGTGAGTGTATATTTCCACTTTACTAATCACATAATGATATCCAGTAGTAGCAGCACAATAGGGCTACACGTAGTATATTGTCTCAGGAATTGGAGTATTTGAAGAGGTTTCCTGTAGGGGATGTAGCTCAGTGGTAGAGCGCATGCTTCGCATGTATGAGGCCCTGGGTTCAATCCCCGGCATCTCCATGTTTTGTCTTACATAATAATTTGTTCAACTTTAAGCAGAAATATCTGGATGTGATCCAAGAAACTGTAATATCTGATAAAGCAAGTATCAAAATATCCTTCACTGTCATGTGCAGTATTCCTAAAGATGTATACATAATGTGGCCAGTAGGTGGCAGTGCGCTCATACACAGAAACATCCAGGTATCTCCATGTTATGTGATAAACAACTACAAAAACATCAAAGATCCATAAAACTGATAAATGTGCAGGAATCCACAAGATGTCTGTCTGGATGTAACACAAAGGACGGATTCAACTATCAAAATGTCATCCTGCATTTACGAATCCCCAGTACAGTCAGTGATGGACACTAGGGGGCATTATAGTCAGCACAATACACTGCCTGTGGTATAATGAACAGGCATTTTTTATTTATATAGGGCCCATCATATTCCTCCATATAACATTGACAGCCCTGCTGCCTCCACTTCTGCTTCAGCCCTCCAGGGGACCCCGTCTGCCCCACATGATGTCAATGTTTCCTATTGGGCCCAGTCTTTACCAGTTCTGTCCATGGTTACAGACCTAAAATGTAGACAGAATTTTTTTCTGCCCTTTTGTATTTGGAGATGCTGGATCTGTGTATGTAGATATAGATATATCTGAAGACGGATACTGAGTGCGACATCTATAAAATAATACCGCCAATATAATAGAATAAATTAATCAAAAGTTACAGGAGGAGACGTAACAAGGAAATGCAGTATAAAATAACACGTGTCAGACATCTTGCACCGAACCCCAGTCTACAAGGATCTGTGCCCAATATGTCCATATAGAAGCTGATCTCATCCTTGTGTGTTTCTGTTTATGAGCAGACTGCCACCTACTGGACACTTTATGCCTATATCTCTACAATCTAGTGTATGGTGTGAAGGATATTTTGATACTTGGTTTATCAGTTAATACAGTTTCTTGGATCACATCCGGATATTTCTGCTCTGAAGTTGAGCAAATTTATCTTTTTTTACTGCCTATGTAGGCACACACTCTCCCTGATGTGGACGAGTGTCCCCAAACCCTGGTCTATAGTCTCTCACTCTGCCAATCAGTATCCCTACGCTATGCTGAGGATGGCCCAATAGGCCGAAACAGCGCTGTCCATAGCTGGGAATCTGTTCCTTTTGGGACAGAAATACTGATTTGGCAATTAAATCCACATGATGATTAAAAGACTTTATAACTGAGTCATTCATGATGTTAAGGATGCTGCCCTCTATAGGGTGGTGTACAGAGTGCACTCTGTTCTCCTAATTCCATCCAGGAGAATAGATTTGCATATTTTTTACCCAACTTCCTTTGGGATCTCAGAGGAGGTGGCCTCAGTGCCGAGAAACACATCTGAGTCCCCTTAGCAATATGCATTAAGAGAACCGTGAAGCAACCAAGTGTAGTCAGCTAGCATAGCATCGAGCATGGCTAAATGCAGAGAAAGACGTTGTACCACTTTCAGTGATGGTAACTTCAGTGCTGCAGTTGGCAATGGACGGTGTAACGGGATTAGCTGAGGGATTGCTGTCTTGACCACTTTTTGGCACAAAATGAAAGTCCAATCAAGCCAAGTATGGTGCAAGGATATGATGCAAGGACACCTACACATCTCTCTCTGACACATTGGGGAGTTGATGCTGATCCGCCCTTTTGGCCTGCACCATCATGCGCTTCTTCCCAGCCACTCCCCATCTCCCAGGCGTTTCATTGCAGGCAGAAGTACAGTGCAAGCCACCCACATGCCCAAGCCTTTAATGGTGTCATCGAAAAACTGCAGGCCCTGGAGATGTTGACGTTTATGCTTCTGGATACCCAGGCCTTCCGTCACCAGATGGCAGCTGGGGCACCGCCCTATGCTGGGCCTAGCCGTTACTACTTCTCTTGGTTTGCTGTCCCTGCTTTGCGCCTGCACGTGTCCCATAACATCAGTCGGGCCCAGAGCTCCGCGCTTTGCTGCAAGGTCCACTTGACCACCGATGCATGGACAAGCGCCTGTGGTCAGGGATGCTGCTTATCTTTAATGACAGGAAGGGTGAATGTAGGGGAGTCTGGGCCGGGTGTGCAAACTGGGGTGGCCTATCTCCTCTCCCAGCCCAAAATTCATGCCACAGGTTATCTGAAAGCCTACTGCGCTGCAACCTCCACCCCAGCTACAAGCTGGAAACGCTGTAACACTAGTGTGGGGAGATGTCAGCAGGACATGCTGAAGCTCATCAGCTTGGGGGACAGACAGCACACTGCCTCCAAGGTCAGGGATGCCATCCTGGCTGAGATGGCAATGTGTTTTTCCCTGCTGCACCTAGGGCCAGGCATTCTTGCGTACAGTGGGGCAAAAAAGTATTTAGTCAGTCACCAATAGTGCAAGTTCCACCACTTAAAAAGATGAGAGGCGTCTGTAATTTACATCATAGGTAGACCTCAACTATGAGAGACAAAATGAGAAAACAAATCCAGAAAATCACATTGTCTGATTTTGTAAGAATTTATTTGCAAATTACGGTGGAAAATAAGTATTTGGTCACCTACAAACAATCAAGATTTCTGGCTCTCACAGACCTGTAACTTCTTCTTTAAGAGTCTGCTCTTTCCTCCACTCATTACCTGTAGTAATGGCACCTGTTTAAACTTGTTATCAGTATAAAAAGACACCTGTGCACACCCTCAAACAGTCAGACTCCAAACTCCACTATGTTGAAGACCAAAGAGCTGTCAAAGGACACCAGAAACAAAATTGTAGCCCTGCACCAGGCTGGGAACACTGAATCTGCAATAGGCAACCAGCTTGGATTGAAGAAATCAACTGTGGGAGCAATAATTAGAAAATGGAAGACATACAAGACCACTGATAATCTCCCTCGATCTGGGGCTCCATGCAAAATCTCACCCCGTGGGGTCAAAATGATCACAAGAACGGTGTGCAAAAATCCCAGAACCACGCGGGGGACCTAGTTAATGAACTGCAGAGAGCTGGGACCAATGTAACAAAGCCTACCATCAGTAACACACTATGCCGCCAGGGACTCAGATCCTGCAGTGCCAGACGTGTCCCACTGCTTAAGCCAGTACATGTCCGGCCCGTCTGAAGTTTGCTAGAGAGCATTTGGATGATCCAAAAGAGTATTGGGAGAATGTCCTATGGTCTGATGAAACCAAACTGGAACTGTTTGGTAGAAACACAACTTTTCGTGTTTGGAGGAAAAATAATACTGAGTTGCATCCATCAAACACCATACCTACTGTAAAGCATGGGGGTGGAAACATCATGCTTTGGGGCTGTTTCTCTGCAAAGGGGCCAGGACAACTGATCCGGGTACATGAAAGAATGAATGGGGCCATGTACCGTGAGATTTTGAGTGCAAACCTCCTTCCATCAGCAAGGGCATTGAAGATGAAATGTGGCTGGGTCTTTCAACATGACAATGATCCAAAGCACACTGCCAGGGCAACGAAGGAGTGGCTTTTTAAGAAGTATTTCAAGGTCCTGGAGTGGCCTAGCCAGTCTCCAGATCTCAACCCTATAGAAAACCTTTGGAGGGAGTTGAAAATCCGTGTTGCCAAGTGACAGCCCCAAAACATCACTGCTCTAGAGGAGATCTGCATGGAGGAATTGGCCAACATACCAACAACAGTGTGTGCCAACCTTGTGAAGACTTACAGAAAACGTTTGACCTCTCTCATTGCCAACAAAGGATATATAACAAAGTATTAAGATTAAATTTTGTTACTGACCAAATACCGTATATACTCGAGTATAAGCCGACCCGAATATAAGCCGACCCCCCTAATTTTACCACAAAAAACTGGGAAAACTTATTGACTCGAGTATAAGCCTAGGGGGGGAAATGCAGCAGCTACTGGAAAATTTCAAAAATTAAAATGGTCGGAGTTTTGGGGTGCAGTAGGTGCTGGGGAAGGGGAGGGGGTGTTTTAGTTGTGTTTGTCCCTTCCCTTCCTTTTTTTCCCCCACTTGGAATTCAGCATGGCTGAACATAGGGTATCTGCAGTGCTCCTATTAACCCCTTCTTGATGGAACAGGAGCACTGCAGATCCTCTATATTCAGTAGACCGGGCACTTTCAGACACAGGGATACCTAATATGTATGTGTCTCACAGTCATTTTTTACTTTTCTATGTATTCTAGGGAAAGGAGCAATTTAGAACTTTTTTTTTTTTTTTTTTTGCTGACTCGAGTATAAGCCGAGGGGGGCTTTTTCAGCACAGAAACTGGGCTGAAAAATTCAGCTTATACTCGAGTATATACGGTACTTATTTTCCACCATAAGTTGAAAATAAATTATTACAAAATCAGACAATGTGATTTTCTGGATTTGTATTCTCATTTTGTCTCTCATAGTTGAGGTCTACCTATGATGTAAATTACAGACGCCTCTCATCTTTTTAAGTGATGGAACTTGCACTATTGGTGACTGACTAAATACTTTTTTGCCCCACTGTATGTGATAATGGCCGGAACCTTGTAGCAGATCTGGAGCTTGCCAGACTCAAACACGGTCCACACATGTCCCACGTTTTCAACTTGTTGGTGCAAAGGTTCTTTGATATACTGATATACTGGTCAAAGTGCGGCCATTTTCGTAAGTGAGAAGTAGCCTCTACTAGGCAGAAAACATTCATAGCGCACTCCTGTCATCTTCGCACCGTTGGCTGGTGGAGGAAGACGAGGGGGATGAAGTGGCATTTCATGTCACTGTCCCACACAAGGCTTGAGGGTGCACTTTAGCACCATTGCTTCAGCACGGATGGTGTGAAGGGGAGTGAAAAAGGGAGGAAATAGAGAGTGACCCTTACAGTTGGGGGTAGCAAAGTCATGCCAAGTAACACACTGGCACACATGGCTGATTTCATGTTGGGTTGCATTTCAAGAGACAAAGGCATAGTTCACATCATGGAGAGCAAACAATACTGGATTGAATAAAAAAAATTGGATTGAGCTGATATAGCGTGACTGAATTTCTGGGTCTCCCACCTAGGTTTTGGGGTACACACCCTGAATATCTGGATTGAGCGCACATAGCCTGAACTAATTGCTCTGTATCCTTGTTTTGGGGTTACACAGCCTGAAAAGCTGCTTAGCACGTATGTAGCAAGAAGTAACTGCTGTGGATTGCTGCTATGTTTCAGCCCCCCCCATAATTCAAGGCTTTTTCCAGCTATATGAACTTGTAATTGCTGTGGATTGCTGCTATGATTCAGGCCCCCTCCCCCCCAAAAAAAAATAAATTCAGGGCTTTTTTCATCTCTATATGAATTAGTCACTGCTATGGATTCCGGCTATTCTGTGTGCGGACAACTAAAAATGAAAGCTGTTTCTCCGCTATATATGAAGTTGTATCTGTTGTGTATCCCTGTTTTCCACCGTCCAGGGAAAGCTGGACTGATGTCCCTACAGTGTATAGCTCTGAGAAGAGCTGTTGGCTTTCTTCATTACTTCTTCCCTGCCTATCTGAAGCTAATTGCTATCTAGCCCTCATCAGATATGTTTCTCTCCATATATTTGACGGCAAAGATGTCGAATAGGGCGGCGGCCGTTCTTATGAATGGGAGGGCACATGTTTTCGGCAGACAATGGGTGTTTTCTATTTTTTTCACTGCCTCCATTGTCGTAGTTTCTGTCCCACCTCCCCTGCACAGTTATCGGTGCAAAAAACACGCCAGGGAAAGTGGGAGGGGATACAAATTTTTACTGCGTATGCGGCCTGGTATTCGATTGTTAAAGAATACATCGAACGCCATGATATTCGATCGAAGAATTATTCGATCGAACGGCGTTTGCTCATCTCTAATCTTCAGGAAAAGTTTCGAAGCTTACCAACAGTGACTATTTGCATGAAAGAACTCATAACGTTCATAGATAACTGATTACAGCATAAACAGATTCAACAGTCGCTTAAAACATTTGAATAATCGATCCGCCATTGCAAACTCACCTTGATTCAGCATCGCAGGAAATGACAGAAGTTGGTGTACGGTTCTTTTGCAAAGTTCTAAAGAGTTTTCAAACGATGAAGCCAAATTTGCAAATTTTGTAGAATTCCGTAATCGAAACATGCAATGGCGATCACTCAAAAGCTTACGACAGTTCTGTTAACTTGTGTAACTGCAGTTTCCGGCTACAATATTGTGTTCCATGCAGACACATGCTTTTAATGAGAAAAACCGAATCAATCCCTTTGTATGATAGGAACTGCTTCCACAAAAAATACTGGGAAAATTTGCAAATTGAGCCTAGTTTTGAAAACACAGAATTTGATTTATATTGTGCTGTGGAAGAACAAGAGACTATTGACGAAGAACCACTCAGTAGTACTGCTAAGTACAATCTGGCGTTACAATCCCTAACTCAGTTGGCGGATATTTTATCTAATCATGGAACTTCAACCTTTCTAAACTACTTGGAAGAAATCAAGGTTATCCAAAACAATGCCAGATGAGGTTCTTCGTTATTACAACCCAGCTTGTCATAGAACCAGTCTGTACATCAAGATGTTGCAGGTGCTGAGACTTCAAATGTTCCGGATATAGTTGATGGAAATACGCCACCTTCTACAAGCTGCAAATCTTCATCTGCGCGTCCGCAGGTAGTTGTGCCTTTTCAGGCTATAGGCAAAGATATGCATTTCACATCTAAAATTAGAGTAAAAGGTCGTCCTAAGAAAAAGACCAAACAATTAACATTCAACAAGAAGGAAATTGACCATACACCTAAAAATTCTTCAAACAAACGCCCCTAGGAAGGTAACAAAGTGCAGAAGGTATCCACAAAGAGGAGAAAAAGGGAAACAACCAAAACACAAAAAAAATTGCAAGAAAATGGAGAAATGTCTGATTTGCCACTTTGATTTGGGGAAAAAGTCTAAAAAATTGACAACTTGTTTTTCTTGTTGTTCCACACTACATGAAGATTGTTATAGAGTGGATGGATGTCCGCAGTGCGAGGAAGATTACCCATTGTAACATAAATGTCCTAATAAAGTGAAAATTTACTGGGATAAATATGATACATCTGCAGTTCATTTAAGTTTATAGGCACGGTACACGGATGGTACCTAAAAATAGCCAGGAGTTCATAGGTACGGTACCTAGAAATAGCCACATCCAGATTTTAATTCAAATTATTATTATTATTATTTATTTATTTTTTTTTTGCACACACACACACACACACACACACAGTCACATGACCTTACTTCTGTGATGTCATAAAACTAGGATCTGCTTACCTATTATGTGAGGTTCTGTTCACATTTGCATATGATGATGTCATAATGCACATATTTGCATATGATGATGTCATAATGCACATATTTGCATATGATGATGTCATAACGGAACCCTGAGGGTATATAAACCCTGAGCGCTGTGACATCACAGCCATTTCTTGAGTTGATGCTTTTGCTGACACTTCACTTTGGTTCTGGAAGAGCGAACTAGTTTGTACTACATATCTAGTGATTACTTCCATTCATTCTTACTGATCTTTGATCAGGGCCCAGTAATATCGGAGCCACCTGAGAACTTAGTTCTCTAATATTTCATCAGCTCCGCCTTGGTAACTAAGCCATGAGCGCCCGAGAGCTGCGTCAGCTGATAGCTGACAATGATACATGGCTGCGCCGACCGGAGAATCAAGGTAAGTGAATTGTTCAGGAAGAGAGAGACAATATTCCCCCCACCCTAGAGGAGATTTCCTGGGAGGAGTTATCCCTGGGGTCTGCTGAGCAATGTTTCAGGGTAAACAGCACATTTTCCATTCCTAGTCGTTTGGGGTGGGTTTTACTTTCCTCCGAATTCCACCCCTGCCCATGATAGAAAACAGAAGTTCTTTATTCAGGCAATTTGACAAACTGGGCCCCATAATCACAAAACAATAACCCGTCTAAAACATAACTGTTATTCCCAATAAATCAATAAAAGAAATCCCAACAACGTTAAACCCCCCACTCTAAGGGTATGTTCAGACGGAGGAAAAGGTCACGGAACATTCCACAACAGGAAAAGACAAAAGGATATATCCAGCACTCGGAATCCGGCCTAATAAAAATAAACTTAACTTTTATTAAGAATTGGTCATTCTTCCATTAAAATTTTTTGATCATACGAGGGGTAAGCTAATGTCCCTTGTATGATCATAATTTTTTAATGGAAGAATGACCATTTCCTAATAAAAGTTAAGTTTTATCTTTATTAGGCCGGATTCCGAGTGCTGGATATATCCTTTTGCCTTTTCCTGTTGCTCCATTTTGGCTTAGCCGAGAGAGCCATTATCCGTGCACCGATCTTTTGGAATCCTGCTACAACGCTGACGGCTCTGACACGTGAGTAGTGCACTTCTAAATTATTATCATTTTTTCTGTATTAAGAGCTGTGACCTTCATATCTTTTTCACGGAACATTCCATTTGAACATTCCGCGACGAAATGCCGATGCAGCATCAGCTTTCTATCGCGGCAACCCACTCCTGTGTAGGCCCAAATAAATGGTCAAACCATGGAATTCACGGCTGATTCTGCTCAGATAGGGCATGTCGCTTCTTTTTTCCGCTACTAGCTACCGTTCGGTCCAGTTTCTTCATATCTCCCATCACTACCTTGTTCAGAAAAGAAACTGCCACCCCCCAGACCCTTAAAGAGGACCTTTCACCGATTTGGGCGTAGGCAGTTCTATATACTGCTGGAACGCTGACAATGATCTGAATTCAGCGCACTGTCGGCTTTCCCAATCTGTGCCCCGGGTAAAGAACTATCGGCCCTGGTACCGTAGCTCTTTACAGTCAGAAGGGCGTTCCTGACAGTCACTCAGGTACATCCTTCTCCACAGCAGTGCCTATTGCGCTGTACTGGGTGAGCTGGGAGGAATGCCCCCTCCCACCAGATAATATTTGTCTATGGACAAGCACTGTCAGCTTTCCAGCAGTATATAGAACTGCCTGTGCCCAAATCGGTGAAACGTCCTCTTTAAAAGGGGCATCCCGAAGGGGGGCAGTTCCTCTGTATACAGAGTAACTGTTCAAGCATACATCAATATGATCAGCAAAGTGAGTTTTTGCTGAATAGATTTCTGGCGAGAGGTTACCCTCTTTGAACGGGCACCGGAACAAACAAGGCTAACCCCGAGAGAAACTGCCGCTATTATTATACCCTGGGGTCTTTTCAGACCCCGGAGTATAATAATCAGAGACTCAGGGGAGGTGAAGAAGCATAATAAACAGTGTAACTCACCTCTCCGGGATCCATTGTTACTCCTAGCACAGGTTTCAGGAATTTATGGCAATGTCCCAGACGTGACGTCCCCACGTGACATCTGGGACATTACTGCTCAGATCTGTTTTCAGGGCATCCTGTCTTGGGCTGGTTAAGAGAAAAAATAAGGAAAAAAATAAACTGGTAAAATTGCCGCCCCTTTGAAAGTGCTGCCTGAGGCGGCTGCGTGACCTCGCCTCAGAGGCACGGCCCTGGTTGGGGGAAAGCTAGCGCTCACCTGTGTGGAGAGGGAACTTATGGGCTTTAATCCTTGGTGGCCAGCGCACATACAAGTCTATGACAGGGAGAGGCTGTTGCTTGTGTTTCCAGTTAATTTAGGGAACTAACAGCCCATTGGGGTTAGTGTTTACTGGGGAGAGTGCCTTCTATGCCTCCCTGTTGTTCTTAATGGCATATGCTATGGACATGCATTAATCCCCGCAATTATCAGGTTGGGCAATTATATCTCCCAAAGATCTTTGTTTGGCATTAGATTAGGCTTCTAATAATCTCTATAAATCCCCATTAGATTATTATTGTTTTGGTCCCTGTATGATTACTATACACTATGAGCAGCGGGACCGTTAGGGCTAGTTCACACGGGGGGCAATGAGGCAGATTTTGACAGCAGATTTCGCCTCAGATTTCGCCTGCTAGCGGAAAAAAGAAGCGGCATGACCTTTCTTAAGGCGGATTCCACCTGAGGAAAGCAATAGAAGTGAATGGGAGGTGAAAAACGTCTAGCATATTTTTTGCAAAACAAAATCTAGACCGAAAACGCCTAGCGTTTTTTTTTTTTTTTTTTACAGTCTATTCACTTTAGGAAGCGTTTTTTTTTCGGGACCAAAATAAGCCAGGCGGTTTTTACGTGTGAACTAGCCCTTAGCATTGGGGATTTAACATTGCTGGGAGTTCTTTTATTTATTTATTTATTGGGAATAAAAAAAAAAAATTTCAGACGACTTATTGTTTTGTGATTATGGGGCCCAGTTTGTCCAATATTAGTTGATGGCGTCCCTTCATCCAGTGAATGATATATATCTTTATTCCGGTTACTGTTAAACTTAGCTATACTGGGGTCTCTTCTCCTCAAAACCCTTAGCAATAACAGGATCCATTCCTATGGGCTAAATGTGTTACCTTTATATATTTACAGGTCAGGCAGCAATTGTCCATAGACTGAGGTCATCCCAAGGACATCGTGGAGAACCTTCTACTGGACATCAAAGAAGCAGGAATCCTATCACTGCGAGGACAGGGAGACGCGACAGAGCTCCTCCACAGCACAGAGGACTAGAAGAGAGCAGGGAAAGAAGCCGCTCTCCATTAAGACCCGCCCCTGCAGAACCCTCCAGAATAATAGGAGAGAGTAGCAGTGATAACACCCGTCCAGCAAGTGGATCCACAGCTGACACCACTGAATTTCAACGGCCAAATCCGCTTCCACCCCCTGAGGATCCAATTCCAAGCAGATCTCCTGTATACCCCTACCCTGCAACCCGTGCATTCAGTAGATTCATTCAGCTGCTGGACATGGGTGGGATGACCCCAACGTCACCGGCAATGCCACAGGGGCAACCACTTGAACCACATGCACAATATCTACTTTGGCACGAGAGACGGCAGGAGAGACGGCGGCGTCCGCCCAGCAGGAGAACTCTGCAGATTCAGAACTTACCCACTAGAGAGGTAATACCTCAGGAGGAGGCCCAGTCATGTGTAATCTGCATGACTGAATATGACATCGGAGAGCAAGTCACAGAGCTTCCCTGTACTCATAACTTTCATCAGGGTTGCATCTCGACCTGGCTCCGCTCTCACTCTCAGTGCCCCCTGTGCCGTAACCACTGCTTCCAATGAAGCCCCATGAAGGGCTATGAACAGAGACATCCCAAAATAATGGAAGGTAAGCCATCTATATTTCATCTTTTCCCTCCGCCCTATCAGATGTATGTGACATGTAACATAGAAATAATAACATTTTATCTTTTTCTATCCAGAAAGAATATCCAAGCCTGGAAAAAGAACAGCCTGAACTACAATCCGTTACAGGACACGGCAGCTCCAGACCCGGATGGTGCCATATACTTTATTCCATGGCAAATTCTTCCTAAAAAAAAAAAAGTAAATAAAAAAAAAAAAAAAAAAAAGATTGTGTAAATTGTTTTTCTTTTTTTACTGTATATAATAATATTTTGTGATCTAGGAGCCTATAATGATAAGTAAGACAGAGGTAGCAGTTACACCAAATACACAACCGCACCAACACATGCTCCAATATATGGCAGATATATGTAAATGTGTATATTGTGTAATGAGTAGAGATGAGCGAACACTAAAATGTTCGAGGTTCGAAATTCGATTCGAACAGCCGCTCAATGTTCGTGTGTTCGAACGGGTTTCGAACCCCATTATAGTCTATGGGGAACAGATACTCGTTAAGGGGGAAACCCAAATCCGTGTCTGGAGGGTCACCAAGTCCACTATGACACCCCAGGAAATGATGCCAACACCTCTGGAATGACACTGGGACAGCAGGGGAAGCATGTCTGGGGGCATCTAACACACCAAAGACCCTCTATTACCCCAACATCACTGCCTAACAACTACACACTTTCCACATTCAAAAAAACCTCTATCAAAGTGGGAAAATACCTGGAAACCTTCTTTACTCCCCAAATGGATGGACACAAACCCCAATTTAAGCTCAACAAACAGTAACAACCACCCCTTTAAATCACGTTCCCCATGACAACCACAAATGGAATAGGCAATGGGAATTCCAAAAGCCCTCACCCTTAACTGTCATTTTGAGTGTGTGTGTGTGTGTGTGTGTGTGTGTGATATGGTAAGACCTTCCAAAATTCACTTTTCTAGCCCTTAACATGAGCCCTTCCAAACAAAGTTACATGACCTTAAGCTGAGCTACCAGCAGAGATTGAGGCCCTTGGCATGAGTAGAGCCTTGCACCAGCAGTGTTTTTGGCACTTAGGGTGAGTTGAGCCTTGTACCAGCGTGTGTCCCTTAACATCAGGCGGGCCCTAAGTTCTGCGCTTTGCACAAAAGTTCCACATTAACTAGGCTGAATGGTACAAAGATTAGTAGGCCCGAGAACCAGGAACAGGTCTTGCAATGGCTGTCGGATAACGCTTAAAGCACATTGTCCACCAGCCAGTCAGCCTCTACCTCCTCTTACCCAACAGTCTTGTCCTCCTTCCACCCAAAATTCCCAATCTTCCCAGAACAATAACCCCAACTGTCCCTGCTCCCCAGAGCTGTTCTCCCTTCCTTTGACTGTACCGCAACCTGCCCCTCCATTTCGCGATTCCACGGACCTAACAGACGAGTATCTGTGTCCAGATGCTCAAACACTAGAGTCTCCTCCATTCCATCTCCGGTCGATTTGGTGGCGGATGACCAGCAACCCACCCTCATCGACGACGATGAGACGCAGTTGCTGTCAGGGCAGCCAGTTGACATGCGCATTGTGCAGGAGGAGGAGGCGAGACAGGAGTTGGAAGAGGAGGTGGTGGACGACGAGGACACCGACCCCACCTGGACAAGGCAGATGTCAAGCTGGGAAAGTAGTGTGGATGTTGAGGCAGGTGCAGCACCAAAAAGGGTAGCTAGAGGCAGAGACATGTCCAGAGGCAGAGGTCAGCTGCTTTGCCGAAGCCAGGCCAGACCCGGAATGTCCGAAGATGTTCCCTTTTGTACCCAGCCCAGAAAAACTCCCCCATCGAGGGCACGTTTCTTGAAGGTGTAGAGTTTTTTCAAGGAATGCGCCGAGGACAGATATAGTGTCGTCTACACAATTTGCCTCTCGAAATCGAGTAGGGGCCCTGAGAAGAGCAACCTGTCCACCACTTCAATGCACCGTCATTTGGAATCCAAGCAATGGAATCAGTGGCAGGCAGCAACGGCAGGACAAACGTCGCCCGCCGTTCATGCCACTGCCTCTGCTCACAGTGCTGGCGATGCACTCCAGAGGACGAGCCAGGACATCACTTCATCTGCCTCCGCCACTTTGTTGACTTCTCCCTCATCCTCCCCTGTTTCTGTCTTATCTCCTTCTCCTGCACCATCAAAGGCACCATCAGGCGCTTCTTTACAACAACCCACCATCTCTCAGACATTGGAGCGCCGGCAGAAATACACCACTAACCACCCACCCACGCAAGCCTAGAACGCCAACATCGCTAAACTGCTGGCCCAGGAGAGGTTGGCGTTCCGGCTTGTTGAAACTCCCGCCTTCCCGGACCTGATGGCAACTGTGGCACCTCACTATGCCGTCCCTAGCCGTCTCAACTTCTCCCGGTGTGGCGTCCCCGCCTTGCACCAGCACGTGTCACTCAACATCAGGTGGGCCCTTAGTTCCGCGCTTTGCTGCAAGGTCCACTTGACCACCGACACTTGGACAAGCGCCTGTGGTCAGGGATGCTGCAGTGCTTATCTTTAATGACAGGCAGGGTGAATGTGGTGGAGTCTGTTCCCCGGGTGCAAACTGGGGTGGCCTATCTCCTCTCCCAGGCCAAAATTCATGGCAGGAGTAGACTGAAACCCTACGACGCTGCAACCTCCACCACAGCTACTAGCGGCAAACGCTAAAACACTGGTGTGGGGAGACGTCAGCAGGCGGTGCTGAAGCTCATCAGCTTGGGGGACAGACAGCACAGTGCCTCCGAGGTCAGGGATGCCATCCTGGCTGAGATGGCATTTTTTTTTCCCTGCTACACCTGGGGCCTGGCATTTTTACGCCTGTGATAATGGCTGGAACCTGGTAGCGGCTCTGGAGCTTGCCAGCCTCCAACACGTTCCATGTTTGGCCCACGTCTAACCTAGTGGTGCAAAGTTTTTTAAAAACATACCCAAATGTACCGAAGCTACTGTTGAAAATGCGGCGCTTGTGCGCCCACTTTTGCAAGTGCACAGGAGTCGCTGCTAGCCTAAAAACACTCTAGCAAGGCCTACATCTGTCCAAACACAGGCTGTTGTCCGTCATTCACACACGCTGAAACCCTACAATACCATATCTTGAGCAGGGTGTGTGAGCTGCACAGACCTTTGATGGAGTTCCATCTACAAAACCCAAGGGTTCCTCAAAGTCAGCAACCAAAGTTTCTGCACCATGAGTTTCCAGGGGTGGCAGAGTTATGGCTAGGGGAAGAGGCATGGATAGGGATGATGTCTAGGGGCAAAAGCAGTGTGGATGTGGAGGCAAGCTAAGCAGGAAAAACTGGGGGTACAAGCTAAGGCATGGACTGGGGTGATGTCTAGGGGCAAAAGCAGTGTGGATGTGGAGGCAAGCTAAGCAGGAAAAACTGGGGGTACAAGCTAAGGCATGGACTGGGGTGATGTCTAGGGGCAAAAGCAGTGTGGATGTGGAGGCAAGCAAAGCAGGGAAAATGGTGGCTAGAGACAAAGGGATGTCCATAGGCAGCAAGGGCAAAGATGCAAAACTCTCCCGTTTCAAGAATTTTCCTGACTTGTTTCCCCACAAAACATTCCTGGGAGGAGGGCTGAAACACCACCCTCCTCCTCCTCCGCTGTTAGATTGACCCCAGCTACGAGCTGAAAACGCTGCAACACTGGTGTGGGGAGACGTCAGCAGGCTGGGCTGAAGCTCATCAGCTTGGGAGACGGACAGCACACTGCCTCTGAGGTCAGGGATGCCATCCTGGATGAGATGGCAATTTGTTTATCCCCGCTGCCCCTGGGGCCAGGTTTTTTAGCTTGTTGGAGGGCTCTGGAGCTTGCCAGCCTCCAACACGTTCCATGCCTGGCCCACATGTTCAATGTAGTGGTGCAATGATTTTTAAAAACATACCCCAAATTAGCTGAGCTAAGGGTGAAAGTGCGGCACTTGGACACCCACTTTCCCAAGTCTACAGTACCTGGAGCTAGCCGCAATACACTCCAGCAAGGCCTACATCTGCCTGAAGCACCTACTGTTGTGCGAGGTCACCACACGCTCTAACCCTAGATACCGTATGTTCAGCAGGGTGTGTGAGCAGCAGAGACCTTTGATGGAGTACCAGCTACAAAACCCAAGGGTTCCTCAGAGTCAGCTCCCTCACTTTCTGCACCATGAGTTTCCATGGGTGGCAGACTTATGGCTAGAGGCACAGGCATGGATAGGGGTGATGTGTAGGGGCAAAAGCAGTGTGGATGTGGAGGCAAGCTAAGCAGCAAAAACTGGGGGTACAAGCAGCCGGTGACATCATCACTGACAAGCACAGCTGTCTGTCAGCTGACAGGCTGACTTTCACCAAAATGAACAGACAATGGATAGACTCATCATATACATGTCAGTTACATGACAAATTTAGTGCAATTTGCAAGTCCAAGATGGTTTGGAGATCTGCGGAGAGGAATCTCACCACCTCTTGCGGGTGCCATCATTTGGAAGGCAAGCCCTGGGCTCAGTGGGTGAGAGCAAGCGCAGGATAATCGTCGTTTGGCCTGGCGGCCACTGCCTCTTCCACTGTTGACAGGGCTGGCGCTGCAGTCCAGACCAGGAGCCAGGACACCTCCACATCTGCCTCTGACACTTTGGGGAGTTCACCCTTATCCTCACCTTTTCCTGCCATTTCTCCTTTTGCCCGCGCCATCATGCGCCTCTTCCCAGCAACTCCCCATCTCCCAAGCCTTTCATTTCATGCTAAAGTACAGCGCAACCCACCCACATGCCCAAGGCTTCAACGGCCTCATCTCAAGAAATCTGGCCCAGGAGATGTTGGAATCCCGGCTGGGGGACACTCTGCCCTTTTTGGGCAGAGTGTCTACTGCGCCACCGCACTGTGCCGTCCACACCAGCACTTTCCCCCAAACATGAGGCGGTCCCTAAATTCAGCGCTTAGCCCTAAAGTTCCATGTGACCAGTTACGAATGGACAAGTGCATGCGGACAGGGACGCTACCTTTCAATTTGGGCACAGTGGTTGAATGTAGTTGAGGCGTGGACCGGGTCGCAAAATGTGGTGGCCTGACTTGTCTCCCCACACAACATTCCTGGGAGGAGGGCTGAAACACCACCCTCCTCCGCTGTTAAATTGACCCCAGCTACGAGCTGGAAACGCTGCAACACTGGTGTGGGGAGACGTCAGCGGGCCGTGCTGAAGCTCATCAGCTTGGGGGCCAGACAGCACACTGCCTACAAAGTGAGTCATGCCATCCTCAATGAGACGGCAATGTGGTTTTTGCCACTGCACCTGGGCCCAGGCATGTTGTCATGTGTGATAATGGCCGTAACCTGGGATCGGCTCTGTAGCTTGGCAGCCTGCAACATATTCCATGCCTGGGCCACGTTTTTAACTCATTGCTGCTAATCTTTTGAAAAAGGTACCCCAATGTTCCTGAGCTACTGGTGAAAGTGTGGCGCTTGTGCGGATAGTTTTTAAAGTGTATAGTTGCCGCTGCTAGCCTCTATGCACTCCTACAACGCCTGTACCTGCTGGAACAACGGCTGTTGTGCGACGTCTCCACACTGCTGGCACTAAACATATCATGTGTTGAGCAGAGTGTGTGAGCAGCACAGACCTTTGATGTAGTTCCAACTCCAAAACCCTCGGGTTCGTCAAAGTCAACTCCCTCAGTTGCTCAACCATGAGTGGCCATGGGTGGCAGACTTATGTGAAATCCCATCCCATCCATTGCACTGGACACAAAACATTAGCATGCGCTCAGCACAACTTCGGATATGGCAGATGCGTTAAGCAGGGTGCAGGGTACAACACAGACCAGGCCCGAGCACCAGGAACAGGTGTTAGAAATACTGCAGCATCTGCCATTTCCTTCCAATTTTGGGGTTTTGGACCCGCCACCGACTTGTCTGGACCTAAGTGGGGATCATGAGACACAGTTGCCATCAAGGCAAGCTGTGGTCATGTGCGGTTTGCAGTAAGGGGGCAGTGCGCAATTGGAAGAGGAGTTGGTGGATGACGAGGCCACCGACCCCACATGGACAGGGGTGATGTCTAGGGGCTAAAGCAGTGTAGATGTAGAGGGAAGCTAAATCAACAAAAAACCTGGGTAGAAGCAAAGGCATAAACTGGGGTGATGTTTAGGGGTGAAAGCAGAGTAGATGTGGAGGGAAGCTAAGCAGCAAAAACAGTGGGTAGAAGCAAAGGCATGCAAAACTCTACCCTGTTGGAAGACTTATTCCTAGGTCTGGAACACGTTAATGGCCCCCCTGGACAAATTACTGCCACTCAGGGGCCTAGTGTCACCAGGAGGGACAAGTATAGGCGCATGTTGTGGGAATACCTGGCCGACACCAGCTCTGTCCTCTCCGATCCCTCTGTGCTCTACAGCTTAAACTTATTTTCTCATCTTTTTTTCTGAACTGCACATCTCTTGCCTGCTTCCTTTGGGATCTTAGAAATGGTGGTCCACTTCCACAGATGGTAACTTCAATAGACAGTGTAACGGGAGTAGCTGAGGGATCGCTGTCTTAACCACTTTTTGGCACAAAATTAACTTCCAAAGCCAAATATGGTGCAAGTATATGATGCAAGGACACCTACACACCTATCTCTGACACATTGGGGAGTTCACCCTCATGCGCACTTTTGGCCTGCACCATCATGCGCCTCTTCCCAGCCACTCCACATTTCCCAAGCTTTTCATTGCAGGCAGAAGTACAATACAACCCACCCCCATGCCCAAGCCTGTAACAGCCTCATCGATAAACTGCTGGCCCTGGAGATGTTGGTGTTTGTTTATGCTTCTGGAGACCCAGGCCTTCCGTCAGCAGATGGCAGCTGGGGCATCTCCCTATGCTGGGCCTAGCCGTTACTACTTCTCTTGGTGTGCTGTCTCTGCCTTGCGCCTGCATGTGTCCCATAACATCAGTCGGGCCCAGAGCTCTGCGCTTTGCTGCAAGGTCCACTTGACCACCGACACATGGACAAGCGCCTGTGGTCAGGGATGCTGCAGTGCTTATCTTTAATGACAGGCAGGGTGAATGTGGTGGAGTCTGTTCCCCGGGTGCAAACTGGGGTGGCCTATCTCCTCTCCCAGGCCAAAATTCATGGCAGGAGTAGACTGAAACCCTACGAAGCTGCAACCTCCACCCCAGCTACTAGCGGAAAACACTGTAACACTGGCATGGGGAGATGTCAGCAGGCCGTGCTGAAACTGATCAGCTTGGGGGACAGACAGCACAGTGCCTCCGAGGTCAGGGATGCCATCCTGGCTGAGATGGCATTTTTTTTTCCCTGCTACACCTGGGGCCTGGCATTTTTGCGCCTGTGATAATGGCTGGAACCTGGTAGCAGATCTGGAGCTTGCCAGACTCAAACACGGTCCACGCATGGCCCACGTTTTCCAACTTGTTGGTGCCATGTTTCTTTGAAACCTACACCATTGTGCCTGATATACAGGTCAAAGTGGGGCCATTTTCGTAAGTGAGAACTAGCCTCTGCTAGGCAGAAAACATTCAGAGCACACTCCTCTCATCTTCGCACCGTTGGCTGGCGGAGGAAGACGAGGGGGTTGGAGTGGCATCTGATGTCCCTATCCCACACGAGGCTAGAGGGTGCACTTCAGTGCATCCCATTGCTTCACCACAAATGGTGTGAAGGGGAGTGGAAAATGGAGGAAATGGAGAGTGACCCTTACAGTTGGGGCCAGCAAAGGCATGCCAAGTAACACACTGGCACACATGGCTGACTTCATCTTGGGTTGCTTTTCAACACATATTTCACATCATGAAGAACAAATAATACTGGATTTTTTCAAGCCTCGAACCCCGGTCTAGGTCTAATGTCTGTTCCTTTCTTATATTAGGGGAGAGGGAAAAAAAATTACTTCAGTGATACGTTTAGCGTACATAGACTGACTATTAATGTGTATCCCACTTAGTGTTGTTAGGGTTACACACCGTCACAACCTGGCTAAAGCTTCTATAGCTGTTAATAAAGTCAACATAACTTTACGGTATCCAAAAAGACAGCTGGTACCAACAGAGAGCAAGACAAATGTCACCCAAAGCTGTGAGCTCTGAACACCCACAGTGACTTTGGCGTCATCATCATTATAAGGGAGCGGGTGGTAATAAATAACTTGGCAGTGCCTAAAACCCAAACAGCTTATACAACTATATTTACATTAAGATACACAAATGAAACTTTTCAGTAGCATGTCATGAGACAAGCTGATAAGCTCTTCCTTTGTGCAGTGCTATTTGAAAGTTAAACGCTGCCTTTATTTTAATTCTGGAGAAGGTGCAGACATTAGATTTAGAACATGTTGTCTTCATTGTCCAAATCCTCTATATAGGTAACGTGTTTTTCGGGCCGAGCTGTCTGGGAACGAGCTGGTGCAGCACTGACAACCTGGGTGAATATGGCAAGAGCCTGAGATGTAGGGTGAATGAATCCCCAAATTATTTGTGGAATTCCCAGTGAGACAATGGCACTGTATACCAGTATTAAAAATTGTGGGTGCACATAACCCCCATATATTCTTTGAATTCCCAGTCAGACAATGGCACTGTATACCAGTAGTAAAAATTGTGGGTGCACATAACCCCCATATATTCTTTGAATTCCCAGTCAGACAATGGCACTGTATACCAGTAGTAAAAATTGTGGGTGCACATAACCCCAATATATTCTTTGAATTCCCAGTCAGACAATGGCACTATATACCAGTAGTAAAAATTGTGGGTGCACATAACCCCCATATATTCTTTGAATTCCCAGTCAGACAATGGCACTGTATACCAGTATTAAAAATTGTGGGTGCACATAACCCCAATATATTCTTTGAATTCCCAGTCAGACAATGGCACTGTATACCAGTATTAAAAATTGTGGGTGCACATAACCCCCATATATTCTTTGAATTCCCAGTCAGACAATGGCACTATATACCAGTAGTAAAAATTGTGGGTGCACATAACCCCCATATATTCTTTGAATTCCCAGTCAGACAATGGCACTGTATACCAGTATTAAAAATTGTGGGTGCACGTAACCCCAATATATTCTTTGAATTCCCAGTCAGACAATGGCACTATATACCAGTAGTAAAAATTGTGGGTGCACATAACCCCCATATATTCTTTGAATTCCCAGTCAGACAATGGCACTGTATACCAGTATTAAAAATTGTGGGTGCACGTAACCCCAATATATTCTTTGAATTCCCAGTCAGACAATGGCACTGTATACCAGTAGTAAAAATTGTGGGTGCACATAACCCCCATATATTCTTTGAATTCCCAGTGAGACAATGGAACTGTATAGCAGTAGCAAAAATTGTGGGTGCACGTAACCCCCATATATTCTTTGAATTCCCAGTCAGACAATGGCACTATATACCAGTAGTAAAAATTGTGGGTGCACATAACCCCAATATATTCTTTGAATTCCCAGTCAGACAATGGCACTGTATACCAGTAGTAAAAATTGTGGGTGCACATAACCCCAATATATTCTTTGAATTCCCAGTCAGACAATGGCACTATATACCAGTAGTAAAAATTGTGGGTGCACATAACCCCCATATATTCTTTGAATTCCCAGTCAGACAATGGCACTATATACCAGTAGTAAAAATTGTGGGTGCACATAACCCCAATATATTCTTTGAATTCCCAGTGAGACAATGGCACTGTATACCAGTAGTAAAAATTGTGGGTGCACATAACCCCAATATATTCTTTGAATTCCCAGTCAGACAATGGCACTGTATACCAGTATTAAAAATTGTGGGTGCACATAACCCCCATATATTCTTTGAATTCCCAGTCAGACAATGGCACTGTATACCAGTAGTAAAAATTGTGGGTGCACATAACCCCAATATATTCTTTGAATTCCCAGTCAGACAATGGCACTGTATACCAGTATTAAAAATTGTGGGTGCACATAACCCCCATATATTCTTTGAATTCCCAGTCAGACAATGGCACTGTATACCAGTAGTAAAAATTGTGGGTGCACATAACCCCCATATATTCTTTGAATTCCCAGTCAGACAATGGCACTGTATACCAGTAGTAAAAATTGTGGGTGCACATAACCCCAATATATTCTTTGAATTCCCAGTCAGACAATGGCACTGTATACCAGTAGTAAAAATTGTGGGTGCACATAACCCCAATATATTCTTTGAATTCCCAGTGAGACAATGGCACTGTATACCAGTAGTAAAAATTGTGGGTGCACATAACCCCCATATATTCTTTGAATTCCCAGTCAGACAATGGCACTGTATACCAGTAGTAAAAATTGTGGGTGCACATAACCCCCATATATTCTTTGAATTCCCAGTCAGACAATGGCACTGTATAGCAGTAGCAAAAATTGTGGGTGCACGTAACCCCCATATATTCTTTGAATTCCCAGTCAGACAATGGCACTATATACCAGTAGTAAAAATTGTGGGTGCACATAACCCCAATATATTCTTTGAATTCCCAGTGAGACAATGGCACTGTATACCAGTAGTAAAAATTGTGGGTGCACGTAACCCCAATATATTCTTTGAATTCCCAGTGAGACAATGGCACTGTATAGCAGTAGCAAAAATTGTGGGTGCACGTCACCCCAATATATTCTTTGAATTACCAGTCAGACAATGGCACTATATACCAGTAGTAAAAATTGTGGGTGCACATAACCCCAATATATTCTTTGAATTCCCAGTCAGACAATGGCACTATATACCAGTAGTAAAAATTGTGGGTGCACATAACCCCAATATATTCTTTGAATTCCCAGTGAGACAATGGCACTGTATAGCAGTAGCAAAAATTGTGGGTGCACGTCACCCCAATATATTCTTTGAATTCCCAGTCAGACAATGGCACTGTATACCAGTAGCAAAAATTGTGGGTGTATATAGCCCCAATTCTATTGCTAGGGGACTTGCAGGGTATTTCTGAGGTGAAGGTGGGGGGGCACACCGTTGGAACGGGGATTTGGGGTGTATATATGGGGTATACGGGAATACACTGTCAGTGTGTTCCATTCAGGATCCTGGGAAAGCTGGGTTGCGGCGATTGAGCCCGTCAGTGCCACGTTACACTGACAAGCTTCTCCCTGGAATTTAGCTCTTATAAGAGCTGTTGTGGTTGTCTTCTCCTTCCTATCCTAGCCTGTCCCTGCCTACCCAGAATCTAAGCCCTAGCTAACTGGACGGAAACCTCCGTCCCCGGTGAATTGCAAGCTCAGAATGACGCGAAGCTGGGCGGCGCTGTTCTTTTAAATTAGAGGTCACATGTTTTCGGCAGCCAATGGGTTTTGCCTACTTTTCTCAACGTCACCGGTGTCGTAGTTCCTGTCCCACCTACCCTGCGCTGTTATTGGAGCAAAAAAAGGCGCCAGGGAAGGTGGGAGGGGAATCGAGTAATGGCGCACTTTACCACGCGGTGTTCGATTCGATTCGAACATGCCGAACAGCCTAATATCCGATCGAACATGAGTTCGATAGAACACTGTTCGCTCATCTCTAGTAATGAGGAGATCATAGCTCCAGGGGCTGCGGGGACGGCAGATATACATGGGCCTAAGTGCACAAGGAGGCTCAAGGCCCCTCTGTTATTCTCCAACTCTCTCAAAACATCTGGGAGGGGCCCCTGGATATGATAAGGTGGTATAGGTGAACTGTCTGGCGGTATTATATGAGCAGGGAATACAGGGCCGCATTAAATATAGGGCATATGGTGCACTCCTTTTTTAAGTGATTATTATGTAACACAAAACATGGAGATGCCGGGGATTGAACCCGGGGCCTCATACATGCAAAGCATGCGCTCTACCAGTGAGCTACAACCCCTCATACACAGTGTGAAAACGCTCATATTTCTGAGACTACATACCACCTATATGGCAGTATTACATTGGTATTATTATTATTATGGGCAGGTATATGGCACTTATATGTGCTGGTACTATTCTGTCTACATTTCAGGTCTGTTATCAGGGGTTGTAACTAGCAAAGACCGGGCCCCATAGTAAACACTGACTGGGCCCCCACAGCACCTACGGGGTATCGTGCACATAGAACATATAGGGGGTTAAAAAGGGTCTCAGACCCCACAACATTGTATATTCATGACCTTTTCTTAGGACAGAACATCAATATTATAGTCTCTGAAAAAATGACAAGAAAGTGTTTTTTTACGTGTACTGCATGGTAGCACTACTAATGTGTATAGTATGGGAGTATTATCCGTGTGCACTATATGGTGGTATTATTGTTTTGCACAGTGTGACAGTATCATTTATATGCACTCTATGTTTTTAGTATTTATTAGTACGACAGTGTTATTTCGGTGTACTGTATGTGGGCGCTGTATGGCTACATTTTATCTATATAGCGGTATTATTATTATATATTTCCACTTTACTAATCACATAATGATATCCAGTAGTAGCAACCAGTGGCGTAACTAGGAATGGCGGGGCCCCGAGGCAAACTTTTGACATGCCCCCCCCCCCCCCCCACATCCCAACTGACGCCGAAGACCTCGACCGACCCCCTCCTCCGCACTCTATTATGTCCCTTAGTAAGCTCTGCACACAGTATTATGCTCCATAGTGGCCCCTGCACACAGTATTATCCCCCATAGTGGCCCCTGCACACAGTATTATCCCCCATAGTGGCCCCTGCACACAGTATTATGTCCCATAGTGGCCCCTGCACACAGTATTATGCACCATAGTGGCCCCTGCACACAGTATTATGTCCCATAGTGGCCCCTGCACACAGTATTATGTCCCATAGTGGCCCCTGCACACAGTATTATGTCCCATAGTGGCCCCTGCACACAGTATTATGTCCCATAGTGGCCCCTGCACACAGTATTATGTCCCATAGTGGCCCCTGCACACAGTATTATGTCCCATAGTGGCCCCTGCACACAGTATTATGTCCCATAGTGGCCCCTGCACACAGTATTATGTCCCATAGTGGCCCCTGCACACAGTATTATCCCCATAGTGGCCCCTGCACACAGTATTATCCCCCATAGTGGCGCCTGCACACAGTATTATGCTCCATAGTGGCCCCTGCACACAGTATTATCCCCCATAGTGGCCCCTGCACACAGTATTATCCCCCATAGTGGAGGAAGACGAGGGGGATGAAGTGGCATTTCATGTCACTGTCCCACACAAGGCTTGAGGGTGCACTTTAGCACCATTGCTTCAGCACGGATGGTGTGAAGGGGAGTGAAAAAGGGAGGAAATAGAGAGTGACCCTTACAGTTGGGGGTAGCAAAGTCATGCCAAGTAACACACTGGCACACATGGCTGATTTCATGTTGGGTTGCATTTCAAGAGACAAAGGCATAGTTCACATCATGGAGAGCAAACAATACTGGATTGAATAAAAAAAATTGGATTGAGCTGATATAGCGTGACTGAATTTCTGGGTCTCCCACCTAGGTTTTGGGGTACACACCCTGAATATCTGGATTGAGCGCACATAGCCTGAACTAATTGCTCTGTATCCTTGTTTTGGGGTTACACAGCCTGAAAAGCTGCTTAGCACGTATGTAGCAAGAAGTAACTGCTGTGGATTGCTGCTATGTTTCAGCCCCCCCCATAATTCAAGGCTTTTTCCAGCTATATGAACTTGTAATTGCTGTGGATTGCTGCTATGATTCAGGCCCCCTCCCCCCCAAAAAAAAATAAATTCAGGGCTTTTTTCATCTCTATATGAATTAGTCACTGCTATGGATTCCGGCTATTCTGTGTGCGGACAACTAAAAATGAAAGCTGTTTCTCCGCTATATATGAAGTTGTATCTGTTGTGTATCCCTGTTTTCCACCGTCCAGGGAAAGCTGGACTGATGTCCCTACAGTGTATAGCTCTGAGAAGAGCTGTTGGCTTTCTTCATTACTTCTTCCCTGCCTATCTGAAGCTAATTGCTATCTAGCCCTCATCAGATATGTTTCTCTCCATATATTTGACGGCAAAGATGTCGAATAGGGCGGCGGCCGTTCTTATGAATGGGAGGGCACATGTTTTCGGCAGACAATGGGTGTTTTCTATTTTTTTCACTGCCTCCATTGTCGTAGTTTCTGTCCCACCTCCCCTGCACAGTTATCGGTGCAAAAAACACGCCAGGGAAAGTGGGAGGGGATACAAATTTTTACTGCGTATGCGGCCTGGTATTCGATTGTTAAAGAATACATCGAACGCCATGATATTCGATCGAAGAATTATTCGATCGAACGGCGTTTGCTCATCTCTAATCTTCAGGAAAAGTTTCGAAGCTTACCAACAGTGACTATTTGCATGAAAGAACTCATAACGTTCATAGATAACTGATTACAGCATAAACAGATTCAACAGTCGCTTAAAACATTTGAATAATCGATCCGCCATTGCAAACTCACCTTGATTCAGCATCGCAGGAAATGACAGAAGTTGGTGTACGGTTCTTTTGCAAAGTTCTAAAGAGTTTTCAAACGATGAAGCCAAATTTGCAAATTTTGTAGAATTCCGTAATCGAAACATGCAATGGCGATCACTCAAAAGCTTACGACAGTTCTGTTAACTTGTGTAACTGCAGTTTCCGGCTACAATATTGTGTTCCATGCAGACACATGCTTTTAATGAGAAAAACCGAATCAATCCCTTTGTATGATAGGAACTGCTTCCACAAAAAATACTGGGAAAATTTGCAAATTGAGCCTAGTTTTGAAAACACAGAATTTGATTTATATTGTGCTGTGGAAGAACAAGAGACTATTGACGAAGAACCACTCAGTAGTACTGCTAAGTACAATCTGGCGTTACAATCCCTATCTCAGTTGGCGGATATTTTATCTAATCATGGAACTTCAACCTTTCTAAACTACTTGGAAGAAATCAAGGTTATCCAAAACAATGCCAGATGAGGTTCTTCGTTATTACAACCCAGCTTGTCATAGAACCAGTCTGTACATCAAGATGTTGCAGGTGCTGAGACTTCAAATGTTCCGGATATAGTTGATGGAAATACGCCACCTTCTACAAGCTGCAAATCTTCATCTGCGCGTCCGCAGGTAGTTGTGCCTTTTCAGGCTATAGGCAAAGATATGCATTTCACATCTAAAATTAGAGTAAAAGGTCGTCCTAAGAAAAAGACCAAACAATTAACATTCAACAAGAAGGAAATTGACCATACACCTAAAAATTCTTCAAACAAACGCCCCTAGGAAGGTAACAAAGTGCAGAAGGTATCCACAAAGAGGAGAAAAAGGGAAACAACCAAAACACAAAAAAAATTGCAAGAAAATGGAGAAATGTCTGATTTGCCACTTTGATTTGGGGAAAAAGTCTAAAAAATTGACAACTTGTTTTTCTTGTTGTTCCACACTACATGAAGATTGTTATAGAGTGGATGGATGTCCGCAGTGCGAGGAAGATTAGCCATTGTAACATAAATGTCCTAATAAAGTGAAAATTTACTGGGATAAATATGATACATCTGCAGTTCATTTAAGTTTATAGGCACGGTACACGGATGGTACCTAAAAATAGCCAGGAGTTCATAGGTACGGTACCTAGAAATAGCCACATCCAGATTTTAATTCAAATTATTATTATTATTTTTTTTATTTTTTTTTTTTTTGCACACACACACACACACACACACACACAGTCACATGACCTTACTTCTGTGATGTCATAAAACTAGGATCTGCTTACCTATTATGTGAGGTTCTGTTCACATTTGCATATGATGATGTCATAATGCACATATTTGCATATGATGATGTCATAATGCACATATTTGCATATGATGATGTCATAACGGAACCCTGAGGGTATATAAACCCTGAGCGCTGTGACATCACAGCCATTTCTTGAGTTGATGCTTTTGCTGACACTTCACTTTGGTTCTGGAAGAGCGAACTAGTTTGTACTACATATCTAGTGATTACTTCCATTCATTCTTACTGATCTTTGATCAGGGCCCAGTAATATCGGAGCCACCTGAGAACTTAGTTCTCTAATATTTCATCAGATCCGCCTTGGTAACTAAGCCATGAGCGCCCGAGAGCTGCGTCAGCTGATAGCTGACAATGATACATGGCTGCGCCGACCGGAGAATCAAGGTAAGTGAATTGTTCAGGAAGAGAGAGACAATATTCCCCCCACCCTAGAGGAGATTTCCTGGGAGGAGTTATCCCTGGGGTCTGCTGAGCAATGTTTCAGGGTAAACAGCACATTTTCCATTCCTAGTCGTTTGGGGTGGGTTTTACTTTCCTCCGAATTCCACCCCTGCCCATGATAGAAAACAGAAGTTCTTTATTCAGGCAATTTGACAAACTGGGCCCCATAATCACAAAACAATAACCCGTCTAAAACATAACTGTTATTCCCAATAACTCAATAAAAGAAATCCCAACAAACCCCCCACTCTAAGGGTATGTTCACACGGAGGAAAAGGTCACGGAACATTCCGCAACAGGAAAAGACAAAAGGATATATCCAGCACTCGGAATCCGGCCTAATAAAAATAAACTTAACTTTTATTAAGAATTGGTCATTCTTCCATTAAAATTTTTTGATCATACGAGGGGTAAGCTAATGTCCCTTGTATGATCATAATTTTTTAATGGAAGAATGACCATTTCCTAATAAAAGTTAAGTTTTATCTTTATTAGGCCGGATTCCGAGTGCTGGATATATCCTTTTGCCTTTTCCTGTTGCTGCATTTTGGCTTAGCCGAGAGAGCCATTATCCGTGCACCGATCTTTTGGAATCCTGCTACAACGCTGACGGCTCTGACACGTGAGTAGTGCACTTCTAAATTATTATCATTTTTTCTGTATTAAGAGCTGTGACCTTCATATCTTTTTCACGGAACATTCCATTTGAACATTCCGCGACGAAATGCCGATGCAGCATCAGCTTTCTGTCGCGGCAACCCACTCCTGTGTAGGCCCGAATAAATGGTCAAACCATGGAATTCACGGCTGATTCTGCTCAGATAGGGCATGTCGCTTCTTTTTTCCGCTACTAGCTAGCGTTCGGTCCAGTTTCTTCATATCTCCCATCACTACCTTGTTCAGAAAAGAAACTGCCACCCCCCAGACCCTTAAAGAGGACCTTTCACTGATTTGGGCGTAGGCAGTTCTATATACTGCTGGAACGCTGACAATGATCTGAATTCAGTGCACTGTCGGCTTTCCCAATCTGTGCCCCGGGTAAAGAACTATCGGCCCTGGTACCATAGCTCTTTACAGTCAGAAGGGCGTTCCTGACAGTCACTCAGGTACATCCTTCTCCACAGCAGTGCCTATTGCGCTGTACTGGGTGAGCTGGGAGGAACGCCCCCTCCCACCAGATAATATTTGTCTATGGACAAGCACTGTCAGCTTTCCAGCAGTATATAGAACTGCCTGTGCCCAAATCGGTGAAACGTCCTCTTTAAAAGGGGCATCCTGAAGGGGGGCAGTTCCTCTGTATACAGAGTAACTGTTCAAGCATACATCAATATGATCAGCAAAGTGAGTTTTTGCTGAATAGATTTCTGGCGAGAGGTTACCCTCTTTGAACGGGCACCGGAACAAACAAGGCTAACCCCGAGAGAAACTGTCGCTATTATTATACCCTGGGGTCTTTTCAGACCCCGGAGTATAATAATCAGAGACTCAGGGGAGGTGAAGAAGCATAATAAATAGTGTAACTCACCTCTCCGGGATCCATTGTTACTCCTAGCACAGGCTTCAGGAATTTATGGCAATGTCCCAAACGTGACGTCCCCACGTGACATCTGGGACATTACTGCTCAGATCTGTTTTCAGGGCATCCTGTCTTGGGCTGGTTAAGAGAAAAAATAAGGAAAAAAATAAACTGGTAAAATTGCCGCCCCTTTGAAAGTGCTGCCTGAGGCGGCTGCGTGACCTCGCCTCAGAGGCGCGGCCCTGGTTGGGGGAAAGCTAGCGCTCACCTGTGTGGAGAGGGAACTTATGGGCTTTAATCCTTGGTGGCCAGCGCACATACAAGTCTATGACAGGGAGAGGCTGTTGCTTGTGTTTCCAGTTAATTTAGGGAACTAACAGCCCATTGGGGTTAGTGTTTACTGGGGAGAGTGCCTTCTATGCCTCCCTGTTGTTCTTAATAGCATATGCTATGGACATGCATTAATCCCCACAATTATCAGGTTGGGCAATTATATCTCCCAAAGATCTTTGTTTGGCATTAGATTAGGCTTAGAGCAGCGGGACCGTTAGGGCTAGTTCACACGGGGGGCAATGAGGCAGATTTTGACAGCAGATTTCGCCTCAAAACCTGCCTCCATACAATGGTGGTCTATGGAGACTGCTAGCTTTCATTTTTCTGCTAGCAGTTTTTTGCTGCTAGCGGAAAAAAGAAGTGGCATGACCTTTCTTCAGGCAGATTCCACCTGAGGAAAGCAATAGAAGTGAATGGGGGGCGAAAAACGTCTAGCATTTTTTTTTCAAAAAGAAATCCAGACCGAAAACGTCTAGCGTTTTTTTTTTTTTTACATTCTAATTACTTTATGGGAGGGGAAAACCGCCTGTCATATTCTGAAAAAACTGCTCCAAAAAACGCCTCAAGGTAAAAAAAAAACGCTTCCTAATTAGGAAGCGTTATTTTTCGGGACCAAAATAAGCCAGGCGGTTTTTACGTGTGAACTAGCCCTTAGCATTGGGGATTTAACATTGCTGGGAGTTCTTTTATTTATTTATTGGGAATAAAAAAAAAAAAAATTCAGACGACTTATTGTTTTGTGATTATGGGGCCCAGTTTGTCCAATATTAGTTGATGGCGTCCCTTCATCCAGTGAATGATATATATCTTTATTCAGGTTACTGTTAAACTTAACTATACTGGGGTCTCTTCTCCTCAAAACCCTTAGCAATAACAGGATCCATTCCTATGGGCTAAATGTGTTACTTTTATATATTTACAGGTCAGGCAGCAATTGTCCATAGACTGAGGTCATCCCAAGGACACCGTGGAGAACCTTCTACTGGACATCAAAGAAGCAGGAATCCTATCACTGCGAGGACAGGGAGACGCGACAGAGCCCCTCCACAGCACAGAGGACTAGAAGAGAGCAGGGAAAGAAGCCGCTCTCCATTAAGACCCGCCCCTGCAGAGCCCTCCAGAATAATAGGAGAGAGTAGCAGTGATAACAGTCGTCCAGCAAGTGGACCCACAGCTGACACCACTGAATTTCAACGGCCAAATCCGGTTCCTGCAGAGCCCTTCAGAATAATAGGAGAGAGTAGCAGTGATAGCAGCCGACCAGCAAGTGGATCCACAGCTGACACCACTGAATTTCAACGGCCAAATCCGGTTCCACCGCCTGAGGATCCAATTCCAAGCAGATCTCCTGTATACTCCTACCCTGCAACCCGTGCATTCAGTAGATTCATTCAGCTGCTGGACATGGGTGGGATGACCCCAACGTCACCGGCAATGCCACAGGGGCAACCACTTGAACCACATGCACAATATCTACTTTGGCACGAGAGACGGCAGGAGAGACGGCAGCGTCCGCCCAGCAGGAGAACTCTGCAAATTCAGAACTTACCCACTAGAGAGGTAATACCTCAGGAGGAGGCCCAGTCATGTGTAATCTGCATGACTGAATATGAGATTGGAGAGCAAGTCACAGAGCTTCCCTGTACTCATAACTTTCATCAGGGTTGCATCTCGACCTGGCTCCGCTCTCACTCTCAGTGCCCCCTGTGCCGTACCCACTGCTTCCAATGAAGCGCCATGAAGGGCTATGAACAGAGACATCCCAAAATAATGGAAGGTAAGCCATCTATATTTCATCTTTTCCCTCCGCCCTATCAGATGTATGTGACATGTAACATAGAAATAATAACATTTTATCTTTTGCTATCCAGAAAGAATATCCAAGCCTGGAAAAAGAACAGCCTGAACTACAATCCGTTACAGGACACGGCAGCTCCAGACCCGGATGGTGCCATATACTTTATTCCATGGCAAATTCTTCCTAAAAAAAAAAAAAAAATTAAAAAAAAAAAAAAAAAAAAAGATTGTGTAAATTGTTTTTACTTTTTTTTACTGTATATAATAATATTTTGTGATCTAGCAGCGTATCATGATAAGTAAGACAGAGGTATCAGTTACACCAAATACACGACCGCACCAACAGATATACATGGGCCTAAGTGCACAAGGAGGCTCAAGGCCCCTCTGTTATTCTCCAACTCTCTCAAAACACCTGGGAGGGGCCCTCAGAAAGGTTGACTGCCTGGACTCCCAGGGTGGACAAGTGTCCTCAGCCCAGCAGAATAACATAACATGAGCACTCTATGTGCCAGTCATATCAGAAAAGCAATGTGACTGACACATTTAGCATTAATGTCACAAAAATGGGGAGTGATCTGCAAAAAGGGGGTGTTCTCCCAAAAGGGTTTGGGCCGCCGGACAATTTTTACAAAACGCTTTGTGCACCAGGTCTCCCAGAGGCCAATATGTCAAATTTAGCAAGTGTTTGTATATGTAGACACAAGTATAATAAATGGCACATGGTAGGTGGGGCCCTGTTTCAGATTTTGAAACTGGTCCCAAAAACTGCCTGTATGATGGTGAAGAGGGGACTAGAACACATTCACATTCAGACACTACAGACTTACACAATTCTGGACACCTAAAAATTAGAGATGCGCAAACAGTGTTCTATGGAACACATGTTCGATCGGATATCAAGCTGTTCGAGATGTTCAATTCCATAAGGACACCACGTGGCAAACTCCCAAAAAATTTGATTCCCCTCCCACCTTCCCTGGCGCTTTTTTTGCACCAATAACAGCGCAGGGGAGGTGGGACAGGAACTACGACAACGGGGGCATTGAAAAAAATCAGAAAAAGTCATTGGCTGCCGAAATCAGGTGACCTCCATTTTAGACGAATAGTGGATTTCAAATCCGGGTCATATGAGACTGTGAACTTTGTGACTATGAGACAGGGATAGCTGTACTGGCAGGGATAGCTAGGGATAACCTTTATTTATGTAGGAATGTTATTAAAAATAACTTTTTGGGGCTCTATCGGGTGTGTAATTGTGTTTTTTGTGAGATAAACTTTTTCCCATTGGATTGCATTGAGCAGCGTTGATTGGCCGAATGAGATACAGAAGACGTGCAGAGAATCAGCAGTGTTGAGCCAGTTCTGCTCAACTACACCGTGTGCCGGTCAGCACTGCTGTGCGAGCTCGGCACACACTCAGCTCTGCATCACCGCTGGCATTGGCCAGTATACAGAATCAGTATACAGAATCAGCAAAGCTGAGTGTGTGCTGAGCTCGCACAGCAGAGCCGACCAGCACACCGTGTAGTTGAGCAGAACTGGCTCAATACAGCAGAGGTGAGTGTGTGCACTCGCTCGGCTGCATCACCGCATACCCATAGGAAAGCAATGGCCAGTCTCCAGCCAATCAGCGCTGGCTCTGCCGGAGGAGCCGGAGTCTAAGGGCGGACCTGAATGGAGACTGGTGTGGAGCGATCTTAGACTCCGCCTCCTCCGGCAGAGCCAGCGCTGATTGGCCGAAGGCTGGCCAATCAACGCTGGCCAATGCATTCCTATGGGTATGCGGTGATGCAGCAGAGCTGAGCGAGTACACACATTCACCTCTGCTGTGCAGAGACTCAGCAGTGTTGAGCCAGTTCTGCTCAACTACACCGTGTGCCGGTCAGCACTGCTGTGCGAGCTCGGCACACACTCAGCTCTGCATCCCCGCTGGCATTGGCTACCGTTAATTGGCCAGTATACAGAATCAGTATACAGAATCAGCAGAGCTGGGTGTGTGCCGAGCTCGCACAGCAGAGCCGACCGGCACACAGTGTAGTTGAGCAGAACTGGCTCAACACAGCAGAGGTGAGTGTGTGCACTCGCTCAGCTCGACTGCATCACTGCATACCCATAGGAATGCATTGGCCAGTCTCCAGCCAATCAGCGCTGGCTCTGCCGGAGGAGGCAGAGTCTAAGGTCGGACCTGAATGGAGACTGGTGTGGAGCGATCTTAGACTCCGCCTCCTCCGTCAGAGCCAGCGCTGATTGGCCGAATTCTGAAGACTGGCCAATCAACGCTGGCCAATGCATTCCTATGGGAAAAAGTTAGCTTGCGAAAATTGCAAGCTGACAGGGATTTCCATGTAATAAAGTGACTTATATGCCCCCAGACATGCTTCCCCTGCCGTCCCAGTGTCATTCCAGGGTGTTGGTATCATTTCCTGTGGTGTCATAGTGGACTTGGTGACCCTCCTGAGATGGATTTGGGTTTCCCCCTTAACGAGTATATGTTCCCCATAGATTATAATGGGGTTCGAAACCCGTTCGAACAGTCGAACAGTGAGCGGCTGTTCGAATCGGATTTCAAACTTCGAACATTTGGGTGTTCGCTCATCTCTACTAAAAATCTGTTACAATCGTTCACCCCCTTCTGCTGCTCATACAGATGCTCCAGCATGTTTAAGGGGGAGTTTCATTAAATTGGAAGATGGCAGATAAGCCAGTCCAAGAGCAGACCATTTGACACTGCAAATCGAGAAGTGTGTTGTTTGCAACGTAAGAACGGCTGGAATGCACAGAGATATTTCAGACCATGAGGAGCAGCTCTTTTAAGCCACTATACAGGTCAATAAAATGCCGAACCACCTGCTTAACCACTTCCGGACCGCCCATACACTACATATGTCCGGGAAGTGGTTGTCTAGTTCTGCCAGGACGTACCTGTACGTCCACCAGAACACAGCAGCTGCACGGACATCGTGTAGCTGCTTTCAATAGGAGCCGGCTGTAACTTCAGCCGGAGCTCCTAGAGAGAAGACAGGGCAGATTTATTACCTCCCCTGCCTTCTCCATCGCTGTGTATACAGCGCTCAATGAGCGCTGTATACACAGCTATGGACGCAGCCATAAATCAGCTGCCCTCTGACCAGGCAGACACGTGATCCGCTGGGAGCAGTGTCCTGCCAGAGCTGCTGGGTCCTACAGGACTCAGATCAGCTCTGCATACTGTTTATACAGTGTGCAGGAGTCTGTATTCCTCCTGTAACTGAGGTTAAATGTAGCAGCCCCAGTTATAGGAGAAATCAGCCTCACTAACAAAAAAAAAAGTGATCAGATGTCCCCAAAGGTCTCTTAGCACCTTATGGGGACACAATCTGAAAAAATAAAATAAAATAAAAATATAATAAAAAAGTTTTAAAAAATGTAAATAAAATAATAATAAAAAATAAATAAATAATACGCTAATAAAACGCCATTATTAAAGGTTATAGCCCCGCCCCCGACGGTACCATACAAAATAAAAATTACCGTAACGGAGAGGAAAAACTATTTTGTAAAGTTTTTCAGTGGCACTTTGTGTTATTAAATTAAAAAAAATATATAAATTGAAAACCAGACACAATTTCCCTCCTATTTTGTTTATATTTTCCTGGATATAAAAAAAATTAAAACACATTTGAAAATAAAGATAACATAAAAATAAAGCCCTATGTGTCCCCGAAAAAAGACGCAAAAATTAGTTGACTGAGACATACGAGAAAATTTTTACAGACCTCAAAACCGCACATACAAAATAAACCTAAAATGTGTCTGGTCCTGGACCACAAATTGGCCCGGTACTGAAGTGGTTAAGGACATACACCATACAAGACATACATATTTGTTTTATTGCAGCATAGCAACAATATTGGCGCCATTATCACTGGCAAAACTGTCCAGTTGGAGTTGGCGGAGAGCCATCCAGTAGGATACTTGCTGCAGGATACAGTCAAGCAGCTCCTCTGTGCGGCTCCTCTGACCCAGGTTTATTACTTACAGAACTGTATGGCAGAACGAAACGGTCCAGAGAGAAGGATGGGCCCTGCATAGTGTGGGAACTGGGCCTGAACAATCAGGGTAGAACTATCACTTGGCCTTGCTGCGTTTTTCCATTGTGGCCGCTGAGAACATATGGTTCTTGTCCATAATTACTGCTCCACATGTCCAGTGAGGTTGAACGCATGCCATCAGATACAAGCACAGTCAGTTGTAGAAAAGTGGAAGATACATGAAATAGTCTACAAAGCCCTATACAAAGGACTCTTGTACACAGCAGCTATCCAGCACAGGTCGTCCTCAGGGTCAGGGGTTAGCAGATTTGGCCAGGCCTGACCTTTGGATACAACTTCTTTATAAACACCTTAGCCGGGACTACTGGAGAAGACTTTACAGCTGAACAATGCAGTGGAGGTGCAGGGTAGTAGTCTGAGGGGCTCATCTCCTGAGGGGAGACATGAGGAGGTGATGTTCTCCTGTTTTAGGACAGGCCCCAACTCACTAGTGCAGGAGCCGCACACTCTCCTAGGAGGGGGGAGGGCTAATCTAGCAGATTCTAGAACCCTCAGAGTCATCAGCAGATGCCATTGGCTGGCAGGATCATGTGACGGACTTATGGCACGTCCCATTACAAGCAAGTAATAAACCAATATTTATGCGGACAGAGCAATATGTCATTTTGAGCATTAGGTGGCAGCAAGACAATAAACCTAATGTGAGCTAATGTAGTCTAATGTAATGCCAATAGGAATGCTATGCTGGGACTATGGATGAAAATCCTACATATATATATATATATATATATATATATATATATACACACACAACAGCATGAAATTAAAAGTTCTCTAAAAGAAACAATAACTTACACGGCTCACCCTAAATACTGTACAAGCAATAATACTAAGTCGTACCATCTCCAGAATAATCCAGAGTCATGTAGGTAATAAGGAAAGACCTAGCAGCTGTCAGTGAGTACATTACACTGTTATAGGACCCCACTGAGAAATATCCCATCACATAGTATATGCCATAGTAATGGGGCCGGCTGCATTATATGATGTAACATAATGGGGATCCATATACTTATCTGGATACAGACTGTAAATGCTCTTAAGACACCGGCTACATGAAGACTAAGAAATAGAATAATCCGGTGCAGTATTTGTCTGATATCCATTGTCTAAGTGTGTTGGGCCCTAATACAGAGATCATAAATAGATCGGTAGACGCCAAATAAAGGAATAATAACACAAGCTCTTAATTTTTCCGGATACAAACCCCTTCCTCTTGAAGGGCAGGTCCTTGGAGCTACAAAAATCTGTTCCACCACACCAAATTACCCCCAGCCACAAGCACTGGCTCAGGGGCCCCAAACACCCAGAATGGCAGTTTTCCATATATAATAAGCCACTCCCCGGGACACCCCCAGCAAGAGCCCAAAGACCAGCCAGACCAAGAGAAATAATCCTAGGGGAAACTAACCACCATGTTTACAATTTCAACCAGCTCCAAGAACCCCTTACCAATTAAAAATAACCTGTATACAGTATAGCTAGTATATACAGTATGACCTGTATACAGTATAGCCAGTATATACAGTATGACCTGTATACAGTATAGCCAATATATACAGTATGACCTGTATACAGTATAGCCAGTATATACAGTATGACCTGTATACAGTATAGCCAGTATATACAGTATGACCTGTATACAGTATAGCCAGTATATACAGGATGACCTGTATACAGTATAGCCAGTATATACAGTATGACCTGTATACAGTATAGCCAGTATATACAGTATGACCTGTATACAGCCCTGAGAAATTACATAGAAATTATTAACTTTAACTTATCCCCAGCATGGTCAGTATTATCAGAGCTGGAGGCCTATACAGAGAGTATCAGTGCGGCCGCCATTACCCTCACCACACTGTACCAGGCTGTCCCTCTCTCACCACAGGACCTCCATTACATGTGTCCTCTCAGCTCCACCATAGAGACACCCTCAGTCCCCAGGAACAGTCTGTATTATATAGTAGTATTTATGAGATATCAACTATGTCTGCTGTGTGAGGTAAATACATAAGGGCACTCTGTGCCTGTATATACCCTGAGGTAATATTGTAGTATATATGATATGTCAGCCATGTGTGAAGTAAATACATGAGGGGACTCAGCCATGTCTGCAGTGTCTATGGCAAATACATGAGAGGACTCTGTAGCTGTATATATCCTGAGGTAATATTGTAGTATATATGATATATCAGCCATGTGTGAGGTAAATACATGTGGGGACACTGTGCCTGTATATATCCTGAGGTAATATTGTAGTATATACGATATATCAGCAGTGTGTGAAGTAAATACATGAGGGGACTCAGCCATGTCTGCAGGGTCTATGTCAAATACATGAGGGGACACTGTGCCTGTATATACCCTGAGGTAATATTGCAGTATATATGATATATCAGCCATGTGTGAGGTAAATACATGAGAGGACTCTGTGACTGTATCCTGAGGTAATATTGTAGTATATATGATATATTAGCCATGTCTCCAGTGTGTGGTAAATACATGAGGGGACACTGTGCCTGTATATACCCTGAGGTAATATTGCAGTATGACGAAGGCTAGCGTCGAAACGCGCGTCGGGTTGCCGGGTTGGCGCCTTCCCCACTTGTCTCTCCTACACTCTCATACAGCATGGGTGAGTAACTTTGGATGTGCAGCTTTTTTCAGTGCATATATTGCCAATACAAACTATGTGAGTCTATCCATTTAATCTCCCTGGTGTGTTATAGCAATTTAATATATGGGATACAATTCTTAGGTGTGTATATAGCCACATTACTATATGGCTGGTTTCTGAAATTCCAGTGATGTGAGTGTATACAATAGTAGCACTTTCTTTGCCTTTATAATAATCCCTATATGTCCCTATTCACACCATACTCTTGCCATCACAGTTTTTGCACGTTGGGTCCAATTCTTGGAGATTTAAATTACCACCTGGTTCACATATAGATCTACATTGCCACCTTGTGGCGCTTTGTATGTAGTACATTCCCATTACATTGTGTTTTGGTGAGTTACATGTGGGTTTATTTTGTATACTCTGTTTTTCCATTTGTAAAATAGTTTTTGTACATTTAATATACTCCAATCCTGGCCCATCGGGATAGTGTGTTTTTGTACTTTTTGAGTGGTTTTGCTTATCTCAAAAGCTGGTTTCCACTTTTTTTGTGCATTCACGTTTTCCAAGTACTAGTCTTTTTGTTTTTATTGTTTGTGTGTTAAAGGGGCTCTGTCAGCAAAATCATGCTGCTAGAGCCCCACATATGCGTGCATAGCCTTTAAAAAGGCTATTCAGGCACTGTAAATGTTATATTAAACTACCCCCCTGTTTTAAAATAATAACCTAAAAAAGAATGTGCTCTACTTACCGAACGTGCACCCTGGGCGGGCATTCAGGGTGTGTCTTCATCTTCATCCCCGCCTCTTCTTCCTCCGATGTCCTCCGGTCCCGTCTTCCACCAGCGCTCGCGAACGGGCAGTGATAGCCGGGGCGCATGCGCAGTAGCCGTACTAGAAGCCGCATGCTACTGCCCATGCGCCCAGGCCGTTTTTTCATATCAGTGTCCGCGAGCGAGACACTGGTCTATGCAGACCAGTCTAGGCTGGTCTATGCAGCCTGCAAAAGAAAGGCAGATTTTTTGCAATGCATTAGCATTGTAATGCATTGCATTAGTGATCAGACCCCTTGGGGTTCAACACCCCTAAGGAGGTCTAATAAATGCAAAAAACAAACAAAAAAAAAAAACACATATAAAAGTAGTTCAAAACTGTGAAACCCATACATGTTAGGTATCCCAGTGTCCGAAATCGCCCGCTCTACAAATCTATGAAAATATTTTTCCTGTTCGGTAAACGCCGTAGCGGGAAAAATAGCCAAAAGTGCCAAACCGCCGTTTTTTTACTGTTTTGATTCGGATAAAAATTTGAATAAAAAGTGATCAAAGCAAGAACATTTCCCGAAAATGGTAGAACTAAAAAGTAGACCTGGCCCCGCAAAAAAGACGCCCTATGCATCCCCGTACACTTATGTATAAAAAAGTTACGGCCGTCGGAATATGGCGACTTTTAGAAAAAAAAATTTTTTAACACAGTTTTGGATTTTTTTTAAGGGGTCAAAATGTAAATAAAACCATAAAAATTTGGTATCCCTGGAACCGTACCGAAACACAGAATATAGGGGACATGTCATTTTGGCTGCACAGTGAACGCCGTAAAACCGAAGCCCGTAAGAAAGTCGCAGAAATGCATTTTTTCTTCAAATTAACCCCATTCTGAATTTTTTTTCCTGCTTCCCAGTACATTATATAGAATAATTAATGGTGGCATCATGAAGAAAAATTTGTCCCTCAAAAATTAAGACCTCATATGGCTCTGGGAGCAGAGAAATAAAAATGTTATGGGGTTTAGAAGGAGGGGAGTCAAAAACGAAAAACGAAAATCAAAAAATGCCATCGGCAGGAAGGGGTTAAAAAACATATTTAATGTCAATATTACGAATTATAATGCACAACAATAGCTATAGTTTAGGATTATATTTAAGCTAAAGTATTAAGAAAACACATTAGTAAATAACTATATTACATTCTGTTATACATGTTTGAAGAAGAAGTGGCAAAGAAAAAAAAAAAAACTTGTTAGTATATCGCAAACCACCTGTTACATAGTGGCTTGGAAGCACTTGTATCCGTCCCACTCCTAAGCAATCATATCATTTAGAGTTACATAATAAGGCAAGGCCAGTGACAGTAACAAAGTAAAACACTGGCCTAAAAATTGGAGCCCCAGACACACAAGGTCCTCTCTTCTACTCGTACTAGATCACTCAGCTAGTTAGACATGTATGTACAGTATTGTACTTATGCTGGGACTATGCATGAAAATCCCTATATATATATATATACTGTATATAATATATATATATATATATATATATATATATATATATATATATATATATCAGCATGAAATTAAAGGTGCTCTAAAAGAAACAATAACTTACATGGCTCACCCTAAATACTGTACAAGCAATAATACTAAGTCATACCAGCTCCAGAATAATCCAGAGTTATGTAGGTAATAAGGAAAGCCCTAGCAGCTGTCAGTGAGTACATTACACTGTTATAGGACCCCACTGAGAGATATCCCATCACATAGTATATGCCATAGTAATGGGGCCGGCTGCATTATATGATGTAACATAATGGTGATCCATATACTTATCTGGATACAGACTGTACATGCTCTTAAGACACCGGCTACATGCAGACTAAGAAATAGAATAATCCGGTGCAGTATTTGTCTGATATCCATTGTCTAAGTGTGTTGGGCCCTAATACAGAGGTCATCAATAGATCAGTAGACGCCAAATAAAGTAATAATAACACAAGCTCTTAATTTTTCCGGATACAAACCCCTTCCTCTTGAAGGGCAGGTCCTTGGAGCTACAAAAATCTGTTCCACCACACCAAATTACCCCCAGCCACAAGCACTGGCTCAGGGGCCCCAAACACCCAGAATGGCAGTTTTCCATATATAATAAGCCACTCCCCGGGACACCCCCAGCAAGAGCCCAAAGACCAGGCAGACCAAGAGAAATAATCCTAGGGGAAACTAACCACCATGTTTCCCCACTGTTTACAATTTCAACCAGCTCCAAGAACCCCTTACCAATTAAAAATAACCTGTATACAGTATAGCTAGTATATACAGTATGACCTGTATACAGTATAGCTAGTATATACAGTATGACCTGTATACAGTATAGCCAGTATATACAGTATGACCTGTATACAGTATAGCCAGTATATACAGTATGACCTGTATACAGTATAGCTAGTATATACAGTATGACCTGTATACAGTATAGCTAGTATATACAGTATGACCTGTATACAGTATAGCCAGTATATACAGTATGACCTGTATACAGTATAGCCAGTATATACAGTATGACCTGTATACAGTATAGCCAGTATATACAGTATGACCTGTATACAGACCTGAGAAATTACATAGAAATGATTAACTTTAACTTATTCCCAGCATGGTCAGTATTATCAGAGCTGGAGGTGTATACAGGGAGTATCAGTGCGGCCGCCATTACCCTCACCACACTGTACCAGGCTGTCCCTCTCTCACCACAGGACCTCCATTACATGTGTCCTCTCAGCTCCACCATAGAGTCACCCTCAGTCCCCAGGAACAGTCTGTATTATATAGTAGTATTTATGAGATATCAACTATGTCTGCTGTGTGAGGTAAATACATGAGGGCACTCTGTGACTGTATATATCCTGAGGTAATACTGCAGTATATATGATATATCAGCCAGTTGTGTGAGGTAAATACATGAGGGGATTCTGTGACTGTATATACCCTGAGGTAATATTGTAGTATATATGATATATCAGCAGTGTGTGAAGTAAATACATTATTATACATTAGTATAAGTAAATACATTATGTATTTACTTCACACACTGCTGATATATGATATATACTACAATATTACCTCAGGATATATACAGTCACAAAGTCCCCACATGTATTTACCTCACACATGGCTGATATATCATATATACTACAATATTACCTCAGGATATATACAGCTACAGAGTCCTCTCATGTATTTGCCATAGACACTGCAGACATGGCTGAGTCCCCTCATGTATTTACTTCACACACTGCTGACAGTTTATCAGTCTTTTATCTCAAACCGTCGATAAACTCTTGTCACAGCTGTCTCATTCACATGGGTTTATGAACAGAGATTGTTGTTAGAGATGAGCGAACGCTGTTCGTTCGAATAGGTATTCGATCGAATATCATGGCGTTCGATGTATTCTTTCACAATCGAATACCAGGCCGCATATGCAGTAAAAATTTGTATCCCCTCCCACCTTCCCTGACACGTTTTTTGCACCAATAACTGTGCAGGGGAGGTGGGACAGGAACTACGACAACGGAGGCAGTGAAAAAAATAGAAAACACCCATTGTCTGCCGAAAACATGTGACCTCCCATTCATAAGAACGGCCGCCGCCCTATTCATGTCATTTCAGTTTTAGAGTGATAGAGAGAGTGTGGTGTCAGACTGTCAGTGCAATACAGGGCTTTGGTTAGGCAGCAATTGACAATAATAACAGCTCTTTTCAGAGCTCAATAATAGCTAGCTAGAAAATCATGCAACGTGGGCGAGGACGTGGACGTGCATACCCAGCTGGGTGTGTAATCCACAGTCCAGGTACTGGAGAGGGGCTGCCAGCAGTGTCCTTCGTCATTATGAGCAGGGGACGTGGGCTAGGATGTGAATACCCAGCTGTATATCCACTCCACAGTCCAGGTACTGGAGAGGGGCTGCCAGCAGCAGCAGGAGACATGGGTGCGGACGTGCATACCCAGCTGGGTGTCTAGTCCACAGTCCAGGTACTGGAGAGTACAACACTGCTGCTGCATGGCTCTAGTCACCCCAAGGGCATAAAACACTGCTTTATAAAGGCTCTACTCACCCAAAGGGCCAACAAATCTCTGCTGGTGCAAGGCTGAACTAAGTTAAAGGGCCTAAAACTCTGCAGGTAGAGGCTGAAGTCACCTAAAGGGCCTCAATCTCTGCTGGTAGCTCAGCTTAAGGGCCTGTAACTTAATTTGGAAGGGCTCATGCTAAGGGCTAGAAAAGTGAATTTTGGAAGGTCTTACCACATCACACACACACACACACACACACACACAATGACAGTTGAGGGTGGGTACTGTTGGATTTCCCATTGCCTATTCCATCTGTGGTTGTCATGGGCAAAGTGATTTAAAGGGGTGCTTGTTAATGTTTATTTAGCTTAAATTGGGGTTTGTGTCCATCCATTTTGGGAGTAAAGAAGGTTTCCAGATATTTTCCCACTTTGGTAGAGGTTTTTTGAGTGTGGAAAGTGTGTAGTTGTTAGGCTGTGATAGTGGGGTAATACAGGGACTTTGGTGTGTTAGATGCCCCCAGACATGCTTCCCCTGCTGTCCCAGTTACATTTTAGAGGTGTAGGCATAATTTGCTGAGGTTTCATAGTGGACTTGGTGACTCTCCTGAGTCGAATGGTGGGATCCCCTGAAACGAAGCATTTTCTCCCATAGACTATAATGGGGTTCGATATTCGTTCAAATAGTAGAATATTGAGATGCTATTTTACTGTTCGCTCATCTCTAATTGTTGTAACAAGTGGTCGTCATGCCAGAAGTAGTATGGTAACATTGTAACATGCCGGAAGTAATATGGTAACATTGTAATGGTAAAGCAGGGTTTGCACAGAGTCCACAGGTGTTGAAATAGGGTGCCCACCTGAACAAAAATGTAGTATCAATGAATATTAATGCGTCCTAGGAGGGTTATGACTTATCTTCATTCTCAAGTAGTAAGTAGAGGTGAGGTAATCAAAAAAGATTAATTTAAGGTTTGGGTCCAACAAGTTCAGTATGATGCGCACCTACTAAGAACTATCTATATAAAACATAGTGTAGAACACTCTTACAGCTTGTTAGGACAGTGCGGCAGCTGCGGCCGAGGGGTCAGGTCACAATCCGCTCCTCAGTTGTTGCGTTTTGCCAGCTGTCACATTCCCTTGCATCAGCTGGGCGTGGTTGGTTGTCTGACTGACCAGGGTGTTAGCCAATGTGCGCCCGGCGTGGGCAGCTGGGCTGGATGGTAGGGACCGCCCTTTCCCTATTTAAGGAGCCACGTCGCTCAGCCTGCTGCCCTAGTCTCATTCCAGATCCTCATTTCTGTGTGTGTGAATGGGTTCCAGGCTCCTCAGTTGACCTTAGCTAGAATTGCCCCTGAGATAGAATCACACGGTTAGTTGGGCAGTAAGCTGCCTTATTCTGAATGCTCTGGTAGCAAACACTGTGTACTAGTCTCTGTCTAGCTCAGAGGTTCTGACTAGAAAGTCTTGTTTGCTGTAGCGGCTGCTCTGAGCTGCACAGGCCGCATCTGTGATTTAACATAGCACACCCGGTTGGTGTAGTGATCTGGCAGTGACACTTACTGCCAGACCTTGTTCACACCAGGCTGTTCCTGAAGTTCAGAGCCCCATTGGGCTCCTCAGGGATTTTGTTTATTAGGATTTTTTTAATAACCCTGCTGACCATAACACAGCTCCTAGGAACCTATCTATAAAACATAGTGTAGAATACTGTCAGGACTCCTAGGAACCTATCTATAAAACAGTGTAGAATACTGTCAGGACTCCTAGGAACCTATCTATAAAACATAGTGTAGAATACTGTCAGGGCTCCTAGGAACCTATCTATAAAACAGTGTAGAATACTGTCAGGACTCCTAGGAACCTATCTATAAAACATAGTGTAGAATACTGTCAGGGCTCCTAGGAACCTATCTATAAAACATAGTGTAGAATACTGTCAGGGCTCCTAGGAACCTATCTATAAAACATAGTGTAGAATACTGTCAGGGCTCCTAGGAGCCTATCTATAAAACATAGTGTAGAATACTGTCAGGACTCCTAGGAGCCTATCTATAAAACATAGTGTAGAATACTGTCAGGGCTCCTAGGAACCTATCTATAAAACATAGTGTAGAATACTGTCAGGGCTCCTAGGAACCTATCTATAAAACAGTGTAGAATACTGTCAGGACTCCTAGGAACCTATCTATAAAACATAGTGTAGAATACTGTCAGGGCTCCTAGGAGCCTATCTATAAAGCATAGTGTAGAACAGTGTCAGGGCTCCTAGGAACCTATCTATAAAACATAGTGTAGAATACTGTCAGGACTCCTAGGAACCTATCTATAAAACATAGTGTAGAATACTGTCAGGACTCCTAGGAACCTATCTATAAAACATAGTGTAGAATACTGTCAGGGCTCCTAGGAACCTATCTATAAAACATAGTGTAGAACACTGTCAGGGCTCCTAGGAACCTATCTATAAAACATAGTGTAGAATACTGTTATACATCCGCCCGGAATGAGGGATGGACTGAATGTTCCCTGAACCCCACCTTAGGAAGATAGCTTACAATTAAAGCTTACTTCCAGTTATACAATACATGAATAATATGGGGGAATATAAGAAACTTTGTAATACATTTTAAGAAATATTTTTCCCTTCAAGTTCCGCTTCACATACAGATGTAGCCAAATGTAACTTGACTCTTGATATGTTAAATAAATAAGAATAAAGAAACAGTTTTCTTCTCATCAAGGAACTTATTGGCATATTGTTTCCCAGAATTCCCAGTAAAGAATATATGACCTGTCCGACTCTGCACACCTGAAATGTGGCCGACAAAGGAATTCTCCTTACAGAGACTTAGTATTCCCCCTGACCCAGGTAACGGGAATCGGAATATTGTCTATTGTGACTGCAGGTTTATAGGATATTAACAGCGAGGTAAAGCACAAATCATCTGGGATTTCGGTGCATTTGTTATTCCAATGTCAGGTGTCATGTCCACCTCAGTGACCCCTGGGGGGAAGGAGAAGGTGAATTTCTGCAGAAGGATTGTGAAAAAGATGAGAAGCTCCATTCTTGCAAGTGTCTCTCCGGCACAGGCTCTACGACCTAAAGCACAAACATGACAGATGTAGCATAGACAAAAAAAATGTACAAATGATGTAAAAACCTACAAACCATATTAGATGTGTGTACATATTACATATACATACAAGGGGTTGGCCAAATAAGGAAACAATATTTACTAAAAGCCCCAAAACTCTTTGTTCAGTCCCAAACAGCCATCATATGTTTCCTCCATCACCCAGATGAAGACTCCTGATTCCCCATCTTTGGGCTGTATAAGCACAACAAGCTGCGCTATCAATATTAATACTGTGAATGGCCGCCATGTGATTCACCCATGTGCTCACTTTTCTAATGTGTCACCAGTAACAACTTGGCCAATCCCACTATAGTCTATAGGTCCGTGGGTGTCTGTGGGTAACCGTTTTTTTAAGCAGACAGGACCCTCCATCTTTCAGACATAGGAATACATAATGTCTATGTGTTACACTATATTTATGTATTTTATATGTAGTCTAGGCAAAGGGGGAGGGGGATTTATATTTGTAATTATTTTGCATTTTATTTATTTGTCATTGTTAGACGCTCTTGGGGTCTTGAATCCCAGGGAGTCTTCTGATCATTAATACAAATCCTGTATACTGTATGTGTATATTCCATATTCAGTATATGTTTGCATATCTTCCATAAGTGTGTATATTCTATAGATGTGTGTGTATATTTACAAATTTAAGTAAATTCAAAGTGAGTGAACCCTTAATATTTACCCAAAATTGGCAGATTGCATGAAAGAAAGAATAGATTCTGAAGAAGCAAAGCATTATAATATAAGGAATAATATACCGCCAGCTATACATTATACGGAATATGAGAGTCACCTGCAGATCTATATGGTCACATAACTCCACTGAGCTCTATTAGACTTCTAGTTCACAGGAGGGAATATATTGTCCCATATACTGAAATATTTTTATTTAATTTTTTTTTGCACACACACACACACACACACACAGTCACATGACCTTACTTCTGTGATGTCATAAAACTAGGCTCTGCTTACCTATTATGTGAGGTTCTGTTCACATTTGCATATGATGATGTCATAATGCACATATTTGCATATGATGATGTCATAATGCACATATTTGCATATGATGATGTCATAACGGAACCCTGAGGGTATATAAACCCTGAGCGCTGTGACATCACAGCCATTTCTTGAGTTGATGCTTTTGCTGACACTTCACTTTGGTTCTGGAAGAGCGAACTAGTTTGTACTACATATCTAGTGATTACTTCCATTCATTCTTACTGATCTTTGATCAGGGCCCAGTAATATCGGAGCCACCTGAGAACTTAGTTCTCTAATATTTCATCAGATCCGCCTTGGTAACTAAGCCATGAGCGCCCGAGAGCTGCGTCAGCTGATAGCTGACAATGATACATGGCTGCGCCGACCGGAGAATCAAGGTAAGTGAATTGTTCAGGAAGAGAGAGACAATATTCCCCCCACCCTAGAGGAGATTTCCTGGGAGGAGTTATCCCTGGGGTCTGCTGAGCAATGTTTCAGGGTAAACAGCACATTTTCCATTCCTAGTCGTTTGGGGTGGGTTTTACTTTCCTCCGAATTCCACCCCTGCCCATGATAGAAAACAGAAGTTCTTTATTCAGGCAATTTGACAAACTGGGCCCCATAATCACAAAACAATAACCCGTCTAAAACATAACTGTTATTCCCAATAAATCAATAAAAGAAATCCCAACAACGTTAAACCCCCCACTCTAACGGTATGTTCACACGGAGGAAAAGGTCACGGAACATTCCGCAACAGGAAAAGACAAAAGGATATATCCAGCACTCGGAATCCGGCCTAATAAAAATAAACTTAACTTTTATTAAGAATTGGTCAGTCTTCCATTAAAAAATTTTTGATCATTAGGGGGGGGTAAGCTAATGCCCCTTGTATGATCATAATTTGTTAATGGAAGAATGACCATTTCTAAATAAAAGTTAAGTTTTATTTTTATTAGGCCGGATTCCGAGTGCTGGATATATCCTTTTGTCTTTTCCTGTCGCTGCATTTTGGCTTAGCCGAGAGAGCCATTATCCGTGCACCGATCTTTTGGAATCCTGCTACAACGCTGACGGCTCTGACACGTGAGTAGTGCACTTCTAAATTATTATCATTTTTTCTATATTAAGAGCTGTGACCTTCATATCTTTTTCACGGAACATTCCATTTGAACATTCCGCGACGAAATGCCGATGCAGCATCAGCTTTCTATCGCGGCAACCCACTTCTGTGTAGGCCCGAATAAATGGTCAAACCATGGAATTCACGGCTGATTCTGCGCAGATAGGGCATGTCGCTTATTTTTTCTGCTACTAGCTAGCGTTCGGTCCAGTTTCTTCATATCTCCCATCACTACCTTGTTCAGAAAAGAAACTGCCACCCCCCAGACCCTTAAAGAGGACCTTTCACCGATTTGGGCGTAGGCAGTTCTATATACTGCTGGAACGCTGACAATGATCTGAATTCAGCGCACTGTCGGCTTTCCCAATCTGTGCCCCGGGTAAAGAACTATCGGCCCTGGTACCGTAGCTCTTTACAGTCAGAAGGGCGTTCCTGACAGTCACTCAGGTACATCCTTCTCCACAGCAGTGCCTATTGCGCTGTACTGGGTGAGCTGGGAGGAACGCCCCCTCCCACCAGATAATATTTGTCTATGGACAAGCACTGTCAGCTTTCCAGCAGTATATAGAACTGCCTGTGCCCAAATCGGTGAAACGTCCTCTTTAAAAGGGGCATCCTGAAGGGGGGCAGTTCCTCTGTATACAGAGTAACTGTTCAAGCATACATCAATATGATCAGCAAAGTGAGTTTTTGCTGAATAGATTTCTGGCGAGAGGTTACCCTCTTTGAACGGGCACCGGAACAAACAAGGCTAACCCCGAGAGAAACTGCTGCTATTATTATACCCTGGGGTCTTTTCAGACCCCGGAGTATAATAATCAGAGACTCAGGGGAGGTGAAGAAGCATAATAAACAGTGTAACTCACCTCTCCGGGATCCATTGTTACTCCTAGCACAGCCTTCAGGAATTTAGGGCAATGTCCCAGACGTGACGTCCCCACGTGACATCTGGGACATTACTGCTCAGATCTGTTTTCAGGGCATCCTGTCTTGGGCTGGTTAAGAGAAAAAATAAGGAAAAAAATAAACTGGTAAAATTGCCGCCCCTTTGAAAGTGCTGCCTGAGGCGGCTGCGTGTCCTCGCCTCAGAGGTGCGGCCCTGGTTGGGGGAAAGCTAGCGCTCACCTGTGTGGAGAGGGAACTTATGGGCTTTAATCCTTGGTGGCCAGCGCACATACAAGTCTATGACAGGGAGAGGCTGTTGCTTGTGTTTCCAGTTAATTTAGGGAACTAACAGCCCATTGGGGTTAGTGTTTACTGGGGAGAGTGCCTTCTATGCCTCCCTGTTGTTCTTAATGGCATATGCTATGGACATGCATTAATCCCCGCAATTATCAGGTTGGGCAATTATATCTCCCAAAGATCTTTGTTTGGCATTAGATTAGGCTTCTAATAATCTCTATAAATCCCCATTAGATTATTATTGTTTTGGTCCCTGTATGATTACTATACACTATGAGCAGCGGGACCGTTAGGGCTGGTTCACACGGGGGGCAATGAGGCAGATTTTGACAGCAGATTTCGCCTCAAAACCTGCCTCCATACAATGGTGGTCTATGGAGACTGCTAGCTTTCGTTTTTCTGCTAGCAGTTTTTTGCTGCTAGCGGAAAAAAGAAGCGGCATGACCTTTCTTCAGGCGGATTCCACCTGAGGAAAGCAATAGAAGTGAATGGGAGGCGAAAAACGTCTAGCATTTTTTTTTGCAAAACAAAATCCAGACCGAAAACGCCTAGCGTTTTTTTTTTTTTTACAGTCTATTCACTTTAGGAAGCGTTTTTTTTTCGGGACCAAAATAAGCCAGGCGGTTTTTACGTGTGAACTAGCCCTTAGCATTGGGGATTTAACATTGCTGGGAGTTCTTTTATTTATTTATTGGGAATAAAAAAAAAAATTCAGACGACTTATTGTTTTGTGATTATGGGGCCCAGTTTGTCCAATATTAGTTGATGGCGTCCCTTCATCCAGTGAATGATATATATCTTTATTCAGGTTACTGTTAAACTTAACTATACTGGGGTCTCTTCTCCTCAAAACCCTTAGCAATAACAGGATCCATTCCTATGGGCTAAATGTGTTACCTTTATATATTTACAGGTCAGGCAGCAATTGTCCATAGACTGAGGTCATCCCAAGGACATCGTGGAGAACCTTCTACTGGACATCAAAGAAGCAGGAATCCTATCACTGCGAGGACAGGGAGACGCGACAGAGCTCCTCCACAGCACAGAGGACTAGAAGAGAGCAGGGAAAGAAGCCGCTCTCCATTAAGACCCGCCCCTGCAGAGCCCTCCAGAATAATAGGAGAGAGTAGCAGTGATAACAACCGTCCAGCAAGTGGATCCACAGCTGACACCACTGAATTTCAAGGGCCAAATCCGGTTCCACCCCCTGAAGATCCAATTCCAAGCAGATCTCCTGTATACTCCTACCCTGCAACCCGTGCATTCAGTAGATTCATTCAGCTGCTGGACATGGGTGGGATGACCCCAACGTCACCGGCAATGCCACAGGGGCAACCACTTGAACCACATGCACAATATCTACTTTGGCACGAGAGACGGCAGGAGAGACGGCAGCGTCCGCCCAGCAGGAGAACTCTGCAAATTCAGAACTTACCCACTAGAGAGGTAATACCTCAGGAGGAGGCCCAGTCATGTGTAATCTGCATGACTGAATATGACATCGGAGAGCAAGTCACAGAGCTTCCCTGTACTCATAACTTTCATCAGGGTTGCATCTCGACCTGGCTCCGCTCTCACTCTCAGTGCCCCCTGTGCCGTAACCACTGCTTCCAATGAAGCCCCATGAAGGGCTATAAACAGAGACATCCCAAAATAATGGAAGGTAAGCCATCTATATTTCATCTTTTCCCTCCGCCCTATCAGATGTATGTGACATGTAACATAGAAATAATAACATTTTATCTTTTTCTATCCAGAAAGAATATCCAAGCCTGGAAAAAGAACAGCCTGAACTACAATCCGTTACAGGACACGGCAGCTCCAGACCCGGATGGTGCCATATATTTTATTCCATGGCAAATTCTTCCTAAAAAAAAAAAATGTAAATAAAAAAAAAAAAAAAAAAAAAAGATTGTGTAAATTGTTTTTCCTTTTTTTACTGTATATAATAATATTTTGTGATCTAGGAGCCTATAATGATAAGTAAGACAGAGGTAGCAGTTACACCAAATACACGACCGCACCAACAGATATACATGGGCCTAAGTGCACAAGGAGGCTCAAGGCCCCTCTGTTATTCTCCAACTCTCTCAAAACACCTGGGAGGGGCCCTCAGAAAGGTTGACTGCCTGGACTCCCAGGGTGGACAAGTGTCCTCAGCCCAGCAGAA